>NC_050589.1:37944065-38584852 GCF_013368585.1 Megalops cyprinoides | reverse complement strand
GGCTGTTGAATAGCAGTTTTGTCTATGGCAGGATCCAGATTCACAACTGGGATCACTTCTTGCATAGCTTGTTCTTCTGTGACTGCAATTGCTTCTTGGATAATTTGACCTTCTGTCATAGCCTCTGGTTCTTGTTCTTCTGTCTTAGTCAATGGCTGTTGGGTAACAACATCTTCTGTAGTATCCACTGGGTCTTGGGATGCTCGTTTTTCTGGGATTTGCACTGGGCCTTGGGATGCTTTTTCTTCTGTGTTGTTCACTGGGTCTTGCATGGTAACTTCAATCTCAGCTTCAATGGCCTCTTTAGTGCCATCAGCATCTACATGCATTTCTTCCTGCACAGTGACAGCAGACAAAACTTCTCCATTCAACTTGCCATCAGGATTTGCAGTAGGAACTTGCAGACTTCCCATCTCCTCATTGCTCTTGCTTTCCAAAGCAGCTGTTTTCTGTGCTCCACCTGACCCCAGTCCCAGTTTGGCAACTTCAGCAGCCACGGTGGGGCTTTCTGCAGCGACCACCTTGGTTGCTTCAGGCACTGATGCTGCCAGGGAGACAGAGGTACTCAAGTCCCCCGAAGCTGGGAGGAAGGGAGAAGAGTAGGAGGGGAGGGAGGAGTAACATCGACATCATCAGCAAGTGCTGACAGAATCTACACTGACGACCTTTGTATAATCAAATCACCCATGTTGACCAAAAGCAAAAAAGTGTGCACTGCACATCCCTGTAACTCAAGTTGCCATTATTTGTATATCGATGTACAAAGTCACAGAAACAAATCTGAAGTGTGCAAACAACTGGAATGTGCAAGTGCAAATTCATTTCTCCCAATTTAGGTCAGAATGGTTTTGATTGTATGAAACAAATTTCTCTGGGGCTATATCCTGCTTAGTCTTGAGCATCACTGACGCCATGCATCATCTGCAGACATTTACTTTTTGCCTTTCTTCAAAATCAAATTTCAAATAGGCTCGAAGTATAAACTCCCAACAAAGAGCAGACATAACCCCTTTGTTACATGTGTAGCTACAATCTCAACAATGAACTGTAACAGATGTTGTGAATAGAGGTCTGTTTCCCTTGTTACCCTGACTATTTCTTCAGAAGTGCACTAAAGGGGTCAGAATGGATGTATAGTGGTCTCCAAATGTATTCACATGCTTGAACTATAACAATAAATGATTTAACAGATTAAATACATGTGTACTTAGTATTTTGAGAAATAAATTACAAGTCCACTGTACAGAGCAATGGCATTTTCTACAAATATGCATGTCTTTAAAGACCAAATTTAATCACACCATGCAATCACCTAAAAGATCTGTCAGTGCAGTGGATTTGCCTCCCTGTGGAGTCTAACCTTCACTGAAAGCTACAGGATACTCTTTTCAGTGTAAAGCTCAAAAATGTACAAAGCAATAACTACAATGGCGTAAACAGGAAATTATTCACAAAACCTACTACTGCTCTGTTCAGTGTATTCATTTTGATATACTTAGTCATTATTGTAAAAATTCCTTATTGCACACATGCATTTCCTCCATAAAATCATATTTTTATGTTAACAGGAATACACATGAAGAACACTACACAGGCAAATCAATACTTCACAGTCTAAACACATTTTCTCTTCGTCATCATCTCAGTATACCGTGTATACACCAAAATCATGAAGTTACATAGAAATGTATTGTGATGTTCAAAAAAAATTGAGTCAAAGTGCCCTGGTGACCACCACATGCTCACAGACAGCTCTGGTCCTGATTAGGTCCGACACTGTCAAACAATGAAACAAGACTCCCCATGTACAACTGTCTATATTCTTAAATCAATACCCTCTCCTCCACTACATAAAAGGTTAAGCATCAGGCTTGAAACTGCTTCTCTAGGGGCCTACAATTTGTGCAGAACTTTGACAATCACACAAGGATGTCCTGTTGAGGATGGTGTGTTTCTGACAAGTGAACCAACACAGTGTGTGTGTGAACACCTTCACCCATATAAAGTGCCAAGAAATAATCATGCAGTGCCTTCAATCAGTACATTCTCCTGAACCATTCAGGTCCCACTGACGCAACACCAGAAACTTGCGCTTGACAGAGACCACTGAAAGAGATAGATGATGCATCCACAGGATTCTACAAATGTCATTAGAACTACACAGGAAAGAAGAGAAAAGAAATTAAACTGACCATGCATTATGTCAATTGCCAATTTGGCCTGTTTAATACACCGATTAGAGAAGTTTTAAAATGCTTATTTGACAAAATTCAACTTAAACCAACTAGGAATATTTGCAAGTCCAGGCTTGACCTTTCACTTCCAACAATGTTAATCTCTTAAAAAGGTATAATAAGCAAAAACATTGCTGCAATTCACCCTAAATCAAATTCATACACTAAAAACCTACATCACATAAATGTATATGCCAGTATCCAAAGTATATGCCACATCCAAAATCCAATCTTTCCATCTCAAAAAAACTCAAATGTAGTACTCCCAGAAACATGCCTTACTGGAAACACCATTTTAATATCACTAGGACCTACATACACAACTGAACAGATCAGCTGTGTGACCAGGGTTTTAAAAACTTATTATCACAATCAAGAAACAGTTACCCCAACCATAAAGATTTGGAACACAATGCTGATCAATGCTTTTGCTTTGTGTCAGTATTAGGATTACACACCTGTTTAAAGACTCATGCAAGAAAGGTGTTTTTTTTCTTTAAAGACAGGTTTTTGGTTCATGCAAAAGAACTTAAATCAGCACCAGAGCATCAGCTAGTCCCAATGTGTCCTACACCCAATTCAGCAGTAAAGCATTCAGAGCAGGCAGGTATATGCTTGTGCAAGTGTGTGTACATGTGCATGCATATGTGCATAAAGGGGCCCTGGATAACCCTACAATCCAACTGTAGACACCTTGTGTTGACAAAGAAAGGAATAAGTACAAAGTTTAGTCTAATCAATCATACACATTTCATATACCATGTGCAGTAATCAGCTAACCCCCAGATGGGCAAAACATGCTCTCCTCCCCTAACTACTGTGGAAACAGCTGATATTCAACTTAGCCACTAATTGAAAACTGGGGCAGCTAGGGAGCAGTACTAGGGAGTACCAGACAAGTGTCAAAATACAGTCACCAATTTCACAAGGAATCACCATTCAGTTATGTACTAAGTTTAAAAATCCAACTGTCTAACTTATGTTATGCCCCATAAAAATATTAATTTAGACCTCAACTAATATTTAAAAGCCACCCATTTAATCCCCTTTTTTTGACCAATGAACCTGTGGCCTTCACTGAATACTAAGCAGATTAATACATGGCAATGAAAAGAAGTTTCCAAGACCCCATGAGATTTGTGTTGTGTCAGTACAGGACACACTTGTTGTGCAGAGCAGTACGAACCAGTCTCCCCCTGAGGCTGCTGCAACTCTTGTTCCATGGCTGGAACGGTCTCTGTGGCTTCACCAGGCATATCTGTGGACAAGACAGGGAGAGGATAAATTACATTCATGAGGTAACATCCCCAGTTTCACCTCTTCAATGAACCACACCTCCAAACCCCCAACAACATGTGAAACTTTAAATACTTGCAGAAGCTCCTTACAACAATTAAATCGGGCATTACATGAACAAAAAAAAAAAAACACTTAATGTTTCAAAATTGTGTGGCAGGAGCACCAATTGAGAAATGCCACTGCACTGGACTGGCAGTTTCTGCTCTATTCAGCTGCTAGCAACAGAACAGCCAGCTCCTGTCATATAAAAATAGGTCGACTTCGACTAGACACCTAGTGCCACCTGGCTACATGTGGGTCCGTTATTCAAGCCTCAAACAGAATACACTCAATGTAAACGCGTGAAGTACTTTAAAAAGCAAGGTGTGATAACATGAGATCAGCTTTTCTATGCGTGCGCATATTTACAACTGAATTTCTACGCAGGATTCTAAAGCATGGTCAGATGCATCTTTAAATAGAAAGAGCCACCAGGAATCATGGAATGAAGTTACCTACCTTACCCGTACCAACACTAACATTCGTAATAAGTAAACGTGTACTGGATACAGCAGATAGCCAAACCTGACAAATAGCCAAATGGGGAGTCAAATAACTCTACAAACAAACACATGATGATCACAACACGACGAATTAAAGTATATGACTGACTAGTCACCTTATATCTGAGACACTGGCCGATTTGTCAATTTCTTATTTTGCAAGTGGACTCCACTTAGGTTATCTGGGTCCATACAATGCGTTTCAAGTCATGGGAGAAAACGCTGAACGTGTTCACAGAACTACTGGCGAGATAGCTAACCAGTTAGCTAGCTATCTGTGGAACTAGACGGAGTTCTGACATCCCAGATAGCTAGCTAACATATGTTCCCACTTTAACATTGGCTTAGCTCACTAGATTTAGACGAAACATGGTCATATGACCTTTAATCTATCCTACAACAAATCAAACAGTTTTGATACTACCCCGCCAGTTAAGTATGTGTGGTGAAAGAAATCACTCTGGCCCCATTTTGAACCAACGTCCAATTTCCTATCGGTCGTGTCATAGCCAAACAAAGGAAACAAACAACAAAATAAAACAGCCCTAACGCCCCCAAGAGCAAACGGTTTTCGCTAAACCGTGTATGACACATATTAGGAAAGAATAAAAGGTACGATGGCAGTGGATGGTTAACAGAAACACTCACTGTGTCAAGTCTTCCGACCCAAGATGGCTGAAAAGAGAAATTGTATTCGCCGGCTCGCCGGGATATCAGCGCTCACTAGAACCATCTGCTTCCGTGTCACACAGCTGTGTCAAAGTGGAATTTGACACCTGCTCGCGGAGTATCACAGCGCAACCAACGCCATCTATTTCCGGGTCAGATAGTATTGGGGTTATCACGCGTCTCTCAATACCTCCGAGAATTGTGGACAGACAGCTGATGTGTACATATGTGAAACATTAGAAATTGAAATGATTTGTTTTTAAGGTAGAATGAAGCTTATTGGGCTGCCCATCAATGATATCTAAGATGTCGATGTATTGTACATTTTCTTTTTCTTCTCCTTTTAATAGCGGAAGTATCACATGGGTTCCAACGAATTTCTCATGCAAAATATCTTTTTTTTAATATGTTTTTTTTTTTTTTCTAACAACGTTGGAGCCATTAGGTCAGATTTTCTATTCACTGTCTACTGTCTTTGCGAATAATGTCTGTAGCTAATTTCCAAGCATGGTTTGCGCTGTGAACCGTTTGTTTTCTATTGTAACTTTATTGTGTATATGACGCAGTCGAAACGAAAAAAGTGTCATTGGAAAAAATATTTTGACAGGGTTAAGGCTTTGCAAGTCAACGGTAAATTTCACCCATCGAAAAACTAAACATACAACTTGGTGCCTCCAAAGGCTATCCAATTATGATTGCTTGTTGCGTGTTAATAAAAGTTTCTATACGATTATCTGCGAGTTGCAGAATTCACCGCTGGACAGCTGTGCAACAACATAACCTTTTTTCGGGTTCTTCATATCTGGATTGACCTGAGAAGCCATATCATCTTGTATTACATTGACGTCGCCATAGTGCTTACTTCTACACCAGATTTAATTCTGGGTAAGGGGTGTTGAGGTGTGTGGAACCATATGTAGGATATGTCTAATTTTGGGAGCCAAGATGTAGTCTGAACTGGTGTGTTTTGAGAGAGCATTGGTAGATCATGAGTGATGCTGAAAGTAGAATCGTTGCTAGTACATCCTTCTACCACTAGGGGGACAGCGAGGAACGCGGTAAACACAGTTTGTGCCGTCTGAATGGAGTAGGCATTGTCAGGTAGTACCGGAGGTAATGAGTGCAGTAATTATGCTGGTGTATAGGACCCGATCATAGACTGTAGGGAGGAGAACACTGCCGGACCAAGTAGTCAAGCTGCATCTTTTTAGTTATAAATACAGTTCACTATTACTCTGTACTGCTGCAATATAGACATTTGCCAGCTGCTGTAGGTGTAGGGAAGGTAAAATATATGGAGGGGATCATGAGTTTGCTTTATATAATGGGGGAACGAATGCAAGCCGAAGTCTGAGAGCTGATGGCATTTGTATGTGTGTGCAAGGCTGTGTAGTCTGTAAACTAATGGAGGATGTACAGACATGTAAGATGGATAGGAATGTTTCCTGCACCACAACCTTGAAGTCTAGTTCACTGCTCACTGGCCAGTCAGAGTTTCTGAGAAAGAGCAGCAGCATGTTGTGGTAAGGAGCAGAACTTGCAATACAAGACTGACAGAAAAGCTCAAGAAGTGCATATTTTTTCAGGAACATTTATGGAATCCTCTGATTGACCTCTGAACCATTTTACTCTGGTTGTTGAAGAGTGGGTTATTCAGTGAGGTACATTTTATTGGTGGCATTTTAGTTCTGGAGGTAAAATTCCATGCAGTATCTGTCACCACTACATGAAGCTACCGGCTCTGCAATAACACCTGACCTGAGGAACAATACATGCCTCGTCTGCAGTGCCATCAGATACTGATACTGGTTATGGTATAGAAACGTATATATAGAAGATAGCCTCACAATCATAATTTCATCTCCAAAAAGTCTGGAGGGGTTTGTCAGAACTCTCAATAGTAATGACCTTGTGTTGATATTATAAATTGAGGGGGCAGAAGCAGAGTGTATGTTTTCTTGAGCAAGTATGTAACAGGTATAATAATAATTTGTTTACATCTGGCTTAGGATAAAATGAACTGCAGGTTTGAATGCAACAGTGCGTGACCATGAAGTACTTTGAAAAGGACCAAATCAAAGTGCTGCATTTGTAGAAAGTCATGCTCCACAGGTGTAAAACCTTCAGTCGAATGCCTCAAAACTGCCACTTTGTGTAAAATGCTAATGACCCATTAATAAAAAGTCGTAAAATGTTTAAAGTGTAAAATGAAGGGGGAAATCTGAAACAAAGCCTAAACAAGTGCTGCTGGAAGCATGTTACTTAGAGCATTAGCTACACTGCATCTTTTGGCTACAAAGGCAATGCTTGTGTCATGAAATATGAATACATGTAATGCTGTGTTATTCAGTAAACACATAGCTAATGTGATGATTTTGCATTATCAGACGATAGTGTAATTCCTGAACTGACCTTCTCAACCTCGCTTCCGAAATGTGACCAATCCTGGAAAGCAACTGTGACGAACTTCCTGCTATTTTTTTCCACTTTGTGGAGGTTGGACTTCTCAGAAAAGATAAACAAACCGAACATGACTTGAAAAGTAAACAGAAGTTGAGTATTTCGCCTAAATGGAAGAGAAACGCGACTCTATTTTCTTGTTTTAGCTTAGTATGTGTTGAGACATTGGCTGTCACGTATTACTTTGCTGTTGTCTTGCTCAAGGGCGAAGGGATTTCGGGAAGTGAGGTTGCTAAATAGCTAGCTACAGTAGCCTGTTAAGTAGATCTTCAGGACACTGGCTTTTACCTAGCTAGGTAATTAATACAAGAGCTACATATGCGTTGTCCGGTAGCTTCAGGTCGAGTCACTGCCGTCTATATGTGATCAGACTTCAGGAGTATCTTGCTACCAAATGATCACTGAATAGGGCAGAACGGGCGCAATGCTGTGTCTTTATCTAATTACTTTTACAATTAAAATGTTTCCTTGACTGATGGTGCCGTTCTTTCGCTTGAAATAGAATACACAAATACTTCCAGTTTCCGCTACTAAAAAGGTAAGATTTTACTTACTATAGCACACTAGTATAATGTTGGCATAATTAATTACCTGTATTCGCCATCATTTGAATGGTAAGAGTGAAATATTAATAAATAGTTTAACAATATTGTAATGATCTGCATTTTCGAAAGGGCATAATTTAGAACTTGGAAATGACTGTATTTAAGTAAAAACAACTGTCATATTACATCCTTGAGTCATTCTTTATATACGCTTACTTTCTTTTTTACTCGTACAGATTCGATTTAACTACGAATTAAGCGGATTTATGGGATCACAAGGTAATACATGATTTGTCTCTTCTAGCAAATTTGTATGCCACTATAAGACTTTGAAAATATAGTATAAGTATACGTCTGCGAAATCGAGCTCCAGAATTTGAGCTTTAAGGACAATAAAACACGTTTGGCATGGTGTGTTTTCCTTTGTTTATTCTCTGTGCATTTACAGCAGTGAATTGCGTCTCTACCAGTAGTGTCAGGATATGATCGCCTGTTGGCAGTGTTGTCTGTGCGTTTTCGTTGAAATTGCGAGGCGCAGAGAACGCAGCTCGCTTGTTACATCTTTTCGAGAGGAAAGGCTAACAACATCGTCTCGCTGCTTATCCAGTCTGAAAAATAAATAAATGAAACGCTAACTGGCGTGGACGCTATAGCTACATGCAAAGCACAGGTTTGTAGTTGTCTTATTGTGATTTTTGAAGTCAAGCTGAATAACGCATGAAGTGAGCCGCTAAGGAGCGTAACTGGGATTGCATCTCACGTAGGTACCTAGCTAGCCAGCTAGCCACTTCATTTGAAACCAGGCCAGGCAAGCGAGAATACAGACACGTCGGAGCTAAAAAGAAAAATATGCAGCCCATACCTTAGCTAAGAAGGGTGACCTAGCCACGAGTGGTAGTAGCGTGTAGTAACTGCGGTTATTTTTAAAATGACATGTCTGTTGGCTATCTCAATCTAGTGAGCTGGCGAGCCTATTTCATGCTGGTATTCCCCTTATAATTTCGAAAGATTTGGTACCGTTAACATGCTAGACAGATACAACAGTTTGTTAACATTGAGTCAGTTAAGAAAACGTAGACTTAAGCATAAAAGGCTATTTTGGTATTTTTTCTCTAGGGAGCTAACTGCCATGGGAATATTTTGGTAAGATAGGTGATACCTTAGCTGGTGGGACCTGGCACATGTAACGTTAAACAAATTAGCCAGCTATACACAAGCTTTGTGCCATTTAATGAAAACGTTGTTTAAAAATGGAACAGTGTAAAAACAGTAATATCCCCTTGGTTTGTGCTGTCAGTTTATTAATATTGTAATGATAATATTAAGTTAGACAGTTATAGAGAAGTTACATAGTGACATAATTAGCTGACTAGCTAAACCCCTCACATTTAATAGACGCATTTTATAGAATTGAAGGTTATGTTTAACGTAGGCTATGAGCTTACTCTTTTGAGTTCACGCGTTAATAAAAGTTTACTCTCCAGATATGGGTTAATGAATACTGGACTTGAAATGAAAAGATTTAAATATTGTGTGGGTTTTTAAGATGTCATGTCACGTGACGAGGTGTTTGTGTTGTGTGTGACTGTCCCGCAGTTTCTTCGGTGGCGATGAGTGTGCGCGCAGGGCAGGGCAGTGACGAGGTGCTGGTGTCACAGGCGGTGTGGGACTATCTGGCGGCAGCCGGGCGGCCCTGGCTACTGGAATTTCAGGACAAGCAGGGGCTGAGCGCGGGGATCGTACGCCGTGGGGAACGTGGAGGGTGCTGTGCAGTGAGACTGAAGCCTGTGGAGGGGGGTGCCGGGGCTGGAGCAGGGGAGAGGGGGGCTGCGGTTTCTACTGCCACACGCAAAGCCTTCATAGACTTGTGCCGCTGTGCCCGCAAGGAGATGAGCAAACAGGAGGGCGCACCGAAGAGGAAGCGCTCCCTGCTGCCCTGTGTGGGGGTTATGGAGGTGGATGGAGAGGGGAGTCTGCTGCCACCTCCTCCTCCTCAGCCACGCCGCTCCCAGCGGCAACAGCTGAGGTGCAGCAAGCCTGCTGACCTGGGACCCGTCCTTGCTCTGCCCATGCCCCACGAGGTACCCCCCCGGACAGAAGTGGAAATCAATATGACATCTGTAGGTGAGGCAGAGGACATCAGCACCAGCTGCTCAATCTGTATGGGAGAGATGGTGGAGAAGACCATTCTTGACAGGTGTGGCCATGCCTTCTGTCGGTCCTGTCTGGATCGGGCCTTTCAGGTGAAACGGGCGTGTCCCGTTTGTCGGCTCGTGTATGGTCAATTGATAGGGAACCAGCCAGCCAATGGCAGCATGATGGTTGAAAGAGACCCTGACCTGGAGCTGCCAGGACATGAGGGTTATGGCTGCATCTGCATCATTTACAGCTTCCCACCAGGCATCCAGTCGGTGAGTACCAAATCAAGGATCGACAGAACCAGAGAA
The DNA here is from genome assembly GCF_013368585.1 of Megalops cyprinoides. Classification (NCBI taxonomy): domain Eukaryota; kingdom Metazoa; phylum Chordata; class Actinopteri; order Elopiformes; family Megalopidae; genus Megalops; species Megalops cyprinoides. The sequence goes on along the minus strand of NC_050589.1, from coordinate 38,574,656 downwards.
CTTCTCTGGCTCTTAGAAACTCCCCAGCAGAAGCAATTAGATCACAAGCAATTAGTCACTTTTTTAATTCTCTACAACACCTTCACAAATCATGATTTATCATTTTAAATTTATTATATTAGATTAACATACAGTAGACAACTCTGTTAAGCCAAGGTCCTGACTCATTGTGAATTTTAAAGATCCCATTGGCATTTCTTCTGAAGACTAGGGGTGTTAACACTGATGATGTGGCAAAATTCTCTCAGTCTCTCAGTCTGGTCATCTAATCTGGCCCCAGTTCAGCTGTCAAAGACAACTTGTCTCCACCTTAGTTGATATATGGTGAGTGTTTTGGCACAAAATGGCTGCCTGCCATGTGTGCCACACATTTCTTGATGGTTGAGGTGAGAGACCCTGCTCCTCAATGCAAAGTGTTCTGAGGTCCTTGAAAGGGATGAAAGGTGTTTTATAGGTGCAGTTCATTATTATCATTTTTAGTGGGTAATATTTAGTAGTCGTAATAGCAGTACCTTAAACAGAATGCCACAGCTTGCCATTGTGGGATGTGGTACATGGTCCAACATCTGGATTTGAAACAGTGATTTCCAGTAAGAGATCTGCTTTAGGAGAAAAATGGGGGGAAAAAATCCATTACTCAGTTGTAGGACACTGTGTAAACTCTATTATTATTGACACAGTGGCGATGAAATCATCCTAGCTTCCTCTCAATGACATAATAATATATATAATAACAATCAAGAAATAGCATTCAATGGAAGGGTAAAGAATCAGTTGTTTGCATGTGCATTTTTATCATCAGTATATTTATTCATAATATTGAAGGGTTCAGAATGACTTTTACTTTTTTAATGTTGCTTTGTTGCTTAAAAACTGGGTTATGCGGGGGTTTTGCAGCAGGAGCATCCAAATCCAGGGGTGCGGTACCCCGGGACAGATCGGGTGGCATATCTTCCGGACAGTCCTGAGGGGAATCGTGTGTTGGGGCTGCTGCGCCGGGCCTTTGAGCAGCGGCTCATCTTCACCATAGGAACCTCCATGACCACAGGCATGCAAAACGTCATCACCTGGAATGACATCCACCACAAGACCTCAATTTGGGGTGGACCACGCTGGTAATGCAGCTGTCCCAATCTCTTTACTAACTTTCACCAAGGCCTCCACCCTCCTCCTCTGCAGTGTAACCCACCTCTCTAAGATGCCCCATTTCCTGTGTACCCCCCTAGGGCTGTTGCGAGAACCGCAATATTGCAGTACCGCGCTATTGACAAGCCAACCGCAGGGGATGGCAAGCAACGGCACAACTGCACATTTGCAAGAGAAACTATTTCGGTTGAGCAAAAAAAAATAAAAATTTAAACAGTTTCTCGTGCGCACGAGAAACTTTGATAAAAATTTTTTTTCTCATGTCCCCTAATTTTTTTTTTGCTCATGTTCCTTTAGTGGCTCTGTAGATTTGCACTTAATAGATTTAGCCTAAACAATTTGCTTAATTTATTTTCGTTTGACAATTTATATCTAGCCTAGACTATAAAAGCCCTAACACCCCTCCCCCCACCTCTCTGTCTCCCACCTGTCCAACATTCCCAACAACTTTGTTTCATTCTTTTTCATCAATATTCATGAATTAGAGCCTCAGAACTCTGCATAGAATAGCAGATTGACGTTACTCATTTATCTGAGCAACTGAATGCAGTTCATGCAATTCACTGCAATAAGTCATTACTACCCTGAAAAAATGGAAGTGGAGTTTTATTCACTGTGCTGTGTGAGTGAGATTCAATATTTTCATCTGGAGACCAATAGGATATTGGAATATCAAATTATTTGAAATGCATGTCCCTACTTCTAATTTTTCTCAATTGCTTTCAACCCAACTCGACCCACAGCTTTGGCTACCCAGACCCTACGTACCTGGTGCGAGTCACAGAGGAGCTGCGGGAGAAGGGAATCACGGCTGACTGAGGGTGGGAGATGTGCTTCATGTGTGGGACTACAAGGGGAGCTCCAGCCTTGGCCATCTTCCCTGCTGCTGCTGCTGCCACTGCTGCTGCTGCTGCTCCTCTCCTCAGTGCAGATCCCTACCACCTCTACTGGAATCTGCGAGAACACGGGTACGAACAGGAGCACTCCTCCTCACCACATTAATCCATGCTTTTTCTCCAGTTTCTTTTTTTTCCATCCTTTAACAGGGCTAGATTTGGTTCACCCTAGTGGGAAGTAGGAACAGCTGTATTGGCATTAGCGTTTAAAAGGACCAGGTCTTCTGTACCATTTCCTGACATCAAAAAGTGAAAATTACAAAGGCTAGTGATGTAGTTATCTAAATCACATTGGTACTTGAATGTGAAGCATTTGTGTGAATACTGTTTATTTTCCCTGTTTTTTTATTTATTTGTTCTCACAAGGGTGAGGTTCTCTAGGTTTCTGTGTTTGGAGAGAATGTTATTTTAATGTTTGTTTATCTGCTTTTTGCTCCAGAAATACAAGAATAATGTTTTATGAAAGTATTTTTATAGTACTAAATGTTTTTTTCTGTGTTCCCAATAATGTTAAAAAGCCCTCCAAGAAAATGGATGGAAGGGGTAGTTGGTGGAGTGGCACAGTCTCTGTTGGTTTAAAAATCATCTTCCTTAAGCAGCGTTGGAACACAGCACTAATTGGTCAATGTGCAATGGTAGCTGGGGATGCTTATAGATGGAGCCTGGTTTTACTTTATCCAAGGAAGGAGAGTGGAACAGTGAGGTGCAACTGTAAGAAGCTCTCTGAGCTACAGGTTGTTTCATCAGTCTCAAGAAATTGTTCTCATTTCTCAAATTGTTCTTCCTTTTGGGGGGATTCATATAGAAGGTTACATTATTAGAGAATATTTTGCTCTTCCTGCTTCAACATTCGTACAAGAGTCTGCAGAGAGGGTGGAGCAACATTGTTCTCTTCCTTCTGTTTTACATTTTAAGTTTTCACTATATCATGTAAATGTGTGTGAACCTGTCCATGAATGTTTTGAGTTAAACACAATCGTTCATATTCCATGAGGAGATTTACAAGACACTGTCAACAAAAATATATAAGGGCACATAGACCACTCAAACCAAATTGAAGGCACAATATTCCATCTCTTAAGTTCAGAACCTTGCATGCCTGCCTGGCTTTTTATTTTGAATAATAAAGTATTGAATTTCAATTTATGGATGTTGAGTACAAGGTGCAATTAAACCCTATGTGGGAATTGTTGCATTACTTATACATAAATTGAATTTTTTCCTGCTTTGTGTTTTGTTGTGCCTGCATCCCTTTACATTGAGGAACATCTGAGCATGTTGGTACAAATAAGTTTTTTTTCCCACTTGAAACTATGGATGTAATGTGGTGCAGTCAGCAGCTTTAAGATTGTATGCATAATCTGGCTTTAACTAAAAGTATAGCCCACTGTCACAACTCTGAGCATAAGTATGTTACTGTTTGCATTGATGGCTCAGTATCAAATAGTTAACCAGAGAGTATCAAACAGTGAAGACACCGTTATCCTTCACAATTAAATCAAATTTGTGTGAAAAGGGTTTTATTTTTAAGAAATACAAGACTGAAGGGAAGGCTTTGGGCTCATTTCATGCTTGAATTGTATACCTATCTTTTTAATTTCAGTATTATTGAATAGTATATGGAAATGTGGTAAACTAGATAAATCCTCTTGTTTTTCTGTCAACATACATCATACTTTCCTATTTTGAGTTAAGGGACCAATTCAGATGTCTGCGAGATCCAAGATAAGAGTTTACACAGAATCATTCTACATTCAGCACCAATGTTTCTATGCAGTACAAAAAAGAAGATGAAAAAGACAACTGTTAAAAGGAATTGCACATTAATTCAAAGGTTAAATTCTGCTTTTATAGTTGTGTTGATTTATATTTTTGACTGAAACTTCTTTATTAATAATAGATAATAAAAATTGCTTTACATTTTCATACTTGAATAAAGACTTTCTGTTCTATGGCTTTGTGTTATGGATTGTTCATTTCATCCTGTGGCAGATATGTTTGTTTATCTTGCTGTAACTGGATTATTCTATATCAAGATATTATTCTGCTGTTGTCTGGGCATGTAGTCCACTCCAGACAATTACAAGGATTTTCAACTTTTGTGATGTGATGCATTTAAAATCAGGAGTAAATCAGGACTGAAACAGGACAAGTTGTATATTTTGTGAAATAAAACAGAGAGTGCAATTAACCCCACTACTTTGTCCCTAGAGAAGTCTCCTAATTTTCTTTAATGTGATGCCTTTGATGAAATAGCCACAGATGGCTAAAAAGGCTACTATATAAATTCTCTCATATATTACGCAGTATTAATAAAATGAAATGAGTTGATGGTAATACAACACCAAGGGTAAAATCCCAGAGTCAGAGTTGGCTGTGCCACTGCCTACTTAATACAAGAGCCAACTCTAACAATAGCAAAGTTATGCATATAAAAGCAAGATAAGCATAAAATATCATTACAACGCAACTCAACACATGACTCTGACCTAGAATATTAGCAAAATGGATTTAGTTTTCCTAGGTTGAAATGACATAGGAAGGAGATTGGTCAAAGTAACTAGCTTGTTCTTGAAGGTGAGTTTGGTGTCAGATTTCTGTACAGGTTGAGGCATATGGGAGGCACTGATACGCTGGTTCTTTTTCTAGTCCACACTCTAATGCATGGCATGTGATTTAAATTGGTTTGCAAGTTGGCAGTAAATTAAGCATGATGACCAGGTCCTTATGAAGGAGGGGTGACTGATTTTATTTGTGGGTACATACTCAGTTGAATTAACAGGTGAATGTCTCATTAGCACTCTTTAAAATAAAGAGTACAATTCATATTTCAAAACTTCACACCCTAAAGTAAAATCTATATATAAGAAGGAGTGATCTAGGTGGGGGTGAACATGCCTCCATCTAACACATGGCTCATCAGTGTTGCATGTCACCTTGCAGAATTTGCACTAAGCCCTACTTGGACAATGATAATGACATCAAAAATGATAAACAATAGTGTCTTGTGCTGAAATACTTGGTAGGCCTACTATTGCTCCTGATTTGCAGACACCTTGGAACCTCATTAGTAAAAAAACAAACAGCAGGATTTATTTTATAACAGACTTTAGTACCTTAATCAGTTTAAGACAAACTCTCCAATATCTTTGTATTTTGAAGAGAGGCTTTAACACTTTATGAATTATTTCATATGTACAGCTAAATTGGATTTTAATCAAAACAATTCTTTCTGGAGCTTGTGACATCCTCACTTTCAACAATATATGAATGCAATTTTGTAATCCCTAGATAATATTACATACATCACTTGTAATATCCATTCCAAAATACACAAACCTCGAAAGGGTTAGCTATCAGGGCAAAATAACCATGGGCTTCACTCTCGTGAGTCAGCGTTCTGCCCCATGTCTGGAGATTTTTTTTAGTTGTTATTGATTGCAGTCAGCTAAGCGAAAAACACGACTGAGATGAACAACGCCGGCTCCTCTGAAGAAAGTGCTGGGGCCACGCCGAGTGGTGACACTTCAGGCCCCAGCACCAAGACTAGCAAGACTTCCCAGGAAAAAGTGGGCTTTTCCGATGGCTGACAAAGTCTTCATGATGGAGAGGAGCACTGCATAATATGCTTGGATGACATCCAGGATAAACGGACTCTCAAAACATGTAAGCAATCATTTTGTGTTAGGCCCTATGCAGAGGCCCTACGCAGAACTGCACAGAGATTGTTCATTGCAAGTGTTTTGCGGAAATCAGACCCTTGTTTTACACTTACTGTGCAGAGCTTCCCCAACATCACAGATTGTGGCTAAGGACATCATGCTGCGCAGACATGTACAGTTTTGCTGCAAAAGCTGTTTGACCTTAAAAAGAAATGACAGTGGAGTGTCATGCAGAATCATATAGTTCTACAGATAGCTGTAGATTGCGCTACCCATTAAAGATAAGGATAAGGATGGATAAAGATGTTTTTATTGTCATTCCAGAACATCTTGTGCATGAAAGGGAACAAAATGAGGTACTCGGGTCCCAGTCCAGGTAATAGCAATAATAAAATCAAATAGGAAGCACACAGTAAAACACCATTAAAAATAAAAGTAAGTAAATAAATATAAGTATAAAGTGAGCAAAATGTGAGTGTAGCAAAGGGCAAGAGCACCAACCAACACCAAAGAGCCAGTGTTGTTGGTATAGCAGTCAGAGCACATACTCAACTGTAGTGACAGCACTCTGTCACGCTGCCTTCCCCTTCACGAAGCGCACCCATGCACTTCACATACAGAGGCGTACCTCACGCATTCCCCCGCAGTACTACTCCCATCCCAGGGTGCCCCACTCACCAGTGCTTCACCCACCTCTGGGGTCCACCCTATCTGGGGGTCTCTCATATGGCTCATACTCTAGGCACACCTCCGATGGCCTCACAGCAAGCCATCCCACTTCTTACACCATATGTGAGCCTGAGCCTGGAGCCACGAGAGGTGTTGGAATCCTCAAAACGAGAATAAAAGGTGTTAAGGGCATCAGGAAGAGACGGGTCCCCGGGGCATTGTGTCTCTTCTGGTGATGCTCTTGATGCCCCTCCACAAGCTCCGGGGGTTGTTGGCGGAGAAGTGACCCTGGATTTTGAGAGTACATTTACATTTATTCATTTGGCAGACGCTTTTATCCAAAGTGACTTACATAGGTTACAGTTGTTTTTACAATGTTATCCATCTGGATATTTACTGAAGCAACTATGGGTTAAGTACCTTGCCCAAGGGTACAGCAGCGTCCCAGCGGGGATTGAACAGACAACCTTTCGGCTACGAGTCCTGCTCCTTAACCACTATGCTACACTGAGAGTACAGAGAGAGAGAGAGAGAGAGAGAGAGAGAGAGAGAGAGAGAGAGAGAGAGAGAGAGAGAGAGAGAGAGAGAGAGAGAGAGAGAGAGAGAGAGAGAGAGAGAGAGAGAGAGAGAGAGCGAGCGAGCGAGCGCGCTATACCTATATATGTACCCATGTATGCCTTATTTTGATTACATCACAGTGGATCTAACTATTGTGTCTCCATTTGACTGGTGTGTGTATGTGTTTAGTACACTTTTCTTGAAATGAGTATTTTTGGTAGGTTACTCTTTCAATCCTTCCGTGTGAGGTCCTGCTTGTGTTGTTCTTGTCTTCCTGTCTGTCAGTGTGGGTGTGTCATTTGTTTGGGGTTTTTTTTTTGCACACATGTGCATTTGTTTTTGTTGTCAGCCCATCGCTCCACCTCCTGTCCCACCTATCTGCCCTGCTGCCACACCCACCACCTGAAGCCCATCCTGCACACCTGTTCCCTGTCATCTCATCATCAGTCTGTGTATTTTTACCCCTCTATCTGCTCTGTTTCCCTGCCAGTCGTCACAGTGTCCCAGTCTGTTTCGGTCCCGCCTGTTTGTCTTTAGCTCTCTCTGGTTTTTTTGACTACTGCTTGTTTTGTTGGATTTTGACCCTTGCCTAGTGTTTTGGATTTTCTGCTCGTGGATTCTCTGGTTTTGACTTGGACTGTTTTGATACTATGATTTTTTTGGATTTTCCTCAATAAACCTGGTTTGTCATCCCGGTCTGCACCTGGGTCCTTCTACCTGAAAGCCTGACATACTCTCCACAATGTAGCACATTTAAATACAACTAGCATTCTGGCATACAACAAGTCATTATGGATCAATGAATGGAAAGTGTCACAGCAAGACAGCTATGCACATCAGGAACTTATACTCACCCTTGTCCATCTCATTTATGACTCCACAAGATGGAACTTTGTGATGCACAACCATACACAGCCATAAGTCAGTGCTGGTGGGTTACATGATTAGCCTCTCCAAGATGCTAAAATTCTCTTTGCAGCAGTCATCATCAGTTTTGTATTCTGATGTGTAGTACAGACACATATAGAATGGGTGCCACTTCCATCAGAAAGCACACTCTCTTTGGGTCTTAACTCTGCAAACATGCAACTAAAAGCTGGTTTCCTTTGCATCTTTAAATTTCACTACAACAGTTGCCTCAAGTTGCAGAGCATATGGTGTGGGGACAGCATATTAACTCCTTATCAGTGTTGTCAGTGTCAAGTTATGCATACAATGTGGCATAACCTAAAAAGGTCCTTGAGATGCCACTCTGAAACTTTCTGCAGTTGTACAATATAGTCCATACAACATATTAAAATAAACAAAATTCAAGTTCTTATGTTGTAATATTGATTTTTGTAATTTTCACAATCATATGATTAATGCACATTTATGTCTTGCAAAGTCAAAATGTTATCCATTTATTAGAGGACACAATTTTTCAAATGATATTAAGATCGTGTCTGTGGCATGTACGCAAAAGTTGCAGACCCAAAATGTCACAAAATGTCAGTTTGCATTGATTAGTTCTTGATAGAGCTCTTAGATATGAAAGTAAAATAGATTTCAAAGATCCCGCCTTCAAGGGAGGAATGTGTTGAATTTCAGAAAAATCTAAAATGTCATTGAAATTTTTGTCTGAATTTCACATGGAATGACCCAGAGTTAGTTATATCGCTATGTAATGATAATGCACTTTTTGGTCATGAAAGACACATCTTGCATTCAAAAAACAATGATATCATACATGGTGGGCAGCAGGAAATTTGAAAACTATTGCAGCTGGGACTGAAAGAAAAAAGTAGCTGTAAATTAACAAAGGTTTTCAAGAGGGGTTCACATGACCAAAACAAGTGAAATAAGTTGTAACAGTTGGTATCCGCCTCAAATATAAATCTAGACTAAGACTTGGATGATCCTGTACTGAGCCACAGCCAATGGCAAAATGGTTGGTGCTATTTCCCCCTGGGGTTTTTGTTTAGGTTTCTTCCTTGTGATGTTTGCATCTTAAAATCTGTTTTGAACCCGTTTGCCAGGAAAACATCTTCAAAATTGTGCATAGAAAAAGCAAGTCCATGAAACCATGGTGATAGGTTTGAACCAGTTACATCCTATTTAAATTGCATTTTGTTTGCATTACATTATGTATTTGCGTTCCCACACACACAAATGCAATAGCCCTCTGACTGTTAGAGACAGCCAACCACATGTAGGGTTCAAATGGATGTCCCCGGTAGCTGACCCAGTGGGTGTCCCCAGGACATCCAGGTGTGATATGCACTTCTCGATGGGAATGTTCACACCTGCCATTTGGTATACCGTGGACAAGGTACTTAAACCCTCACTTGTGGCCATTATGTTGAAGATTTCGGTCGGAACGCATGTCACTGCTCCCACGCGAGTCTCCCTTAGCATATCGAAATAAATCTTTTCAATTGCAAAGTGATCATCGGTGTGTTACTTCGCCGGTCCCCACTTGGTTCCACGAAGGAAGAAAATTCCTAACAGACTTCATGGCGACGAGGATGGGATAGCAAACATCTCCTGATTGGATCAATGACAATCAACTCGAGGGTGAGTATTATTTTATTTACCACCCTCATTTAGGTTTTTGATTGTTCTTGAGCCAGATAGTGGAGTGATTTTTTGTAAAGAAAGTGTGGAAAGGGACGGCGTTGTGCTTGAACCACTGGATGATCAAGGGGGGTCAGATCAGACCCATAGTTGGACACATTTAGGTGTCATTGCTGTTTGGGGCATTTAGAGGGGTCAGATCAGACCCATAGTTGGACACATTTGGGTGTCATTGCTGTTTGGGGCATTTAGAGGGGTCAGATTGAACCCATAGTTGGACACATTTGGGTGTCATTACCGTTCTGGCATTTTGGTTGCGGCTAGCGGTTGCTTCCGCAGTCGTTGGGTGCTTTCGAGTGGCATCAGACACGTTTAGGTGTCAGTGCCATTTTGGCACATTGGTTTCTGTTAGCGGGTGCTTCTGAGTACCGCTGCAGTTGTTGTTGGCATTAAAGATGTAGGAAGTAGCCTACACTTGGGGTAATGCTTTTCCTTTTTCACTGTTTTGGTAAAAAAGGAAGATTGTGAGTTGTGAGAAACTGGGCTGTGTGCCAAGTGTGTGTAATGATCGCGGTGTTAAAACATACACCTCTTAGCCCCGCTGATTTACAAGCTATGGTTAAATAGTTACCAGAACTGCAGAGACATGACCCAATTCTAGGATTTTGGAGTAAGATAGGACAGTACATGGCTGTGGGTGGTTTGCATGCTTTTGATGTGTTTACTCTAACTAGAGCTAAATGTCCCGAAACAGCCTGGATGAGTCTGAGTGACAACCACAGGGACTCAGCATGGGCTACAGCGAGGTTTGAGTCTATCCAAGCAATGAGCGATGCTGTAGAACTTTTTAAAAGAGCTGTAATGCAAGCTCTTGGTATGGGATCTAACCTGTTTTCTGTGTTCTCCGCTAGGGAACAAGGAGAGTATGAGCCTTTTGAGAGGTACGTTGAAGAGAAATTTAAACTGTATGCAGCTTATGGTAACCCAGGAAATGAACCCAGTGGACATAGGGGCTTTCCTGAGTGCAGTAATAGAGGGCAGTCTTCCAGTTTTTAAAGACAAAGTTGGGGAAATTTGTTATACCCCAAGAGACTGTAGCGACCTATTGGCGTGGGCTGCGCGTATAACCAAATGGCACACTGCTAGTAACAAAAAGGGAGGCAGAGAGAGGGACTGAGATAAGTAATAACACATGGGCAACTGCCATGCCAGTCTGCTCAGGTAGCTGAATAGTAATAGAGGGCAGTCTTCCAGTTTTTAAAGACAAAGTTGGGGAAATTTGTTATACCCCAAGAGACTGTAGCGACCTATTGGCGTGGGCTGCGCGTATAACCAAATGGCACACTGCTAGTAACAAAAAGGGAGGCAGAGAGAGGGACTGAGATAAGTAATAACACATGGGCAACTGCCATGCCAGTCTGCTCAGGTAGCTGAATTATACACTCTAGCCGCAGCTTGTGAAGCATGTACTTTTTGAGCTTGTGGGTGAATAGGGGGGGTCCTAACTAGAGCAGGAGCCCCAATACAAAATGGGGGAGTAGTGAAGAAACTACATGAAGCAATACAGAAAACCAAGACAGGTGGCAGTGTTGAAAGTGAACAAATTTGGCAGTGTTGAAAGTGAACAAATTAACGAAACAGCTGTTCTCCATTTCAGGGAATGACTGGGTGACGACGGGGTGACAAATCTACCAGTGGCGCTCCTCTCTATGAGAGCAGGGCCAACTAACCCAGATTCACTTTCACCCTTTGAAATGCTTACAGGTCGACTCATGAGGACCCCTGGTGATCTGTGTATTGATGGTGGGGAATTGCATGTTATGGGTGATTGTTTGGTTGAATAATGCAGGCTCTTTTCACAGTGTATTTCACAGGACCACAGAATCGGACCTGACCAGGCGGGGGACAAAGAGGAGACCCATACAGTTGAACCAGGAGACCATCCCCTGGTAAAAACATGCCAAAAGAAGACCTTCGATCCAAACTGGTCCAGAACACATACAGTTTTACTCACAACCCCGTCAGCTGTCCGAGTGAATGGAATTCCAGTGTGGATCCATATCACTAGGCTGAGGAAATACAAGGGTGAGACCCAACATGGGGCACAATAATCCCCGTCTACCCTTCTGGCTCCTGGGAGCCATTTCGTTTGTGTGTCTCCAGACAGACATACAGATCCGCAGTACGAAAATATGCACCAACCCTGCAGGCTACAGCTGGACCTGTGATGGACTCGCATCTGTCAATCGCACCAGATGGGAATCCATGCGATGCAACCACAACACCTGGAGGATAACTGACTGTCATTTTTGGGGTGTAAGGAACCCTGGTAAATTGATAGAAGACCCCTCTTTGTAATGTTTTGAATGGTAATGGATCAGGTATATTGATTTGGAAGGATCTGAGAGTGTGGGTGGATACAGGAATGGGCTGGGGAGAGGCAATTAGAATACATGAGATGTTTAATATTAATTGGAACTGCTGCAGGACTGGAGGAAGATGGTTGTCCCACTCCGAAGGCCATATTTGAGCATGCCCTTCAGCAAAGAGGTGTGACACGTGCTACATGCAGTCCTTCAGAGAAGCCTGGCGCATGCCCTAAATTGTACAATGGACCTAAAATAGGTTTGTCCTCCGAAGGAGAACCTCTGCCCGGCCTAATCAGACACTCTCGTTTAATTGTCAAAGTGAAGCATATCATCTGGCCTAAAAACTGTTCCGTTTTCACAGAATTAGAAGAATCCATCCAAATATTGACCAGCGCTATGTTACAAAGGTTACCTAAGTGTTTCAGGAATGATGCAATTAGGAAACGTAGGGATTTGCTCTCAGATATTGCAGCATGGCCGGGAGCTGCTGGGTCAACTGTAAAAGCAATTTCAATGGCACTAGAGTCTAATAACCGAGACTGGGCTGATAACCTGTTAGTGACAGGTACTACATCGGTGGCAAAAGGAGGACTACTTTCTAACCAAGCTACTCGCCATCTTGCTTCCGCTATGCATGATACTGGGGAGGTGATCACTGTTCTGCTCCAGCATTTGGTCAAAAACAGTAAATTTTATGAAGAAATTTTAGTGGGAGAAAACAAGTGCATGCGGGTGGAGGAGATGTATTACAGGAATGGCATGGCATTCAGCATGGAGGTGGCAGCCTTGATTGGTAACCTGCTCATGTCACGTGTACCAGGTTGGGTGCGGTAAGCTGTCTTTAAGGATATAGAGCTGGCTCCCTGGGTGGTGGCCGGGGAGGGGTCCCTGTCAGTAGTGGGGGCTTGCCACGATGGTGACACCATCCAGGGTGGAGTGCTGATTCCAGTAGGGCAGAGACCTCTAGTTAAGGCACAACCCATACACCCACTTCTTTTCCCCTGTTATGGTCATGTGTGCCATGTGCGTAATGTCAAGTATATCATCTCCGACAGCCAAAGATACACCGCCTTTTCACAGGACCAGTGCTCTACCGTTGGTGGCTGGGTACTGTGTACTGCTTCAATGGAGTCAGGACAAGCCCTGTCAGATAGTATGGGACCTGACCTACAAATACAAGTATTGCCCGAATCTCCTGGAGCAATAGCAGTAAGAACCAATGCTACCACTTGGTGTGGATTTGGACCTCTGTACTCTGGCAAAAAACTCGCGCAATGCCTAACACTTCCTACTGCATTAACCCAACTGGTACTTCTATCACTATCGGTTCTATTCTAGTCGCTCCAGATGTCACCGCTAACACTTCCGTTCCAGCACTTGATAGCTGGGTGTTGGACCCCAATAACTCCGTTGAGAGAACGCTTATGACAATTTCTGATAGAATTGAGAGGTTAGTTAAAGAAACTGGTGCAAGAATTAAGCACACTCTCATCTCTACTTGGGAAGCTGCTGATGCCTCCCTACGCTCTGGTGAGCACTACCATAGTGCAGCTAGAAAGGTGACAACTGTGACCCAATGGCTCAAAGGTACTGAACTTGCTGGGAGTAGCACCCCTTGGGGGTGGCTTTGGGTGGTAATATCTCAGAGTATCTGGGGACTTAATATTGTTACCTTTTAGTTCTCTGTATGTACCATAAGCTACGTGGTCTGATCAATAATGTGTCGTATGATGTCACCTACTCCAACTCCGACTAATTCTCTTGAAAACGGTAACGTCATGTCTCCTCCCCCCAATACAAAATGAGGTAATGATAGGTTTGAACCAGTTACATCCTATTTAAATTGCATTTTGTTTGCATTACATTTTGTATTTATGTTCCCACACACACACTCTGCAATAGGCCTCTGACTGTTAGAGATAACCAGCCACATATAGGGTTGAAAGGGATGTCCCCAGTAGCTGACCAATTGGGTGTCCCCAGGACATCCAGGTGTGATATGCACTTCTCGATCAGAATGTTCACACCTGCCATTTGGTATTCCACGGACAAGGTACTTAAACCCTCACTTGTGGCCATTATGTTGAAGATCTTGGTTGGAATGTCTCTGCTCCCACATGAGTCTCCCTTTGCACATCAAAATAAATCTTTTCAATTGAAAAGTGGTCATCAGTGTGTTACTTTGCTGGTCCCAACTTGGTTCCACAAAGGAAGAAAATTCCTAACAATGGCTTGACAAATTGCAAGGTTTTCTTGAAATCAAATGTATAATATTCATGCATTTAAAGTGTATTTTTAGTTTAAAATACATTTAGCTTTATGTTTTGATTTGAACAGATGTATTTTATCTATACAATGTTTTTTTATCAATTGTTATTTAATGGACAATTGTTAATTCTCACTTGCTACTCAAAGCTTACTACATAAAATGAGCCAACTGAACATTCACACTTGCCATAAGTTTCATATGATGTATTTTTTACAGTGTGTTGTAAGATTTTCATCCAGATTTTGACTCCGCAGTTACAGAAGGCATTCCGTCCACGAAAGCAAAAGCTGCTTGAACTTTCGTAGATATCAGTGTTTTGCTTAAGCACAAAATTAATTATGTTCATAGGCTATATTACTGAAGGTATGATGTGCACGAAAGGGCTTTGGTCCAATACATTCCATGAGGCAGCAGTTTATGGAATGAATTATGTGTTATGAATAATTCCGTACACTAAAGCAAATGCCGGCTGAACTTTTAGAGACAGAACTGTTTGTTGCATTCATTTGGTCACTTATGAAATGCTGAAACAACAGGCCAAAACAATGACGTCACGTCACAGACATTCGAAGCTTCGTTCGAAAAAGGTTGGCTAAAATTCAAATGGCAAAAAATGGCATTTGATACAGCCCTAGTCATAACCGTGAGTGGTAAAGGGAGGAGGGATTGTGTGGAAATGGCACGTTTGTGTGGAAGTCTTGTAAAGATGGTCCCTCTGTGGTGTTTGTGAGTGTGTTCCGGTGTGTTCACCACTGACAGCCTGGTCACCCAAACCCTGGGTGAAGATACAGGGGCACATCTCAGTGGGTGTTCCTGCCAGCAAATGAGGAGGGGGAGCGCATTGCGGCTGGTCTTCACCATTAGCACATCTGCCACCACTGGGCACTCCAGCGTCATCACTTGGAATAATATCCACAACGAGACCAACATTCATGGTGGAAAGCAGTAGTGAGCGCTGCCAGCTTATAAATTTATCCACATTTGGTTGAGTTCGCATATGGGGAAATACATACATTGTAGCTGTAATTGGAAATGGCTTATTAACTGAGTGAAGCAATTAAGCCAAGGTAATTGGTTGGAACAAAAAACAGCATACGTGTAGCAGTCCACATGTTTGATGCCCCTGTACAACATTGAACATTCTAATAATTTCCTCTTCCCTCTTACCCCTCTTCAGTTTCGGGTACCCAGATCCAGGATATTTCACAAGGGTCCAGGAGGAGCTCAGAGTGGTGGAATGAACTCCCCTAGTGGTGGGAGCCACTAGCAGTCAGTTCTCCACTCTACACATTCACAGCCAGTCTCCACCCTCATGCAACACACTACTGTCCACATTCTCACCTATCTCCGAGGCTGACGTCTCTAAGCTGCTACTCTACAACTGACCCACCACCTGCCTCCTGGACCCAAAGCCCTCCCATCTCCTACAGGCTATCTCTCCCACACTCTTACCTGCACTCACGCAGATCATTAACACATCACTCACCACTGGCACCTTCCCCACCGTGATTAAGCAGGCTCGGGTAACCCCACTACTCAAAAAACTTACACTCAGCCCCTCCCAAATAGAAAACTACAGACTCATCTCTCTCCTCATGTCTGGGTTTCAACCAGCCAAAAAGGGCTCACATTACACCTCTCTTGGTCTAGCTCCACTGGCTCCCTGTAGCTGCCCACATCATCTTCAAGGCCTACCTGAACTCACTGCTGCAACCCTATGTTCCCTCCCAACCGCTATGCTCTGCCACCGAATGGCGTCTGGTGGTCCCGTCACATCGTGGCATAAAATCACTATCCAGGACTGTCTACACGATTGTCCCCCAATGGTGGAATGAAGTTCCACACTTCATCTGATCTGCTAAGTCCCTCTCTGCCTTCAAGAAACATCTGAAGACACAGCTCTTCCGTTCTCACCTGAGCACCTGAAACACTACCCCCTAAAGGAATTTCTCATGGCTCAAACCGTCTGCTACTAAACTGTAAACTAAAACTATTTGTATAAAGTAATCTAATGGTTTAACACACTCATTAGTATTACCTGCTAGTTTGTACCCAACCATTGAAACCTGGTCATGCAATGCTTCTAATATTGTTGAATATTGTTAATATTGTTTTCATTTGTGTTGTACGTTGCTTGTAAGTCACTCTGGATAAAAGTGTCTGCCAAAATAAATGTAATGTAAATGTAGAGACAGATTAGTCAAATTCTTGAGCCTCTGCAGTTCGATACAGCCTACAAACAGATGATTAGTGCTACAGCAAGTACTTCCCCCTAATCCCCACCAGAGGGCGAGCTATGATGAAAATTCTGGATTCTGCAGGATTATGTGTCTGACTGTTGTTATGAAATGATGATACAATTCCCTGTAATGGGTTGGGTCACGTGTTCCCATGTAAGCTTGGCAAGACATCTAACCCGTGTGCTGTTACTCACAGTGTGTCTCCATGTTTGTCTTTTCAATTTCAAAACTAGATTCATACATTTAATCTTTTGCCTCCAGGTCTTGAAAGGGGTAAATGATGAAGGCTATTCAGTTTGTTATTGAGGACTGGGCTTAAAGGAGACTGGGTGTAAGTACTACACAGTGGGAGTGTAGTTTTTTATTCATGCATTCAGGCTGTTAGGGTGATGCTGGCCAGGAAGGCCCTTGTGCCCACCTGTGCAGACAGAGTGTGCTCATGTCACTGGTCCCAGGGTGTGTGACAGAGTGGAGTTTGTTTTGTTTTATCAATACTGTACAGATTTATGGATCTGCAAATCATCTGGACTGTTCATCCTTTTCACAGGGCACCTTTTTATCAAACAATCTACATTCTGTAAAAATCAGCATCTGTGTAGCAGATCAACATCTGCGTAGGACCTTCTCTGTAGATAATTGTGTTGAGGGATGCCATCAACTCAGGCATGCAAGTTTCTATGATGAGTGTGTGTATATTAGTTGTGACAATATAAAATCTTTACTTAGGTATGGTATTGGAGAGGTGGTCTCCCTGTTGATCACATTTATCTGATGGAGTGGAAAGGCAGATTTTTTTGAGGGGCAAGGTGTATTCTTTAATCTTTAATTCTTTAATCAAGAATTCATAATCACATTATATATCGCACCAAGCAGCATTACAGAACAAAAAAAACAATTGATTAGCTCAGTGATATACAAATTAAGTTATCTGAGTTATTACTATGGATCACCTCTGAGCATTGCGTTGTGGGAAGTGGAGTGTTCTGGTATATTCTGCTATTGTCCTACTTTACCTAATATTTTACATGTTACTAATAACTTACTAATTTTTCTGGAAAAGGTAGCATGTTCCTTAAATTGACCTAGAGTAAAAGTGTTTTGCTGTATGTACCGTCACAAAGCAAATTTATAAACTCTTGATAACACTTGCCCTGATCTCAGAAAAAAGTCAGTTTTCTTACTTGATTTAGGCTGACCATGTCAGGGCCAGCACACTTGCAGCATGTTTTCTGCAGTAACAGGTTGTGTTGTGTAAATCATGACTGACTCCTCCAGATTAAGAACTGTTATGTAGGGATAGAGAACCTGTACACTGAATCCGAACCGTATTTGATGGCTGCTCAGCTGGAACAAACAGGGCAGGCTGAGGATGTGTGTGTAGGGGAAGCGGGGGTGTGGTGGTGCTAATGAACAGTGATGAAGTGATGATTTTTTCTCATCTGAATCACTCATTTGTTTTAAAATGGGGCATTTTTTAATTAAGCTTGTCTGTACTGTCTTCTGTGCTGATTGTGAAGTCACTCTTCCAAAACTGGAGCAGGCTTAGGGCATATCCATTACACCTCCCACCCACCGCAAGCCTCTGTGTTAACCACCACTCAGACCGCACTTAAACCTACAAGTTCCCACCATTATGATCATCTGTTTTTATGTACACTGTCTTTGATATTGCTTCTTAATCTTCTTGCACCACACCAATGAGATCTGAGCATGTTAGTAATTTGTGCTTGCGCCACATTATCCCTTATCCATAGATGGTGCTAGCAATATTACATAAACTGGACCAAAGGGCTCTGCCACTGAGTGATCTGGGAACACCTGGGTAGTAGCCATCTGCAAAACACTGCAGAAGGAGAAATGCAAAGTCAAATGTAAGTGTTTGTGGGAAGCAAACTTGGCTCCACTGTATTGTCTTTTTTCATATTTTACTACTGCAGAAAATATAACCTGCGTGCAAAACATAAATGGAAACTCACCAAGAACTGGATGAAATAGTATAAGACTACTTTCAGACTGCAGGCTTATTGCTCAATTCTGAATTGTTTTTCAGATCCAATTTTTTTCCTAACCGTTCATATTCATTTTTGAAAGTGGCCCATATCTGATATCAGTGTGAACTGACCTCCATCCTGAAATGTCCCACATGCATATATAAACAACAACAAAAGATGTCGCGTCTGTCTAGTCATGCAGAATTATAACAATGAGGGTAAGATGACACAGAGTAACAGAATGACACAGAAATTGCTTGAGCCACGTTAAACATGCTTAATTAGGATCTTATCATCCACACACAGGAGGCATGCAGGTCACCTGGCTAGATATCCTATTTCCACATATTCATGTGTTCCAAATTGGAACTGAAAAGATGCAAATTCATGTGGTTTTTTTTGCTGTTCACTCTGTTGTAAAGACATCTGAACTGGGTCACGTGGGGAAAAAAAAGGAAACTGGGTCACCTATGGGTCAGTATGGGGGTGGGGGGGCTAGAATTAAAATGACAAAAAAGTAAGATATTATGGTATTATGTCAAATATTTATGATATATCACTATCATGTGAAAATGTGCATATTTAAAGATACATACACATATGAAGTACTGTGTACTGTAAGTATTCGGTATTGTGAAACACTGCTTAATGGTTTAGGACGACATGGTACAGAACAGCAATGTGCAAATCAAGACACTGCCCCTTGTCAGTTTAGAACAGGCAATGGGCAGATCCAATTATCTCTGCATTATATCAAGGAGATTTTTTTATAAATCAATAAACCTTGCTAAGTAATGTAATTATCCATCTCCGCTGTTAGCCCATCCTTATTATATATAGACCAACTGATCTGCCCCAAGGTTAACGTGTACGGGTATGCAGATAATCTTCAGACCTTTTACTGAAGGGGGAAGTGACACAGAGGATAAAATAAACCATCTTCAGCTCTTTTCTCACTGTAGTTTTCACCCCACAGCCTCTATCTCATGATAAATTGAACCTGTGTCATGTCATGATGATAGCATTTTTACATAAATTTGGACCATCATAAACTGGATCTATGTAAAGCGGTGACTGCTCCACATAAATATTGATATTGTTACCTCATCAGATTTTGTAACTGTTAACTAATTGCTGGTCTGAGAATGTAAATCAACTGGTATGATAAAGACAACCACCGCAATAGATTGCTTCTGATGCTGAAGAGTGCAACCAGATTTCTGGGCCTGTCATGCCAGTCTTGTAAAGGTGTGATTGTGGTGTGCTGAAAATGTCCTTTCCTTGAAGAGAACAGTAGTTGTAGTAGTCCAGATTGGACATGGACTGAAATTTGTAGCTGGCAGGTTGCAGGTATTAGTATTATATGCTATATACGGCATTAGTATTGCTTATGCTTGTATATGTATATGCTTGAACAAGGTTCAACTGGATTGTTTAGTTCCACAATTTAAAGATATCATCCTCACTCCAGAACATCCTCTTCTGGATGAAGAAGAGAAGCTGATAGAACAAAGTAAAAGCACTGGACATGTGTATGAGCCTTAGATTGCTCTATAGTGGTATTGCTTGAATAACACAGGGCAATGCCAGACCCAGGATCTGTGTGCAACAGCATGGATTCAAGCTGATAATGCATTCAGTCAGGCTTCAGACTGCTAATGGCCCCTCCCTCTGCACAGCATCCAGACTTTCTGTCTGGCATCTTAGCCTTAGGGCATTTACCTAAGCACTGAAGATGTGTGTGCACATGTTATTGTCTTTTGTGTTCGGGTATGCTTGCAACTGTGTGTGTGCATGTATCTGTATATGTCTATGCAGCTGTGTATTTTTGAATGTGTGGATGACTGGATGTGTGTGTGTGTGCGCACCTGTGTCTTGCATGCATGATTAGGTGTGTGTGAACCAGTGTGTGCAGACATGTGTGTCTGTACGTTTGCTTGATGTCCTGCTTGTAATTGTGTTTGTCTTCCTGTCTGTCAATGTGGGTGTGTCTTTTGTTTGTCGCGTGTGCTTTTGTTTTTGTTTACATCCCATTGTCCCACCTCCTGTCCCACCTATCTGCCCTGCTGCCACACCCACCACCTGAAGCCCATTCTGAGCACCTGTTGCCTGTTTACTCATCACCAGCCTGTGTATATATACCCCTCAATCTTCTCTGTTTCTCTGCCTGTTTGTCTCAGTGTATTTGTTTGTTTTGTTCCTGCCTGTTTGCTTTCTGCTTGCTCTGGTTTTTGACTTTCTGCCTGCTTTTTTGGGATTTTGTGCTTGCCTTGTGTTTATGGATTTTCTGCCTGTGGATTTTCTGGTTTGGACTCGGACGGTTTTCAAATATCTGGATAAACACCTGGTTTGTGACCCCGGTCTTTGCCTTGGTCCTTCCACCTGAAAGCCTAACACGGATGTCTTTGATGTCTGCGTTTTCAGTGTACATTCTGTTCTGACTCATGATTTTGGTGGCCTTTTCTCTGCCTAACTGAACACAACAGACCCCCTGCTGTCTGAGGCTGACAGATTCACTAAACCCACATTATTTTCAGAAGGCCTTATAGGCTCAACCCACAAACAAACCAATGAATGAATAAAAGATCTTGTGTATACCAGTAATAGTTAGCATAATGTCTTTATTGATTTAGAAATCCACATCCCGTGCTGTATACCTCTTGGTTTACAGTAAATTGCATTGTGACAAACGACAAATCGCCACCCAATATCGTGTCCATATCTGATCTTTTGTGATGTCAAGGACAGATTGCTGATTAAGGTGTGTCTTATCTTGCATTGCCTGCAGTGACACAAATTTTGTCCATGAAATGTGATTTTTCAAAAGCATTGCTCAGCGAACATCCTGTTCTGGATTATTTACCTCCCTCCCTGGCTGTCTTGTAACATGTCTGAAAAAAGCTGGATTTTATGTCTACCTGTCAGCTCCATTAAGCCAACTTGAGAGTCATGTCAGTGTGACATTCCTCACAGCTGCTGCCATGGAAACTGATGTGGTTTGTTATGATTTACTCCACAGGAAAACTGCAGCAGATGATTGCAGACCCAGAAATAACATAAATCACACATAGTATGCACAATATATACATATAGTCAAAACTAGCATACATACAGTGTTGGCCAGTAGCATCACCACAAGTAGCATCGCTACTAGTTTAATTATATTTCTCAGTAACGTATTGGTAACAACGCTGTATTCTGAATCAAATAGCTTTTCAGTAGCGAAGCTCTTATATTGATCAAGTAGTGCGGTAGCGTCCACACAAGCTACATTTTCCTGAGCATTTCTGAAGCTCAACCACAGTGGATCTTTCGAGAAGCCTCTTTTGATCTTTCTGCTGTGGTCTGAAATAGAAGCAAAAGGATCAGTACGTGACGCCACCGCTATACACGGACATAGCCACAGGAGCACTTCCATATGACATGACGTGACATCATGACAGGGGAGTAACGTCCTGACAAATCAGATATCACCATCTCATCCGGGCATTCTGGTTTAGAAAACCGTTGGCTCTGGAGTCTGAACCCAGGTACGTTTGCTAGTAAAAAACACAGTAGTAAAGACGCTGACAGTTGGTAGTTAGCTAGCTAACAAACATATATAAAAATATAAAAAAATAAACAGAATAACTAGAAGTAGAATACCTACTAGAAATATAATCATAACTAGACAAGCATTTCCTGCAGAAAATGCAGAGTGTAATTGCCCCCCGCGATTAAAAAATGAGTGCGGGCCAAGACGTCTTTCGATGTAGCTAATGTTAACATGCTAGGTCGCTATCGTCCTGACTGGCCTTAAAGCAGTAGTAGTAGTAAAGCAGTGGTCTCGTTAGCGTTTGGAAACAAAATCTCAAAAACTGTAGGAGGAGAAGCGGCACCAAAAAATAATAATAAACGTGAAATAATAGTGAACGTAGAGACTCCAGCGACCATATGTAGCAGGATTGCTAAAACAATGAGTAGGCACACACAAGCTAGTTAGCATGCTAGGCAGGGCTGACAACATAGCCGTATTGGTGGTAGCAGAGAAAAAAAGCCTTACCTTCTGCTGTGCATGTGATGCGTAAATTCCTTGCTGTCTTGGAGGTAGGTTTTAAACTATGAACATGCATGCTGCGTACCGTTGGTGCAGATCTGACGGCTGTTTGTTTTATAGGTGGCCATAGACTGAGCGGTGCTGCCTGGATAACAATATCCGCCTTCGTGGTGAATGAAGGTACCGGTTTTAAACTTTTATTGTTAGCGGTAAAAGTAGGGAAGCATTCGGCTCCCGAGGTGTTGTTATTATAATGCATACATGCTCTAATTGTGATCTGACCCATACAGGACATTGTTGGCTGCTGTTTTGCCGTTGTGTTTTGATTATGATTTGATTAATTATTTTACTGTGCGATATACTGTAAATCGCACGGGGTAGCCGACGTTCATGGTGCCTTTGTGCTAGCGTTACGGTATTGTACGTGTTGCCTGTCAGGGTAGATCGCGTTGTGTGGAAGTAACTAGCTTGCTAGCTAGCTATATTCAGGGCGACCTGCCCTTCGGGTTTTCATTTTGTGTAGATCTGCCCCGCGGTCTGCGGTGGTTGCTTCGTTCGCCCTTAAGTGTGCCCCGTGCGAATCTTATAGTGAATTTTTAGTTGGTAACCCAAATTGTTTTAGTCCTCTGCGACAAACCAACCACATTAGCTGTTTTACACGTGTTTTAATTGGTTTTACTGTTTTGTTTATTTGGGCTTGTTTGTGGCTTTTACTCGTGCGCGTTGGATTTGTACTCGCGGGGAGGAGGCGGTAGCGGCATATCGGAGGTGGTTGTCTTTTACAACAAACACGGTGTGTGTGTGTGCGCGCGTCTGTGGGACATTCGGTGTGTGGTTAATTTCACTTTTTTGTTGAACTCACCCTCCTGCAGTGCTCCTTTGTGTGCTTGCGTCTCTGCCTCACAAGAGTCTGCGGTGTCACTCCCACTTCCGGTGTCGTGCGTACCTTCCCAGCGGTCGGCTCCTACCCGCACGCAGACAAGTGGCGCCTATAGCAGTCCTGGAGGACTTATTGCCACTATCTTTTATTTCTATTTTATTCTATGGATTGTCTTGTCGTTTTTGTATAATAAACTGAGTTTTTTTTATCTTCGAATCCACGCCTCTGCTGACTTTATTCAATTAAGGGGACCGGAGTGGGGAATAAACAGTTTGTGTAATAACTATTTCCTTGGGTGCAACTCCCAAGGTGGCGTAGTATAAACCAGTAGGCCCGGTTACACATAGTTGATTGCATTCCCGGGGCCAGAGCATCCGACATAGAAGCAAATCTGAAAGTGCTGGCTAGAGGTAAAGGTAAAAGTACATTCTTGAAAATTATTATTCATGTCGGCACAAACAATGTCCGTATGAGACAATAAAAAATAACCAAGTTAACGATTAAATCGGTGTGTAAACTTGCAAAACATATGTCGGACTCAGTAACTTTCTCTGGTCCCGTCCCTATGCGGCACGGTGACGAGATCTACAGCAGATTATCGTCACTAAATCGCTGGCTGTCTGAGTGGTGTACCTATAATAACGTAGGCTTCATAGACAATTGGTACACCTTTTGGGGGAGGCCTGGTCTTTTAAAAAGAGATGGCATCCACCCCTCAAGGGAGGGCGCAGCTCTTATCTCTAAAAATTTTGCTTATAGTCTAAAACCTTGACTCATCAGGGCAAAGGCCAGGCAGCAGACTTTCTGTCTTAAACAGACCTCTGCTTCTTCCCTTGAACCACCACTTAAATTTAGTTCCATAGAGACAGTGTCTGTCCCCCGATCTTTGGTCCCATCCCCCGAAATCTATTCGAGGCATTTGCCCTGAGAACTTGATAAAAATTAAATCTGGTGAATCTGAAATTAATACCTGCAAACAAACGGTCCTTAGGATTGGGTTATTAAATATAAGGTCTTTAACACCCAAAGCAATGCTAATAAATGAATTGATTACTGACCATACATTCAACATCCTATGTCTGACTTAAACTTGGCTTAAACCAAATGAATTTATTGCTTTAAATGAATCAACACCTCCCAATTACAGTAACTACCAGGTCCCTCGCTCAACTGGGAGAGGTGGTGGTGTTGCTGCTGTATATACCTCTAATCTTTGTGCCACTTTTAAATCTGGCCATAACTTTAATTCATTTGAATTGTTAGTACTTAGCTTTACACATCCTGACAAGACTGCATCTCAGGTGTTTACCCTAGTAATTGTTAGCAGGCCACCTGGCCCTTACACTGTTTTTTTTATCTGAATTTGCAGACTTTCTTTCCAGCCTGGTTGTCAACACAGAAAAGGTTGTGGTAGTGGGCGATTTCAACATTCATATGGACAATGAACAGGATCCCTTCAGAGCAGCATTTTTGTCCATTATCAACTCCATTGGATTCTCTCAGTTTGTGGACAAACCCACACATTGTTGCAACCACACGCTGGATCTGGCCCTCACTTATGGCACTGAAATTAACAATGTAGTAACCTTGCCACACAATCCTGTACTGTCCGACCATTACCTGGTGACTTTCAACCTTCCTTTTGCTTGTTACATTAACTCAGAGTCCATATTTTCCCTCAGGCGCACCATCTCTTCTGCTACTACCAAAGCCTTTATTGATGAGCTCGCTGCATCATACAGTCTGAACAACAAAGAATATTTAAACTTATGCTCGAACCTTAGTTCGGCTAAAATAAATCAACTCAGTCCACACTGCGTAACACTCTAGATGCCGTTGCACCCCTTAAAAAGAGGAAAGTCCCTGATAGAAGACTAGCACCCTGGTATAATGACCAGACCCGTGCTATGAAACAAACTGCGTGAAAACTTGAAAGGAAATGGCGCTCCACCAAATTACGGGTCTTTCTCCTGGCCTGGAAAGAAAGTCTTCTACGCTACAAGCATGCGCTCACAGCTGCCAGATTGGTGTATTTTTCTACCCTAATAGAGAAAAACAAGGACAATCTCAGGTAGTTGTTCAGCTCCATCTCCAGACTAGTTAAGAGGCCTGCGTCAGCCAACCCCTGCGTCCCAGCAATTCATAGTAGTGATGACTACATGAACTTTTTTGACAGCAAAATCATAAAGATACATGACACAATTCAAAAAATCTCCTCTAATTCTGCCTCCAGCCTGGCATGTCCAGCCTCAGATAATGTAGAGATGTCCAATAGGCCAGCCACATGCCTTGACTCTTTCACACCCATTGAATTTAGCGACTTCTCCTTCCTAATTAATTTGTCTAAAAATGCTACCTGCCTACTAGACCCCATTCCAACTAGACTCTTAAAACAGCTGCTACCTGAAATTGGCGCTCCGTTGCTAAATCTTATCAATGCTTCCCTTACATTTGGACATGTACCTCAGTCCTTCAAGCTAGCAGTCATCAAGCCCATTTTGAAGAAGCCCACTCTAGACCCGAATGACCTGTCGAACTACAGGACCTCAAATCTCCCATTCCTTTCAAAAATCTTAGAAAAAGTTGTAACAAAACAACTTTGCTCCTTCTTACAGTCCAATAATATTCTGGAAGTCTTTCAGTTTTCACAGCACGGAAACTGCTCTCCTAAAAGTAATCAATGACCTACTTCTCTCCTCTGACAATGGCTGTATCTCCCTACTTGTGCTCCTAGACCTCCTAGTGCAGCCTTCGATACTATTGATCATCTTATTCTATTAGACCGACTTGAGAACCTTATTAGCATAAGTGGAAAGGCTCTATCATGGTTCAGGTCTTATCTTTCAGAGCAACATCACTTTGTCTTCATCAACAATAAGTCCTCCAAACTCTAAGACATGGAATACCATAAGGATCCGTGCTTGGACCTTTGCTCTTTTCGTTATACATGGTCCCTCTTGGAAATATCATTCGTAAACATTAATTTCCACTGTTATGCAGATGATACCCAATTATACATATCGGCTAAACCTGATGTCTCCCTGGAAATATCAAACATGGAAGCCTGCCTTAAAGACATAAAAACATAAAGATATGGATGGCCCATAATTTCCTCCTCCTAAATTCGGACAAAACAGAAATATTGGTTATTGGCCCAAAGTCTGTCAGGAGCAAACTCACCAATATTACATTAAATCTTGATGGTGTCTCACTGGCCTCAAGTGCAACCATCAAAGACCTTGGTGTCACGATTGATCCTGAGCTCTCTTTTGACACCCATATAAAAAACACCTCCAGGACTGCCAAAATCAGGAAAATTCTATCAATACACGATGCTGAAAAGCTAATCCACGCTTTTGTTACATCCAGATGGGACTACTGTAATGCCCTCTTGTCAGGATGTGCATATGCCTCCCTAAAGCCCCTTCAGCTGGTTCAAAATGCAGCTGCTTGTATTCTAACCAGAACAAAGCGCTTTGAGCACATCACCCCAGTATTAGCCTCTCTCCATTGGCTACCTATCAAATACCACATTGATTTCAAAATACTTCTCCTTACATTTAAAGCTTTAAATGGGCTTGCCCCTCCCTATCTTAAGGACCTTCTCCGCCCATATACTCCAAAACGACCTCTACATTCCCAAAGCACGGGACTTCTCATTGTTCCAAGAGTGGGTAAAAATACCTTAAGCGGTAGAACCTTTTTGTACCGAGCCCCTCTTTTCTGGAACTACCCACCGAGGTTCTCTCCGCCTTTAAGTCTAGGCTAAAAACGTATCTTTATTTCAAATCCTTTAGTTGAGGGATACGGCACCGTGCTGACATTGAGTCTCTGGTGGACTAAGTGGTCATTGCTGTCACTACATCACGGCCTGGGTACTCTGTGTTCAGCTGATCCGGCTGTGGTCTGGTGTTGACTTCCTTAGGGTCACCCTCATGATTGTGCTGGCCCCTTGCCTCTCATCTCCTAGGTATGCTGCCATAGTCCTTATCCGGCGGGACTTTTCCCTATTACGCACATGCATCCCTCTTCCCCCCTCTGTCCCCCCCTTTGCCTTTATGCTTTTTGTTTCCATTCCCACACTTAACATCCACTAATCACTGTTCTCTATTTGTTTCCTATCCCTGTTCCAGGCTCCTGCCTGGGGCTGTAGCCCAAGCGGTCCTGCTACCTCGCTGCCCTGCCCGTCAAGCCAACTGCGTGCCAAGAACCGGACATTATTAGCCTGTTGCAGGATCATAGGGTGCCACACATATGATGTTTTGGCTGAGATGTTGGAAGATGTGCACAGAGAATTCAAGGAAGAAGAGGAGGACAACCCTGTCTTCATAAATGTCACAGACATCTTAAACAAAACAGAAGAAGACTACAGTCTCCCACCTCATCAGCGATGTGCCTGCCACACTCTCAACCTGGTTGTCACAAGAGACATTGAGAGTGCTTTAACCTAGTCAGAGCCCTTTAAAAAAATATCAAGATCAAGATTGGCAAATGCCAGGCACTATGGAACAAGCAACACAGGAGCACACAAGCTTCAGATATCATCAAAAACAAGCTAGGGTGCCAGCTGATAGTTCCCAGTCCAACAAGGTGGAACTCCACTTACCATGCCATGGAGCGCTTGAATACCTGTATCCTGACAAAAGAACAAGACCTTCAGGAAACCTGTGAGAAGCTGCTCGCTTCAAAGCGGCAGAACTCACCTTCATACAGGATTATGTTTAGGTAAATATTACCTTTATTTTGGTATGTACTTAAGTTAACTGGTGTTCATTTGCTGTAATCCATGTATCTGTCTGAACATAAAGGCAACTACAGAGTGTAGTAGTATCCCAGGTTATTAACTGAATGTTAAACTACTACTACTATTATGAAGATTATTATGAATAATAATAATAATAATAACTTTTACTTTTGAATAATTATTTTTTTCGTTGTCTTTTTTCTGTGCATCTTTTAGGTTATGGCACCCCTGGCCAAGGCCCTTGACGTACTACAGTCTGATAGAATGGCCTACACAGGAGTGTTGGTGCCAACAATCATGATTCTCCTTGAGAAGATGGAGCAGATGAAGCATGAGACAAACCTGCATCCCTGTAACCCACTGGTAGATGCCATCATCAATGGGGTGAAGCAGAGGTTTGGTTACATTTTTCAAGATGAAAGGTTGCTCATAGCCTCTGCAGCTCAACCTATGTTCAGATTGGCCCCAGCGGAAAGAAGGCTGATGTTGTGTCAAACCTGAAAGGAAAAAGTAAACCTGCCACAAACTCAATCTCTAGATGACATGCAGACAGATGGCGAGGACCCAAGTGATGACAGTGATGAAGTAACTGGTTACTTCCCATCACTGAGAACAACAACAGTTCTGAATGAAGTGGACAGCTAGTTGCAATCGACTGAAACCAACCTTGTCAATGCATTCCAAAACCTGCCGATGATGAAGATCTTCCTGAATTACAACACAGGAGTCCCTGCTAGTGCAGCTTGTGAACGACTCTTTAGTATAGGAAAAGAAAGATATTTTCCGACCAAAGAGAAACCGTCTTTCCGATGCAAATTTTGAAAAGCTTCTGTTGTGTCGTGTGAACAAACACCTCTAGTGAGAAAGATCAGGGTCCAGCCTGGCCACTTCATCCTCTAGTGAGGAGGAAACTTTGATATGCAGAAGCTTGATTCAATGGAGAGAGATACTGTATGTCTCACAAACACACACTCACATGCACACCTGCATTTTGTTATTATGTGGAGGACGTTTTTTGTTTGTTTGTTTTTGTTGGTTTTAATAAACAGTTGAACTGAACAATTTTTTACCTGCGTATCTGTTTGACTGACAGTTATATTGATCACTGAGATAGCACTGACTTGGCATGAAGTTGGTTCAAATTAACAAAATAAATAAAAAAGTAGCTTCTGATGTAGTAAACTACTTTTGCTGTGTTGGTGTAGCTTAGCTTGCTACATTTCTCTGGGGGTAGCTTCAGTGTAGTGAACCTTTATTTAATGTAGAGTAACTGGTAGCTTAGCTCACTACACTTTCCAAGTAGCTTGCCCAACACTGCATACATACACACACATACATGTACACATTTAGTTTAAAATACAGGACAAAACATCTAACTGCTAACACAGACAGACCCCATGCTCAAAAATCCACCCTTCCCTCACACACTAATGTGAGTTATTTAACTACATAACTACAGATCTCTGAGACCATATGACGACTGTCACTGTAGAAACATCTTGTAGCTATCATTTTGACCTTTTACCCTAACAGCATCATGAGCCATAGCCTTATCATGGAATTTCCTACCTAAAAATACTGAATGGTCAGCCTCTGCTCAGTTTCTTTGCCTGGGAGTCTGTGGAACTCTCTCTCCAACCCTGTATAGTAGATTCGGTCTGACAAAGAGCAGTGATGGCCATCTTTCGATTTCATATTTCTGTAGCTGTGCAAATAAAACAGTTCAGAATCCATCCCCTGTCTGTAATTGTAACAATATTGTTGTGGTCCTTCCCATGTCAATAAGATTGTGAGACACTGAGGATGCATATCTGTGTCTGCACATTTGTGTAATGGAGTGCAGATCAGCTAATTGAAGGTCCCGTTTCACTGTAATTTCAAAGAGCAGTTTTCTGCAACACAACAAGCCCAAGGAACTTTGAGATGTAACATTGGGGATGTAATCTGGGAGAGTGTGGACAAGCACGTGCCCTCCTCCGAGACACGTGATGTCAGCTGCTGCTTCTTTTTGCACTGCGGTCCACAAGCTAAGCTAGCACAGAGATGAGTCGGAGGAAGACATTTCATATGCAGCTTTGGCACATGGACCACAGGCGCCTGATAGACCAGCAGGGGTCGCTGTTGCTAAAGAGACTGAAGACCCTGCTGACGTACCCATCCCTATCCCTGGTGGAGGGTTCGAACCCCGGCTGTAGCCCTCAGTCTGCACTCAGAATGAGTGCTTTTGCCGACTGAGCCACTCAGGAGCCCCTGCATGTTATATATTTTTGCATTTTATTGGTATATATCTTTTTGCATATAATAGACATTTACATTTTTATTACTTAACTACAAATTACTTACACAGTCACATGTCACTGGGTATAAATAAATCCATTTCTGCACACAAGGGGTTCATTAGTGCCATGTTCTCAGAAATGTGTGATGTCAAAGTTAAAGAAAACTGCAACAGAACAAAACAGGCCTGTTCTTTAAAATGATTTAAATTAGAGTCAAAGCTAAAGCAACAGAAAGATTGAAAGACTAAGGGACTTCAAAAAAAAAAGACAAACAGCAAAGTTTCTTTTCATCAGGCTGTTGCGTAGTAATTTAATGGCCATACCATAATTAAACTACCCTCCTTAATTTGCTCATTTTTTGTTGTTTGAAGAGACGTGTGCCATTAATAATATTATTATTCTGCAAATGCAGCACTATGAATCCAGCTCAGATATGCTCAGAATAATGGAAATATCAGGAAGCATAATACACATTGAAATTACAGTGTCCTCGAAAGTGCCACAGCCTATTCAACTTCCATTGGGGAAGAAGGAAGAAAATGTCACCAAAGCATGTTCCCAAAAGAAATACAGTAAGAATTGATTTGGGCAGCAAGAAGTTGGCCTTGGTTCATCTTTACCCTTCCTTGGGGAGGGGCTGCAGACCTTTGAGTGTCAGCAAATGACTGCTACTGCCTCTGTCCTCTAACCTCTGACCTCCCTATCAACCCTTACTTGTGCAAATAAAATAAAAGTGGAAAATTTTGTGTTTAATAATTGTATTAAGAAATAAGAATTGTATGAACTTAATCAATGTCAAATGGCCTTTCAGTTGCAGAGAGTACAAAATTGTCTATTCTACTACATTAAAGTTGAAATGATTTCTGGAAGTCACAAGCAACAGCACAGCAAGTGAATGTGACAAACATTGTGAGAAGGCTATTGCAGAATTGCAAGATTTGGAGTTGGTACATCACATGAGTTTTTAAATTGAAGAATTGTGTTATGAATCATGCAATATAAATGTGATAGGTGTCACCACCTCAGGACCCAGCAACAGATTTCGGAGCCACACAGTGCTGCCCATCAGGCTGTGATACTGCTGTATAAGGTTACAAAGTATTCCCATAACTCCAGGACACTCCAAGTGACCAACTTTTCCTATCAAGTTGCCTGGCTATTTTTCTCCACTTCTCCTGCTTCCATTGTTTGTTATTTTAACTGTTTGCAGACAGATTATATAAACCTTTACACTCTTGCCACAACTCTTAAATTAAATTAAATTACTCTGCTTATCCTCTGTTTACGTCCATGAGTGTATTTTAGACTTGGTGCTCATATTATCTACACTATTGTTCTCCATTGTCCTGGCACACTAGAATAAGTAATTGAAGCCAAGTTATGTTTTCAACTAGCATGCACTGAATTTCACCAGGAGTGATTCAAACGGATTGCATAAATATAATCATCAGTTCCACAGGGTTTACGCAGAAGAACCCGTCTTTTTGGTCTTCTTTCAGTTTGGACCATCTAGAACTAGAGATTGATTTTGATGTTTGATTTTTTGTTTTTCATGGTTTCTCAATGCATGCCATTGATTAAAGGGTTTTAGAAGCACATTTTCAGACAACAAAGGACCATTTTAGTTTGAATTGGAGAGAAAGAGGGACAAGTCTTGTAATCAGTCTTGTAATGTTTGTTGTAAACGGGCAATACAGCTTTTTCTTTGTAAAGTTATTCACAGTACCCACTCTTACATGGCACTAAGACACTTAATACCATAGGTTCTTTGTTACTGGTGGAGTCTGTGATTGCTATTGTACCACTCTTACATCTGGCTCATTTTACATTGTCCCCTTCACTTGTACACAACTGTATGTTTATTTTAGTATTGCATTATACAAGGGTGAGCTTTGGGCCTACAGGCAGTTGCCAAGGCAGCTGGCCATCACTGCAGGCAAGACGTGTCATTGTTTTTATGTATTTACCTTATTTAATTTATGCAACTGCACCCTTTACTCTGTGGGTGAAGGCAATTTGGGGGCGGGGGTAGGGAATCTTGACCCAGGAGAGGGGGCTCTGTTTCAGTATTTTGTTCAAACCTGTAATACAAACAGTGCCAAATTATTATAAATAATAAAAAATATGAATCTATTTTATTAAAAATAATACATTCTGATTGATTAAATGTAATGCCAGTACAGTCAGCCTCGGTTGGATTGAATTCAGTTGGGAAGGTGAGAGACACAGAGGTAAATAAAGGCAGAGGGTGATACAGTGCCCCTCTCTTAGTGAACACTCACACACAGAATCCCTTTATTCCCTCAGTATCTGCAGTCATAGATGTATAGGTCTGCAGGGCCTTGCTGAAGCTCACAAACACATGCACACACATGCACTCCATTACATAGAAACAGAGAGATGGGTACACATGCCTAAGACTTGCCTACTGTTGTCATGACAACCAACTTTCTGCACCATGATAATAAAGCTGGTCTTTTCATTCACAAATGTAGTTCTTCTGGTGATGAAACTCCTCTTTCTGTGTGAAGTGTTTGCTCAGTAAGTCAGTTAGCCAGTCAGTCAGTCAGTATATCAATGGAGAAGGGACACTGCCTTTTGAAGGGTAGTCTGTTCCAATCCAATGAAAATGTCCTACCCCATATTTTCTTAAATCACAGAGACAATATGCACCTCATAGAGATCCAGTATTTGTTTTTTATCTGCTTCAGCTGATACTAATTAATCATAATATGAATTGTGTGCATCTTTTGCAACTTATCTTTATTCCAGCTTGGCTCAATTCTGTTTCCTTCTAAAAAAAACTACTTACATGATTTCCTACTGTCCTTTCTCTCTCTCTGTTAGATCAGGTATGGCTTGATCACATCTATATCGCATTTTGGCATATGGCATTTTTGGTCCTGGTAGAGCACTGATTGTCAGAAAGCAAAACCTTTCATAGTCACAATGGTGCACACCCTCAGCCCTGGGCTGTTTTTTTTTAATAAAAATTGAATCCACAGTTTAGAAAGATTGAACAAAAAAAAAAAAAAAAAAAAAAAAAACATTTGGACTAGAACTAAATTTGTTGAAATCCCCTTATAATTCCATGTTCCACTTTTGTAGTCTGATGATTGTTGGAAATAATTACTCTTATATACGATGAATCTGTGGTGCTTTGTAGTAGATGTGTTCTTAATTGACAGGTCTTTTCTAGGACTCTATTGTATCTCTAACAAACCTGACTTCTAAATCATAATTACTGCTTGTATAATACTTGAAGTGATATTTTTATCACAGATTTACTCATAACAGACATATATTCCATTAGCTTCACAAAAAAGGTAAGTGAAATTGTCTGTCAGTGTTTAGTAGCCAGCCATTGGATAACAAGCCCACCTGCCTGATTGAGGCTCATTAAATACAGGTGTGTAGCTGGAGAGCAGGAGACACCTTTTTGAGAAGTATCTTTTATCTTCTGTGTCTCTACTGAGGCTGGTTCCTGTATTTTGTGTCACAGTTTGTCACTTTTGCTCTTTTTGATTCTTTTTATTTACAGTAGATTAGCCAGCACCTTTTAGCCTTGCCTTGATTGACAAACAAATTATCCCTAGTGAGAGGATAATGAGGCTTCATGAGCCCCATCATTGGCGATACATTTGCTGTCAAATTCTAACTTATATTAGCCAATCAGAAGAACTTGCTTTCTAGAGCTAAACATCATGACTGGTTCAAATTTGTCATTAGTAGTAATTGCTAGCCCCACCCATTTTGTGATTTATGTAACCTAACTTTTCCATCAATGATTCACCTGTTCCACCCCAGTCAAAATCAGTATTGCACCAAGACCTCCATTGTTGTGAGTTTTACAATGTCAATAAATCAGACAGGCTGGCTATCATGATTTCCAGAATAATGCAAGCTAATTTAGCATCAAATAGAAGCATTTTTTCTCCTCATGGTAAGGGAGGGAGTGAGGGACATATGGGGTCTACATGGACAGGTAAATGTAAGTGATGACAGAGAGTAGTGTGGGGTGGGGTGTATGGAGTGACTGTAAGGGAAATGGGCAGAACACAGTAAACCAGTGAGAACCAACACAAAAGAGCTCACATCTCCTTATTCTACATACACCCATACACATATACATGCACACAGGCACCCATAACGACAGCAAAAAAGAAAAAGAGACAAGAAAAAGAGAGGTGTGACTTCAGATTTCACTGACTTCAGACAGCTCCCCTGTTTCAATCGATCTCCCCCTACTCCTCTTGGTATCACCTCAGGGCCTTAAACCAACATTATGTTGATCACTGAGCTGCAATATTATCTCTAATGCTGTGCACAGCTTGAGAGAACTAAGTTCAATTCAGCAGATTTACTGCTGCAAAATGTTTCCATGTTTTATTTCATAGTATCACAGCACATAAGGCTTTATCAGACCAGCCATGTTATCACTACAAGGCATGTGGACACTAGGATATGTGCTTTATAATATAGTTTGATTGAAGTTGATGGAAAAATGTACTGTGCCTCCTTGCCAGAGGGAAGACTGTCTGTAGGGCCACCGCAAGGTCCCAATACACCAAAGATTACATACAAGATGCCTATCACTGGATAAGGAATACATATAAAAAACCTAAGGCATATTCAGCCCATTACAAACAGCAAACAGCCATTAAGGCAACATTTTTCATTGCAGTGTTGTGCAGCATGGCATAGACTGTGCTCTCAGTCATGCTGTCCTGGTTCTCTGTGTACCATTTCCTGTCTTTTGTGATGCAGGATATGGAGACCAGCCAGCAGGCACAGTGTGAGTGTGTGTGTGTGTGTGTGTGTGTGTGTGTGTGTGTGTGAGGGGGAGGGGGCTAGAGAGAAAGAGACATAGGGAGATTGTGTTTGTGTGTGCATGTATGTGCATGCATGTACATGTTCTCTCCTGTTCAGAAACTGTCAGATAATGGGCATTAGTTGATCTGAAATGGCTTTCCATGTATTGGAGGTGACTGAAAAAGTACATCCATGCTGTATCCATGTATCCATGTCCATGTATCAGTATCCATGCTGCACGGCAGACTGGGGAGTCTGAAGTGGTTGTCTGGAGTAAAGTGCCATGAATATGCAAAACATGTGCATGAGTGGAGGTAACACATCTACTGACCTACGTTCCCAGTGCAATGAGGCACACAGAAAAGAAATGTAAAAATCTGTTTATTCCTTCACCTCCATCTTTTTAATGCATGTGGGTGTGTACTGCAACACTGAGGTAAAATTGCATTTCTGTTTAGAACACAGAGATGCTGAAAATATGACTCAAGGCCTAATGTTTAGGAGATTGTCTACATCTGCATCTGATTGGTGTTACTCTGTGAGACATGGAGAAGGACTCAGATGCAGAGGCGGACATGTCGGCTTCAGAAAGTCCTGCCACATATTTGTTCCACCCATGCACTACACCAGCTGAATTTAATTAGCACAACTCTTCAGCCAGGTAGAGGAGCTAATTAGTGAAATCACCGTGTTTAGTGAAAGGCTAGAACAAATACATGGTAGGACTTTTACTTTCTGAAGCCAGGGTGTCCACCTCTGCTCAGATGTAGGTGGGCAGGTTAAGTCAATTCAGTGCCTGTGTGTGCCTATAGACACATCTGAGTGATAATGTCTCAGGACTCTCAGTCTATATGTATCATCCACATCACAACCACATCAACCATTGTGGGTATGAGAGAGTGTGCATTTGTTTGTTAGCCTGTGAGGGCTATGTGTGAACAAGTGTATATGAGTATATGTTTGCATGTTTGTGAGTGTGTGTGTCTGCAAGTGCGTATCTGTGTGTATCTCATTAGTGTTGGGATATGTAACAGATCTTGTGGTTGAGCATTTGGAAGATCAGCTTCATCCCAGGAAGCTGAGGAAAGGTGATGCTTGAGCCCACCATTTCATATGCAAATAACTCCTTCCTGAGATAACAGCGGGACTGTCTGCTCTCTACAGGACAATAGTTCAGATGGGTATTCAGAATCAAAGTGCTCAAATGCTCAACCACAAGATCTGTTACGTATCCCAAGAATTAGTACTCAGTGATAATTAGTATGATTGCCCAAAGGGCAAGCACATTACTGTTCTTGCGTCCCTTATTATTATTATTTATTGTTCTTCTAGCTCTAACTGTGCCAAGACCGTTTGCTCTACAGACATGAGACCGATGCCAAAGCGACCAGTTGGTTCACCATTGTTGTACTTGTACTTTTACTGTCAGCAGGGTTGGGGAGTAACAGATTTCATGTAACGGCGTTACATATTTAAAATACAAAATATGAGTAACTGTATTCCGTTACAGCTACCATTTAAATTGATGGTAATCAAATTATAGTTACATTTTAAAAATATTTAGATTACTGAAGGGATTACATTGGATTTTTAAAATTTAATTTCATTTTTTTCATTTAATGTTTATTCAGTTGGAAAATCTATCCAATGATAGGCAACTCCGGGGTGTATCTCCCATATGCCCCTCATGAAAAAAAAGAAGAAAAAAGCACGCAGCCTGCCTGACTCACAAGACAGTAGAATCGAGAGTGAGACAGAAAGCAACCAGCGCAATGCATTTATGGCATGGAAATACCGGGATAATTTTACTTTCAAATTTGGCAAAGGTCACAACATAACAGTACAATGCAAATTGTGTTTGCCAGCTATGAAGGTAGAATCGTGCCTAAGATAACTACTTACTACATACTTACCAAACTGTACCACAGGATTTGCGTTTTGTAACTTATGGTATGAGCGCTCAGGAGCGTTATGCCGCGTTCCAGACAACTCGGAAGTAGAGATTTGCGGACCTCCTACTAGAAAAAGTACAATGGAACGCCACTCGAAGTCGGAGTTCCTACTTGTAAACTCGGGGAAAATCCATCTACCCCGACTTCATGGAGAAGCAGTTGTCTGACGTCACACAACAATGGCAGCACCCATGGAGGCGCACATTGTAAATGGTAAACCATCAATTAAAAGGCAACATTAAGTATATTTGCCTGCATTTAATTAAAATACTACATAATATCATATAGTAAAACCTGTTCTGCATGTAAATTGATATCAAAGTATGTCGCCAATGCTATTAGGTAGCTGGTTACGGAAAACAATCTCTGAAAGTTATCTTCTCTGCACAAAAGTTATTCGGGAAAACGTAAAAAATACCAAAAAAAAAAAAGTGAAAACATTAGGAAATATACCAAATTTACTGACTTTTGCAGATTACCTACCGATGTAGCTAGACGGGAACACAGTCAACGAGTAACGTTTTTTTCTGTCGTTGGGTCAGTGAAGAATGTGCGATTTTGAATATCAGTAATCATAGCCATTAAGTGTTATAATCACGCAAACGTTATACATCGTATAGAGTGTTCCCAGTTTACAAATCCCGGTTTACCATCTTCTCACCAGGCCTTTACCTATTGGCATTATCATTTAAGATAACCTTTATTTGATGTTGATGTACACTAATTGGGTTCCATTCAATCTCTTTGGATGAGGGAAGATCTCGACCCCTGACTGCTCCCCTATACCAAGCAGAATGGGACCTCAGTTCCTACTTCCTTGATGAAGCCCTCACAGTCAGGGTTCAAATTCTTTCTTCCAGGTTAGTTTGGCAATGATTTGCGGATCAGTCTTTATTATTTTCAGCGTACTATTGTCAATCATAGTAGAAACATGGCAGATAATGGCTTAATAGAGTTGCATATCTATATATAATGGTCTGCTGTTATTGACATAAACAGCTCATCACATGTTCAATTCCTGATTAAGGGACAGAGAACAGCAGCAAGAAAAAGAGACAGGAAAGCAAGAGTATGGAGCAAGAGTCTTCTAGTGCCAGCAACTCAAGCAGTGTGTCATTGCAAGCAAATGATGGCTGCACAAGAGAGCAAACCCTCTTTCTAATCGACTTAATGAGGCAACACCTAGAGTCAGACGGCAGTGAACTCCCACAAAGCTCAATGCTAGGATTAAAACAAGCAAAGGATCCAAGAAACAAATGTGGAGGGATATAGCCAGTAAGCTGTCTGACCATTTTGGCCAGGTGTTTGATCCAGGCAGAGTTTGTAGAAAGTGGCAAACACTTGTGGATGCCTACAAAAAAGTCAAAGATAACAGTCGTAGTACAGGGAGGGGAAGTATGCGCTTTAAGTTCTTTAATGAAATGGAGGCTCTTTTGGGGGGACATCATGTGTGAGTATTCCGGCCCCCTAGCTGTTGTGTTTATGTTCTCCCCATCTGTCATTGTGGTCCATGTGCTTTTCTTTGTTGTTTTTCTTTGTGTTCCAGCCCTGCCCTGTTTTTCACCTTGTCTCCGCCCACCTGATTACTGTGATCATCTCCACCTGCCTGCCTGCACACCTGCTTCCCTTCACCTCATCAGTCCAGCCCTATATCTACCCTGCTTGTCTCTGTCTTGTTTGCCAGTTTGTTACAGTGTTTTTCCTGTGTCATTCCTGCCTGTGTTTTTGTTTGGATTCTCTGGTTTTTGCCTCGCCTGTTCGTTGACTTTGTCTCTGCCTGCCGTTCTGCCCTGATTGCCCAATCTGCCTGCCTTCACGGTTAGACCCTGCCTGTTCCTGTTTTGCCCTTGGACTCTCTGCCTGGTTTTGACCCTGCCTGTTTCACGATTGCCTTGTCTGACGATTCAGTTAATACACGCTCTGAATCTGAGCATGCATGGTCCGCGTCTGAGTCCATGCCTGATCCCTGACATCATGATGTAGATTTCCCAATTGTAGGAACATCAGAGGGGATTGACATTTGCAGGCCTGATGTGCTTAGTGCTGAGGGGAGACGGCTACTTGCATCCAGCCCATCTCCACAGTGTAGCACAGGGGGGCACACGTAGACAGAGGTTGAGAGCACAGGCACACTCACTTTTGGAATTCCTGAGTCAGAGGCCACAAGCCAAAGGAGATATGAAGAATTGAGTCAAATGAGAGCTTTAGAGTCTCAAAGGAGACCTGCAATGAAAATCTAAGCAAGTCTTAAGGTGAAGTCATATGTTTGAGGTGGATGGGTCAATAATATTCAAATTGTGGCTACTGTTTACATTTTTAGTCTGTATACTTTAGTGCTAAGTGTTCTGTTTTAGAAACTGAGAACCTAACAATATTTTGAGGTTACTATGACCCAGCCCTGCAATTTTGGTAAGCACATTACAATAAGTGGATCTTTAAGTGTTAAGACATCCAAACAGAAATGTTTAAATTCATTGCCAGTTCCTCAAAGTTTACAAAGTGCGCTTGTTTGGAACTGTTTGGGTTTCTTTTATTGACTTATTTTTCTGACTTTCATCTAGTCAAATGAATGTGTCCCACTTCAGACATTATGTGATGTAACTTGAAATACTTTAATAAAAAGGTTTTCATTTTCATAAACTGTTGCAGTTTTCTTTCAATGTCATTGTCATTGCTTCTTTGAAATCACCAGCTAGTATCACAAATGTGAAATGACATTTCTCCTGAAAAACCTGAATCTATAATCCAAAGGAGTCAGCTATGTGCATTACCAATGGCACAAGGTAGAGGAGGAACAGTATGGACCACTGCAGAGTTTTGATCGCATTCTATGTGTCCTCCATTTCCAGCTAAATATTAGCAGTTCTCATCTTCCTGGTGTGGACATCCACCTGGATGCTCTTCACAGATGTCTGTGGGTCCTGTGCACACATTATGCAGCATATGTGCAGACACATGAGCATGATAACCACAAGTCTAGTGTTCAGAAAATCTCACCACCCTCCATTTACATTTTAGTCTCCCGAATGCCTGCTCTACCCCCACGGCTTATTCCTGAATTATACAGTTGGTCCTGCATGGTGAGAGCACCATTGTCGCACTTTGGAGTAGTGATAAAAGGGTAGGCTTGGCCAATATAGGCACTATCCCCAAGCAGCATGAACTTTCCATTTTTTCCTTCCAGTTTTCAAAGAACTTTGATTTCCTCAGGATCCTTGCTTCATGAACCTTACCAGGTGCTCCAACAAAGATGTCGTGGAATCTCCCCATCTCGTCCACAATCCCCTGAAGGACTATGGAGTAATAATTCTTTCTTTGCTCTGATGTGTGGTCTCTGTATCTTGAAGTGGCATCCATCGATGGCACCAATAACTGCTTCTATGCCACACATTGTGCTGAGGGCAGCAGAAGTAGCTGTCTTCTCACAAATGGTAAACCAACTAATGAAGGATGGCACCATGTTGCAAAAGGTTGTAAGCACTTCCACAGTACACCTGTGCGCTGATGACTGTGACATATTGAACCTAGATATTTCTCAGAAGCTATTTTGGTTGGCCATATACCAAAGGAAGAGTGCAACCTTTTGCTTGAGAGTAATCTCTGGAGGACCTGAGGTCTGGTGGTTCTGATTTAGACCCTGCTGTTTCAGTACATCTGTGAGGTAACCAAACTGAGAATGGGTGATCTGAAGATGCCTGAAAAATGTCAGCTAATTCATATGGAAAAGTATCTCCAATTCAGAGTGCTGGTCTTGAGGATTGTTGTCTGTGGCATCACAAATTGGGTAAGTATTGCATTTCTGAAAAGTAGAATGAAACATAAGTTTCAAATGTGCCGTAAAATAAAATGTATAATTTTTCCTCCTCTGTTTTGTTTATATATGCAAGGAGGCTGCACTGCTGACGGTTCAATTGTCTATACACTTGCCAAAAAAAACACACCAGTTTATCACGGTCAGCCATGTTTTTTGTTTACGTCTGGCATTGTGCACCTGGAATGCTTGTAGGTTGGAAATTGGAAATTTCAACTGAGAAATTCTGACCTCGGACTTTAAATGGAACGCAGCATTATCATGTGATTTTTGGCTGCTTTCTCTCACCAGTCTGCGTGCCAAAAATGAAAGAAGCATGACTCACGATTTGCAACTTACAACTTGCTCTCAAGAAACCGTAAGCTGTGGGTGTTCCAACATAAGCATCCAGTAGGTGGCAGTGTACGCAATTGATTGGCCAGGAACCTTGCAAGCGTCATGCAATGCTGTTCTGCTCAATGCAAGATGAAGGGAAGAGAAGCTCCACCACGTAGATAGACTATGATCATTTGCATTAGGAATCTGTTTATAAATGTTTCATTTCATTCAGAGGGATGAAAATGAGAATGATGAGAATGATTTATTTACTCAATTCTCACAAAAAGAGTTTCCACTTAAGTTTTCTTGGAGTCCTCTTGCTGTTCAAAATGAATGATGAAGTGAAAAGAAAACCAGAACCAATGCTTATAAAGCTACCACAAGGCAGACAGCTTTAACATAAACTTGTTTTATGGAATACAAAGTCTACACAATCACCATATAAGGTACTGTTTATGTACAAAATGAGATATGAGAAATACAGATCACTGAAGGTGGTTGTTATTTTCTTGGAAAAAATGAGACAGCCAAAACAACAAAGCAAAATCTACTTTGTGTCGGATTGGCAATCCTGGACTGCCCATTATAAAATTTGGGAACAGTAGGCCATTTCAGTTGTGCAATTATAAATGCCCTTTTACCTTTTAGTCATCATTGAATAGCCTTCAAATAATATAATGTAGCAATTGCCTTTCAGATTACTCTTATGTGCATTCTGAGAAACACTGCAAATAGATTTGCATTTAAATGCTGTGGGTATATGACGCTTGCAAGGTTCCTAGCCAATTAATCACATACACTGTGTGATATCCTGTTAATAATACTTACCTGCAGTACCACTCCATGCCACACATGGAGGTATGACCTGAAGTTATAGGGACTACTTACCTGTTATATCTATGCAGAGTTAAAACCTAGAAGCAGAGACAGTTGTCATGTATGAGAGAGTTTTCAACATGTAATAGCTTACGTTACTGAATAAACTGTTAATATACATCCTGGACAGCCTCATCATTAAAACCAAAGTCAGGTTATCACATATTGGCAACGAGGACATTGGATGGATGAAAAAAGTGCCTGATTGAGGACGGATGCCGAACAGGATTTCAAGTTCAAGGCTGCGGTAGGACTGTGTCGTGCTAAGTTGCAAACGTACTAAGGCTGGATCAGTGAGAGGGAGTAACAGTACAAAAGTACATAAAGATGACTACAATGATTGAGACCCTGTCAGCCTTCGAGGCTAAAGAGCAAATGTGGGAAGAATACTGTGAGATACTCCAGCAGTTTTTCGAAGCGAATAGCATAGATGACAGGGAGAAGCAGAGAGCTATCCTCATCAGCGTAGTGGGTCCAGCCATGTACAAGCACATGAGAAATCTACAGAGAAGCATAGCTAGAAAACGTACCAACAGCTGAAGCTTTTGATGCAAAATCACTTCAGTCCAAAATTGAGTGAGATTGTTCAGAGATATGTTTGACTCTCGCTCTCGCCAGCCTATGGAGACTGTTATAGCATATGTAGCTGAGCTGAGACAATTGGCACGCGATTGTAACTACGGCACAACACTCGAACAGATGCTCAGGGACAGGCTTGTGTGCGGGATAGATGACGATGGAATTCAAAGACGCTTGCTGGATGAAACAGATCTGACTTCTGAAAAAGCATACAAAATTGCTGTAGCTGCAGAAGCCGCCAGCAAGAACTCTCAAGACCTGCAAACTAAAGTAGCCTGTAACCAAGTGAAGATGGAGGGCATATGCGGTGACTACAAACTAACAGTAAACAGTGCCTCCTCACTAGAGCAGTCCCCGTGTCGAAGACCTGTTCAATACACTAGAGGGAGGGAAACAGTTTTCCAAGCTTGACTTAAGCCATGCCTACCAACAAATTGTGATGGATGATGAATCCAAAAAGTACTTAACAGTGAACACACACAGAAGCTTGTTCACCTACAATAGGCTACCGTTTGGAGTTTTGTCCACGCCAGCCATCTTTCAAAGAATGATGGAGAGCCTGCTGCAGGGCCTGCCCCGGGCAGGTGTATATTTGGAACGACATTCTACTGACC
This sequence comes from Megalops cyprinoides, assembly GCF_013368585.1. NCBI lineage: Eukaryota > Metazoa > Chordata > Actinopteri > Elopiformes > Megalopidae > Megalops > Megalops cyprinoides. Next base: position 38,531,399 of record NC_050589.1, on the reverse strand, counting down.
GAAAGAGATGAAGCAGAACACCTGAGAACACTGGATGAAGTAGCCGGCCTACTACTCCACAGATGTAAGTGTGCATTCCTGCAAGACGAAGTTGAGTACCTAGGTCACAAGGTAGATGCTGAAGGCTTACATCTGGTGGAGAGTAAGGTGAGAGCCATAGTGGAAGCCCCATCCCCAACCACAGTGACCGAGCTAAAAGCACATGTAGGCTTGTTGAGTTACTATAACAAATTCCTGCCTAACCTTGCCACATGCCTAGCCCCGTTATACCATCTACTAAGGAAAGATGTGCCATAGGCCTGGAAAAGAGAACAAGAAGAAGCTTTTCAGAAGTCAAAGCAGTAGCTCAAATCAGCCAAGGTTTTAGGTCACTACACAGCTGATAAAGAATTGGTACTGGCATGCGATGCCTCTCCTTACGGAGTAGGCACCCTGCTGTCACACGCGATGGAAGATGAAAGTGAGGAGCCACTGGGGTTCATGTCGGGCACGCTGACACCGGCGGAGAAACGTTACTCGCAGCTCGACAAAGAAGGGTTAGCGATAATGTTCGGCATTACTCGGTTCATCTATGGACGTAGTCCATCTATGAACGGTCGTTCACAATCAGCACTGACCACAAGCCATTGATCTCGCTGTTTCATGAGAAGAAACCGGTGCCACATATGGGGTAGCCCAGAGTGCAAAGGTTGGCAGTCCTGCTGAGAGCATACGAATCCAAAATTATTTACAGGCCAGGTAAAGATCACGTGAACGCAGACACCTGTTGCCGCTGCCCCATCCTGAAAGGATGGCCAAGAGAGGTGGACCCGTCATACAGTCCTTACAGTGAGAGGAGACTGGAATTGAGTGTGAAGGATGGATGTGTGTTTTGGGGGGCGAGAGTGGTTATTCCCAAGAGAGGAAGAAAGGCTGTACTGAAACAGCTGCACCACACGCACCCAGGCATATCAAGAATGAAGGGCCTAGCACGCTCATATGTATGGTGGCCGGGAATGGATATGGAGATTGAACAGGAAGTGCAGTCCTGTCAGTGATGTCAAGAAAACAGGAAGTCTCCAGCCCATGCACCACTACACCTGTGGGAGTGGCCTGAGACGCCATGGAGCAGACTTCACATTGATTCTGCAGGCCCCTTCCTAGGGAGGATGTTCCTTGTCATTGTGGACTTGCACTCAAAATGGATAGAGGTGTACCCAACCAGCACAATGAGTCAAGCAACTATTAAAAAGCTCAGACAGTGCTTCAGCACACATGGCTTGCTCGTATCCGACAATGCAGATGCTCGTATCTGACAATGCAGCATGCTACAAAAGTACTGAGTTCGAGGCATTCCTGAAACAGAATGGCATACAGCATGTAACATCCCCTCCATTCCACCCTGCATCGAACAGCCTGGCAGAAAGAGCAGTGCAAACGTTCAAATAGGGAATGAAAAAGGTGAAAGGAGACATCTTGGAGACAAGAGCCAGACTCCTGTTTAACTACAGAATTACACCACAAGCAACAACTGACTTGTCACCAGGAGATTACGTTCTACACTGGATCTGCTACTGCCAGACGTTAAGACCAAAATTTGCCAGAATCAACTCAAGCAGAAAGAATGACATGACGCACACAGCAAGTGGCGGGGTTTTTCTCCCGGAGAGGATGTCTATGTCCGAAACTACAGCCATGAGCCGAAGTGGATACCAGCAGTCATTGAGGAGAGCACTGAACCCATATCGTATACAGTACAGACAGGTGATGGACAGTCAAAAAGAAGACACGTTGACCAAATCAGGAAGTGTCATGCAACAAAGATCAGTGACACAACCGTGTGTGGGGGGATTACAGAGCCTATCAGCTTTCAAGGTCCAGAACACTCACCGGAGGCCTTGGCTGAGGACTCTGTTGTCACCACTCCAGTCAGCAAGAGAGTAACTGCTCCTGAAGGAGTTCCTGAACACTCTCCTGCTGACATGCCGCTGGACATGAGAGCAGAGCCTCCACTTACAGCCTCCACGTTCCGTGAGGACTCCTGCTCAACTGAAAGACTTTGTGTGATAGTAGTAGGACCCCTCAAGAAAGGGCAAGAATATGCTTGGGCTCGCTGGAAGGCTGGCAGTCTACCCACCTTCCTAGTTTCTAGTTTTTTGAGTTCACAGACTTGATATGAAAAAAAAAGTTTAATTCATGTGAATGTTTACTATTGAATGTTTAATTTTTTAGTTAAGTGCCTTAGAGAGTTAAAAAAGGACAAGGTGGCCATTGCAGTAATCTAAGTTATTTAAATGTGAGGTAATGTCGTTGATTAAATGAAATAATAAAATACTGGGCAAAATCGGGACAGGTGGCAACCCTACGTTGTGGTCAGACTAAGACGGCGGGCTAACTGCCCTCCTCTCCTTAGAATACTACTTGCAAACGCCCAATCCCTCGAGAACAAACTCTGCAAGCTCTGAGGATGCATCTCATTCCAGCGAGAGACAAGGGACTGCTGTATAACTGCTCTACCTGGCTGTCTGAAGAGATCCCTGACTCCACCATTGAACCACTGTCCACTGTCTACCCCACAGACAGAGCCCGAGACCTCACGGGGTGGAGTGTGTTTTATGATCAACAACTCATGGTACAATCATAACAACATACACACTATCAAGACATTCTGCTCCCCTGACTTAGAGTTCATTATGATTATGTGTTGACCATTCTGGTTTCCGATTCTCAGCTGTAATCACTACAGCTGTATACACCCCCCCACAAGAGGACACAGATCTGGCACTATAGGAACTATATGAAGCCATAAACAGACAGGAAACAGCTCACCCAGAGGCTGCATTTATTGTGATTGGGGACTTCAACAAAGCAAACCTGAAGAAAGTACTACCAAAGTACTATTACCACATAAGCTGCAACACATATCTGAACAGGTAAGTGTATGGCTTTCATAATTGTTGATAGTTGTTTGTCAGCTGTAGTTGTAGTTAACTGTGCTGTGCGTGTGTGTAACTGTGCTCAGCTGTAACCAGCTGTTTGTGCTTTGTTTGATCAAACTAATTAGCATCACAGGTATTTAGTTTAACCCAGAGGCTGCCTCGTCATTTCCGCACAGCACTTTTATCAGCGTTTTCCTGATTCATCTGCTCACTCTTATCTTATCACCAGACCATGTGCCGCCTTCCTATCCATGTCCACTCTTCCTCTTGTTCCAGGAGATACAACTCCCATAAAAGCAAACTGGAATTGCCAGTCATCGGTTCAAAAGGCAGAATTCATCATGGCCTACGCTGAGACCATATCACTTCAGTTCCTGGCCCTCACTGAGACCTGGATTTTCCCGGACAACACCGCCACCCCTGCTGCCCTGTCCTCCTCATACTCCTTCTCTCACACTCCATGGGCCTCAGGCAGAGGAGAGGGCACAGGTCTGCTTATCTCTCCATCCTGGAGATACTCCCCTCTGCCCCAACACCAAAAAGTGTTTCGTTACGACAAGAAGCAGATTCGATGTTCGTAGCAAAAGACAGGAAGGTTTATTAGCACAGCCGGCCGCGGGAACATCAGCATTGAGCAGAAGTTCAACAGGTATAGAATTCAGTTCATTTTTTATACAGTTAATAGCAGTCATATTTGCATATGAGTTATGATAACCAGCAGGGGTGCTGTTTCTGATTGGTCTTGTGGAGCTGTGCATAGCTAAACAGCTCCCTCTCTAATTGGATATTTCCTGAGCCCTGTAACCTAATTGGCTCCATAGGGTTCACAAGAGGCGCCATTTGGCTCCGGTCGGATGTAGCGACATCGCTTTGTATTCAAATACACATCGCTTGTCTCCAACGTTTGTATTCGAATACACATCGCGTGTCTCCGGAACAAACGCCATGCCATTCCACAAAACTGTCTCCTAACACATTCCATATCTGTATCCAGTGTGCGAAATACCCGGTGGCAGTCAGGGGATCACCTCTACCCATACCTGCCAACATTTAGGTTTCAAAATATAGGGGGGTTGTGGATAGTAAATAAATAAGTAAATACATAATTGTACATAGTGTTTTGATTGTGTGTGTAGATTGTGTTTTATAGATGATCTGGCAACTTGGGTAATGTCAGACAAACATACAAAACGGATCTGTGTATGATGATTATATCAAAGGAAAAAAGATTGTGTCTTATGAAATTATGTTTTTACATGTATCTCAGCAGAGATGTCTTTTCATAATTGTGTAGGGGAGATTGTCTGGAATCTGGCAATATCAGAACCATGATGGTGGGATACTCTATGACTTAGCAATTTGAAAAAATATGTGCTTAGTGCCTAGTGAAATAAATGTCATTGTTTTATTCACTGAAGTCTTGTCACTGAATCATTGGATGAAGAATGTGCTTTATTTTATGAAAACCTGCGCACGTATTTTGAACACAACTTTTGAATCATTGCAATGAAAAGCAAATACATTATTTTGTGTTTATTTTTCATTTTATTTGTGTTTATACAAAGTGGGATGTAATGTCAGCCCTATGTTGGAGACAATGCAGAAATTTGCTGTAATTTCAAAACCAGATTACTCGACAATGCTTTGTCACACAGAGGAACAACTAGTATAATCGAAAAGGTTAAGTCCTGCTGTTTGTTTTGATGTGCGATAGGGACTTTATGACCTATTCAACCGAGAAGCAGGAGTGTGAAAATGGGTGAAGAAATTAGTAAAGATATGTGTAACCCCCTAAAGGGTTAATAGTGAGAATTATACCAGTCTCATGCTTGCCAATGAAACGGGAGCTTAGGCAGGAAGCCCCGCCTCAATTATCAGCTGAGTGAGAGCGCGCGGTGTGAACTGCTCAGATTGCTTATATTGCTTATATTGCTTATGATTTTGAACCTAGAGAACGCCAGTTAACAAAAAATTAGCCTCAGTTTACCTCAGAAACCCACCCCACTTCACCAATTTGACTGACTAATAGGTTGAACTGAACTGTAAAAAGATTTTATTTGGTAAGTTTTATTGTATAATTCGCGTATAAATGCTAGGATCCTACATGCTATTAGATACTGCTGCATTGGTTTCGCTAATATAAATTAAAATTAGACAATGGTTTACGTTTATTTATTTGACAGTTTATTTCATCAAACTGACCTGAAAGAAATTAAACTGTGTTTTATTGTATTTGCTGTTTTTCAGTACTGTTTAAACCGCGAGTGGAAGCTAAGTACTAGTAGCAGTGACACTGAATCAGAGACCATTGCCCTGACGCAGCTAAAAGCTAGCTGACGTAAATTGTCCAAGTATGATGGTTAAGTTATGAAACATGGTGAATGTTTATATGTTTGTCATTTAAATGTTTATCAATTGATACAATTATTTTCAATTGGATGTGTTTATTTTCATGTGATACTTGTTTAGTATTAAAACTGGTGTAACCGGCTCAATTTTATACTCTGCGATGTATTTTTTTTTAAAAGACGGAGACCCACGACGACGTAGCTGCATCCACATTTATTGCCAGTCTGCATAAGAGTGCATATAACAGAACAGAAGAGGATCCACGATGTGGAATTGAACGTTTCCACCTCGATCATTAGAGCGTACAGTAAAAGGGGGGCGCCGTACAGCGCAACGAGGGGGCAGCGCAGGTGGCTAACACATACACCCAAGTGGACCAGATGCATACTAATGATACATATAACCTAGTGATTAAACAAAATTATGTGATCGCCATATCTTTACACTTTCCAAAATAAAGTACACAGAAACACGATGTTTGTAAAAGTAAAGAAAATGCATACCTGCATAAGAGTGCATATAACAGAACAGAAGAGGATCCACGATGTGGAATTGAACGTTTCCACCTGTCAATAAACCATCGCAGCAATCACTCTCAATAGCCCCGACGACACAACCATCAAACACTCGATTCGGCAATATATTTTTTTTTTTTTATAATGAAACATCCATGTTACTAAACTTATGTTTGACTTTGACAAGCCAGGCAAATTTTAGCAAGCTAGCTTTGACAGCCTGCAGCTTACAGTTAGCTTGTCAATCGTTTAGCATGTGATGTCAGTATACGATCGAATGTATTAAAAAATAATAAGTAAAAATCGAAATTTGCACTCAGTACACAGATAATAAAACCATACAGAACCTATGTGAGACAGGGGATTATACATGTTGATTGTGGATGGATATTATCAGCTTCATTAATGAAGAAGTTATACATGGAGCACATGTCACACTGACCTCGATCATTAGAGCGTACAGTAAAAGGGGAGAAATATGGATGCGCAGGGGACTTAACCCTTTGTTAGCCACACCCCCTTTTCAAGTGACCTCCCATGAATCACTACAATCCCAAAATGCCTCAACACAGGAAGAACACCGAAACAATTCAACAAAATAAAAGCAGATAGGCGACCACAAAGAAATGAATAAACATACTTACGTGTGTTTGCAATAGACAACAATGGTAACATACAGTAAATTGGATTATTGTGAAAGAAAAAGAATAGTATTTTATTGAGTGTTAAAACTTTTTAATGTGAGAATGTTAGAACCTTTGAACCCTATCTTGCAATGGAAACAACTTGAAAGAAATTACAAAAATAGAATTTTATTAAGGATAATATACATCATAGTTATGTATGTCTTAATGTAACAAACAAATCACTGCCTGTTTTATATGCACAGGTCAGGTCCTTTTTTGATTTTGGTTCATGCAAGAGATTTGGAGGCTTAATTGTGAAGATTTTCCGACATGAGATGGCGAGCCACCCTGGAATTTAACTGCCCACAGAAGAAAACAGCCAAGGCCCGGATGACGGCTGGGAAGATTTTTCCTTTATCCTATTGCAAACCGCAGTAGGACTGAGAAGGCCTTTTTTTGGGGGGGGGGGACTTTGTTTACATTTTTTTTTAAAAATCATTCCTTTATCTCTTATTTTACGGGTGCACCCAAACCAAAGAAAAGATATTGAAAAAACAACCTTGTTGCATCGTAAATAGTAACAACATATTGATCTATGTGAATGTATCCATATTGTAGTTCAGTGTTTGTATGTGACAATTTAATAACATCATTTTACATTCATAGTAAAGCCGGCTAATCATTTTTCAGCTTGTGTCAATCTAATGATTAACATCTCCCTCCGAATCTAAAGCACTGGTCTATACAGGTAGGGGTTTAACTAAAACTTGCTACCTATTACTTTGCAGACGTTTGATCTGTCTTCATAACGTGATTACTCTGGTATGTACAAATATGTGACTAGCATCATTACAGAGCTCCGGTTCCGCTCTTTCTTGTGATATGTGTTCCATATCTATGCATTGATGACTTCATGAGTAATTCAAACAAGAGTAATGGGTGTGGAGATGGATGCAGACCTGTATGCAGATTATAATTATGATTAAATTTGATGTAAATTCAAAATAATTTTTCTCACCGACACTTCGTCGCATAGACAAGCAACTAGCATTGTTAGCGATGAATACTTTGGGAGCAATTCAACCAGGAAGAAGGGATATGAATTTGGATGCAGGCTGCGTCTGTCAGGCTTTAAGGGTTAAGACATTTTTAGTGACAATTGCAAGTGACAAATAATTTTTTGAAGATTTTTCCAGAGACACCCCCCCCCCCCGCCCCCCCAAATGTTGCTGTTGAGGCTTTCAGGGGGTCTCAAGTGTCAGTCAAGGGGTCTTGGACCCCCCGAGACCTACTGTATTTTGCACCCTGTCTGTATCTCATCCTCTAAAACTCACCATTGCTGTTCTTTACCGTCCTCCAGGTCCCCTTGGACTTCATTGACGAACTCAACACTCTTCTGAGCTCCCTCCCTGATGACACCCCACTGACTCTACTGGGAGACTTCAACATCCAATCTGAGACCTCCCTGATGGCCAGCGTAATCTCCCTCCTCCAGTCCTTCACCCTTAACCTGTCGCCATCACCTGCGACCCACAAAGCTGGCAACCAGCTAGACCTTGTATTCACCAGAAGCTGTGCCACAACCCACCTCACGGTGACTCCCCTCCATGTATCAGACCACTATTTTGTATCATTCTCCCTCACTTTCCCCTCCACCCTCAACCCCCCCACCTCCACTTTCAGGAGAAACTTCCATACTCTCCCACTCCGCATTCACCTCCACTGTTCTCTCTACCCTCCCTCCCCTTCCCTCCCTCTCCATCATGCCTGCTGAGTCTGCTACATCAGTCCTTAACACGTCTCTCTCAAACTTTAGATGCTCTCTGCCCTACTGTTTCCAGGCCATCACTACCGACACCCTCCTGTCCATGGCTGACTCCCTCCGCTCCGACAGGAAGCTGCCGAGAGGAAATGGAGGAAATCCAGATCCTCTGTGGACCTGGCTACCTATCACTCTCTGCTAACAGCATTCACAACTGCAACAACATCAGCTAAGTCCATTCTTCCAATGCAAAATTAATGCAAACATAATTAACCTACAAAAACTTTTCTCTACCTTCTCCACTCTCCTCTCCCCTCCTCCTTCACCCTCCCCCTCTCTCCTCTCTGCCAATGATTTTAGGGTTTACTTTGAGGAAAAGGTGACAAGCATCCGGGACTCCTTCACTCCCTCAACAACACACCTGACCACCACAACCAACCACATCAACCACCTATCCTCTTTAATGCCGCTCAACAATTTGGATGTGCTTGAACTCATCTCAGACCACCATGCCACAACCTGTCTTCTGGACCCCATCTCCTCTAACTTGCTCCAATCTATAGCCGGTGAGATTGTCCCATTTCTTTCTTCAATTATCAACACCTCACTAACCTCTAGTATTGTCCCCACAGATATCAAGAAAGCTCTGGTTCTGGTTCACTCTTGAAGAAACCATCCACTGACCCATCAGATGTTATGAACAACCGACTGGTATCTCACCTCTCATTTCTATCCAAAACCCTGGAACGTGCGGTACTTAATCAACTGCCCCCCTTTCTTCTCTGGAACAGCCTCCTGGACCCCCACCAGTCAGGTTTCAGAGCTGGCCACTCAACAGAAACCGCACTCCTGGCAGTGACAGAGGCTCTCCACATCGCTACAGCCTCCAACCTGTCATCCGTCCTCATCCTCCTTGATCTCTCCACTGCTTTTGACACAGTCAACCACCAAATGCTAATCTCAAAGCTGTCAGAGAACTCACTTGGCTCAGTTATCAAATCGCATGGTTTCTCCTATCATTGTTATGCTGACGACATCCAACTCTTTTTCTCTTTCCCTCCCTCTATCCCCCAAGTCAACAAAAGGATTTCCACTTGCCTGGCTGACATCTCCAAATGGATGTCATCCCACCATCTGAAGCTGAACCTCAAGAAAACAGAACTGCTCTTCATCCCAGTCGGTCCCTCTCCCCTGCAAGACCTCTCCATCACCCTTGATGGCACCACAGTACCATCTTCTCGATCAGCAAAGAGCTTGGTCGTCATCCTTGACAACAAACTAGACTTCAAGGAGTACATTACTCGCACGAGGCTTCGATTCCTTCTCCGCAACATCAGGAGGAGTCGTCCGTTCTTGACAACATACACCACGCAGCTCCTTGACCAGGCCACAGTGCTCTCTCGCCTGGACTACTGCAACACTCTCCTCGCAGGCCTCCCAGCCTGCACCATCCAGCCTCCGCGGCTCATTCAGAATGCAGCTTCCCGACTAATTTCCAACCTCCCCAAATTCTCCCATGTTACTCACCTGCTTAAATCCCTCCATTGTCTTACTGTTGCAGCCAGGATCAAATTCAAAATGCTGACCCACGCCTTCTCTGCAGTCAACAGGACCACGGGCGCCTGCAGCTGTACGGCTGTACGCACTTTGCGTACCATGAGATTTCTGATTTGTGAGCACTCCATGAGAGAGAGAGAAATGTGTATGTATAAATATAAATACAATAAAGGAATTGGCATGACAAATATATGGAATTGAAATTGAAAATTAAGAGAGAGAGAGAGAGAGAGAGAGAGAGAGAGGTGTCAGAGACATTAAAAAGGAGGAGACAGACCACTCGTTGAAATATGAATGACATTGGCCGTAATGCTCAATGTGTATGTGTGCTCAATGTGTGCCAAGCTTTTCCGCTAAATATTACATGTAAAAGACGACACAATTGTATCTGACAGAATTAAGGTATAGACCATTTTGGATTGTATGATCGTAATAGCGTGAGCATTTATTAACATTTGGAAATTATTGTGCTTTATTCAATTTCTAACGAAGTAGAAATTAGCTTGCTAACTAGGTGGATCAATTAGCTAGCTAGCTTGCAAGCTAAAGATAGCTTGCAGCACACTGGAAAAGTAGCTATAAAACAAAAAACAAACTGTGATGCACCGATTTTATTAAGTACCGGACATAAGGAAAAGGCTTAATGTAAGATAACGACCATATTCCTTGGATTTCGGTTTTGATTTTTTGATATGTGAAAGTGTCTGGTCTTCTTTGATCGATGTTTAGGTAGGCTACATCAAGCCACATTAAGCTTGTTTCTTATAGTGGCAGAAAAGCCTTAATGTTCCATATTGCAACAGTAGGTCTACACATTGCTGATCATCACCCCAATGTGTGGCTGTAGCTCAAGTGATGTAATGCCGGGCTCAGACTACACGATTTCAGCCCAAACAAAGCCGACAAATTTCCAGCGTCGGGCCCGAATGTGAACATCGAGAACGACAAGCGGGTCTTGTAATGTGACATAATCGACGAACAGCGATGTGGCGTCTGGGACGCCCCAAGACACCCTGATGAAAAGTCTAGCATGTCAGAATTTTTTTAGAATCTCCTACGACGTGTTCCGAAGTTGACCAATAGGATGACAGAGCGCTCTCTGTGTAACCGGCTCAATTTGTACTCTGCGATGTATTTTCCTCCTTAAAGACGGAGACCCACGACGACGTAGCTGCATCCACATTTATTGCCAGTCTGCATAAGAGTGCATATAACAGAACAGAAGAGGATCCACGATGTGGAATTGAACGTTTCCACCTCGATCATTAGAGCGTACAGTAAAAGGGGAGAAATATGGATGCGCAAGGGACTTAACCCTTTGTTAGCCACACCCCTTTTCAAGTGACCTCCCATGAATCACTACAATCCCAAAATGCCTCAACACGGGAAGAACACCGCAACAATTCAACAAAATAAAAGCAGATAGGCGACCACAAAGAAATGAATAACTAAAAAAAATAGCTAATCCCAGCAACATGGATATGAAATACAAGTGAAATAATAATGTCAACATTAATCCTGCTACACTCACCCCCACTGATTTCACTAGATTTCATAACATATCAATATTCATTACAAAGGAAGTTACCAGATAAGGAATGAAATGGCAGATAGGCTTTCCGGATGCAGATTTCACACAAGAGAAGAGTAACAACAGAACATTACAGCAGTTTTTGTAGTCCCAAAATAAAAAAACAGCAAAAGGGACATACCTCATTGCAAATATAAAGTAACCAGGTACATTCCATAAACTCAAGACTCAGAAAGTTGACCAGCTTGAGAGCTATCCAATAAAGGACTAAGAAGGTTGAGGGGTAGCTAATCCCTCAGCCAACTAGAGAAAAACATGCCATATACACATTATACACAAGGACTGTACTCAAAGTTACTACATTTTGTCTATTTCAACAGGCCAGGCAATATATATTCACCCTAACACATTAGTCCTCTTAGGGGACTCACATGGAAAAAGAAAAAAAACAAAAGGAAACTTCAACCCATCAAAACATTCTAGGACCTTTGAAAAGTTTCCCCACCAACTGTGAAGACATGACTTGAATAAGCCTGTCGACTGGCTTGATAAGTCTACCCCGCCTAGTGCGAACACCAACTGGACTTGTGCTAGGCAAGCTAGGTAAGGGGATCAAGGTACCCACAGAGGGCTTAACCGCTGGTGAGTGATTGCTATGCTCAACACTGCCTTGAGATAGAGGGCCACAATCCTGATTCTCTCCAACAAAGTCTGAATCCCCATGCTCCTCCTCATCCACAGTGGCAAGGGTCCGTTCACCTCCACAACCAGCATCTTCCCTCACTTCATCTTGGTCTGGCTTCTTTGCACCCACTTCACAAGGAGGCCTCCCAACAGGTAAATCTCCCACACTCATATCAGAGTGGTCCAAATATTCCTCCCCCGTGGGAAGAGTTAGACTTCCTCTACCGACTTCAGCACACGCTTCTCCTTGGGTCAGCTCCCCAGCACCATCTTCCCAGGGTACAGGCTTACCATCTGGTATGTCCTCTCCACTGACCACAGAGCAATCCAAATGCTCATCCTCACACATTGATGGCCCTGCTGGTTCCCCCGGAAGGTCAGCAACCCATCGGGCCGTCCTATCATCAGTCTCTTCTTCCAGACTGGGAGTCACCGGCGTATCCCCACTCATGCTTTCTTCTGAGAGCGTTATATGCCCCTCTGTTTCCTCTGGGTCAGGTAGCGGCAGAAAGTTGACTGGCATTAACAGATTCCTGTGCACTGTCTTAACAGCGCCTGTGGGACTCTTGATCTGGTAAGTATTCAGTGTAGGGTTCTTAGTCACTACAACATACACTGTGCTTTCCCAGCGATCTGCTAATTTCCTTTTTCCCCGCTCCCCTTTGTTAGCAAGTAAAACTCTGTCACCCACATTAACAGAATGACCCTTGACTTTTCTATTATAAACATCAGCCTGTCTGAGTTTCTGCTTGTCCGCATGAGCCTGCGCTAAAGTCATTGCCTACCTCAGATCTCTCCCCATAGACTGAACGTACTTGTCCATATCAACAGTCTCCCCATCTAAGAGAACACTTTCAAACATTAGATCAACAGGCAACTGAGGAGTGCGGCCATACATTAAGAAGAAGGGGGCAAAACCAGTCGTTTCATGGATGGTGCAGTTGTAAATGAATGTCAGAGTGTTCAACATCTGAGGCCATTTGACTTTTGATCTGTGGGGCAAAGCACGGATCATGTTACCTAGGGTCCGGTTCATTCGCTCGACTTGACCATTCCCCATAGGATGATATGGTGTGGTTCTCGACTTGTCAACCCCTGCCAACTGGAGTAATTCAGCGATCAATGCGCTTTCAAAACACCCACCCAAATCTGAATGAATGCATCCAGCAAAGCCATAAACACAAAAGAAATTGTTCCATAGAACACGGGCCACTGTTTTTGCAGACTGATTTGGGCAAGGGTATGCACATGCTAGCTTTGTAAAGTGATCTGTGACAACTAGCACATCAATAGATTTCCCGTTCGAATCTTCGGCTGACCAGAAATCTAAACAGACCAGTTCCAAAGGAGCAGTGGTGACAATGGAAACGAGAGGGGCCCTGGCTTCAGGTTCAGGTGCTTTGCTGACTATACACCTCTTGCAGTTGTGAACGTATTCCTTCACATCCCTTCCCAGGGTGTTCCAATAGAATCTCTGCCTGGCCAGCCATAATGTGCGCTGCTGTCCCTGATGCCCAGCTTCGTCATGCACTCCTTTTAGCGCAGCGCTCCTCAGTGCTTCCGGAACAACATATTGAAAAAACTTTTGTTTAGTTATTGGATGTCTAGACACCCGATACACTATGCCTAAACGTGTGGTGAGCTTCCCCCACTGCCTCAGCGTTCGCAGCGTTTCCCGGGTTTCATGGGCTCTCTCTCTCCTAGATGGGCGACGACCCCTATCCACAAAGAACTTCACTCTACTAACAGTGGGATCTTGGTTCTGCTTTTCGTATAACTCATCATGGGTAAACACAGGAAGAGGGTTCTGCCCTGTCATTGCAAAAGACTTCAGCTGCTGCACATGAGAGATGGCCCTCAACTTCACTCCATCATCCCAGCAGCGATGGGCATGCAGCACAGCAGACACTTCTTCCCTGGACACTCTCCCACACACTCGCTCCTCCATCACATGAATGGCATTGACCGGGAGTGCACCTCGCACAGAGACATCCCCCATCTCCCTCGCCTCGGACAGCTCAGTGGACAGGCGGAACATGTCTTGAACAGAATTCACCTGCAGATTCTCCGCCTCCTCCAGCAGGGCCGCATAAGGGGTTCTCGTCAGCCGGTGCAGAATCCTAGACTTCACAAAAGGCTCTCTACTGAGCGCATCCGCGACTACATTCTTGGGCCCAGGAATGTACTGAATGTCAAAATCAAAGGGCGCTAACTTTGCCACCCAGCGTTGCTCACATGCATCAAGCTTTGGCTTAGTCAGAATATACTTCAGTGGGTTATTATCTGTCCACACCGTAAATCTATGGCCCCGTAACCAGTGGCTGAATTTGTCGCAAATGGCCCACTTCATTGCAAAAAATTCAAGTCTGTGAGCAGGATACTTGGACTGAGCATGATTGAGCGATTTACTGGCAAAAGCTATGGGTCTTGCCTTGTCGTCACTTGGGTGCACTTGAGATAAAACAGCGCCAAGACCGCTAGTGGATGCATCAACAGAGAGAAGAAACGGCATGCTAAAATCAGGATGGGCTAGGAGAACTTTGCTGGCCAAAGCAGCTTTCAGGCCCTCAAACGCCAGCTTGCATTCAGGGGACCAATCATCAGGACCAAGCTTGCGAGTGGGAACCAACCTTTTTCTGTTTTTGGAACTCCTGGGCTTTTTTTGACCAGAAGTGAGTGCGAACAGTGGCTTGGCAAGTACAGAACAGTTTTCAATGAAATGCTGGTAGTACACCACCATGCCAAGGAAAGAACGGACCTTACTAGCAGAAGGAGTTACACCGTCAGGCTCCATCAAATCTCTCTCAGACACCCTCACAATAGCCTCTACTTTGTCTGAATCACTTGAGACACCATCTTGAGAAATGCTGTGGCCCAGAAACTTCACAGACCTCCTTAGAAAATGACACTTCGCAGGGGACAACTTTAAATTGTGCTCCTCCAGTCGCTGAAACACCATTTCAAGCCGCTGCAGACTCTCCTCTTCAGATTTAGCAAAGACTAAGACATCATCCAAATAACAGAGAAGACTGAGGAAGTTCTGATCGCCAAAGATGGTAAGCATCATTCTCATAAATGTGGCTGGACTATTACACAGGCCCTGAGGGAGACGGTTGTATTCATGTAACCCCAGAGGTGATGAAAATGCTGTGTATTTCCTGTCCTCTTCGTGTAATGGAATGTTGTAATATCCAGACGTTAGGTCCATGGTACTGAAGAACTGGTTTCCACCTAAAGCAGCAAGGACATCAGCTTGGTGAGGGAGAGGATGGGCATCTTTGACTGTACGGGCATTGAGCCACCGAAAATCAGTACATATCCTGAGGTCACCATTCTTTTTCCACACCAACACTAATGGAGACGCGTACTCACTGCTGGATTTTCTAATGATTTCTTTCCCCTCCATTTCGTCCAAGGTCTCTTTCAGCTTATGATAATGGACTGGAGACAGCCGGTGATAAGGTAACCTAAATGGGCGCTCATCTGTTAACCTAATGCGATGGCAGAACTCACGTGCTTCACCACAGTCCAGATGGTGTCTAGAGAAAACACACTCATATTTCTCAACAAGATTCACTAGTTGATCCTTCCAGTAAGAGGACACTTGACAGTCTTCAACAGAAATGTCCCCTAGCCCTAGACTGTGCAGCTTGTTAACTGTGTTTCCAGCACTTCCGCCAACACTGCCCTTAGCTGTCAGACTCCCATGAGAAGTAGTACCCCTTACCCTCCCCACATTCTGGTAAATATTCTGGTTCATATTGGTGTCATCATCAAAGTCCTCCAATGCTATGCATGGGTACACGTCTGCTACCTTGGCATTCCTGCGTAGAGTAATTTCGGCAGAGGTAGGGTTGATGATCTTGATTGGAAGCCATCCATCTCCCCACAGAGGAGTTACAACCCACCCCACTAGTATGTTTCTGCTCACGCAACGGGATGTGCTTGGTTCCACTAGAACTGTGCTGCCAGTAGAAATGTTACATTTAGGAGGCAAGCGGCCCCACACAAGGTGCTCAGTCATGGGTAGGAGCGTTACGGAACTCTTCAGCCTCAACGTGCCCACCTTATCCGGGATGGAATTTCCTCTCCATCTCTCAGGGTTGGACAAGAGACAAACAAATTGGCTGCTGTCTTCCTGGCATGCCACATCAGGTTGCCCCACCACTCGCCAATAGGCATCACTAGACTTGAAACGCTTGATGAGGGGTTTCAACACATTAGTTCCTATAATCAGCTGATCGTCCTGTCCCTCCACAATTAACACAGGAACCTCAAACTTCCATCCATACAGTTCAAGCTTCAGATCACACTGACCCAGGGGACTTGTTTGTTTACCTCCACAACCCACCAGAATAACATCAGCGGGGACCAGGAATTCACCTGCCACCACACCCGCTTCCCTCAGACGAGGAATGACATCCGCACTCAGGGTCGTAGCCATAGATCCTGTATCCAGCATGCCTTTTAACTCGACTTTGTCCTGCACTAGTACGGTTGAATAAAAGAGGCTATCACTTTGCGCAATTCGCATTGTATTCTGAATGACAACTTTGCTGCTCTTGGGTAGAGTTTCACATAAATACGAATACACAGACTCAATATCATCACTTTCAACGGAGGAAAAACTAAGATGCCTCTCATTGCCCTCCTCCAAATGGAGGCTTTCTAGTTTCCCTGAGGTTTAATCTGCGCATTCAACCCTGTAGAACAGGCTAGAGGTTGTGTGTCTATTTGACACTGCATGCGCGTGTGACCAGGAGCATAACATTGGAAGCATAGCTTGTGTAGTTTGCAGTGTGCGACAGTGCTATGGTCCATGCTCTGACAAACTTTGCAACCCAGAGAATGTTTCTCATTTTGCTTTCTATAGCCCCTGCGTGCAGACTGAGTATTGCACACCAGTGCTTTCTCTAGCATACCCAGTATCCTGTCTAATGTGTTCCCTTCAGATGGCACATGTTCTGGTTCACACCCCCCCACAGGGGACTTGACTGAGGAACTGGCAGAAGCATTATCCTCCACACTGGGTCCAACAGCAGCAGCCATGTTCTGAACAAACTGACCTCCCCCCATTTTCCGTTCCCTCAAAAACTCATCCAAGCGCTCCTGCACTTCACTGGCAGTCCACTCACGCTGGGGTTTGCTCATGAACAGCAGGGAGAGATCTTTGTTGGGGCAGTTCCGAATGAACATGACAGCTAGCTCCATGCTCTGATTGGACATTGTCCTACCCTCACTTTTAAGACACTGCTCAGCCACCTCAGCGGCTTTGTTTAGCCGTATCCAGTAATCCAGGGGGCTCTCATTTGCACGTGGCTTTGTAGCATAAAAGTCAGCCAATGGCATCCCAGAAGAGACAGAATCACCAAAGTGTTGTCTCAGGATGCGAAAGACAGCATCCACATCCCCTCTATCAGAAACACCACAGTTATTGCGTAGCCAGACCTTAGCTATGTCTCTGGCGCGACCCATAAGTTTATTAATCACCTCCCCGACAAGCTCAAGTCCTACGCACCCTTTCTTGGTAAGATACACCCTCATTAACTCCTCCCATTCAAAAATGGAGCATTTGTCTGAGTTATCACCACGGAAATAGGGTGGATCTCTCACTTCTGATTTCAACACCAGATTTAACTTAGATGCATCAATGGTAGTGACACCGCATTGAGTAGAATGAGGGTGCTGCATCAAAGAAGCATCACGAATTAGGTTTTCTCTGACAGAATTGCTGATATCTTCACTAATCTGCCTGATCTGATCCCTCGTCAATGTCACAGGGGAATCTGGTACATCAATATCAAGGGGCGGCATGTCATGTGTGTATGGGGTTGAAAACCTAGCCCTCACTGAAGTAACACCAGGGCTGCATGGTGAGTCACACGCCAAAAAAACTCTACCCCTCCCCATAGAGATATAGCCCACCCCACTAGGCTCCATTGTAGCTGACAATAAACTTTAAAAATACTACAATTCACAGCAATAATTAAAACACACTAAGTATATGGCAAAAAAAAACGTAATATACAACAATTGCAACGATGAATAAAACACACAAGTCATCAAAATTCAATCAAACACTGTAAAAGATACACTCCCGGCTTCGTTGTAACACACGATGCACGCGTAGCTCCGATGCAGAATGACGTCCACAGACCGGCAGCAGCTTCGGAGTTCGGCTTCAGCTGAACAGTCGACAGGTCACGGCACCAGTGTAACCGGCTCAATTTGTACTCTGCGATGTATTTTCCTCCTTAAAGACGGAGACCCACGACGACGTAGCTGCATCCACATTTATTGCCAGTCTGCATAAGAGTGCATATAACAGAACAGAAGAGGATCCACGATGTGGAATTGAACGTTTCCACCTCGATCATTAGAGCGTACAGTAAAAGGGGAGAAATATGGATGCGCAAGGGACTTAACCCTTTGTTAGCCACACCCCTTTTCAAGTGACCTCCCATGAATCACTACAATCCCAAAATGCCTCAACACAGGAAGAACACCGAAACAATTCAACAAAATAAAAGCAGATAGGCGACCACAAAGAAATTAATAACTAAAAAAAAATAGCTAATCCCAGCAACATGGATATGAAATACTAGTGAAATAATAATGTCAACATTAATCCTGCTACATCTGCAAACATGAAAATTAGGAATAGTAACAATATATTACTGTTAAATGTCTGTAATATTATTGTAATTGTGGTTACGCATAAAGTGTTACAGTAACTGTCAGTTGCATGGTGTTACAGCAATAACAGCAATGCGTATTATCATATGTGTTAAACTTACAACTATATTTACACTAGATGTAGAAATTGTGTACTAGAGACAACGAGACACATTCTGTATCTGCGATTTAGGAGCTGATAGCAACTTCTCCGGTGTAACGTTAATGCGTGAACTCGGCAGCAACAACACACAACACTCTCCAGCAGTTAATGCCGCCAGGACAACGATGTCAACGATAGGGAAGTAAGCCACATTAAAATCACATTCATCTGGGGACAGGATCGCTGTGAATGATCTCCAGCTACACTGTATATTCACTGTCACTACCAACTTATTGATCAATAGCAAATTTATTTCAAAATATAAAACGTTACACTTCATAACGGATTATTGTATTCATAACACGAGGTATGGGCTGGATCCAGACTGACTTGCTGTTCGGTCCGGATGCGGATCGAGGTCTGGACTTTGAGAAGCCCTGCCCTAGGGCTGTGTGACGTTTGTATGTAAACTGAACGCATATGCTGTCACTTCAGGCGGTGGTCAATGAAAAGAATTACAGCTGTATTTACGTTTTCTTTATTTCAGTTATAGTGATTGTGAAACCACCTGATATTAAAACATATCTTTGTATCTTCATTTACCAGAGAGTGTATACAATTGCAAAAACCCAATCATTTTTCCTCCGTGAGACCTTCTGTCTACAGCGAACGTTGGTTGGTCGGGGTCAAACATATAGTGTTGTCAGTCTCCCGCGGCAAGATTTTATGGTGCTATGACTGCCTAGTCTGACATGGTGACTGTTGTGAAAGACAAAAAAATGTGTAGTCTGAACCCGGCATAAGAGGTTAAACATGAATATTTGCGTTAAGCTATTCCCAATAGGCCAACTGTATGCCAGCCGCAAGCAGTGTCTTTATAATGGGTTCCAATTATGGAAACTTCAATGAAAACGTCTGTGTTTATATTAAACCCACTAGGTCATCGTATCGGTTCTTGAACGTGGTCATGATCAGAAATGTGTTAGAGAAGTGTAGTCCTGATCCGTCGCTGTTTTAGTCCATACTGCTATGTTAAGCTTTTTCCTTATAATGGAAAAGGCCAGATTTAATTATTCATTAATCAGTCAGTGGCGTCTCTCTCTCTCTCTCGATGTGTGTATGCGTGCGTGCATGCGTGGCCAAGTTTCTGTGCGTACCCTAAGATGAAATCCTGCAGGCGCCCTTGAACAGGACAGCATAGCCAATATCCACTGGAGGGAGAGTTATAGCTGCTATGCCAGCTAATCAGCGCGCATGTTTGCAAAGAGGAAGGTACCAATCTTTTAGATTAGCGATTCGGTACACTCAGTACACCTCAAAGATTTGTTCAAAAAGATTTGTTCGTTCACATACTGCACATCACTACAAGAGACAGAGTGCATTTGAAGGGAGGGGGAGAGGGAGACGGCAAGTCTAATGCACAAAAACTCGTATTTAAAACATGCAAATGGCTCTACACGCATTTTGTAGCAGAGCTGAAATGAGTAGCTCTTGCGAGCCCTGTGTAAAGCCAGTAGGGTAGCAGGTAGCCAAGTAGTTTCAGTGGTTACGTCGCTCCCTGAGACTTGATTAAATACCGTTGTTTCTCATAGAGCTGGTGGCAAATTACCTTTAGCTCAACTGGTAACGACGCTGGTCGTAAAAATTTGGCTAAGCAGAGAGAAAACTCGTTTTTACGTTTTTTAAACAGCGATATCTCCATCAATTCCTCTATACGCATAAATTATACACCAAAACAGAGTGTAACTTGTGCACATTCTAGCCATGTAGTTGGTTCAGTGCTGTGATGAGCAGTTTTTGAATTATGACCTGAAATAGGTACTGAAGAATAGTGGTGATTATTTAGTGATCATTATATCAATAGACTGATTAGTTTGGTAGAATTAGTATGCACAGTGTATTATGTGACTGTGTCTATGTAGTTTTTAGACTGATCACTAGGCTGAGTTGTGACCTGTGGCCTACATTCCAAGAGATGCTGCTATGTTGAAACAATCATGCACACAGGCATACTGAAGTATGTATGTGGTACCAGGCCGTTCCAACGGAGAGGCCTATAATCCCGAGCATTTACCCATCTGTATTTCTAGACACATTATGTTTAATCATGTGGAGATCATGTATACATTCTTAGAGGATATGGGGGTCTTCTATCTGGTAAGACTGTCTCCTATTCACTCCGTCTTCCATGTCAGTGTTTGTGACAGAGAGGAGTTGGGTCAGTGTGTACTTCCTTATCCATCAAGGATATGCTTTGGAACAATGTTTTTCCAATTAGGCCAATTAGATGTTCTTTGTGCAGCAGAGTTCCAGTGTGTGTCCGTCAGTCTGTGAGTTCCAGTCACCCACCTGCAGCAGAGACAGACTGGATCGTGAGAGGTTGATGAGTGTGTAAGGCGTAAGACTCTGAGACTTAGTGCATGTAACATCTGAGCCATCGCATGTGAAGCCTTGCTGTATTGAAGACCATCAATAAACCTGTTTCTACCTCTTCTTCAACCACGGTCCAGACTGAAGTTCTTTGTGTAACAATTTATTAGTTACCCTGCGAGTGCATCAATTTCACCGAAAGCCAACAGTACCCAGTTCAATCTTCACTCAAGTCATGTAAACACATTCCTTTGTCAAAGGGAGCTCACAGTGTCAGACACAGAGAGAGGGGAGAGAGACGGCAACACGAATAGCGCGTATGCTCAATAATACACACAGTCAACCACACTTTGCATTTTCTTCAGAAAATGCACACAAAGCTAGTTATTCTTCTACTTCTTCTAGTAATAACTGCACCTAAACTGCTCGCTCTACAGACAGACACACACACACCCACATACATGTATTTATCAATCTGTGAGGACCATGATAAAGTGCCTGCACTGTGAGGGCCATACTTTCCACTATCACCAGGAGAAAACCAATATCACAGTTCACCAACAGGTGGCCCAAATGAGACATTACTGAATTGAAAATCTGTGATTTCTCAAGGGAAATAAACATGTAGTATACCCACATAGTGAGGACCTTTCTGTTGCTAGGTAAGAACTACAACCTCTTCCCATCATGCTCTGCAAGTGTAGTTTTTTTTTTAAAGACTGTTCTTACAGCTCTAACAGGGTACTAACTGATTGATTCACTAGCAAATACCACAGCAGATAAACTAGTGTTTGTACAAACTAATGCTTTATTATATACAATCCCACATAAGTTATAGTTTTATTAGGTTATTATTATTAGGTTAAGCCCAAAAGGTTGATTCTCATTTTATTTTTATATCATCGCATTATCATTTCCATTATCCTCATGAACTTCAACCCAGCTATGCTATACTCTCCTCCTCTTTCAGAATCAGAATCAGAATAGACTTTATTGTCATTGCACGGTGGGGGTTCAACGAAATTGTGGGTGGTCTGCAACAGCAGCGCACTGAGGAACATTTATGTAAACACAGTACAAATAAGGCACGCGTCATAGGAAAAAAAAATATACAATAAATACAGTAAAATACAAATTTACAAATTTTAAAAAGAAGACACATTGTAAATGAAAAGAAATATAAAGAAAAACTTGTGCGTTAATATGGCCTTTTTAAAAACTACTTAAAGTGCACAGTGGAATTGCACAGTTGTATTGAGGTAGAGGGTTGGGGGGGGGGAGGGTGTCAGTGTTTGTTTGCAGTCCGTATGGCCCAGGGGAAGAAGCTATTTGTTAGTCTGGTGGTGTGGGACTTGATTGACCTGAAGCGCCGTCCGGAGGGCAACAGGTCAAACAGGTGATAGGCAGGATGTGAGTAGTCTCCTGTGATGATAATTTTACTGAGGCAGCGGGATCTGGATATGTCGTCCAGGGAGGGCAGAGGGCAGCCGATAATTTTTTGGGCGGTGTTAATAACCCTCCGCACAGCCTTCCTGTCCTCAGCTGTGGAGCCTGCATACCACACCCCCAGAGAGTATGTTAATATGCTCTCCACAGAGGAGTGATAGAAGGCCAGCAGCAGCTTCTTGTCCAGGTTGTTCTTCCTGAGGACACGCAGGAAGTGCAGCCGCTGCTGAGCCTTCTTCACTAAGGCCTTGGTGTTGGGTGTCCAGGAGAGATCTGTAGAGACGTGGGTGCCCAGAAACCTGAAGGTGGTGACAGTTTCCACACGTTCTCCATTTATGAGGAGAGGGGCGTGGTCTTGTCTGTGTTTCCTGAAGTCCATGATAAGTTCTTTTGTTTTAAGGACGTTCAGTGACAGGTTATTTTCTGAGCATCACACAGACAGTTTCTCTATCTCAGCCCTGTATGCCATCTCATCCCCATCGGAGATGAGCCCAACCACGGTGGTGTCGTCCGCAAACTTAACGATGGCGTTGGTTGGGTGGGACGGAGCGCAATCGTGAGTGTACAGGGCGTACAGTAGGGGGCTCAGCACGCAGCCCTGAGGAGAACCAGTGCTGAGTGTGAGCGTGGAGGAGAGGTGGGGGCCAAGTCTGACAGATTGTGGGCGGTTTGTGAGAAAATGTTTGATCCAGGTGCAGGTGGGGAGGGGGATCTGCAGTTTGAACAGTTTGGTAACTAATATGTTCGGGATGATTGTGTTAAACGCTGAGCTGTAATCCACAAAGAGCATCCTCACATAGCTCTTCCGGTTCTCCAGATGACTCAGCGCTCTGAAGTGTTATGGCGATGGCGTCCTCTGTAGATCGGTTCGCTCTATAAGCGAACTGGTGGGGGTCGAAGGAGGGAGGGAGGCAGTCTCTGATGTGCTGAGAGACTAGCCGCTCAAAACACTTCATGACTACAGACGTGAGGGCTATGGGTCTGTAGTCACTGAGACTGTCTATGGCAGGTCTTTTAGGAATGGGGATGATGGTGGCGGCCTTCAGACATGAAGGGAGAGGTTGAACAGCTTGGTGAGGATCCCTGCCAGCTGGTCTGCGCATGCCTTGACCATAGTCCCCGGGATGCCGTCAGGTCCAGCAGCTTTCCTGGGGTTCACTGCTCTCAGTGTCCTTCTCACCTCATGCTCCTGGAGAGAGAGAGGGGGGATGCTGGATTTGTGGGGAGGCAGTGAGTACAGGTGTGTGGTGGTCTCAAAGCGGGCAAAGAAGCTGTTCAGCTCCTCTGCCAGCGTGCTGCTGCTGCCGGTGGTTGTTGGGCTCTGGCCTTTGTAGTTGGTTATGGCCTGGATGCCCCTCCACATCTGCCGAGGGTTGTTGTCCATGAGGTAGCCCTCCATCTTCCTCCTGTAGACCTCCTTGGCATGTTGGATGCCTCTTCTCAGGTTGGCTCTGGTAATGCTGTACAGTGAGCTGTCTCCCGTCCTGAAGGCAGAGTTACAACCTCTGATCAGAGTCTGGACTTCATTTGTCATCCAGGGTTTCCTGTTTGGAAAAACCCGGATGCGTTTGTCCACTGTGACATTTTCTACGCAGCTCTTTATGTAGAAAAGCACAGTCTCTGTGTATGCCTCTAGGTCCTGCTGTTCAAAGATGCTCCATTCTGTACAAGCAAAACAGTCCTGTAGCTGAGAGAGAGCATTTTCAGGCCAGGTTCTGATGGTTTGTATGCTCGGTTTTTTTTGTTTCGGAGGGGGGTGTAGGCCGGAATGAGGAGCAGAGAGAGACGGGCGTTGCTCTGTAAGCATGCTTAATGTTGGTATAGACACGATCAAGTGTATTTTCTCCCCTAGTAGAACACTTGACATGCTTGTGGAGTTTGGGGAGCACAGTCTTTAAGCATGCCTCCACATGTCTGTCTCCCTCTTTCTCCTGCCTTTTTGTGTGTTCGTGTATCTTATGATCCTGTTTTCTCATGGTCTGAATAGTGTTGGTATAGCTTTTGATGTCTTTCCATGATCGGTTGTGTAAGATTTTTGAGTTAGCTTGTAAACATGCATCACAGTCTCTCCAGGCACTTTCCTTAGAGCAATGAATTTGTGTAGCTCACTCTTAACAGCACACTGCTCTGCATCAGTCCATAGCCTCCGTTGCACTCTTGGCTGTGGTTGTGGGTGATTCTGTTGCAGCAGACTCTGCTGCAGAGTGCTTTCACAGCCTGTACCTATGAACAAGGGAGTGCTACAGTGACTAATACATTAGTAGATTAGTTTTTAGATTCAGTTTGGGCAAACACTTTAAAAAACGTACATTTCTACTATGAAGCAAGTAGTAGTAGCAAATTGCTAAAAGTTTAAGAACTGAGCTGGCATTATAAAGGAAATTACATAATGTACTTTAAATAAATTCAAAATAATTGTCGCTGCTTTCTGTGTAGGGCAAGGCAGTTTGTGTGCATGGCCTTTGTTGTTTTTCTATTCTAGCTCAGAAAGTGAAGAGACCCTTGGACTAGACATGCTTGGACAGGCTCCATATCACAGCTTGCTCTGGGCTCTGTATCACAGCTTGGTTCAGGCTCTGGATCACTGCTTGGTCCAGGCTCTGCATCATGATTTGGTCCAGGCTCAATATCACCTTGATGGTCATTATCTGGCAGCAAAGAAAAAGAAAAAAAATGAATGAAAATCAAACTTCATTTTTACAAAGAATGTTGGAACCCTATTGTATGAAACAAGTTTGTTAATTTCTTGTTTTTTTCGCATGTTTCATTACTCAGTTTGCTATAAAATACTAGTGTTTATTTTATACTTACCCTCTGTTGGAAAATCCAGCTCCTCCAAAGACTTCCCCTTTAACACTGTTGATCCCTTTTCAATGGCCAAGAGCAGTTAACTAATTTTTGCAAGATGAAATGTGTTCTCAGATAATCTGTAATATTCCCTGTGCACTCTGATGTCATGTCTGAGGAATTTTGCCACCTGATCCAACTCATTCTCCTTCAGATTCATTATCTGACACACCGTTGCAACATGTTTCCTGAGCTTAGTTGAGGTGAGATTTTCAGGATACTTCCTCACATTCAGATGCAAATTTCCTGAGACAGTCAGATCCTCTAAGGTGACTGTTAGCTTCCATTCTGGCTGTAACACTGGCTGATGCTCTGCACATAAATTAGCAGAAGGAGTAAAAACTTATCAAAACAATAATTTAAAAACTACACACAAACACAAGAGAACCAGTCTACTACCTCCAGCACACAAAATGGCTTCCAGCAATCTGAACTCCCTCTGTGGCCACACACCTGTATTTAATCAGTAATTAAGCAGGTGTGACCAATTAACTGGGTCTCAGACAAAGACATGACAATTAACAAAACAATTTAACAATCATTAAAGACAAACATGTAACCTGTTTCAGATGTAACTGATTGAATAAAGCGCTTATTTTACAAGATGGAAAGTAGACAGTGAGGATCCTCAATTTAAACAATTAAACAATAAACATTGAACATTTAACCTGTTGGGGGTGAGGTGAAGGGCTAATCCTTCATACTGGCAAACATATAGGGATTTTCTTCTGCAACTCCAACTTCTTTACAAAAGTGAGTAAGAACTTCCATTGATGACGCCATACTTTTATTTAAGAGGACAGGAACTTTTCTCCCTCTTTTCCTTCTAATCTCAGCCCTCGTCAGTATGCTGCTCAGTTTATGTTCAAGCTTTGATAAAATGTCAAAAACACCCAAATTCATAGGTGTTGTGTCCCTCTTCATATACACTACTCACAAAAAGTTAGGGATATTTGGCTTTCGGGTGAAATTTCAGGATGAACCAAAAATGCACTATAACCTTTACAGGTGAACTTAATTTGACCTTCTCTAAACTTTTGAATGCACATGTCCAACTGTTCAATGTTTCAGTACTTTTTGCACAACTTGCTGTTCTCTAACAAGGAGCTGAATGGCAAAATTCACAACAGGTGTTTGATCCATGAATCGACCAAAAAATTTCCTGGTTCAATTAGAATTGGTATTTAAACAGTCCTCTACATCATGCTGTTCACATTTTGACATCATGAGACCAAGACGACACCTAACAATTGATCAACAGTACCGCGCCATTGCGAGGCTTCAAACAGGATGTTCTCAGAGGGAAGTGGCCACTAAGCTTAGAGTGTCACAGAGTGTCATCAGCAGGTTGCAACAGAGATACAGAGAGACTGGAAGAGTCACAGAAAGGCATAGAAGTGGACGTCCTTTGGCTACATCCCACACTGATGACCGCTTCATTGTGAACAGTGCCCTGCGGAACCGGATGATGAATGCCACTCAACTCCAGGCACATTTAAGGGAGGTGAGAGGCACCCAAGTGTCACGTCAGACCATTCGAAACCGTTTACATCAGCGTGGTCTGCATGCTAGATGACCTGCAAGGGTACCTGACCACACCACCAGGCACAGGCGTCATCGTCTTGCATGAGCCAGGGAGCATTTACGCTGGACGAGGGACCAGTGGGTCTCAGTGCTGTTCTCTGATGAAAGTTGATTCACGTTGAGCAGAAATGATGGCCGCCAACGATGTTGGAGACGTCAAGGAGAGCGCTATGCATCAGCCACTGTTGTCACTAGACGAGCCTTTGGTGGTGGTGGTGTTACAGTGTGGGCAGGTGTGTCTAGTCAATACAGAACTGCCCTACACTTTGTGAATGGTACAGTGACAAGCCCATACTACCTGAATAACATCATTAATCCAGTCATTGTGCCCCTGCATGAACAACACAGGCCTAATTTCATCTTCATGGACGACAATGCTCCAGCTCATCGAGGTCGCATCATTAGGGAACGGCTGCTGGAGACTGGGATACCTCAAATGGAGTGGCCTGCACTTTCTCCAGACCTGAATCCCATAGAAAACCTATGGGATCAGCTGAGTTTCCGTGTAAGGGCTCGTAACTCTGTACCTCAGAACCTCAATGACCTGAGGGCCGCCCTTCAAGAAGAGTGGGATGCCATGCCTCAGCAGACAATAAGTCGACTTGTGAACAGCATGAGACGTCGTTGTCAAGCTGTAATTGATGCTCAAGGGCACATGACAAGTTATTGAGACATTGACATTTTTTGTTGTGGTATACCCACCACTGTTGTGGGCTTTTGTTTCAATAAATTGTTTGAGATGAGGAAATCACCATTGCATGCTTCTACTTAAATGCCCTACTTTCATGATATAATATGACTGTAGCGTGAACTTTGTACATTTTCCATAAATTTCACCCAAAAGACAAATATCCCTAACTTTTTGTGAGTAGTGTATGTTTCTAGAAGCATCTTTGCAGCCTCACCCTCCTGTCTTCTATTAAAAAGGATGATTTCTGAGAGAAGCACCTCGTTCAGCCTCCTCCATTTATCTGGACAAGGGTTTATCTCCAACTCTTTTTTGCTTTTTCTTCAGATACTTGGAGGAACTTTTGTGGTTTCACTACATCTTCAGTCAGTGGAATTACATCAACTTTATTCCATTTGGCATGATGTAAAGTACTAAGGGCATAGCTTGATACATATGTGTTCCACTTGGACTCTATGAACTGGATGATTTTTTTAGTTTTCTGTTCTCTGTCAACATCTTCTGCAATGACAGCTTCTCCAACAGCGATGTCAGCTGCTTTCTTCAAGGAATAGCCCATTTTCAAGGTTAATGATGGTACTTTGCATTTATTAGTAACAGTGTTGTAGCCTCCCATTTTCTTGACACCCTCTACAGCCAAATTGAATCTGGATGGCATGATTATGTCTTGCAGAAACTTAATACTGTGGTCAATTTCCTGGATTGCCAGCACAAATCTGGACAATTCTCGTATTTTTGTGGTAATATAGGTGTGCTGGGTTTGGTCATGCAAACAGCATGCCACCAAATTTGCATATGAGTGGATTGTGTTTAGCATGCAGAGACACTTCATCCTACTGCACTTTATGCAGTATTTCCTTGCAGCCTCCAATATTTTCATTTGGTAGAGGAAGAAGTTCTGAGGAAACTGACTGAAAATGGTTTTTGGAAGTACTTCTGGTTTCGGTTTTAAATTTACAAACACCTTGATGCCTTCACAAGTCATTTTTGACAAAGAAGCCAAAACAATGCTGACAGGGAAGATATTCATTGGCAGCTAATCTTGCTGATGGTTGTCTCCAAGTGACAAACTCACCATTCACCAGAATTCTTTAAGAATGTTGACATTGTGATAGTAATCTCCCTTATTGCGCAGTTTTTCTAATAACATAGACCTGCGTTTAGACCTGTCTTTAGGAAAGCTAAGTGCTTAAGAAACATCACTGAGTGCTTTCTCTCCAGGTGTCTAGCTAATTTATCATTGGGTTTATTGCAATAAACACAACAGTGTTTTTTATCCCATTTTCTCTTCCCACTTGACGTCTTGCTGCATGTCTTGACAACTAGTCTTTTAGTCTGGAGTGCCTCATCAGCTGGATTGTGGTGCATCTCTGAATCAGGATAATTCTCTGTTGATGATTTTGACATACCTTCAACAGAGGTGTCTTCACTTTGCATTCTTTCAACATCCACACGTCTTTTCTGTGAAGTCTGTCTTTTTCCTGCAGTCGAGCGCTTCCTTCTTTGGTTATTCCCTGACTCAGAGCTGCTACAGGAACAGACACACACGCACACATGAACAGACACACACACACACACACACACACACACACACACACACACACACACACACACACACACACGGACAACCAGACAAACAGATGCACAAACATGAGTGCAGACACAAACGAACAGACACATACACATGAACAGACACACACACACCCGGACAGATGCACACACACAAATAGATGGACACACATGCGAACAGACACACACACAAACAGACACATACACACGAATAAACACACACACAAAGGCCCCTTAGGTATTAACATGAGTCGTTGGTGATCCGATCACAAGTGGACAGCGCTAAGTACAGGTGTGAACGCACCAAGATCCAACCTGAGATCCAATCTTTCAGACCACATTCGGGGCCGCATATGGCCACATTCTTTTAGCAGTGTGAACGCAACTGCGTCCTGGGCCACATTGAAGGACTGCCTACTCAACGTCCTCTGCGTAGCGGAAGTACGTACTCATTTGTGCGCCAACGGCATTCACACCAGTGTGATTAGCTGTTTAGTGCATAAGCTAAACGGTGCGATTAGAACATGAGATTGGAAAAAGTCTAGCTAATTTTAACTTTGAGGTAACAGTGATTTAACGTTAAAAAATATAGCAAATGCTAACTGAAAACTATGAGAAGTATAATAATGCTAATGAAAACATAACGAACCATGTGTGCTACATAGCATGAAAAATGTGTTACGGGCGAAAGGGTTTAAAAGTGTGACAACAGAAAACAACTGGAGTCGCAAGCTACGTCAGATGCTTCCAAGCCCCAAAAGTGTAATGCAATATATTACATGGAAAAATGGTATTATGAATAATATGTGAAGTGTTGTAGTTCTACAAATAAATGTTAGTAGAGTATTGTAGGAGTCAAGATTTACGACATCATGAATATCAAGAGGACATTCTAAAATGCTTAACATGGCTTAATGTTCCAAAACTGCGATCAATGATCACCAAATTTCTCTCAGACATCTCTTGTCAGAAACACTTCCTCCTGTCAAAAAATCTAAACTGAAATCCTAGGAGTATGGTCGTTATCTCACTATGTTTTCCTCTCCATTGACACCCATTATAAAGAAAAATAGGATCTCGGTTTTGATTTTTTTTTTTTTTTGACAGGTGGAAGTGATTTATTGATCGCTGTTTTGGAACATTAAGCCACATTAAGCCGTTTCACGTTAAGCATTTTAGAATGCCCCTTCCATAACAAGCACGCTTCGGTTTTAGAAAAGTAATTCATAGATGTATTCACAACACTAGCAAACCAGCAAACACCCTTTGATATTGTAATGTCGGGTGCCGTTAAATGAAGGAGATGACTGCAAGAGTAATGCTCAGGAACCGTTTACTGGAGAACTAGACAGCTTACATGCTTTAGCTTGTGTCAAGCAACAATGACCTATATATCGTTAACTTCCTGACTACAGTGGCCGGTGTATATCACCTTTCAGAACAATGCAATTCCCAACTAACTATGGTGACTGGTACATACGATCTTTTAGAACCACCCAATACATAACACCTCTTTCCCCCCCCACTATGCAAAACTCTGGTAGGGTTTTGGGGGAATCCTCAGACACACTGGCCGTCGGGGTGTCTCTTGAGGAGTCAGAGCAGGGGCCATAGTCTGTGAACTTGGAGCTGACTGGGGAGTGGGCAGGACCTCTGGCCGACTGTTGTCTGAGGGCCCATTGCCAGGCTCAGTGCTTGGAGGGCTGCTTAGACTGTCGTCAAAATCCCCACTTATAAGCAGGGGAGGCTGCTCAGTTATTGAGGGAAGTCACCTCCTGAGTTGGTCCACATGACGCCGGTACACTTGACCATCCTCAGCTCGTACTCTGTAAGACAGGGGACCGGTGATATCAACAATTTCTCCAGGCATCCATTTAGGTCCCTCTCCATAGTGTCTCAAGAACACTGACTCATGAATCTGGAACTGCCTCATGGTGTCTTGATGTTTGGCAGCAGCTCTCTGTTGTTTTTGTTGCATGTCTGATCCAAAGTCTGGATGTAGATGGTCCAAAGTTGTTGTCAAGCGACGACCCATCAACATTTCAGCCGGACTTTTCTGGGTCACCGAGTGAGGTGTGGTATGCTGCGCTAGTAGAAACCTGGCAAGATGTGTTGGCCAGTCGCCTTGAACGATTCTTTCTAAAGACTCCTTAGTTGTCTGCACCATACGCTCAGCCTGCCCATTGAATGACAGGTGATACGGGGCAGTGGTGGCATGCCTGATGCCATTACGCTGCATGAACCTCTTGAAATCAGCTGAAGTGAATGCTGTGCCGTTGTCAGAGACAATTACATCTGGAAGACCATGGGTTGCCACGAGTTTGCGTAATGTGGCTATCACAGCTGAGGAAGACATGGAGCTCACGAGCTCAACCTCTCGCCACTTTGAGTGTGAATCCACCACAATGAGGAAGACCTTCCCATGAGAAGGGCCCGAAAAATCGACATGCAGACGTGACCATCTTCTTAAACTCCACTCCCAAGGGTGCACAGGGGCCTTGGGTGGAGCATGCCCTGATTGCTGACATGTTTAACACCTCCTCACCATTTCCTCCACTTGGGCATCCAACCCTGGCCACCAGACATAACTGCGGGCAAGGCCCTTCATATGGACAATTCCGGGGTGGGCATCATGTAGTAAATTGAGCACTTCCTTCCACGCCTGTTCTGGGATCACAACCCTATTTTCCCACAGCACACAGTTCTTGTGGACAGACATTTCATGACGGCGCACCAGGAACAGACTGAAGCGCTTGTCATTGTCATCATTGGGCCACCCATTCAAGATCCATCATAAAACTCATGACAAAAAAGGATCTTTTGCAGTTAGTGCTGCAATTTGGTCAGCATGAAGAGGCACATCTGGAACTGCCTCCAACAGCAAAACCTCGAGTAGTGGTGGAGTTCCAGTGAAAACAGGTGGGGGTGGCAAACGGCTCAGGGCATCAGCATCGACCAGTTGCTTGCCCAGGCAATAGCATAGCTCGTATTGGTATGCTGAAAGAATCAAACTCCACCGCAAAATGCGAGGAGACAAGACTTATGGCACAGGCTTTGAGTGATGCAGCAAGCCGAACAGTGGCTTGTGATCTGTGTAGACCACAAATGACTGGCCAAACAGGTACTGGTGTAATTTTCGCACAACAAAAATGACAGCAAGTGCCTCTTTGTCGATCTGTGCGTAGTTCCTTTCAGTCAATGTCATGGTTCGCGAAGCGAAGCTCACAGGTGCTTCACGGCCATCTGGCTGAACATGGCTCAGTAGGGCCCTGAGCTCATAAGGAGAGGCATCGCAGACCAGCACCAGGGGCTTGGTTTCATCACAATGCACCAGAACATCATCAGTTTGGAGTAACTACTTTGCCTTCATGTACGCAGTTTCATGTTCTCTGGTCCACTTCCAAGATGCTGATTGATCCAGTAAGCAATGCAGTGGCTCTAGCACAGTTGCCTTATTGCGAAGGAAACAATTGTAGAAATTCAATAAGCCCAAAAAGGCTTGGAGTTCTGTCTTGTTGTGTGGTGTTGGTGCACCTTGTATGGCAGCCACCTTCTCATTTGTTGGCCTGATTCCATCTTTATCTATTCGAAACCCCAGAAACTCCACTTCTGGGGTCGCAAAGGAGCATTTTTCTTTCTGCAGCCTCAGCCCAGCCTCAGAGAAACGTTGAAGCACCTCATCGAGATGCTGATCATGCTCGTTCTGTGTGTGATCTGCAATCAGTATGTCATCAAGGTAAGATTGGACCCCAAGAATGCCAGCTAACAGGGCGTCCATGAAGCGTTGGAAAATGGACACTGCTGTCGACACACCAAATTGCAATCGCAGGGCACAAAACAATCCACGGTGTGTGTTTATGGTCAGCAGCTCAGCTGCCTTCTCATCCACAATAAGCTGTTGATATGCCTGCTTTAAATCTAGCTTGGTAAAAAACGGTCCCACCAGCCAGTTTTGCAAAAATCTCATTAACAGTGGGCAGGGAGTAGACATCAGGCCTGACAGCTGTGTTTACAGTGCAGCAGTAATCACCAGAGTCTCAGAGAACCATCTTTTTTTTACCACTGGCACAATAGGAGTTGCCCACCTTGAATGCCTCACAGGTGTAAAAACACCTTGCTCAACTAGGAGGTCCAAGGCCTCATCCACCTTAGCACGCAATGTAAAAGGAACTGTGCGGGCTTTGAAAAACTTGGGTGCCACACTTGGGTCTACTTCAATTGACACCGGTGGGCCCCTGTATGCTCCTAGCTCTTCACCAAAAACTTCAGCGTGTTTTTCGATGATGCTGAACAAGGAGTGCTGATGAACCTGGTAAACTCCAGTGACATCAATGCCAAGGGTACTGAACCAATCACGTCCAAGCAGTCTTGTTCCATGGCCCTGGATGACCAACAAAGGCAGGGCATGTTTTGCCCCATGGTACTCCACATCAATAATAATCTTACCCAGTGTGCTCAGTGGTGCACTTGACCACTGCCTTTGGACTCGATCCTCACTCATTAGCTGGGGGGCATCTGTAGGCCAGAGGCTGTGAAAAGTGTCCTCACTGCTCAGGGAACAGGCAGCACCTGAGTCTACTTCCATCTTGAGTTGTTTTTTATTAATTGTAACTGTAGCATAGAAGGGCACTTTCTTGTGGTGGCACTCAGCTCACACAACACTGTTGATCATATATGTTCCTTCTATGTCGCCAAGCATATCATCACCCTGTTGGGGTTGCGCCGCCACAACATTTGTTGAGAAAGATGCATTTGCACGTAACTTTGACATGCAGGCTCGGGCAATGTGCCCCCTCTTTTTGAAGTAATGGCAGACGGCTGTGCTAAATTTACAAGCAGAAGAGCTATGCATTCCACCACAGCGAAAACAAGGCTTAC
This sequence comes from Megalops cyprinoides, assembly GCF_013368585.1. Classification (NCBI taxonomy): domain Eukaryota; kingdom Metazoa; phylum Chordata; class Actinopteri; order Elopiformes; family Megalopidae; genus Megalops; species Megalops cyprinoides. The sequence goes on along the minus strand of NC_050589.1, from coordinate 38,497,297 downwards.
ACCCTTCCTCGACATCATCTGTAGGCTTTTTGACCCGTCTTAGCTGTTGCAGTGCCTGGCGAACATCATGTGATTCAGATGTTCCCTCAGGGCGAACCATACGCGCGTTTGCAGAGGCTGTCTCAGGTGCAAGGGCCTTTTCTTCAGCCATTTGAAAAGTCAGATTAGGTTCAGCCAGTAGGGGGCGCTGCAGGTTAACATCGAGAACACCGCAAACTACGCAATCACTAAACTCACAATATACAGAGATCTTCCGTAGCTCTGCAAGGTAACTGCCAATGGATTGGTCTGGTTTCTGTTTGCAGTTGTGAAAATGAAAACGTTGGACAATGGGAGATGGCGGAGGACTGTGTGTGACCGAGTATGCTTGGGCAGACTCGCAACAATGTCCTTATACCTCACTTGTGTAGGCAGCCGCGGTGCAAGCAGAGACCGCAAAGTGGAATACGTAGCTGGCCCACAGACATAAGACGGCTCTTTTCTTGTTATCATCCTCGATATCATTTGCCACGAAAAAAACATTCCAATCTTTCAGAATACTCCTGCCATTAATTTCCTTTCTCCTCTGAAAACTCTTCAATGTGCCCGAAAGTAGCCATAGTAGCAAAAAAAAAAAATGTCGCCGATTTAAACCGGAGCTAGGTAGGAAGCGGCGTTGATACAACAGTACTCACAGAACCGCCCATTGAAGGGAATGTGCACTGCGTTGGTTCATGATCATTCGTTGAGAAGCATACAGCAATCCGCTTCGTCGCCAGTGTAATGTTGGGTGCCGTTAAATGAAGATGACTGCAAGATTAATGCTCCGGAACCGTTTACTGGAGAACTAGACAGCTTACATACTTCAGCTCGTGTCAAGCAACAATGACCTATATATCTTTAACTTCCTGACTACAGTGGCCAGTGTATATCACCTTTTAGAACAATACGATTCCCAACTAACTACGGTGACCGGCACATACGATCTTTTAGAACCGCCGAATACATAACAGATATTAAACTACATTATGAAACATCTTCATTGCAGTGAATAACGTAAGAAACGTTGGAAACATATCTTGCTTAGCCTATTTAATTTAACCATACTGACAAGGTGCCAGACAAATACGGTGAAGTTCAAAATGTTCTAATCTAGCGTTTATGCTTTTTCCAACGATAAACAGAATTTAACAAAAGATCAGCTGCGGCTGAGTTACGGGTATTTAATGTCAGTGATGAATGGAATCTAGCTTGCTAGTCAGCTAGGTTTTCATGTACAGATACAACACGCATTATTTCATTGTGACAGTCATAACAAGATTCGTTCAAGCAGACCTTTAAATGATGCGTAAACTTACATTTGCAAACAGAAATGATGTACGTGTTTATTTGCATATAGAGCGGGGAAGTGAGATCCGATCACAAGTGGTCACTCGAGACGCATATGGGGACGCATTTTAATGCCAAGTGTGAAAAGACGTATTTAGAGCTGTCCACTTGTGATCGGATCACCCAAGACGCATGTGAATACCAGGTGTGAACAGGGCCATAGAGACACAGAAACACGCATACACAAACAGATGCACACACAAACAGACGCACTCATGCAAACAGACACACACTCACACACGAACAGACACACACACGAACATGTGTGTGCATGCGCGATAACAGTCCAACTCAATTACTCTTTGGTGATCCTCAGTCCAGCTGCCTCTGGTTTCTCCTGCCAATTCCTGCTGTCTCCAAGTATTCTGTGCGGGGTCTGGGGAGCATTCTGCCTGCAGCCCCATCAGTTTGCCCTATGCTGGGAAGAAATTAACGGGAAGAAAGACAGACCACCTCCAACCCCGAGGTCTTCCATCAGCAGTGACGTGGGAGGGAGTGATAGAAGCAAGGGGAAGGTCAGCCCAGAGCAGGAGAACCTTGTCAACAGGCCTGAAACAGATCTCCGCAGCACCCCATTCACTCACTCAGTCACTGTCTCCAATGTTGTAGTACCCTCTACATGCACTGGCTGCAACCATACACAGAGGCTCACTTTCTCTATGAGTGGGCTCCTGTGTGTGCTTTTTGTCTGCTCATGCCAGTGAGATCTCAATGGCAAGACGAGATGACATTAATATTAATGTCATGCTGATGAATTTTCCAAATCAGATACAGACAGACTGCAGTGTGTTTGTGCTCAGACAGTGTTTGAGCCGGCGCCAGCAGACAACGAATTTGGGGGGCAACTGAAATGTGGAGAGGGGGCGGTGACTTCACCCAAAAAATTACACACGCTGCGCACAGCTATACGATCGTTTAACAAGTGCATCATTACACCACACACACACATTAACAGATCAACAAACCCCAGGAAACACGTACCATCCACACACCATTGTATGACAGCGACTCTCTGAGCTTGATTTCAACAGCCAACAACGTTTACCGACATAAAGCAAGTGAGCGCTTAAAGCAACAACCACCACGTCAAGTCACCCATACAACGCTCTGGAGAAACCTCTGCTAATAAACACATGCAACTGGAAATTGAGAATTAGTCTTTACTGAAGAACAGAATCTAACACAGGCAGTGCAATGTAGCAGGCACATATTGTCCTGTAGGCTGCCTATTATAAACTAACAAAACTATTAGTAACATAAACAATAGGCTAACAAAATGGCCTACCCAACAAATATAAGTATCCCTCGACCAACCTCAAAACATGAAAAAAATATCCAATCCTACCTTAATTCAGTACAGTTGAAGTCTTCGGTTTGCTGATGAGTTGAATCTCCTATGAAGAAGATCCTTCCACTCTTGTTTAAATTTTCTGCTCAGGTCATTCTCGAAGGCCAGCTTGATCAGATTAGCTTTTCATTTGTGCACGGAAAATACGTTCTTCAATGTGAAGAAAGAATTCTCGCACACAGCAGTTGAGGCCCCAAATGTCAGCGCATGTTTGAATGCAGTAAGAACCACAGGCATGGTATCGAAAGCGCTGGTGTAACTAGAGACAAGTTGTCTTAAAGTTACTTTCTCGCCACGCTGGCCTGCACACCGGCTCTCCAAAAACTGACGCGCAACGGTGAACTGCAACTCATCCATTTCGGTCTTGGTTAAATCCAGTAATGGTTTCACTTTGAAACCATTCAATGGTTTTCACAGAATCACAGATACAGTGTCAAAGTGTCCAGTCCACCTTTGTTCCAACAGTCTTTTAAGCTTCTCTCCTTCATACTGTGCAGCTACAGCAGGCTTTCTCAGGAATTTATATAGTGAATTGCAGAGAACAATGAATATACATGATCTCTCTGTTTAACTTATTCAAAATAAGTTTCTGCATACCTCCATCCCTCCCAGACATCACACTGGCCCCATCATAACACTGACTTAGTATTTTGCTTGTGTCGAGACCAACATTTCACAGTTCCTCAAGCACTAAATCAGTGAGTGACAGGGCATCACACTTGTCAGTGGTCAACCGACAGCAGTCGCTCTTTCACTGTGCATTTCTGGTCCATATAACGAATTACAATAGAGACATTCTCGTGGCCAGTAGGATCCTTTGTTCCATCCACCTTAATCGTAAACCATGACTCCCCGATATCCTTTACAATTTCCTCAGTTACGATCATACTCATCAGTTCAATTGTGTGGTTTTGTATGTCATGTGAAGTGTATGTAGCGTTTTTTGGAATGGTACTATAAGCCCGCACGAGCTCTTCATTCTGTTTCAAAGTGTAATCAAACAAGGACAGAAAAAGTCCACTTCCCACTTGATCTCGGTTATCAACTGAATCAATGGATCCCCTCAATGGCAATTAGTTTGAGACAAGGAATTCAATTACGTCTACAATCGCAGATACGTACAGGCGGTTTCGAGAGAGCTGGCTGGAATTAACCAGCATTGAAATTTCACTGCCTGTTCAACATCGCAACTGTCTCTCTTTCCAAAAAGCTTCACATGTTTGATGCTCTTTACTACTGGCATGTCTGTTAAACCCTTTTGCCTAGCATGTTTCCAGTTGCTAAACCCCAAAGTTGTGAACGCGGAGTCGCTCCCTCCATATTTTCGACATGGAAAACAAAATGCAGAGTCTGCTTGAACAGAATACTTGAGCCAATCTCTTCCTCTATACCAAGTGGCTAAAAATGACTGATAGCAATCATTTTTGTACTGCTGTTTCTTTGGGAATTGCTTTAGAGCTGGCTGAACTGGCTTCTCCTAGCCAGGGTCCCCTGGCTGAATGCTCACGTTATCAGTAGTAGCAGGCTGAGCAGACCTGTCAATGAGCGACTGCTCTCCCAATTTTAAAATCGATTTTCCTGGCTTGCCTGTGTTATCCTGAGTGGCTGGTTGGTCAGTGCTGGTCCCAGGGTCCTCTATCGTGGGTTTTTTATCCACTTTTGGATGTCCATTTTTCTTTGCTAAAAGCTATTTAACAAACTAAGCTAGCTACTTTACTTAAATACCGTGGAAAAGTTGCCAACTCGGAGTTCACACACAACGCAACACAACAAGCTTATGTGTGTTAGTTAGCGCACACTCACCCAGGCAACCGATCAAGTGGATTGGAAAATGTAGGCTAGAACGTGACTTTGGTTTTTAGCGAATCATGGTGGGCTAAATTATGTATTAGCAGTGGTGGTCCGTCACAGCCTTCAGGGTATTCTCTGAATACCTTATTAGATTGGATACATCAATACATGCTTCTAATACATAGCCTAAAATAAAAGTACAAATTCGTGAACTGTATTACTTCTATAAGTTATTGTTTATATTTCTAATTCTATTTTTTTACATGTTTGCATAAACTGTTTAAATGAACTGTGAAGGTACCATTTACTCGGAGAAATTTCGCTGAGAAGCTTGAAATTGTTAACAGGGGGAGACCAAAACCAAAGTTGGGACAGCTAGCACAGAGTTCATATCAAGAATTCCAGTTATGACCAATATCTAACTCTGTGCTAGGTGTTAGCCATTTGAAGCGATCATAATTAGCCTCACTAAAATGCCTTGTGAATCCTTTGCCTGTTTGTGGGAGTCTGAACATTTGGTTAAGGTCTCCCCCTGTGAACAATTTCAAGCTTCTCAGCGAAATTTCTCTGAGCTAGTTTTACAGAGTTGAACTCTGTGTTAGCTGTTAGCCATTTGAAGCGATCGTAATTAGCCTCGCTAAAATATGCTATATCTAGTATCAAATGAGTGAGTCTTGGTTTAAGTAAATCTCTTCAGAGTTTTAAATCTCTTTAGAATTTTTTGTAACTTTGCTGTAGCTTTATGCCATAGCTACCATTCTAGTGAGACCCAGTACAGTTGTGAATGTAGGTGGAAGTTTGGCTGTTTTGTTTTTGTTTTCTGCTGGGGTGCTTGTTTGGGGGAGGAGGGTGTAAGGGCGGATTTTGGAAATTGAAGGCCCACGGTGAGAGGGCACGGTCCACCACTGTGTATTAGTATTTTAATATAAACTTTAAAAAAATAATAATTCAAATTAGGCCTTAGTCTTCACTGAGGGGGCGGGGTAGTCCATCTTAGGTGCCCCCTTACGCCGCCCCCCCCCCCCCCGCCCTTGATTGAAATCAGTCCATAAAGCTGGGAGTAATTTCCTGTCACAAATGATGAGATGGCACTCTTTAACTATTGGGGCTGTCTGTCTCAATGGGCCATCCTGGACATTTGATTGGCCATCCCGGGTGCCACCCAAATATCCTAGTCTATGATTGGCCATCAACCAGGTCGAAGGCGGGACTTTTCTTAATATACTCAGTGGTTCAAATCAGCTCGGGAGTCGGGAGTGACTGACTTCAAAAATTTAAGTACACGTTTTGATATAGCCAAGAAACAGCCGTTCTATATGTGTAATTGGTTGTTAGCAGGAGAGTTACTTTACAACACTACTGCTAACAAGCAGAGTTATGTAAATGTAAACCATTACTGTAAAAAAAGCCGCCTATTTCTGTTATTGTGGATGTTGCGTTATCCTCATGCCACCTTTGAATGAATCAGTGCTCCACTCGGGCCACCCCAGTCAAAAAGTCTAGAATCGCCACTGCCGGTGCAATTAGAACACGAGATGGGGAAATTTCTAGCTAATTTTAGCTTTGAGGAAACAACGATTTAATATAAAAAATATAGTAAATGCCGCGGTGAAAACTATGAGCTTAAAACTTAAGCTTAAAACGCTATTGAAAACATTACGAACCATATAACACGTGCTTTACATAGCATAAAATAAACGTGCGAAAGGGTTAAGCGAGCTTGTTCAGAAAACGGGCATTGGGTTAATTAATTCAAAATCCATCTAGAAAGGGCATTGACATTGACATCAGCTTTATGTGACTTTTAAGTGAAAAGTAAACAATATGACCTAATTTGATCCTACAGTGTGGTTACACTGCACTTGCTTTTTGATCATCACAAATACGGTACAACACCCTTCTCGGGGTGGGGGTTACAAACTGTTTTGGCTTTGGAGAGTGTTGATTATGATATCAAGTGAAATGGCTATACTTAAAGTAATTAATATGGCCTAATTTGATCCTACAGTGTTGTTATACTGCACTTACTTTTTGATCAATACAAATAATAGTGCAAAATGATCATCTTAAAATAGAAGATATACTGTGTCTCTAGCGTCACACAAAAATTATAAACAGGTAAGTAAGTGGTCTCGAAGAGGATTCTTTTTTTCCGTCTCAGTCTTGACTCTGTCTCTTTCATTTGGACTCAGTCTTGACTTGGACTCGAACGTCTTTGGACTCGGACTTGACATGGACTCGAACCTCTTTGGACTTGATCTTGACTCGGTCTCGACTAGTCCTGGTCTTGGACTTGTCTTGGACTTGACAAAGGTGGTCTTGACTACAGCCACACGTACATATTCAGACAACAAACAGAAAGACGGGCATTTGATTTATGGATCACTATGACATAAGTTCAAACTTACATACACATCTGGGAAACTGAGTGAGCCATCAAGAAAACTGAATTCCAAGACTTCTCATCATTAGTGACAGCTGGAATTAAAATAAACACAGTTTCCTCTTGAAGCACTATTTTGGTGTGCTTTCTCTATGGCAGTATTCTGTTGTCTGGTCAATTATGTTACTCTTCTCCTTTCAGGTTTGTCATAGTGTTGAGGTTTTCATACTATTATCTGTTTTCCCTATGTTTGATTGTGGCAGGAAATGAAATAGCCATACAGCCTGATATATACCCCTCCAATGCATGAATTTCACATGAACACAAACATTTGGTGATGTCACCATGCGGCACAGGACATTCTTAGAAAGGCAACGTCCAAATTTTGCAACATAACAAAAAATGTTACCTGCAGTGCGTTCCATCAGATCCAAATAGCAGTTAAAAATAGGTTGATTTGTTTGAAGCTGTCAGTGCTCCGCCCCCTTAGCTGTAGTGTTTTTGTTTTTCCCTGTCCATGTGCTTTTGTTTGCCTGATTGCCTCATCGCCTTCACCTGCCTGCCTGCCCACCTGCATCCCATCTCCTCATCACCCCAGCCCTATATCTTCCCTGCGCGTCTCTGTCTTGTTGCTAGTTTGTCACAGTGTGTAGCACCTGTTATGGCCCTGCCGGTGGTTCTGTCTGCGTGTTTTTCCCCCATTCTCCACCCTGCTCACATCTAGACCTTGTTTTTGCCTGCTGCCTTGCCACGATTGCCTGATTGCCCACCTGCCCGGTTCCTGACCCTGCCAGCTCTGGTTCCCGACCCTGCCAGCTCTGGTTCCCGACCCTGATTCTGTCCACGGACTGCCTTCCGGTTTTCGACCCTGCCTGTTTCTGATTTGCGATCTGCCTGACGATTTCAATAAAGACGCTTGGAACCCGAAGCTCCCGTGGTCCGCGCCTGAGTCCTTGCCTGAGCCCTGACAGAAGCACTGATTAATGGACTCCATTTCTAATGTATTTACCTATTGTACCAAAGATATAATAGTGGTTATGGGAAACCTTTGAATACAGCATACAGTTAAAACTCCGCAAGTCCATTTCCATAGGCATGTAGCCCTCAAGGACTACACAGCTCCACCCCAGGTCAGAATGTACAGAATGCAATGTGTTTGAATTAAGCAGGCCTAGCTGTTGCTTGCACTATGAGGTTTTGTATTTGTAACTCTGTCACTGTGTGAAGTGGAGTCAGCTGATTGGATGACAATGCTCTGCCTCTGGAGTGACTGCATCTGGTGCTGGGTGAGTAGTTTTCATTCATCAGAGTTTTTGTATGCTGTTTTCTATAATGGTTTTGTGCAGAGGGTTAAGGTGGTTATTCAGTTTAACCACTATGATGCTTTGATAAATTCTCCTGTGTCACCCTTCCTGATCTCTCTTCACTGGCTACAGGTGATGGATTGTATCTGGTGTTGGCCTGCTGAGTGGTGAGAGGAATGGCTCCCTCTTATCTTCAGTGAATTGCCAAAAACAGTGGTGTCCTGTTTATGCAAATCTTTTCATGCCACTCTATTAGATGCACTGTGTAACCTGCTGAATGACTAATGTAGTAGGAGGGATGTTATCAACATTGCTGTTCAATTGAGAGTTTCAGTTAAGGATAGTTGTTTCGCTCCATCCCTCTGAGTTCACATAATCAAATATACGGACAAAGCACTCCATTAATGACCCAGGGAAGCTGTACTCCTGCCACAATTTCTGCACAATCTGTTAGCTACCACATTTGGAAGAGAAATTAATGACGTCCTTGACGTGTAATCTGCTTGTTATCATCTGAGCATAATCTGGACTGTTATCTGCTGTTGCATGTGTCTGAACAGTTTCCACTGACAGAGGCACTAATTGATTCACAGTGCCCTGCCTCAGACTTAGCCCTTGCCTCCTGATCCTAATGCAGTGTCTTCAATTAATTTAGAGACTCAAATTTCTGGGTCAACCACTACTAACCAAGGCAGGCTTTATTAAAATAAAGTGACAGGAAAAAAGAACAGTTGCAGAAAAAAGTTTCAATGGTCATTTTTAAAACAAAGTTACAAATGTACATGTAAAATACAAAACAAAGAGCAACATTTAACTTCTGATACTTTAATAAGATGAGGCTATTTTACATCAAATCACATCTTTTCTTTGATGTTTGAATAATTATTTTCAATTAACATTCAGAACTTTTACAAACATTATAAAACAGGATGCGTACAAGCAGATTTTGTTCACTTTAACAAGGACACACTAAGAGGTTGAAGATACCCACCACTAGACAATGGCTGCATATTTATTGATATTGAACCTTACAGTTCTGAAATGGATTTTTGGTTGGATCACAGCATATGACCAACACTTCCAGGGAATGTATCTTTCTGATCCACTATTGGTCAACTCCCCAGATGTACAGCCATTACTTTAAGCTACGATGAAAGGCGAGATGTCTTTTTGGGAGAATTCCCTTTTCCAAAACCAGAAAAGCTCCCTGAACACACCAGCCATTCTCAGGCCAACCCTTCTTGCTAAGCAACACAGAAGAATTCCTTGTTTGCCCAAAGAATCAGGAACCCAGTGCAAATCATTTCCTGAAGTCAAAGAGGGGCTGTCCATACTGCCGCGTATAAGATGACTTAATTTAAAGGACACTGATTATTTTGATTTCAAGTTTAAGAAAAACAAAACAATACCACAAAGACCAAAAAATGCACTGACCGGCACTCTACAAACTAAAAATAGACACATCACTTCTTTTGGACAGGGCCAGCCTGTTCCGTTTCAACCACAAATCCACAAACCTGACAGACCACACACCCTCCCAATCAGTAGCCTGGCACCAAAATTATTCTTCCAAAACCTACTAATGACTCTTACAAACAACTCCGCAGTGTTTTAGGGTAAGTTTGTCCAATTTTCAGAATCTAGTGCTCCATTTCTGTGTCTGCTGTACAACTGTACCGTTTCTGGGAAACATTCTGAAATGTCATACACCATCATTTCATGTCATTTGCAGCTCTTCCAGAGTCCCAGAATCCTTTGCATGTGTGGTGCACAGCAGAGACATGGGCTGCATCCGAATACTCATACTGCCATACTATATAGTACACAAAAAGCAGTACGTCACAACCTGTAGGGTGTCCGAATACTCAGTAGGCATTTAATAGTAGTCGAATGGTAACCGGATGACCTACTACATCTGAAGTATGCTAATGTACTACTCTACGCTATCCCATAAGTCAGCTGGAGCCCGAATAACCGAAGAAGAATTCCCTGGGAAAAAGAGAAAGAAGATGGTGGTGTAGTCCACTTGGTTAAGCTAACAAATCAATTGGTTTGTTACGTAACGTTAGCTTTTCATTTTACCTCAGGTTGATTGATTTTTAAAACATGCAAACATCAGAGGTCAAAGGACAGGTAAGATGGCAGCAAAGTACATCCGAATTGTGTCCTTACTACTCGCTCACATACTCATAGAACGTACTAGAGTAACAGTAGTACGTTCTTAACCGAAGTTGGTGCATACTGAGTATTTGGATGCAGCCAAGGTGATAAGCATACTGCGCTAGGCATTCATTAAACTCAATGGAAAAAACTTCAGTAGGCCCTCTCCACCACACAACAAAAACCTACAGTTGCTCAAAATTGTGCTTTATTGCCACTCAGTACAATGTTACATCATGAGCACTTAAATAATTATTGCCTGTTGGTTAAAAGTAGAGGTTTCAGGATCAAATTCTGTATGTTGCATCATCATAAAGAGAGAGTCAAGCTGAGGCTTTACACATGGAGAAATCTGTCTGCTTTTCAAATGCAAGTGCAGCAGACTAGAGGCAAATGCAGGGAGATACAAGGAAACTCAAAGGCAAAGCTGTAAACTAATGTAAATAAAATTAATCAACCCTGACCTGTGAGTATGTAGTCGACTGTAATAACATTCTGGCAAAAAATTTCAGATGTGAATTTGAGGATGACAGAACAATGGAATTTTTAACATGTATATACATGTTGAACTTTATGGATGATTCAAAGTATTATGCCATATATGTGAAAATCCCCACTTTTCTGATATGCCTGTTTGGAAAGTCCTCCTGAGGGAGATGAAGGTTTATAAATGAGCCACCAAGACCACAGGCCATTTTGGGTCAGTCTCAGGTCATCAGCTATAATCACTTTTGGCATTACCACTTCCACTGCATGTGTTGCAATACTGGGGTCATCCAGAATATCCTACCATAGAACCAAGGCATATCCCCCACTAAAGCCCAGCATATCCACTTAAGCCATTACTTTTTATAGGGTTAGGGATAGGGATAGGGTAAGCCATTACCTTGTGCAGTAATTTATTCTTAAAGTGCATACTTGTGGGACCAGCTTTTTACCATAAATGGGCTATGGACAGACTGTTCATTAGCTCAGCCTCAGAACCATGAATGTGATAATGCTGAAATCCACACAGCTGGATTTCTCCCTTTTTTATGATTTGTTAATTCTGTGTTCAGCCCTAACAGTCCAGTAACACAATTTGTTTTTTACAAAATGTGGATGCACAGAGCCGTTCTGTTAAGACAGAGTGATGATGGCAAACATGATTCAGAGGAAATGGAAACTGATATGCACTGTCAGACAGGCTCCTGCTTGTGTGAATTTTTGGGGGGATGGGGCAGATGGGGGTCATCTTTGAATTGTGAGGATGATTTAAAGTGTCTTTTAATGCTGATTGAACCAACCCCTCCCACTCCCCCCAACAAAGAGTGGTGCTGGTTGGTGGGTCACTGTGAATGGGCATCACCCCTCACCTGCTCACATTACAGAGCAGCTCTTGGTCTTTTCCTTCCTGAAGGTGGAGAGGAGCAGCTCGGATGTGTTGGGCAGGTGCAGCAGTCTCTTGGAGTGGCGGCGTGTGGGGCTGGGTTTGGGTGGAGCCTGCAACTTGTTCACACAGGCCAGGGCAGCTGTTCGGAAGACACTGTGGACACTCTTCTCAGAAGTGAATGCCGAACATTCCAGGTAGGTCTCTGTGCCCAACTGTGTGGCCATTGCAGCACCCTGGGATTAAGACAGGAGAGGCTGAGGCCTTGCAGCACTCACAGGCTGCAGGAGTGTACAGCAGTTAAGGAAGTAGGGTTATTATCAGTAATACTGGGTGGGATACTTCTGATGAAGTCTAAGCTTAACATGGGGTGTGGACACTGGAAAGTCTACAAATATGCACTTGCTGTATAAACATGTCCGCCAAGCAGAAAATGTGAATCACTCGGTGCTTGAAGTGGAAAAAAAAGTGCCGGTACACCCCTTATTCACATGTTGGCGTCAGTGGCAGTTCTAGACCAATTTTACTTGGGGGGCCAAACTGGGGCCAGTTGTTTTGTCAGAGGGGCACATTTGACCAGGGACAAAAGAGACAAAGACAGTGTTCAAGCTTTCAAAATTTTTAGTTCTATATATAAAGTAATAGCGCACAAAAAACAACATGAAATACCATGATTGGTATTTGTTTCAGTAACTCACAGTTACAGTTACAATTTTATTAAATTACAATATTGAAAACAAAATAAAACACATTCCTGTTAGCTTCAGCTCAAGTTACAGTACATTCTTTGCTGCAACACTTCTTTATAAGGCTCAATGAACACTACAAGGCAAGGTCTACTGTAGTAGAGGGTCTCTGCATCCCAGTCTGTATTTTCCTTTCTAGAATTTCACATTACAGCAACTGTATTCTGTGTTTTTTGTAATTTTTGGCAAACCAATCAACAAATGAGTCAAGATTCAAAGCCTTTGCCCTCCTAGACTCAATACTTAGTACACCCAGATTGCTCAAACTCTCATCGGTTATGGTGGACCTGAGGTAAGTTCTAAGGGATCCACTTAGAATGTTGAGTCACATTTGTTCCGCCTTTCGCGTCAGCGCCATATCATCACAAGAAATCGATCATTTTTATTCAGGGCTGGGCGGCATAGCTGAAAAATTTATCAAGATAAAATGTTTCATTTCAGTTGATATCGATAATTATTGATAATTTTTAATGACCTATTTTTAATAATTACCAGGAGAAAAAAGTTTGAATTTAACCACTTTATTTTGAATTTAACCACCTTACTTTGAATTTAACCACTTTATTTATCAAGGCACACAGGTAATAATTTTAATGTTAACAGAACAATGAAAAACACACAAATAAATAAACATAAGTAAGGATAAAGGAATGATCTCATCTTGATACACATTAAATAAAGCAAGCAAGTAAAATCAACGTTGAGATAAACTGACCTAACATCAATAAGATGCAATAAACAAACAAACATTAAAGAAACTCTTGAACTTAGTAAATAAAATGTTACAAAATTTGTGAAATGTAAAAGTGTTTTGTAAACGTAGAAAAGTAAACTTTGAGGTAGATCAACCTAACATCTGTAAGATGTAACAAACATTTTAAAAACCTCTAAAACTCAGTAAACAAAATGAGATAAAATGTAAACTGTAATGTAACTTACAAGATCAAATTCAACTTTGAGGTAGAGCAACCTAACATCAAGATGTAATAAACTATATTAAAAGACAATAACTACCCAGTACACAAAAATGTTCTTAAAAAGTCCAAAGGGTGGGACTGGCTAGCTGATCTTTCCTTTTTATCAACAATTTCCTCACCGTCTGCACTCATTTTCTCACTCCACGCTGTTTCTGTTGTTGTGTCACATGTTGATGGCGCAACCGAATGATACACCTGTTAAATGACTGGCTGTTTGCGTGTCACTCTCAGCATACTCCATAATCAAGGGATATGATAGGCTGTTTATGAGCCAGGGAGAGAGCATGCTTGGGGTTTTTTTCATGCAAACGAACTTTGCATATTCGTTATGTGCTTTCCTGGTGGTTTGCATTTAATGCATTTAAGTGAAACTATCGAACATTCTATCAAACAATTTTCTTATTGCTATTGATGAAGGACCACATGTATCAACAGTGCGTATGCACTAAAATCGTGCTGAGCACTTTTCTACACATAAAATACTATTTATGAAAAGATACTTGCCGGGAAAATATGCGTACCTCTGCGCGTGGTCTCCAGATGGCGTACGCATAAAATTTGTAATTTGCAGATTGGTAACACCAAGAGGAACTAATGGTGATGTAAGTAAACGGGTCATGTGTCAGATGAGTGTTATCGTGCATGCATCCATGTGAAATGCTGGTTTAACTGTAAACTGTGAACAATGTCGTACATTATGGCAAAACTGACTGCCAGTTTGGAATTATATTAACATTGTAATTGGGCCTTGTAGTCAAAAAAATCAAAACGTCACAGATCACCATGTGTAACCAAACATTTTTAATGTGTACTTCTATATAACTGGCATTTACAACGTATAAGCTTAAAGCATTCACAATCAGTATGGCTGTGCTAGCGCTTTTAAAGGATATCGAGAATAACCTAATCAGGCATGAACGTGTGTTCAGAGACCAGGCGGACTTATTAGCCATACATCATCACTGGCAAAGAAGTCGCTTTAGATTGCCAAGGGCCATTCTGTGAGGAACTGGAGCCTCTTCTCCTCAGAGAAATGCAGAGAACCCATGCAATACCGGTTCATCTCCAAGTTCTAACCACCTTGGGTTCTCTCACCACCGGGACACTCCAAAGAGAGCTTGCAGACAGGACGGGAATATTACAATCCTCTCTGAGCTGTATCACGCCCATAGTATGGGAAGGGATCACCCAGATGACTCCAGAATATATAACGTTTTGTTAGACTGCGGAGGAACAGGCCAATATCAAAATGCACTTTGCAGCAATGGCTGGTTTTCTTAATGTAATTGGCGCAATCGACTGCACTCACATTGCAATACGGGAACCAAAAGAGGATGAAGTTGTTTTTGTAAATCAAAAACACTTCTTCTTCACCTCCTCCACTGTACACACCTGAAACTGCATTCATAGCACTCCACATTTTTCCGTCGATTTGAAATGCCGCTTTTCTGGCCTCCAAAAAGGACTTTTTTTTTCTTCTCTCCACCTCATCAACCATCACCTCTATCTCCGTGTTCAAATAATTTCTTCTCTTATGTCCTACCATTGATCCTCAACATCAATCTCTGCATTTCACTCAGATTTATCTGGGATCTTTATATGCTAATTAGACTAATTAAAGACATGTCTCGGTCCATATAAGAACAATTGTGGGAGTGGACGTTAAGCAGGTTCATGTGCACATAATGTCATGCTGATTTGATTTACACTCAGATTTATGAACACAATCAGGCGTACATGGTGTTTGATAACTCTGACAAAAAAAACCTCCGTACACAAACCGTAGGATTCTGCGTACGCATGTTCCTACGGCAAGTTGTACACAAGGATTGACACATATGTCCCGAAGTGTCTATCGCGGTACATATCGCTATCGTTTTATCGCCCAGGCCTAAATTATTTTTGTAGACTCTTTGTTCAGAGGGGGCCACAGGGGAGTCCAAGCTCAGTGTTACAGGGGCACTGGCCCCTGTTGGCTGGTCTCCAAAACCTCCTATGGTTGGCGTGTGTATCGGCTTGTATCAGTAAATCATTAAGTATTACATTCTGAAATTCTACAGTGAATAAAAGATACTAGGAGATATCGCTGATGTTCACAACATAAATTTATTTACTCAAAGGGACAACCATTTGCCAAACTATTACTTGTATAATATATAATAATAATATATAATAATTTAATAATGTAATATCTGTATGACATGAGGCATGTTATAGCATAGTAGAACACAGCATGTGAAATAGAACAGCGCTAGAAACTCTTAAAAACAGGTACAGTATTGAAATCAGGTTTGAAATTCAAAACCTTTCGCGGGTGTTTCAAAGACACCAAGAATATGAGCAAATATACAAGTCAAACCTTATGATGTTTTGCACATTTCCGAGTGCAAAACTCGGCCCATGTTCACTCCATTTAACTCTTGCACACTCACATCAGTTGGCATATCTGTAAATGGACGTTCATGCTTACCGATTTTGTAGGTTGTTCTGAACACTCAGCAAGTTGTATCATTTTCTTGTTAAGTTTATCGCGTGATGCCATCTTTTCAATTTCTGCTGCCTTTAAGTGGGATCTGGAATTTCTGTGTTCCTTGATTTTCTTATGCAATGATTGTTGTTGTCTAGCCTTGTCAGTACCAAAGGCAGAAATTAAACACTCATTCCACTCAGTTGACAGCCTCGGTCCCTGCTCTTTCTGAGCAGCAAGCGATGGAACATTGCTACATACTTTGCACCCAAGGTTTTTGTCTTTGACAATGAGCCAGTTGTTCTGGGAGCAAAAATACATCATTTGATCCTTTGACCAACAGTCTGGCCATTCATCTTTACTGACGTTATTGTTAACATTGTAGTTGGCTGCAGTAGATTTAGCCCCTGATCTTTTCAATAGCTAGAAACGCCCATGGCATTAACATTACATTACTTAGACTAGCATTAACGTTACTCAAACTTGTTGAGAGAATGGGAACAGGGGAGCGTCACATAGTGCCCCCTGGGTGATGCAGTTTATATAGGGTCATTTTGAATCGCCCAGAACCTGATATGGAGAGGGCAGAAAAGAGTACCGGCAGCTTGTGAGAAGTGCTGGTACACAAGAAAAAGTCAACGGTAGGCCAAAGAGTAAAATGTAGAAGTGCTGGTACTGCGTACCGGTGAGTACTGGCCCACTTCGAGCACTGGATCCACTAGATGTGAAGAGGAAGTCAACTGTGATTTCAGTAAAGGATTTAACATATTTATACTGTTCCCTTTTTATATTCTACAATTTCACTGGATACAAGGTATAATAAAGAAGCATTTGAGCATGTTACAAACAGTAAACAGTCTTTTATGTATTTGAACACAAAAAACTGCAAGATTCGAATGAATTAAAAACATATTTCCACTCCATGTATTTGCATATTTCTTATTTTTCACTGAGCAGACACTGAAGGTTCTTTCCATGTTATCTTGTGTTCCTTGAGAGTCAACATCTTTGTCTGCAGATATGTGGATTTTTCAATGAACACTGTCTCTGGGAAAATGATTTGTTTCATATGCACTCTGCTGGGTTGATGGTCTTACCTGCTCCTGAGATATGGGCGTCTGCTTCTGATTGGACAGTTCCTGCAGAGTGCAGACATCTGTACGCAGGTCTGTTTTGCAACCGACGAGAAGAACATGCGTGTTAGGACAGAAGTCCAGGATTTCCTTCTTCCACTGCCATGACAGAAAGTAAGAGAGTGAGAGAAACAAGCATATAGACAGAGACACAAGATAGAGCAGAACACAGAGACAGAGATGGGCAGAGAGAAAGGGACAAAGAACAAGATGGGAGAGAATGACAGAGAGGGAGAGAGACATTGAAAGGTATACAGGTGTGAGTAGTGTTTCAAAAGCAGGAGGCCAGGATCTGCCCACCTATATATCATATGGTTCTGTCCCAACTGAAAAACCAAAAGGATACAGAGATTAACTTGAACATAGGAGACAGAGTCATGGCTGTATTTGATGAATGAAAAAAAAAAAAACATGTGAAAAAGCATTAAAATGGCCTATATTTGTGGTTGTATTACAGCTCACTACATAGACAAATGCCACAACTGGATTGTTCATTGAATAGTGAACCATGAATGTAAGTCACTCTTGAATACCACACATTAATCACAGGAGAGTATACTGTGATGTATTTTATCAGACACTTATTAATTCATAAACAGGTCACTCCACTCAGTCACATTCTATCTAAACTCAATTCTGCAATGGGCGGGATTATCCACTGTGTCCCAGTTTTTGGCAGAGTCCTTTGGCAGAGAATTTAAGCAATTGCATACTGGGGATCAACGTGACTGGGATGGAGAGTGCCTGGACACAGGTCCTGATGCTGAGCACGGATGTGGATATTTGAGGCAGTTACCTTCTTCAGTGCACTGTCGACAGTGTCTGGACGACTCACATCGAAACACAGGAGAACTGCATCAGAGTCACTGTAGCAAAGGGGCCTAACGTTGTCGTAATATGGGGAACCTGAAGGACAAAATGTTGCATTTCACCTCAGACTCTGACCCCACATTTTTTCAAAACTACCTGTAGCATCACTGATGATGAACTCTTTTGATATCACCTGGACCCTGTTTGTTGTCAGTTTCAAAGTAGCTAATTATACCGTCAACGCCTTTGGGTGTATAGATTTAAAATAATTGATTTAACCAATACAATTATACTTAGCAACTACAACACTGGGAAAATACTTGGCTAGCTACTTGTTAGCTTTAGTTTTTGGTTCTGCCCTTTTAAAATAAAAACAGCTTAGTCAAATTGTGCCTGTATCATTTCCAAGAGTGGTGGGGCGGCAGTGTAGCATAGTAGTTATGGAGCAGGACTTGTGACCCAAAAAAATGCTGGGTCGATTCCCGGCTGGGGCACTGCTGTTGTACCCTTGGGCAAGGTACTTAATCCCAAATTACCCTAGTAAATATCCAGCTGTATAAATGGATAACATTGTAACTGATGTAAGTGGCTGTGGGTGAGAGTGTCTGCTAAATGCCAATAATGTAATTACTTTTCACTCAAATATACAGTAGTGTCATACATGCTGCTTTTGTATTTGATCTTCTAACTTGTTAGATTGAGAAATTTTGGGGAATACTGTATATCAATTGAAATGCTCTGAATGAAGGCTACTGTGCCTTCATGACGTTACAGATGAAGATGTATGATCATTGTAGTCAAGCACAGTATGCGTCCATTGAAAACAATACTTTACATGTAATACCATAATGCTAGTACAGCACAGAAATAAAATTTGCTTTGTTTAACTGTAAAATGCAAGAGTAATATGGGCAAAATACTTTTTTGGATAATATTGAAACCCCACACCCTGCTTAACATAACACATTTCTTCAGGTGATATCAGGTGGTATTAAGTTGCTTCCATGTATCATGAAATAAAATGAGTTATGTTTAATCACTATCATTCTCTTGTTCAGGAGGAAATACGTGTTTGGTTTACAGTCATGCACATTACACTTCAGGAAAAACAAGTTCAAAACCCTGAAATTTTTAAAATGACAGACAAAGGACAGGCAGAGCAGTGCTACATTGTCAGCCCCCCCCCCCCCCCCCCAAGGGTGCTGCCATTTCCCATCTTTCCTTATACCTGATATGGTGAAGAGGAAGCTGATGGAAGTATGAATTCTTACATACACCTTTCAGCAGAGATTATGCAACAGGCTGTCAGGGGCGGTCGGCAGACGCTCACACTCATGCGCAGAATCCTTAAGCAAGCCCACCCCCACCCCTTGTCTCCTACACGCGCGTTACATACAGTCCCCCAGTTACCACGGAAACCGCCTTGGAGTGCATCATCTGCATCCAGCATTCCACTTACCCCCCTCTATCCATATTGGCATCCCTAACACCGCCCCCATATTCCAAATCATGATCATTACACCTTGCACCTACTCACCCACATACTGCAGAAGAGGCTGCTTTATGTAGTTATCTCAGTCCACATATGCACACACACACATGTAGACATGTACTCACACATGGAGCTGTTCCTCTCCTTCTGTTTGGTTACATCTTTAGCTCTTAGGTTCTTTTTAATCTTAGAGAAATCCCACATGAAACTGTACAAGACGCACCTCCATAACATCAGTGATCTTTTGCTATGCTACACAAAAAAATTCCATTACTAATGGTGGAGTTCACATGTGTGTGTTTAGCACTCCAGGCAGTGGATCCTTTGGATTAGTTTACAGACAAATTAAATGGACCAGATGACCAGAGAGCAGCACTGAACAAAAAGGACTTGCAGCAAAATTCCAATAAATAGCTGAGATTGGAACGTATTGCACAATGTTGCTACAGAGAGAGAAATCACCACTACAAAGGGCATGGTTGCAAAAGTAGCTGAAAAAACCCTGGTCTAATCCTGAGGATGAATCATGTGATCCTTGCTGAAAATGACACAAGCCTGTAGCATTTGCATTAATGAGACCTCATGTGGTCTGTCTGCCTCAAGGGGACATCCAGGAAGTGGCTGCGCTTAAAAGAGAAACTGATTGATGCCAAATCATGAAACACTGACTGGTAAAAGGGAACTAAGGAACATGTTGCATTCAGTTTTCCCAATGAGTCACACAAATCCTGGGAGGGATGAAGGGGGAAAAGGAGTGCATCTATACACAAGCCAGTCTTGATCCTCTGGCTGCTCTCCTAATGCCGCAGTGAAAAACAGCATTTTCCATCTTGCTTGTTCAGAGAGTACAGCATTTTGTATGTACAGGGAGCTTCCGTAACTATCAAGATATAACTAGATAGTATCACACTAGATAGTATCACACGTAAAAACGTTTTGGAAATCAACTTGCACAACAATATCTGCTAAGGAAATAAAGTAGGTTTGGCTGTTCTTGATGGTGATTTTGTACCAAGCCTTTGAAACTAATCCTCCAACAAAGTCATTAATTCCCCTTGACCCACAGTCACTAATTCCCCATGACACATAGTCACTAATGCCCTATCACTGACACTCATTGATCCCATTAACCTACAGTAAATGATCATCTATCACAATCACAAATTATCCATCACCTACAGTGATTAAACCCCTTCACTCACAAGCACTAATCCCCCAAGAAAGTCAATAATCCCCCAAAAGTGACTCTTCCCCCTTCAATTACTGTCACTAATATCCTATAACACTGTCACGACTTACTTACTAATCCCTCAGGGAATACAGGAATACCCAGTGAGCACAGATAAAAAGATAGACAGGGGGCATAGAGATGCACCTCCTCTGACTGACAGCGATGCACTGAATAGGTCTACTGCATTGCTCTGAACAGAGCGCTGTGGTCCTATTCAAAACCGCTCTGGCTTGACTCCTCTCCCATGTCTTCACAGCAAAACCAGGCAAAAAACTGCAGTTTCTGATGAAAACAGAGAGGTGTCAAGAGTGAAAATAAACTGCAGCAGTCCTGTAGTTGAACAAAATCTTGTCCCATGATGTAGTGTCTGTGGTATAGAACTGAAATGGAAATGGGGTCACAGTGCTACTGAGGTGAGCCCCACATAGGAAAAGTCTGTTACACACCAATGCCACTGCAGCACCCCTGCTAGATTTCTTATTAATAAAGGCTTTCATTTAACACCTCAATCCAATGTGTCAAACTCTTTCAGATTAGTTTATCAACACAATTCAATATTCACATCTGTCCTAGGCAAATTATCATTCAGCCATTTGATTCTTACACAACTGGCTTGAATCACTGCACCATGCATCTGATCAATACATCAATTCCCTTTCACACACTCATGCCCTTCTTTCTTCAGGGGAGTCTGTCAGAACTCCACACAGTTACTTTCTTTTGATTTGTCCAGACAGTCTGCATAATGAATCTGTATCAATGAAGAAATTATGAAAATTCACAAAGAAAAAAGATGCCACTTAGTAACTCCGTTAGTACTTATGTAGCTACTGAATTTATAGGGGTAATACTAACTATGCTAATATTTGAAAAAAGATGGATGAGACAATGATAAAACTGATATGATTTATGATATTATATTCATATCATTAGCTAACCAGCTACGTCTAGCCCCTAGCCTGGCAGACAATGACATTACTGAGGTCTAATCAGAACAACTGCAAGAATATTCCAACAACATTCTACTATCTCTGTAAAATGTTTAAAAAATGCAGGATGACGCCAGTGTTGCCATACAGTTGTGCATCTAATAACTGTAGAAACAAAACAAAAACTTCAGCTCAATAATGACATAATTTGTTCACGTCATGTCATGCCAAAAGGCTCATTTTATAATTTTCTTATATTATTAAAATGTTCAAGTACATTGTGACACTTCACATCGTACATATTCTGAAGTAGGAATGTAGTCTGATGCGACGCCCAGAGCTGTTTAACATTCTATTAAAAGACTCATGAGGCTAGGCGAGGTCAGAGGTCTTGAACAAGGTCTATAAGGGACAATGGAGGGAGATTTTCCCAAGAATGAAAGATAAGGGACATGCCTAGACACCCCAGCCCCCCCAGCCCTCCCAGCCCTCCCCTGCTGCTCCCCCCTCCACTGAGCCCCTCCCTGCCTCTGCAATGGTGGAATGTTGCTGCCCTTGTGCTGATGATGAGGGAACCCCAGTCAGACTGTGTGGTCACCTGCACTCAGCCCTCCAGGGAATCCCCTGTCAGAACACAGCCGCTGCTTTGGAGTGCCTATTCTGCTCAGTGTGCACCTTGTAACATACATTTGTGTCTGAGGCCAATTCAGCCACCGTGAGAACCCAAGCGTTCATATTCTCGTGACATACACAGAGGGGTGCATCTCCAGGGCTAACCTACACTTCAGAGGGTTTCTGCAAAACTAGCACTGACCACTACTAAGGATGGTTTCTCCTCTTTTGAAGGACTCCTCTCCTGTTGCCTGTTTGCACAAAGTGCAGTACATAATTTCCTTATTTGTTTTCTCTCATAGTTGATTCCAATTGTTTATATTTTTCTGCATTGGTGCCATTGTATTACATTAACTCAGCTCTATATGCCTCTAATCAAATATCTTGAAGCATACCTTTCTCTTCACAGTAGCCTAAAGGAAATCTCACCACAGTAGCCAAAACATAAATGTAACACATATCACAGTATCACACAGCTCACAATTTAGAAATTATCTGCATACACTGTCAGACAGTTAGAGAAACTCTGCTAAGTACCTTTCTCAAGTGTACAATGGCTGTGTCCTGCCTGAGAATTGGACTTTTGGCTTAGAAGCCCATGCACTTAACCACTAAACAGCACATCACACTGCCAACCATTCAGAAAACTCCAAAAATACTGCTGTAGCAGTCATATCCTATAAATGCTTCTTCCACACTGAAATATGAGGCACTCCATCTTCCAGGTCCTTCCAGCATACTTGCTCAGCTTATGTCCCACCAGCCAGCCTGATTAAACGACTGCACTGCCTGTAGAGCCTCAGCCCCCACTCAGAGGCAGGGCTGCTGCAGAGTTTCAGCTCCAACCTAAAGCCCATTTAAGTTTCTCAAAATTGCTGCCCATTCAGTCTGGTGTGTGTGTGGCGAAGGTTGGGGGATGTGCAGAGTGTATATACTGTGTTACAAACCCCCATCCATACCATGTTATGTTGAGCTCCTTCTTGAAATGTGTGTGGTACTATGGGAGTAAACAGGACCCTACAGGTCTGAGATAAAGACCTACATAGTCAGGTTCAAAATCAACCTACTACATCCAGACAAGGTTTCACGTGCACACTGCATTGCTTCTGGACTTACAAAGCAAAATGCACCTGTCTGAAATTATATTAGGGTTTAAAATCTGCTTTGGTCTTGACAGAAATTGTCAGAGGGAAGAGTGGGGGGGGTCGTCAAGGCAACCCCTGCTCCATCTTCAGGTCCAGAGCTTGGAGTTCTGGAATTAGTGCCGCTCTAAGTATAACTGTCTTCTAAAAGCATTTCTGTATTGGGATGTCATCCCAATTTAAAATCCTTGTGTGCTGAACAGCTAAAAGGTTTTTAGGACACACAGCATAGCCAGAAACACTACAAATGGTTCTACGGTCAAAATACACATTACTTAGCGACTTTTATCAATTCATCTAAAAAACTACCAGCCAACTAGACCCCATACCAACCAGCTTCCTAAAACCGCTACTACTGTCAGGACTCAGGCACGGACTCAGACGCGGACCACGAGTGCTCCAATTCCAGGCGTTTATTAACAGAATCGTCAAGCAGGCAGTCCAAAACAGGCAGTGTCAAAATACCAGGTAGGCAGTCCAAGGGCAAAACAAGGATCAAAACAGCAACAGGCAGGGTCAAACCGTGAAGGCAGGCAGATCAAGCAATCAGGACAGAAGGGCAGGCAAAGACGATGTCGAGGAACAGGCGAGGCAAAAACCAGCAAAATCCAAACAGAGAAACGCAGGCGAGAAACACAGGCGGGCAGAAACACTGAAACAAACTGGCAAACAAGACAGAGACAAGCAGGGTAGATATAGGGCTAGGCTGATGAGGTGATGGGAAGCAGGTGTGCAGGCAGGCAGGTGGAGACAATCAGGTGGGCGGAGACAGGGCGGAGAGCGGGGCAGGGCTAGAACACAAGGAAAACAAAAGCACATGGACAGGAAAAAAAAAAAACAACAGCTAGGGTGCGGGAGCCCTGACAACTACCTGCAATTGGCACACCATTATTAAGTCTTTTCAATGCCTCCCTTACATCTGGACACGTACCTCAGTCTTTCAAAGTAGCGGTTATCAAGCCTATTCTGAAGAAGCCCAATCTAGATCCCAATGACCTGTCAAACTATAGGCCCATCTCGAATCTTCCATTCCTCTCAAAAATCCTGGAAAAAGTAGAATCAAAACAACTCTGCATTTTTACACACTAACATCATTTTGGAAGTCTTTCAGTCCGGGTTTAGACCTCATCATAATATGGAAACCGCTCTCCTGAAAGTGCTCAACGATCTGCTACTCTCCTGCCACAATGGCTGTATCTCTCTTCTTAGGCTACTTGACCTGAGTGCTGCCTTTGATACCATCGATCATTGTATCCTCCTCGACTGCCTCAAAAATCTGGTTGGCGTAAGTGGACAGGATCTATCCTGGTTTAGGTCCTATCTATCAGAAAGATATCAGTTTGTCTCCATTAACAATGAATCTTCTGTTCGTTCCAGAGTAAGATATGGTATACCACAAGGATCTGTGCTTGGGCCTCTGCTCTTCTTGTTATACATGTTGCCTCTCGGCGATATCATCCGTAAACATGACATTAGCTTCCACTGTTACGCGGATGACACTCAGTTATACATATCAGTCAAACCTGATGTCCCTCTGAATATCTCAAACATGGAGGCCTGCCTAACAAATGTGAAGAATTGATGGCCCAAAATTTTCTCCTCCTTAACTCAGACAAAACCTAAATTTTGGTCGTTGGCCAAAATTCAATCAGGAGCAAATTCACTCACTTTACACTGGACCTTGATGGTGTCTCCCTCTCCTTGAGTGCAGCTATCAAAGACCTTGGTGTCGTTATTGATCCTGAGCTCAAGTGGCAAAGTAAAGCAAAGCACACAACTAGCCTACACTTTTATTTTCTCCATTTCTGAACTTGATGTTATTAGAGACAACACAAGTTTTCTAAAAAAAGATTTGTTAAGGGCAAAGCAGTATGTTGTAAAGGCTTCATATCATTAACTTAAACCCAACAGCATAATAATAATGCAAGCACTAGAAATTCAATGATTACTGATCATCATAAATATTCTAAGAATAAATGTATGTCATGAAAAATGTTTACCTTAAATATTGGTTGACTATACAACAAACAAAGGGTTTCCCTTTTTCATAGAATATGCTTATTTCAAAAACAACCAACGGAATTGTTGCGTTATGAACGTATTTGTGATAGCATACAAGCCCGAGGTCTTCAGGTCTTTGCAAAATTCATACTGCATATGTTCGGAATACCCATTGCATTGCTGCATGAATCGAAAAAATATCACAAATCAACATTCCGCTGCAGACATCACATGAGGTTTTCATCACACTGACAACTGCTGCACTACGTCTACATTTGCTTAAGAGGTTTGCCTAGCTGACACAGGATCAGTGATTATCTACAGATGAACTCGTCATTCTCAACACCATAAAAGCATTTTTATATTTTATCATCCATCCGCGAACCCATGTTAAATGATAACAGGAGCTCACTGACATGCGTATTGGGAAAATACAGCAAAATACACGCGCTCGTGAAACAACTGTCGCCGTTTAGCCTCATTGACACATTTCCCTGTCCATTTATTTCTACCTCAGCGGTCAAAAATCAACTTATAAATTTTCCCCAAACAGCAGTGATTGAGTTTATTTATGTATACATAAAACAATATTACTCTTGTACTGCATTGCTTTAATTTGGCTACGTGTATTCTTTTAAAATTATAACAAAAGCGTCCCTCTGTTATTGCTAACATGTTGCAAGGTTATTATTATTTATAAACAGATATATACACTGTATCTATAATCATATGCTCTTAGAATTAACGGTCCATATCGGCCTTTCTCAGATTTGAAAGCGTGCGTTTCCGCAGTCCATATGGAGACCGTCGACACCTCTCACCTGACGTGTCCCAAAGACTCAGCTCCACGCGCTGCTCCTCAACCTCCAAACAGGCAGTGTAATTCTCAAACACTGTTGGTACATACGTCTGGAAAATTAGAAAGGTCACTATCAGCGTAATTCCATTTAATAGGCCGTAACATCATTAACCGCAGTGCTGTAACAATTTTAAAGCAGTTTTCTAGAGTATTTTAAGGACACACGTCGTTCGAATGGTGAGATACTTCGTAACAGCTGCATTCAGGTATCGGGTAACTATACTCACAGCAACAAGCTAAAAGAATTATTACTGAGTCATTGCAACATTTAGTCAATCGCCGGCTTACTGTTGGCTTTTCTCCTTGCCAACATTCATATTGCCCATTAAGCTCTTGACAGCTGCGTGTTTAAATGCATGTTCATTGTCCATAAATACTGCTCTTACATGCAATATACTTCATTAATACAAGGAAGGTGAATCTATACGTGTACAAGTTCACGAACACTACATCAAAAATATTGCAAATACAGTGTATTCCTTAACAGTGGGCACCAATAAGCTTCCAAATCAATGAAAGCGAACTGTCACGACAGAATTGACATACCTCTGGGTAACAGTCCTTGGCTAATACTTGCAGCATCGCCGTTTTTCCGCATTGGACATCCCCAACCACCACCAGTTTGCATCTCACCACCAGTGGTTGAGTATTTCTCCTCTCCTTCATTATGATTTTTATGTGAAAACGGCAGTGCTATAAAAATACACAAAGGATCAAAACAGTCAGCGCAGGTACTTAGCACCACGTTTTGCGCTCTCACTGCCACCTCAGCCCGTCCGTCCGCAGCTTGTTGATGTTAATAAACTGCGCAGAAGCTCTTAATATGCAGCGTCGCCAGCCAATGAGCGTACAGTCTTAATGTCAGACCTATGCTACAGTAGCAGAGCTGAAGTGATTAGCTCGTGTGAGTCCTGCGTAAAGCCATAGGCAGCAGGTAGCCGAGCGGTTACAGCAGCTATGTCACTCCCCGAGACCTGGTTAAGCAGCGTTGTTGCCGATGTGCTAATGGCAGTATGCCTTTAGCTCAACTGGCAACGACGCCGGCTTTAAGGGATTGGTAGCAAGCCGTGAGAACCTCGGTTTGAATCCCGCTGATTCCCGTTAATATCCAATACACAACGCAGTAAGATACCATCTGTTACACTACTCTAGTGATGAAATTCCGTTCTTCGAGCATGACCATTGGCGTCAACTTTTGGCAGGTATTGCTAATTAATATGCAGATATTCGTAAATTCTTTCAGAACAGACGATTAGAGAAATCTGTCAAATCAATGAGAGATTATTGGCAAAGTCATCTGGCCATGGAAACAGTGATGCTTATGTAATGCGTCCACGGACAGGCAAATTAAATCATTCCATGTAAAGGTATTTCCTGCGATCAATAGCGTTTGACCAGACCGTTCAGCTGATAGCTGAATTCAAATCTACATTTTAAACAATCGGGTGTCCCAGTGAATAGGATTAAGTATCTGTGCACATGTCATAGTTATTTTGAACAGTTGTGTGTATTAAGTTAACATCCATTTCAACTGATCGGTTTCAGACAGAATATCTCCCAAAATATCCACAAACTGGCATAATTATGGTTATCCTTTTTTCTAATAGAAGTGAATACCTTCCATTGTCCCTAATCAATCCCTTCAGCTGGCAGCTTTTATGTGAGGAATCTGGTTTAACACAGTCCCGTACTCAGGCAGCAACTGTCATGACTCAGGCAGGGACTCAAGCGCAGACGCAGGAATGGGGTGCACCAAGCGAAGTATAATAAGCCGATACGGGGAATCCAGAAAACGAAGTCAAAAACAGGCAAAGTCGGAAAACCAGAAAAACACGGCAAACAGTACCAAACAGATCCAAAAACACGGTCGAGGGAAACAGGCAAGATCGGGAAAACAGGCTGGCAGGCAGAACAGGAAAAATAGCTTGTAGCGAAACCGATAACTGAGACGAACTAGCAACGAGACAAGAAACAAACGGGGAATATATAGGGCAAGGCAGATGACAAGATGGGATGCAGGTGTGCAGGCAGGCAGGTAGAGACAATCAGGTGGGCGGAGAACGGGGCAGGGCAAGAACACAAGGAAAAACAAAAGCACATGGACAGGGAAAAGAAAACAACCGGCAAAGACGCCGCAGTCATGACAGCAACCATAAATTACTCCAGCTCTGCGATGCTCCCATATACAGTGGATCTAGAAAGTCTACACACCCTATACACCCAAAATTCTTTCTTGTTTTAATGCTTTGAGGTCTGAAATGAAAACCCATTAAACCAGATTTTTTCCCCCCATTTTAGACATGGTAACCCAAAGCATCAAAGTAAACAGAAAAAGTAACACATCTCTGAATAGTAATTTCAAGCAGAAAAACTAAAACACCTTGGTTGTATAAGTTTACACACCCTTTATAATACAATTAGGGGCCAAGCACCGAAGGTGCTGGAACCCTATTGTTTTTGTTAGTTTTCTTATTATTAGGGGCCAAGCACTGAAGGTGCTGGAACCCTATTGTTTTTGTTAGTTTTCTCATTTATTATTATTATACATCTGCCATGGGGGTCTATGGCAGCCCATAGATCCTTTCGTACTTTTTTATGAAATTTGGCACACTCATAGAGGTCAGTCCCAGTTGTCCACTCACCAATTTTGGGGTCAGTAAATCAACCCCTCTAGCGCCACCATCAGGTGAAATTTCAGCTAATATTTCTGGCCATAACTCCTGACCATGTCGGAATTTTTTCCTACAATCCTTAGGTCAATCTCAGTCCAACGCACCCATTACCGTCAATGTCTGCCATATTGGATTTTCCGCAATTTTGAATTTTTACAAAAACAGTTTTTCGCTACTCCTCCTACAAATTCTGTCTAATCTTTACCATGTTTGGTACATATCATCTTGAGACCATGCCTCACAAAAGTTATCCAAATATTTTAGATATTCCAAAGCATTCGTCCGTAACATGCAAATGAGTTTAACAGTGAAGACACCAAACAGGAAGTGATGAGTCATATCTCATCAATGTTTTTGTGTCTTCACACCAAACTTGGTATAGGGACTTCCTACACAGTCCTGAGAGTGTCCAAGAAGTTTTGTGTCATTTGATCACTAGGTGGCGCTATAACACATATTGCATATAATTTATATTGTACTTATATTTTAACATATCTTTGGAATTGCATGGCCTAAAATCATAATTCTTTCTTTTTCTGATTCCTTCAGTCATGCCAAGTTCAGCATACATAATGATTTCAATGTCTGCCATATTGGATTGTCTGCCATTTTGAATTTTTAATGAAATCTTTCTGCTACTCCTCCCACAAATGTTCTCGAGTCAACACCAAAATTGAGTCAGAGCTCAGTGAGACTATGCCTCACAAAAGTTATCCATGGATTTTTGATTATTGAAAGCTTTTGCCCATAATGTGCTAATGAGGTCAACCACAAACATACCAAACAGAAAGTGAGGCCATATCTCACCAGTACTTTTGTGTACTGACACCAAACTTGGTACGCGTGCTTGAAAGCACCCCCTAAGGATTTCCAATAAGTTTTGTATCATTTAACCATTGCCCTCATTGTGCTTAGCCTCTGTATCGCTGCTTGCAGCTATATTTGTAATTGTACTCTGTCCTAACCATTCACCATCTAAATCATGCCCAAAGTTAACTGACTTCACCTGTGTTGTGTTTGTACACCCACACAACGACGCTGGATAACCAACAAAGTTCCCACCAACTTTAATGTGTCTCTGCTGTGTTCAAAGCATTAATGCAACAGTATTATTGAACTACAGGAAGTGTGTACGATATGCAGGGTGTATATGAGGGATGTTTGACTGCTTCCGGGTTAATGCTGTTGGGATGAGCATGCTTGCTGAGTAAAATAAACGTTTCTAGTATTCTTGTCTTAACACCATCATTTCTGACCTGCGAACATAACAAAATTGGCAACAAGATTCCTGATCACATAAATGTTCTTTCCTGGAGATGACGGCTGCAGATGTGTCTTTCCCGAGTTTTTTCTCCCGAGTCCCAGTGAGCCTGCTGTACCGTTTAAAACCTGGCTGCCAAAGAATTATTTACTGGTCATCGACGCAAGTGGAGACGCTTGGCCAGTTGCCAGAAAAAAATCTGTCCTGCTACACTGCCTCAGTACAGAGGGACAAAAAATCTTCTATTCACTTCCCGACACAGGTACTACTTATGATACAGCTGTGAATGCGCTGAAGATGTACTTTACTCCAAAGGCTAATGTAGTAGCAGAACGTCATGCTTTCCATAAGCAATCTCAAGCACTGCATGAGACAATCCTACAGTACATGGCAGCCCTTCGTGAACTTGTTGCAACTTGCGATTTTGGCAAACGTACAGATGAAATGATACGTGATCAGCTCATAGAAAATGTGTGCAACTCACAAATACATGAGAGACTGTTGTTAGACCCTGAACTTACACTTGAGAGAGCTTTGACTTTAGCTACTCAAATTGAATCTGCTGCAGATCAAGCCAAGGCCATTACAGACACACGTGCACCTCCAGTACAGGCTGTGCAGCATACTTTCAAATGAAAAGGGAGAGGGAAACAGTACCACTGCTCCTGTTCACCACGGGAAGAGAAAAACATGTTATCACTGTGGATCAGAGGTGCACTTAGCCAATGCAACAAACTGCCCAGCAGCAACAGCAGCATGCAGACAATGTAAAAAAATGGTCACTTTTCTAAAGTCTGTCACTCCACACAGTCCCACACATGTGAAGTACATGAGGTTGAACTGCCCGAAGTCACAGTACTATACGCGGAGCATGCTACAAGTACAACCAATAAAATCACATGTACTGTGGACATTTCTGCTCTACATTCACAGCCTTGCACGGTCGACTTGGTTGTAGACACTGGGTCTTCTGTTTCCGTCCTGTCTCATAGCATCTACGTGCATCATTTCAGCCACATTCTGTTGACTTAGCCCAAAGTCAGGCTTGTAACTTACTCTAAAACACACATGCTTGTCCTTGGCTGCTTGTCCGCGAATGTGTCACTAAACGGCTGCACAACTCTGGGTACCTTCTTCATTGTGGACAATCGGACTCCACTGTTGGGGAGGGACCTAATGACAGTACTACAAGTGCGCATAGCACACAACAGGGTTCTGCCTCCTGACACTACCTCTCCTCCTCCTCCTTCTGCACCAGTGCTAGAGTGTACTGCTACACCTACCTCTGCTTTCAGCTGTGCAAAGAACTTTGTCCATTGTGTGAAAATCGATGATGCCGTCACACCAGTGTGCCAAAAACTCTGTCGTCTGCCATTGTCTGTTAGAAACACAATATTGGAGGAACTAAATTGTCTGCTAGCAGCTGGCATAATTAAACACATTGATGCTTCAGCATAGGTGTCACCGATTGTTGTCACACTGAGAATGTCAGGCAAAACTCGTATGTGCGTTGATTTGCGCGAGCCCAATAAAGCAGTCATTGTGAATGCCTTTCCATTGCCCCATATAGATGAATTTCTGTCTACCCTCAAAGGTGCCACTGTCTTCTCTACAATTGACCTGAGCAGCACCTACTACCAAGTACCTCTACATGAAAACAGCTGCGACCTTACAGCATTCATCACCCATGATTGGCTGTTCCATTTCTGCCTTGTACCGTATGGACTGGCTTCAGCACCTGCTGCATTCCAGAAAATGATGAGCATCGTCTTTGCTGACCTGCCAGGGGTAGAGAACTAGTTGGATGACATCATAGTCCATGGCTGTGACATGCCTGCTCATGACAAGGCCCTTGAAGCTGTCTTACACCACCTGAAATCCGCTGGCCGGCAGCTTAATGAAGAGAAGTGCCGTTTCTGCCAGCCTAGCCTGCCTTTCCTAGGGCATATTGTCTCAGCTGACGGCCTTCTTCCTGACACAGAATGTATACAGGCTATTGCCAATGCTTCTGTGCCAACCGATGCTTCTACTTTGTGCTCCTTCCTTGGATTGCTTTCATGGTACTCCAAGTTCCTGTCAAAACACGCTATTGTGGTGGAACCTACGCGTGCATGTCCGAGCCCGACCGACAGTGCCTTCCAGTGGACAGATGAGGCACAGGCTAGCTTTGATGCAGTGAAGAAAATGCTGGTAGATAGCCAGGCCTTAGCACTGTTTGACTCCACACTGCACACCATAGTGTCCATGGATGCATCGGACTATGGTTTAGGTGGCATATTGTCACAAGTGGGCCCAGACAAGGTTGAAAGAACTGTGGCATTTGCATCTCGAACTCTCTCTGCCGCTGAGCGTAAATACATTACAGTGCAAAAAGAAGCTCAAGCTTGTGTGTGGGCTGTTGAAAGGTAGCGTACTTACCTGTGGGGCCGCCGCTTTACCCTACGGACCACCAGCCGCTGACAGCCCTGCTGACCACAAAGGGCAACGGGCATGCTGGTCTACGTGTGTCAAGATGGTCTGCTCATCTCATGACCTTCAATTATGATATCATCTACCGTCCAGGCGCTGAAAATGCTCCAGCTGACTGCATGTCCCGCCTACCCTAACCTGCTGCTCCATCGGCTGATAGTACTGTTGCTCTTGCGGAGGCTGACGCCAGCAACGCAGAGTTTGTTGCTCTCCTCTCTACTGCTCGTAAAACATTTCCTGCTGCTGATCTTGACTCTGCTTGTGCAACTTTCCCTGGGCTTAAAAAACTGCGCTCAGATTACGCGCAGCTGGCGTCCTTCACCTCAAGGCCTCGATCCTGAACTGCTGCCATACTACAGGCTCCGCCTGGAACTCTCTGGCAAAGACAATTTCATTTTTCGTGGCTCTCGGCTGATTATACCCATTACCTCTGCCCTGCCCCGATTTCCCTTGCACACAAGTCTCATCAGGGGGTGGTGCGGAGAAAGCAATGACTCTGTGACCTCTACTCGTGGCCGAAGATGGATGTTCAGGTGCTCAGCACCATCCGCTCCTGTCATTGGTGCCAGGTGAATAACAAAACCGCCAAGCCACACCCAGTTCCACTACAACCAGTGCCTCTTCCAGATGGGCCATGGCAGAAGGTTTGGGGCCATTTGATACAGATGCTTCAGACTGCAGGTATGCAATCACTCTGACTGACTACTGTAGCAAATGGCCTGAGGTTGCCTTTACTCAGAACATTTCTACTGACACCATGATTGCGTTCCAGTCATCTGTGTTCAGTCAGCATGGCAACCCCCTGAGCATTGTGACAGATAATGGCGTCCAGTTCACCTCTGCACCCTTTGCTGCCTTCCTAGAGGACAGACAAATCTGCCATAATCGCTCTTCTCTCTACTATCCCGTGGCCAATGGGGCCATAGAAAGATTTAACAGGGTGCTTAAACAGACCATACAGTTAGCCATTCAGCAACACCAGCCAGGGATACCAGCTGTCAATCTTTGAATTTTTACAAGTCTATCATGCTACACCTCACGCCACAATGGGTACTTCACCCTTAGAGCTGCTCCATGGATGACCGATGCGCACAAAGCTGACTATGTTGCCACCTGCTTCTACATCCTTGCTGACGAACATGGACATTCGCTGCAGGGTCAGCCAACACCAGCACAAAATGAAGGTGTAAGTGGATGCCAAAGGAGGTGCTCGTTCTCCTTGCTTCCAAAAAGGGGGCAGAGTGTGAGTGAGAAACCCGTTACATGTCCCTAAAGGGCACAGGAAGTTCAGTGACCTTCTAACAATAAGTGAGAAGGTTGGCGAAGGCACATACATACTGAGTAATGGTAAAACCTGGAACGCCTTGCACCTTACTGCATTCCCTGACACCACAGCTACACACATGCACACAAACAAGGAAACTAAGCCACCTGATCTCACTTGCACTCCCATGCCCATGCGAGATACTCGCCAGCCTAGCTGGCTGAAGGACTATGTTACTTGACTCTTACATGCATTTACACTGTAGACTGGGTCACACCTGTGATTCTTGTGTGTTTGCAGTTAAGTGACCTTATGACTTGTTGAATTGATGTATATTGGGTTGTACTTGAGGTTAACTGCTAATGCACTGTTTCGGTCAGAGGGGTTGGTTTGTTCTGTACACCCATCTTGTATGTTATCTCAGTCTAAACGATCCTTCCATTGCCTGGATCAATAATAAGCTGATGTGATTTTTCCGTACTTGACTGTATTGATAATGAAGGAATAAGCGGTAATATTGTTAGGTTATTCTTTTACCAAAGAATTAGATTTATTTTCAATTCCATGTGTATAGCCATTATATATATGCCTTTGTGTTGTGTAAGGTAACCGCTTCTTTTGTAAAAAAAAAAAAGGGAAAATGTTGTGTTCAATGCTTTAATGCAACAGTGTTATTGAACTACAGGAAATGTGGACGATATGCAGGGTGTATATGAGGGATGTTTGACTGCTTCTGAGTTAATGCTACCGTGTTGGGATGACCATGCTTGCTGAGTAAAACAAACGTTTCTAGTATTCTTGTCTTAACGCCATCATTTCTGACCTATGAACATAACAGTCTCTGCTCATTTAATACATCAGTGCATCTCACTGAATCACTGTATCTATGTGCAGCCTACTAACCGATCAATATAATAGGGGTCTGCAACATAAAATAGACCAAATGTACCATAACACTATTTCCTATAAACATAACATTTCCTCCCTTCCAGCACTGATGTGGATTACAATCAAACAGTAAATGCCTATGAATTGTCAGCCTTCTTTTGATTACTTCTGTACCTGACAGTTTAGCACATGTTAACAAATAATCAATAAATTGAATGAACACACAACAATGACAGTGTAGAGATCTTTTCTTTTAACCAGAACACTGTTCTTTTTTTTCTTTTTTTCAATTACAAGTCCAGTCTTTGAGGTGGGTGGCGAACTCTCTCAGGATAACGTCTCTCTTTCAAACTGGACTCTGGAACAGCATCCTGAGAAATGTTTGGGTTGGCAGTCTCGGAGTATGGTTGTCATCAACATGAGACAATTCTAGTGTTATGGAAGCATCCTCCTCATAGTTCTCTGAGACAATGCCAGCTTCCACCTTGTCCTTCATGACTGCATTCTGAACTGTTGCATTGAACAATTGGTCAACATGTCTGCGCCAGATCATGTCATGCCCAACCTTCACAGTGTATGACAGAGGCCCTATTTTGGACACAATTTCACCAGACTGCCATTTCTGATTGGAATGACAATAATCTCTGGCAAGCACTTGTTGTCCAACTTGCTGTCTTTCAGCTCAGGTGTTTTGCTTCTGAGTCACATCTCGACGTAGATCAGGCTTTAGGAGGTCCAAACGTGATCTCAGACGTCTTCCCGTGAATATCACAACTGGAGCTTGACCCATTGTACAATGGTCAGTGTTGCAGTAAGCAAGCAGGAACTTTGCCATTTTCACTTGCAGTGACATCTTTGTGTTTGATACAGTTTTCATGAACTGCTTAAAGGACTGGATAAATCTCTCTGCAAGCATGTTTGTGGAAGGATGGTAAGGTACAGTAGTAATGTGCTTGATGCCATTTTCCTGATGAAAGACTGGAATTGTACGTGCAAACAGGGTACGCAGGATCTCCATAGTCTTTGGAGATGTGGCAGTTTTCACAATGAAGACCTCTGGCCATTTTGAGTAGGCATCAACCACCACCAGGAACATCCAATCAACAGATGTTCCCACGTGATCAATGTGGACTCTGCCAGACAGTGGTTGGCCACTCTCACGTGTGAAGTGGAGCTGCTTGTGGTTGCTTTTGAGTTTGCTGACATCCAGAGCACGACTTAACTAGTTCCTCTATGTGGTGAGAAATTCCTGGCCGCCAAATATAACTTCTTGCCAGACTTTTCATCTTCACCACACCTAGGTGTCCTTCTGACAGTACTCCAGCCCCCTAGCTGTGGTGTTTTTGTTTTCCCCGGTCCAGTGCTTTCGTTTTTCCTTGTGTTTCTAGCCCTGCGCCGCTCCCCGCCTTGTCTCCGCCTGCCTGATTGCTTGATTGCCTTCACCTGCCTGCCTGCACACCTGCTTTCCATCCCCTCGTCTGCCCTGCCCTATATCTTTCCAGCGTGTCTCTGTCCTGTTGCTTGTTCGTCACAGTGTGGATCCTTACCTGTTTCTTCCCCGCCGTTGTTTCTGCCCGTTTGCTTTCCCGTTTCTTGACCTCACCTGTGCACCGAAGTTGTTCCTGCCTGCCGCCTTGCCACGACTGCCTTATTGCCTGCCTGCTCCGGTTCCCAACTTTGATTCTGTCCGCAGACTGCCTTCCGGTTTTCGACCCTGCCTGTTTCTGGTTTGCGATTAGCGTGACGATCAATAAACCCGCTTGGAACCTGAAGCTCCCGTGGTCCGTGTCTGAGTCCTTGCCCAGCCCTGACACCTTGAAGTGCATCCAGAACTCGAGAGCGAAATTTGGGTGGGACTATGACCCTGGACCCCCACATGATGCATCCCTGACACACTGATAGCTGCTCGTGTCGACTGAAGTACTCAGGTAAGTCCACTTTGCCTTTAACAGGCCATCCCTTCACCATTAGCTCAAAAACCTCAGTCATAGTTGGGTCTCGGCTAGTCTCCTTTCTCCTTCCTTTGGGCACTGGTGACAGGTAAGTTCTCTATTTGTGTCAGGTGGACCTTCTCAGCTGGATCTGCCAATATGTCTCCTTCCTTTGGTTCACCGGGCAGGGTGAGAGTCCATCAGCATTCGCATGTTGTTTGGTTCCTTTGAAGCCTGTTGTGTAGTTATGGGCACCTAAAAACAATGCCCATCACTGCCATGGTGGGGATGGACTTACGAGGGTTAAAGATAGCCACTAGAGGTTAGTGATCAGTAATTAAGGTAAAAAGTTTCCCATAGTATTTTTTTAAACTTCTTCACACCCCAAATGAGGCTTAGGCCTCTGTCAATTTGTGCATAGTTCTTTTCAGCCGAATTCAGTGACCTTGAAGCAAAAGTGATCGGCTGCTCACTGGCACAGGATGAGCTTTGTGAAATTTGGCCTGTACATTCTCTTCGACTGCTATGTAGCGCGCGTTTTATGTTACATGGCTGGATATGTTTTCATTAGCATTTCATTAAGCCTCTCATAGTTTTCACCACCGCATTTGCTATATTTTTTATGTTGTATGTATGAAATCGCTGTTTCCTCAAAGCTAACATTAGCTAGAATTTTTCCAATGTAGTGTTCTACTAGAACACTTAGTTTGACCTACTGGTTTTACCGAATCACACCAGTATAACCGTACGCGCGAAAGGGTTAAGGTTCCAATTCCCTCTTGAAACATCTGTTCAATAGAAGACTCAACTTCTCCTGTGCAGATTCACTAAGGGTACACCATCATTTTGCAGTACATACAAATCCAGTATTCGCCTTTTGTTTTCATATTTCACATTCACTTTGAGTTTGCCTACTGGCGCAATCTTCTCCCCGTGTATGTTCAATGAGACTGAAGTCTATTTCAGTTTTATGTTGGGGAATTTTGCTTTGTAATGTTCCGGTAAGATTGTTGACAGGGCTGGCCCAGTATCTAGCTCCATTTTTAATTTCTTTCCTGCAATTTCTGGAGTCACCCATATCATTTTGCGATCACTTTCTATGTAGTTCTATGTAAGCCAAAGCTTCATCAGATTCTCCTGAATCAGTTTCATTAATCTCATTCACCCTTTTATCCTTTTTCTTCGGTCTCCACTTTTTCTCATTCTGTGTCGTTTTGCACATTTTCTGGATATGTCCTTTCTGTTGCACTGGTTGCATCCCTTATCTTTATGTGGCAAGAACTACAAACCAATAGTAAAATGAACCTGGGAGTTGAACTACGCCACCCTTGCTTGGGGGGGCAAGGGACCCTCCAAATCACCAAAGCTGGGTTCCCCAAAAGGCAGGTGTCCAGAATAACTGGGACAGGAGGCTGGTGTATCAAAAATATATCTTTTATTTCCACAGCCCAGATTTAAAAACAGAAGATCACTACTATACCATGGGCAACGCTATCACAACCAAACAGTGCGTCACACTACCGACTAGACTCAGGAATCAGGTGGTAGAATAAAAGCACCACAAATTTCCCCGCACACCAATAAATACAAAGATAAAACCCAAGCCCCACATTCACTATACACGTGTCAAGCAGGCCTGAATGCCCACGCTAAGCCCAGTGTACACACAGGAAATTTGGTTAAATTTTACAAAAGCTAAAACAGCCTCGGAAGACGGTGGCCTTGCGGCTAGTAGTAAGTACAAGTATTCCCAAGAGCGTCAAAAGCGCCCTTTAACCAGAGCACCAAAATCCACCAAGGTCTAAAGCATTACCCGACGGCTAGTAATAAGTACAAGTATTCCCAAGAGCGTCAAACGCGTTCTTTAACCGGAGCACCCAAAATCCACAATGTTAAAATACTACCTGTCGATTACAAAAGAAACACTCAAATTTTCAATGGGCAAACACCAACCATGCACAGGTAAAAGGCACTAGCAATTATCCTATACAATGGGAAAAGCAGTGGCGGCTAGTAGGCCACTTCTTTCTTTTCGTGATGTCTGCGTCACTTAGCCATTTATTCGCACACACACTGGCTGGCTGATTTGGCAGTCCTGAAAATCTCTCCCTCAATCTCCTGTGGAAGCAGCACCTAAATAACGGCACTGGTCAAGCTGCAATCGCCAAAAAACACACACCGGCAGCCTCCCACAGCTTGCTCTGTACCTAGCAGGCTTGTAAGTGAATGGAGTCTCACACCACCTTGCTTGCAACGCTTCCACACAAACGCAAACTTGAGTTCTCGCGGTAGACTCACTGAACACAACACCTGTGTCAGCTCTTACTCCCCTCTTATCCTGTCCCATCTTCTCTGCGGTCTTAAAGCTATACCGGCTATATCCTAACCAACATTCCAACGAATCACGTGACCTTCTTCCATATCTAAAGCATGCGGATGCTTTCTCTGAACATTTTGTTGTGAATTTACTTACAGTGCATTCAATGGTGGATTTCCTCCACAATTCCTGCGCATCTTTCTCTGCGGTTTCCATTGATACTGCTATCTCTACAGCGCGAGTCAGTGTTAGCTCTCTCTCTGTCAGGAGTTGCTCCTGTATGCTTTCAGTATTCAGCCCGCACACCAGCCTATCCCTGAGCGCATCGGGTGCACGATCCCGCTCCGAATTTGCTGTGTTTCGCTAGCCTCCTTAGCTCAGAGAGGTAATCTCCTATTGATTCTTTGTCGTGTTACGCTTATGGAATCTGAATCGTTCGGCTATAACTAGTATTTTGGGATTGAAGTGGTTTTATAACAAGTCCTCAATATCTTTAAAGGTTTTCTCTGCTGGTTTTGTCAGTGCGGTTAAACTGCTCTGTAGATTGTACGTCTTTGGTCCCATCACGCTCAACAGCACAGCTACTTTTCTATCATCACCGACCCTGTTAGCAAGGCAGTACTGTTCGAGTCGTTCTATGTACGTTCCCCATTCTTCCACTGTACTATCAAAAGCATTCATTGTCCAACACAGCCGTACATGTTTTCCGTTTTTGGTGGGTAACTTTCTATTCTTTGTGATTCCTTTATGTTACTCACTGTTCATTTTCACAATGCCTGTCCCCTCCTCCAGTCGCAGCTAGCCAGCTAGCCATGCAGCATAGGCTCACCAGGCAGGAAAGGGCAAACAGGTTGCGAGCTATTCCACGGTTGTGAAAAAAGCTTGTATGTAAAACTTGAATGCTGCCAAACTACCCCCTTCATCTAGCTAAGTTGGACAGCCCACCAGCAATTCATCACCACGAGCCAAAACTTTCCGCCAATCAAGGCAAATTATTTGTCTTTCCCATCAGGACTTCACCAGCAGCAAAGTGAAGAAGACGTGCGCCATCGGCAGCTGCAGTTAGGAAACTCATGTCTGGTTCTTTAGTTTAATGTTGAGAGTTGTCTTTGAGTGTTGTTTGTGCGTTCATCTACCAGTGAGTATTGTTGTGTATATATATACATTTATATCACTAGTTATCTCATATACGCCAAGCAGATATTGATGTCAGAACAGGTCGCAAGTGGTCAGCCAGCAGAGCCCCCAAGGAGGCGGAAGATCGCTTGCAACATGCCGACATTGTTGGGTCAGTAGTCCAGGGTAGGCTAGGCCTGGGATGTTCCAAAAGGGTAAGCTGGAGCAGGGCAAATCCAAAAGAGTGTTGTGGCATGGTGCAGAGGGAGGTTCGGAAGGCAGAGGAAGAAAACTGTAATGTCAAAGCTGTAGCCATGGGAAAACAGGGCAGCTGGACATGGGGGGAGAACATGCGGGAGAGGGCACTGACTTGGCAGGACATATGGTCTATGGAAGGACATCGGATTAAGTTTCTGTTGTGTTCTGTATATGATGTCTTGCCTACACCATCAAACCGACACACGTGGGGTTTGGCATAGAGTCCCTGTTGCAGACTTTGTGGAAGGCTAGCCAGCCTCAAACATATTCTATCCTCATGTCAGGCAAGTCTGGCGGATGGAAAATTCCGGTGGCGACATGACCAGATTCTTACCCATTTGGCTGCGGGTTTGGAGCAGGCAAGAAAGAAGCCAAGACCACTCACCAATTGCCCTCAATTTATACATTTCCTCGGGCCTGGGGAGAGCACAGCACAGCAGAAAAGGAGCAAAGGGATCCTGGCCACCGCAGGTGATTGGGAGATGCAGGAAAACCTCAGGAAACACCTTGAATTCCTACACGAGATGACGCACACAAGCCTCAGACCCGACATTGTCCTTTGGTCTAGAGGTACCAAGCAGGTGGTCCTCGTTGAGCTAACAGTGCCCTCGAGGCACACAAGCACAAGATGAAGAAGTATCAGCCCCTCATCTTAGAGTGCCAGCAGAAGGGATGGAAAGCCTGGAATCTGCCAGTTGAAGTCAGCTGCAGGGGCTTTGTAGGGCAGTCACTCTGGAGGGCGCTTGGACTGCTTGGAGTTGAGGGAACAGCAAGGAGAAGGCTGGTAGCGAACATTGGTAGGCAGGCAGAAGTAGCATCCCGGTGGATTTGAATTAAGAGGAATGAGCAGTGGCAGAGCTGAGCTGGCGACGGGGAAAACAACGTTGAATTGAGTGATGGACCGCAGGGGTAGTTCCA
The DNA here is from genome assembly GCF_013368585.1 of Megalops cyprinoides. Lineage (NCBI taxonomy): Eukaryota > Metazoa > Chordata > Actinopteri > Elopiformes > Megalopidae > Megalops > Megalops cyprinoides. The sequence goes on along the minus strand of NC_050589.1, from coordinate 38,456,081 downwards.
GGACGCTGGTTCTACTGTCGAGCCCTCCCAAGATGTCATGGGCTAATCGACGAAACATCGGTGAAGGGTGGTGTCCATCTGAAGACCTGCAGAAGCCACTCAACTCAACCACTGGGGGGTTGGTGCCTTGAGGGAGGGAATGGAGGAGAGAGTGATTGCTATGCCACTGGCTCAAGGAAGATGCAGGTGCGAGTACCTGTAACAGTGAGCCGGTTGCGATATCCCTATCATATTTTGCATATGTAAAAGCTGCTGTGTGCACAACAGTAGATACGCATAGTAACTCAATTCTCTATGCATAATTGAAATGTTTATTGTATGTTAATATAAAGAAATCTATCATATTACCTGCTTTACTAGTTTCAGATAATTTAGGCAAAATAAGAGTCTGTTGATATTTAATTTAGAGTGTTCTAATTCAGTAGACAAGCTCCTTGTTATTTATGCGTCAATGCTGTATTTTGTTGTTATTGCAGAACCACACACCCACAATCACTCAATAAAAAATACTTGAGTGAAGATCAAGTTGTTGTGTTTGGCAACACCTCATAAGGAAACGGACATCACGTTCTAACTGGACACCCTACAGCGATTCAAATGAGCAAGTCCACATCCATGAGTGACCATTAGATCACTCCAAACTACACATAATTTTCAACGGTTGAGAGCATTGCAGTGTGCTTGTAGTCACCTGCTGTGTCATTACACGCCAAATTCGTTTCTGATGATTTCACTCTCGTTGGCAATTCTGTTGTGTTTGTACACCCACACGATGACGCTGGACAGCCAACAAAGTTCCCACCAACTAGTGGTGTGCAGTTCGCGAACGAGTCATTCTTTTTGAACAACTCTTTTTAGTGAGTCGTTCGTACCGGTTCACCAGCACAACGGAGTTCAAAAGCTCAAGTTCAACAGTTTGTGCAAGAAGATGAGTCTGCCTGAACTCATGGCTCAGCTTGCGTTCCATGGTTCATGCAGCAGAGCAGATGATTCTACCAGAAGACACCCGAAGACTTGCCTCATGTTCTGGGTCATTCTGTCGATTCAGTGGATTCACCATTCCAGTATCCCATAAGGCCTAGCTAGCAGATACTTTCTTCGACAGTTCGGAAACAAGGAGGTAAGAGGCTTAAAGCCGCACAGGCTGTATGTAAAATGTATGCATGCTTAAAACGTTTGAAAAGTCGAACGTTTTATCTAGGTCTATTTAAATAACAGACCCAATTAATTTTCAATCACTGGATAGGCTTTAATTCAAAACAGTAAAAGTTCTTGCAAAATGAGTTTATTACTTGAATAATCAAACAACAATATAAACTAAAATAGTTTGAATAAAATAATGGATATAAAATTGAATACAATAAATACAACTTTAGTATGAACTAAATGTAGAAACAAAAATAAGCACAATGATATTTTAAATACATATTTATAACTTGAATAAATATATGTGAGTATGTAAATTTACATGAATTTAAACAGGTTATAAAGGGAACATTAGCAAAGAAGAAATAAATAGCCTTATTGAAATTATGCAAAGTTTGAGTAATTATTTTATTAACATTAGATTTGTACACTGCCTTTTGCATTCAATGTAGAGCTTCAGTGAGTGCCGTAAGCTGAAGAAACAAGGGAGGAAACGTACCGGAAGTGCAAAAGAATCAAAACTCAAAAACCTGAAAAAATCTGGTTCAGTTTCTGACACTGTTCAAAAGAATTGGTTCACTAAAATGAATCGAACTGCCCACCACTACCACAAACTTCTCAAACCACCACATCTCTCTGTCTCTGCTAATTTAATACATCAGTGCATCTCACTGACTCAGTGTATCCATGCGCAGCCTACTAATCAATCAATGTAATAGGGGTCCGCAACATGTACCATAACAGAAAGGTACACTATATGGACAAAAGTATTCGGATGCCTGACCATTACACCAACAGGGACTGTAATGACATTGTATTCAAATACATATACTTTAATATGGAGTTGGTCCCCCTTTTGCAGCTATAACAGCTTCCACTCTTCTTGGAAGGCTTTCCACAAGATTTTGGAGTCTTTCTGTGGGAATTTGTGCCCATTCATTCTGTAGAGTATTTATGAGGTCAGGCACTGATGTTGGACTAGAAGGCCTGGCTCGCAATCTCCGTTCCAGTTCATCCCAAAGGTGCTCGATGGGGTTGAGGTCAGGGCTCTGTGTGAGCCAGTCAAGTTCTTCCACACCAGACTCATCAAACCATGTCTTTATAGTCCTTGCTTTGTGCACTGGGGCACAGTCATGTTGGAATAGAAAAGGGCCTTCCCCAAACTGTTGCCACAAAGTTGGAAGCATAGCATTGTCCAAAATGTCTTGGTATGCTGAAGCATTAAGATTGCCCTTCACTGGAGATAAGGGGCCTAGTCCAAACCCTGAAAACAGGTGTGGCCAAATATTTTTGTCCATATAGTGTATTTCCTATAAACATAAAAACCTGCGACCAACTGAAGTGATGCTGAATACTTCAGGATAAAATCAGATTTTCCTGCAGGTTTTCTCAACAGATTTTGTCATTTCTTAGTGCATGCCACTGTAAGGAAACAACTGTGGGCAACAAGGAGCTACCAAGACATTGCCGGGATCAAAGTTTTGAAAGGTACAAATCAGGAAGAGGGTTATAGAAAAATATCAAAGGCCATAAATATATCATGGAGCACAGTAATAACCATAATCAAGAAATGGATTAAATACAGCACCTCCAAGACCTTGCCTAGATCAGGCCGTCCCTCCAAGATGAATGACCATGGAGGAAGAATTTGTCAGGGAGGCCACCAAGAGGCCAACAGCAACATTAAAAAAGATGCAGGGCTTCAGGGCAAGGACTGGCCACCATATGCACATAGTAGCAGTTTCATATGTTCTCCACAATTCTGAGCTGTGGGTAGGGTGGCAAGATGGGAAGCCACTTCTCACAAAGCAGTACATCCAATCTCATCTGAATTATGCAAAAAGACACTCTGAATCTCCTGTTGTCATGTGGGAAAAGGTCTTGTGGTCTGATGAGAATGTTAGAAGGTAGAATGTTTTGGTCTTGATTCCAAATGACATGTTTGGCACAAAGCCGACTGTAGAAAAGGGCCACACGTCCTTGTTTGTGCACACGACCCCCACCTCTCATGGAAACTTTGTTTACAACTCAGTTGAAACCTGCCCAAACCGGTCCTGCTGCTCCCCTTATCAGCAGGACCCGTGCAGGTAACCTAAGGCACAGGCATAGCCCCCAGGTCACCATTTGCCATCTGACCTGTCTGTATCCTTTGGCCACCAATAAGAACCCCAACAGGGCCAAGGATATGGGACAATATAAAAGTAGTGGTGACTTCCCCCACCTCAGTACTGCACTGATACCTGTGGGGTGAAGAACTGGGAAGACTAAACCCTTGGGGACTGAGTATTGTGGTGTTGTGTGCGTCTGTGCCTATGTAAGTAGTATGTTGCACCGCATGCATGCATAGGAATTGATGACACTAGCTAGCTGGACTGATGGTAGCATAATCGTTTAGCCTGCCATTTGCTCTGCAACAGTGTAATTTAACATAAAATACAATGCGCGATGCTAACGTGTTGTCGTACACAAACACTTTCAGTTTCAGTACAAATTGCAGATGAACATGATCATAACTACAGTGCACACACAAGTTACATTGTAGAGTAATGCACATCACCCCTCTCTCTCTACAGACAAATGTAATGCAACCAGTTGAACTGAGGCATACTACTTACATAGGCACAGAAAAGAGCACTACACACCTAGGACCTCAGGTGGTCGTAAAGAGAACCGCATCCTATTGTTAACCCTCTCATGTATGCGCAGTAGCTTAAGGTGGCGGCTCCTTAAGTGTCTAGCCGCTACTAGCTCACAGCGAGATTGCGCGGCTGTGAGAGAAGCACTGAGCTGCGGACTGGTGAGTAGCGTACCAACTGCATGCAAGGGAAATAAGTGAACGCATAGCAGCACACACACACTGTTGTTTGGTCAAGTTGTGTTTGTCCTTCATGTGTAAATGTTCTCATTGCCATAGCCATTAACGCAGTTAGAGTCTGTACGTCAGTAATTGGATACAGTGTAGGCTATAGCTATCCCAGTGCAATGTACTTTGCAATATCGCCCGAATGCCTGCTTGTACGTTTTCTGCATAGATGATATATGTATATTTTATAAATGCTGTAATTGCATTATCATGTGGCATTGTGTATTGCACATTTACGATATGATCTATCAGTTCTAATTTATTATTCTTCCTGGATCTTTCCAGGAAACCACATACCGCACATACTCCACACCACGAAAATCCCTCAATAAAATTCTGAACCCGGAACCTGACTCCTGTGTCCTGACACCACTGTGACAGCAACATTAGCCTGAAGCTAGTTTATGGGTGAAACTGCCCCCTCGGTTTCAGTCGTCCTTCAAGTCGGACTGTGCTTTCAACAACACTACCCGTCAGCCTAAGAGCACAGTTGTCAAGTATGGTGCTGGCAGCATCATTCTATGGGGCTGTTTCTCATCAGCAGGGACAGGAGCTCTAGTGAGGATAGAGGGGAAAATGAATGGTAGCCTATAAAATACCAAAAGATTTGAGAGAAAAATCTGCTACACTCTGAAAAAAAGCTGAGGTTGGGGAAGAATCTAACCTTTCAGCATGACAATGACACAAAGTGTATAACCAGATTCATAATGTAATGGCTGAAAAAAGATCAATGTCCTGGAATGGCCAATCAGAGCCCTGATCTCAAACCTATTTAAAATCTTTGGACTGACCTGAAGAGAGTTGTTCATAAATGGTCTCCTCAAAATTTAAGTGAACTCAGACTCTCCTGCAGAGAAGAATGGGAGAAAATGACAAAATCTACATGTGAGAAGTTGGTACAGACTATGCAAACAGACTCACTGAAGTTATCCAAGCTAAAGGTGCTTCCACCAAGTAAGGGTTTGCAGACTTCTGCAACCAAGGCATTCACAGTTTTTCATTTTTAATATATATATATATTTTAAAGTGAGGCATTTGATTTTCACTTAAATATTTTTGGTTACAATGTATAAATGAAGCTAAAAAATCTGATTTCACTTGTCCTGATTTCAGCCTTTAAGACACCAAGAACAAGAAAATTTGAAAGGGTGTGCAGACTTTCTAGATCCATTGTAAGTACTACAGTCATTTTGGAAAGGACTGTGAAGGAGAGACATCATTTTGTCAGATGATGTACTCTATATCCCCCTCTCTACCAGCTAGCTTGTACCTTCTCTGGTGAACTATTCTTGGTCATACAGCACGTCTAATATTGTGACTCCATGTATGGCTTTTACTTTTGTTGTACTCTGCCTAACTTGTAAGACACTTTGGATAAAAGAATCTGCCAAATGAATAAATGTACCTGTAATAAAACACAGAAATGCTGACACAGAATTTAACAGTTGTTTAAAAATGGCTACATTTGACTTTTTTGGTACCTCACTAAATTTGTTTATGGGTAACCATGGCAACAGAGTTCTTCCTGTGAGACTGAATGTGTAGTATAGCACTGTTTGTGACAGATGGTAATTGTTTAAAATATGGTAGCACTTCTTACCTTTCTATACCTTTCACTCCTTAGAGTGTCAGCTCAAATGAAATGACCCGGTGTCACAATCCTATTCATTCCACTCAAGATGATTATCTCTAAGCAGAGACTGTAAGCTGTCTCAGATAATGTGGCCATTAGCATTGAATCCCTTGGCTGATTCTTCAAGTGAGTGAGAGGACATCTCTCACTGTCTCACAACCTCTGTCTTCACCAGCGCAAATTATGCTTCCTTCAAACATCTCAATATCAACTTCTACCACTCTATGACAAAGTACCAAGAATAGTCAAAAAACCACACATGTCGAAGTGTGTTGATACGTGGTCTCATTTACCTCAGCTTACCCTCTGAGATTCGGGGAACAGACTCTCTCTCCACCTTTAAGTCTAGGCTCAAAACGTATCTATATAGTAAATCCTTCAGCTGAGGGACATGGCCTGGTGCTTGCGTGGATCATAGAGTCTCTGGTGGACTAAGTGGTCATTGCTTTCATGGACCCTGTGCCATGATCTGGTGTTGACTGTCTTAGGGTCGCCCTCATGACTATGCCGGTCCCTTGCCTCCCGTCCCTTAGGTATGCTGCCATAATGTTAGCCTGCCGGGGTCTTTCCTTGTTGCACACCTTTTTCTCTGCCCTTCCTCTCCTGCCTCTCTGTTCTACATCCCTGCCATTCTTATCATCCACTAACCACTGTTTTCTGTTTGCTTCCTATTCCCTGCTCCGGGCTCCTGTCCAGAGCTGTAGCCCAAGCGCCTCATCCCGTTTTCCAGTCCTGCTACCTCGCTGCACTGCCCATCAAAGCCAACTGCATTCCAAGACCCGGACATCCTAGGAGACATTCTTATAATTACTCTACTGTTAACTACTATTGTTCTATCTGCCCAGTGCCGGCCAGAAGCAGATGGGCCCCCCCCATGAGCCCGGTTCTGCTCAAGGTTTCTTCCTGATAGGGAGTTTTTCCTTGCCACTGTTGCCTTAGGCTTGCTCTCAGGGGGTCTCAGGCCTGGGAACAATGTAAAGCTGCTTTGTGACAACTTGTGTTGTAAAAAGCGCTATACAAATAAAAATGAATTGAATTGAATTGAATTTAGCCTTTTAAGAATGTAATTACATGGAAAAAAATTACAGTGAAGATACATCTGATCTGGCTGTAGGGCAAATTGCACTCTGTCCCTGCCTGCATGTGTTCCCCCTGTTATACTGGCCAAGGCCACCCTCGGGCGTCCGTGTCAGTGCCTGCTGGAGCTCTCTGCAGGTAGATTGCTGGGGTTCTTCTGACTGGCAGAGGTGCTTTTAAATCAGCAGGAAACAGACACTGTGGATGGCACTTTCAAGGTTATCTCTAAATGCAAAGTAGTTCCATACCCCAAGCTGTGGACATCAAGACAACAAACATCCCCCCCAACCCTGCCTCAAAATACCTATTCCCCCTTCCCCCTAACCACCCTCCTTTCACGTCCTCTAATTTACTAACCTCATGCTGTTCCTGCAATAATCAAATGCAGCCACACTTCACAGATACTGACAGACCTCCCATGCTCCCTCTGGCTTGATGACCAGTGAGATTTTGTGTGTGTGTGTGTGTGTGTGTGGCGTTCCATGTGATCAAAGAAATCGCCTTCTGTCTGCTCGCTAAAGTCACACAAAGTATCACCCACACTATCATGTTGACCTAATATATCCAGCTGAAGCAGTTTTGTTTTCATAACAGCATTCAAAGCAGGTCTTGACAGACTAATTCATTTTCTAATTAGGAACAAATTAGATCTTAATTTGTTGACACTTAAGAAAAATCCACAAAGAATTTCCTGTTCTAATACAAGAGAGAGGGAGGATTGGATCAATATTGAGGTATTTCGAACCTGGATATGTCAGCAATTGTTGACTATTTTAAATTAGATTTAGATCATAGTGACCCAAATGAAAAGTATTTGGGCAGAAATGATCTTGGGCTTGAGTTTTTTGTTAATGATAGCATTGCCTTAGGCAACTACAGTTAAATTACTTGTTTTTTTCTAGAATTTAGTGGTTGTAAATAAAAGCATGTTATCCCCACCTGCTGTAGTGGCCAGTTTCACTAAGCCAGGGATGGGCAACATTTTTTTCCAGAGGGCCATACTTACTCTGATAAAGTAAGCCAAGGGCTACACATTGGACGATTGAAATGAAACATGAAACGCATAGTGCTAGGTTAAATGACATGAATTTGATATACATGACAACAATGGTTCCGGCCCACAGGCCGTATGGTGCCCATGTGTGCACTAAGCCCATGCTCAGTCTCGCATTCAGTAGTTTAAATTCAGTAGTTTAAATTCACCGCAGATTTTCATGAGCCAAGTATGGTTTTCTTCCAAAATCTCTTGTGAGGACCCTGAAATTCAATCAAAAAATCATTTTAAAATTGACACAAGTAACACTGTAGCATTAGTGTGTTTTACCTGGAAAGTAATTAGAGGAATAGAGATTCTGCACACATATTCACACACACACACACACACACATGCACAAAAAGAAACAATATCTGCATGTTCTGGTAGAGGTCTGGCTATTGGGACCACAATAAGGACGAGGGTGAAAATCTGTTGGGGAAGGACAGAGAGAGAAGTCTCCACCTGATTTCTCAGCATTGAATTCCCCTGATGGGACAGAGAGCTCCCAGAACACAGTGAAGCAGGTGGGTTTGAATAAACAGGTAGAACAAAGTGACACTCAGCAATCTGGTGAGAGGAAAGAGAGGGAGATTGAGGTGTCTGTAGGGGTAGCAAGGGACAGGACAAGACTGCACTCAAACTTTCTATGTTGGAGAAAAACACTGCACTGCACTGCTTAAGTTCAACATGTAAAGGGATTTAAATATTTACATATAAATATTATTTAAATTTCTATTTACACCACTCTTTCAAATTTACTTGCTTTCTCAAAACATAATACAGATAGAAATAGTTGTAATGGACAACTGGTTTTCAAGATGTTTTTACGGGAGAATATTGATCATTGCTGACACTGTGAGAGGAAGGGTAAGGTCAGCTGCCAGCCCTGAACTGATATCACAGATGGCCATGGCCACAATTCTCTGAAACAGAAGAGGTGCATTAAGGGAATCGAGGTTCTGGGAGGAAGTGGAGCGTAGCAAAATGTGCAATAGGCATATGGGACCAGCGACATCCATTTTTTTCTTAGCCCCAATGACTTATCACAATAGCACACCAGGAGATGATTTCACTCCCTCTTTCCTTACACTTGACTGAAGGTCCTACTGAATAATCTCATATTGCGTCTGTCTCTTGAGAATGCGGGTGTAAGGGAGAGGGAGATGCCATGTTTCCCATGAGCTTTGGCTTCTCCCAGTCAGCCAACCTTATGCCTCTCTGTTTTAACCTTTCTCTCTTTTTCTTTCTCCACCTTGTCTTTCTCTCACCATGCCTCCCTCTCTTCCTACGTTTGTGCAGTGCAGTTTACTCTAAGTGCATTTCTTCTTCCCTCTTTTTGCATTTACAACTCTCTCTACCTTTCTTATCATGGTTGTATGTACAGCTATGTCTCTGTTAACATCTCTCCCTCTCTGCAACTCCCCATTCTGCCTCTCTCTCTGCCCCTTTCTCTTTGTGTCTCTCTTCCTCAGCTGGGGGTCCTGCTGGTCATGACTGCTGTTGTCCTCAGCATGCAGCATTGGGTCTCGCTCCACCTTTTCTCAAACCCAAGTCCAGACTCCCACCTCCAGCTTGTTCCACAGTTCCCAGGGGAAGGAGACAGGATGGAGGCTAATTAACATGTGTAAATGAGTCAACGGTTGCAGGGATTTCCACGATTGTGCAGGACGTACATATTGAAGCGCTTCTTTATTCCGGGCATAAAATACAAAGATAAAAGATTGCACATTGCAGTGTTAAATGGCTGCACACAGAACACAAGCACAGAGCACACATTTTTGTTTTGCTCAGAAAAGAGCAGTTTAATTGGAGCTCTCCCTGTGAATTAAGAACTAAATGTCCCATTGTTTTACAGACCAGCAAATACAGAATCCACCACACCTCAACCTCACCTCACTCACACCTCAATCTAGCAGACAGAGTAGAAGCTTCAGGAAAAAAACAAACATTTTTTCCCCAAAGCTGATAAACCAGATTTCACATGGCTAGCTGAAAAGCTCTGGGCTATAGCACATGTACAAACTGCAATGGGAGCCATCCCCCTGAATACGCCTTGCAGCAGAAAGAGTTGCAAGGGATGAGTGTGTTTGTGTGTATTGGGTGAGTAAGTGTGAGTATATGGCCTTATGTGTGTTCATTAGATGTGTGTATGCAGTGTGTGAATTACCCGGTGGCAATCGGGGGGCCCCCCTTATCCATACCTGCCAACATTTAGGTTTCAAAATACGGGACGTTTTTTCAGCAGGGGGTGGATAGTAAATAAATAAGTAAATAAATAATTGTATGTAGTGTGTGGATTGTATGTGTAAATTGTGTTTCATAGATGATCAGGCAACTTGGGTAACATCAGACAAACATACAAAACTTATGGATCCGTGTATGACGATTATTCATAATAAAGTTTGCCATGCAAATTACGGGAGTTTCCCGGGAGAAACAACAAAATGGGAGGGCGCTGGGAGATGGCCTTGAAATACGGGAAAAACGGGAGTGTTGGGTATGCCCCTACCTAGTGCTCCAAGTGTTATGCTGAAGTCTTACACAGACAAGATTTCATGGATGCAAGCCAAGACAATCAGCTAGGCTATACACGCTTTGCATACACATCACCAAGGCTTATATCATTAATGTCAGCCCTATGTTGGAGACAATGCAGAAATTTGCTGTGATTTCAAAACCGGATTACTTGACAACTAGTATCATCGGAAAGGGTAAGTTCTGTTGTTTATTTTGATATGTGTTTGATATACATTGTGAAGCAATAGGGACTTCATGACTTATTCAACCAAGAAGCACGAGTGTGAAAATGGGTGAAGAAATTAGTAAAGACATTACTTGGCAGAAGTTTGATCTGTCTTCATAACTTGATTACTTCAGTATGTACAAATATGTGACTAGCATCATTACAAAGCTCCAGTTATGCTCTTTCTTGTGATATGTGTTCCATATCTATGCAATGACGAGTTCATGAGTAATTCAAACGAGTAATGGGTGTGGAGATGGACGCAGAGCTGTATGCAGATTGTAACTATGATTAAATTTGATGTAAATTCAAAATTATTTTTCTCGCCAACACTTTGTGGCATAGACAAGCAACTAGTATCGTTAGTGATGAACACTTCGTGAGCAATGCAGCCAAGAAGGGATGTGAATTTGGACGCAGGCTGCGTCTGTCGGGCTTTAAGGGTTAAAAGACATTTTTAGTGACAATTGCAAGTGACAAATAATTTTTTAAAGATTTTTCCAGAGACCCCCCAAAATGTTGCTGTTGAGGCTTTCAGGGGGTCTCAAGTGTCAATCAAGGGGTCTCGCACCCCCGAGACCCCCCGTGTTTCACACCCTGTGTGTATGTATTTGGAGGGATGTAGAGGTGTGTGTCAGTATCCTTTCACTCCAATAACTCTTCTCATTCCCAGAGAATACAAGATCCACTCACAGGTTATGATCGCATCTGGAGTATGGGCTGTGTAGGGGAGGGGGCTGGGGTGCTAGCTGCTGCCATCTGACTCAGAAGAGAAGATAGAGCTAAATCAGCCTTTAATCAAGTCTCATGGATAAAAATATCCACAACTGGAGTGAGGCAGTTTATTTTGAAGTGTGCTAAGAGCAGGAATGATGGGGGGAGACAGTTGGCTGTTGCTCACATGTCCTGAGAAGTCTACTTCCAGATTCACTGTTGATCTGATCCCGCCTCCTACCTCGTTGGGATAGGAGACAATGCAGAGTCAGACCACACCCATGTGTTTGCTGTGATTCACTGCAGGGTCTGTTAATTGTGTTCCAGTCACAAAACAGGTATTTCTAATTACTGTTCCTCAGCAATCCCTTTTGAATACAATGCATACACACACACACACACACACACACACACACACCAGTGATAAAAAACGAATGTGTTATCAGATTATACCATTTAGCCTTTTTGTCTCCTTCCCTATATTTATTTAGATACACAATTAGTTTAGCAATTTACAATTAGCATTTTATGGTTCTATAGATCATGGAGATCTTTATAGTCTTATCAAGTGGCTGTGTGTATTCAGGCTTATCAATAACAAATCAATCAAAATGTTCTTTATCCTAGCATACAGTACACAGACTTTTAAATTAAAGTAAATTAAATTTTGTTTAAAAAAAGTTTGTTCTTATAAGCTATAAATCTATAATCATTTCTGCATTTTCTGGAGCAAATACATGTTCATCTGTGTGGTTCTCACATGGACAGTCCTCTGTGGTGTCACATTCAGGAAATGGGTTGGGGTTGTGTAATAATAAACATAAGTGTAGATGAGTACGGTTGGACCCCCTTCATGCATCCTAAGCATACCACAGCAATACTGGGGGGGAGGTTACTGTCCACTAGGGGGCTCTGTAAACACACCTCCAAAATATGTGCAAAGTTATCTATCTGGCTAATTAATCTTTCAATGATTGGAGCCCCTCTCCAATGAAACAGCTTACCTACCGAGGTTCAGGGAGCAGACTCTCTCTCCACCTTTACGTCTAGGCTCAAAACATATCTATACAGTAAATTCTTCAGCTGAGGGACATGGGCTGGTGCTGGCATGGATCATAGAGTCTGTGGTGGACTAAGTGGTCATTGCTGTCATGACATGGACTCTGTGCTGTGAACTGGTGTTGACTGCCTTAGGGTCACCATCATGACTATGCCGGTTCCTTGCTTCCCGTCCCCTAGTTATGCTGCCATAATGTTAGCCTGCCAGGGTTTTTCCTTGTTGCACACTGGCATCTTTTTCCCTGCCCCTCCTCTCCAGCCTCTTTGCTGTACATTACTGTCATTCTTATCATCCACTAATCAGTGTTTTAAACATTTGTTTCCTGTCCCTGCTCCGGGCTCCTGCCTGGAGCTGTAGCTCAAGCAACACATCCTGATCTTCAGTCCTTCTACTTCGCTGTCCTGCCCTAGTTAATGCTTTAACTAAGCACTAAATACTTTAATGGTTTTCTAGTTCTTTGAACATTAATTTAAAATTAATTATAAGAGATTCACTTCCAGTGTAAACATTATTTTGATTAGCTGAGGATATCTTAACGTCAGCTAATAATATGATCAGCTTCATTCAAAATTGCAGGAACTGAAACTCAGCTAATGAATATATAAATAATCAGAATCAGAATTTATTGGCCAAGCATGCTTCTACACATACAAGGAATTTGACCCCAGTTCCAGTGTTTCATAGTGTTTGCATACAGGATTCCCCAGCAATGACGAGATATAAGATACGTTCCGCATCAAAAATAGGTCAGATAAATGAAGAATAAGGCATAATTTAAATTCCCATGGCTTTGTTTTATTAGTTCTGATTACTTTTTTAAATGTAAATATTTAATCATAAATATTTTATGGTAATTTCAAACTTAATTACAAAATTGACAATGAAAAACCTTTTATTTATTTATTGTAAATGACCTCTCGTGCACCACTTGCAGTACCTTCACGGCCCACACTTCGGGAAACACTGGTCTAGTGTGTTGCTGTCCCTGGTGGGATACCTAATGTGTTGTCTGTACATCAGCAGTTCTTGACAGAGGTTTGCTCTGCTACAATCCCCCAAAACAACAGCAACAGAGTGTGGGTGTTTTTCCTACACATTGATTATCTAGCTGGCCAAGCCACGCAGGCTTGAGGTGGAATGTAACACCATACAGTATTATGGAGACAAACTCCTGCAGTGAATAAAATAGTTTGCAGTTCACGAACAAAGTTTTCAGGTCCAGGCACCAGTACACCAACCTTCATAACGTAGAGGCAGATTCCACCACCTCTTGATTTCCCCAACAGCTCTACAATGTGGTCTGCTCTGTGTAAATGGAAGTCCAGAGTAGCTCTTATTTGGTGAAAGTGATCTGAAAATTTTCACTCAGCATGGGACAAACACACATAACAAGGTAGCAAGAGAACACTGAACTGAGGCAGCTGACTGAGGCACCAGCAAGCAAATAATCTCTGGTTTATTGCAGTTCTTTGTGTTTTAAGTGTGTAGTTAAATTGAAAATTGGTTAGCAACATTAAGGGTATTTTTATTTTTTAGGTGGTAGAGGCACAGAATAGCACACTAGCACACCTTTAAAGTGTCAACATGGAGTCTGCATTTACATGTAGTGCTACATGATTGTTGCAATAAAGTACAGAAAGACAACACGAGAATAGTGCAATTTTATTGTTCTTTTTCCCCACATACAGAAAAGAGGAAGTTTACATGGTCCACAGCATTTTATTCCAAAGCTTTATATTGCATATAGAATGTGAGGATGTCAGACAAAGGGATCAAGTAAATGAATCACTATAAAAATTGTGCTTCAGATATCCCAAAAAATCTCTTTCACATCATTGCTCCACTGTATAGCAAATTGGAGGTGTCTTTAAAGGTGAAATGCTGACTGGTGTGTTTAAAACATGAGGCTGTGCATGGAATGTGAGCATTTCACTTTTGAGGAATACAGAGGGTACTGGAGATGCAGTTTGGTGTAATACTGTGCTGTTACAAAAAAGAGCTCAAAAAGACTCCTCATGAATTTGTCCTCAAACTACCCCCCTTGTTTTTTTTTTTTTTTTTAAAGGAGCCCATTCGTGTAGTTGGTGGTGTTGAATAGAATGTTGGTGAGTCTGTTAACAATTGTCCTCGAAAAGTTCACAATGAGAATTCATGCACATACTCCAGCAGTGTGATTTCAGTAGTGACACTTCACTTCATGAACCCCAAGATGGGTGGGTTTGCAATGAGACGTGTGTCATTATTACATTAGAAGACACTATTATCCAGAGTGACAGTTTATTATAACACAGTTTATTATTTTTACATATTATGTGTACAACTACAGCCAGATATATAAAACAATTCAGTTTAAGTAGCTTGGTCACTTACTTTTCTAAAACCAACCAAAAGACTGTGTTTTGCAACAAAATAGTATTATTAAATCATTAAGCCACTTACTACACCTATCTTGTGAAGACTCTCATCACAAGATCTCACATGTGTTAAGGTTCCAAAGCCATACTTACAGTGAAAGTAATTATAAGTGACAGCATTTCAAACATGTGAAAGTCCTCCGTTACCCTTTGTGATGAGAACTTCAGATCACGACACACATCTTTCGTAAACTGTAATGTGTTCAGTGAAACCACATGATATTCATGTATATGTAAAGATGCTGCTTGTTGAGACATGCACTTTCCTGTATTCGAGATGAATCTGCTTCACATCTTAATTCACATTATCCAGGATCTGTAATTATGAAAATGGAGATTGACCCACACACATACTAACAGTAGTACCAACATGAAGAATAATTAATTTGTAATGTGTATCAGAACTGTATACATTAAAAAATCGCATGCAATACTTTCATTTGAAAAATTTGTATCTTCAGTCATGCAGTGAATGTTTCAACAATGACAGGGAGATGTCAGACAGACATACATAATATTACTCCTGTATATATCCTATATACTCCTTCATTTCTGACCCGATTGCATAAGAACGAGTACATTAAAATATGAAAATAATTCTAGATGTGATCCTCTCTGACCCTGTGCTCAGTCCCCATACTCCAGAGATCACACTGCACCCTTTCTAATAGAACACCCAGGACATTGGTTCAGAGTGGAAAACCAAAATTGCAATGTACCACACAACAGGAGGAGTGTGTGTGTGCGCTTGCTTGTATGTATGGCTTTGTTTCTGTCCAAGGTTCAAGATAAACAGGAGACAAAGCAGTGTCAGACCAAATTTATTTAACAGCAGAATTTAGGGCCAGACATCATATATTTACCATTATTTCTCTTTTTACAAAAGTGTCTTGAAGCTACTTGTCATTGATGGTGATAATGTCATAAGAACATAAGAACATATTATGACGAGAACAGGCCATTCAGCCCAACTAAGCTCGCCATTTCCTAATTAAAGAGTATCCAAAACTGCATCAAGTCTTGACTTGAACACAGCAAGGGTCTCTGCCTCAACTACATGACCTGGCAACTATTCCATGTATTGATAACTCTTTGTGTAAAATAATACTTATATCAGTGTGAACTTACTCTTAACTAGTTTCTATTCATGTCCTCTTGTTTTACAGACTGAACTCACCCTAAAAAAATCTATTATAGTTAACCTTATTGAGTCCTTTTATAAATTTATAAACCTCAATTAAATCACCCCTAAGCCTCCTCTTGCTTAGTCTAAATAGGTTAAGTAACTTGAGTCTTTCCTCGTAGCTTTTATATTTCATGCCAGGAACTAATTTAGTTGCCCTTCTTTGAACCTTTTCAAGAACTTTGATATCTTTTTTATAGTGCGGTGCCCAGAACTGCACACAGTATTCCAAGTGAGGTCTGACTAAGGCATTATATAATTTCAATATAACCTCTTTAGATTTATACTCAATACTTTTGGCTATATATCCCAGCATCCTGTTGGCTTTTTTTTACTGCTACAGCACACTGCCTAGATCCTGTTAAGCTTGGGTCAACTATTACTCCCAAGTCTTTTTCAAATTGAGCACATTCTGGTGCACACATGCAAGACTTTTACCTTTATCTAAATTGAATGTCATCTGCCAGATGCCCACTTTTGGATGCTGTTTAGGTCTTCCTGTATTACCTTAGTTGATTCTATACTGTTGGCTAGACCCCCTAGTTTTGTATCATCTGCAAATTTTACTATTTTACTACTAACCTCTGCATCAAGATCATTTATGTATATAAGAAATAGCAAAGGCCCCAACACCGATCCCTGCGGGACTCCACTTTGTACAGAACCCTGCTCTGATACAATTCCTCCTACAGTTACAGTCTGCTTTCTATTAGACAACCAACTTCGAACCCACTCAGTGATAGCTCCTGTAATTCCTGCAGATTTCATTTTCATTATGAGCCTCTCGTGCGGAACTTTGTCAAATGCCTTTTGAAAGTCCAAATAGATAATATCATAAGCTTGGTTTGAGTCCAGTAGCTGTAGCTTCCTCAAAGAAGTCCAGGAGGTTTGTTAAGCATGACCTCCCTCTGCGAAAACTGTGTAGGCTATCATTTAAGACACCATTTCGTTCCAGGAATAATTCTAAATTATCCCTAATGATGGATTCCAGTATTTTGCATGCGATACAAGTTAAGATGACAGGCCTATAATTTCCTGGATCAGTTCGGTCTCCTCTCTTGTAGATAGGTACTACACTGCCATGTTTCCAGTCATCTGGCATTTCTCCAGTTTTAAGGGATTGCTTAAAAATAACTGTCAGAGGCTTGTAAACCACCTCTGCTAGTTCTTTGAGAACTCTTGGATATATTCCATCAGGGCTTGCTGCCTTATTTGTTTTACGTTTTTGAATTTTATCTAGTACTTCTGCATCATTTAAATCAATTTCCTCCATCCTCCTCTCCAAAATCTATTTTCTCCAAGTCTCTGAGAACTGACTGTACCTGAAGGCATATGCGAAAACACTTCACTAGTGAAACTCTCCACAAAGTAACTGTTTAGTGTGTCAGCAATAGCTTTGTTATCGTAAACCATAACTCCATCCTTATTTTTTATACCTCTTATGTCATCCTTAACTATCCTTTTTCGACCTTAATGTTGAAAAAAGCGTTTAGAGTTGCTCTTTGCATCTAGTGCAATCTGTCTTTCAAAACACCTTTTAGCTTCCCTTATTTTTTTCTTAACTTGAGCTTGCATATTACTGTATTCAATCTTATTACTCTCAGAGCTCTCCAACTTGTATTTTCTAAATAATTTCCTTTTTTGTTTCAAACTTTCCCGTAGCGACTTATTCATCCTCTGTGGATGCTTCTTTTTCAGCTTCCCTTTTCTCACTTGCGGAATGAATTTACGCTGTACATCCAGAATAATCGTTTTAAATATGCACCACATATCTTTCACAGTTTTACCATCTAGAAGAGGTACCCAGTTTATATTCTTTGTATAATCACGCATCTTAATGAAGTCAGCTCATCTAAAGTTGAATACTCATTGGAGAATGCAGACTTAACTTGCCAAAAAACCTCAAATGTAATTGAACTATGGTCACTTGTTCCGAGTGGTTCCCCTACCTCAATACTGCCGATTCTATCAGGATTATTACACAGAACCAGATCTAGGATTGTGTTCTCTCTCGTGGGTTGAGTAATAGACTGTATCAAAAAACAGCCATTTACAACATCCAAAAACTCTTCCTCACATTTACCTTGACCTGACATAGCTTCCCAATTAATTGAAGGGTAATTGAAGTCCCCCATTACTATTGTCTCACCCTCCTGACATGCTAGTTTAATGTTATCAAAGAGCATACTGTTGACACTGCTGTCTTAGGCTGGTGGCCTATAGCATACTCCAACATTCAGACCTTTTTCATTTTCCCCCAATATTTTAATCCATGTGTCTTCACTAACACCAAGGGGCTCCATTCCTGGTATTTCCTGAATATTAAGATTATCTTTTACATAGAGAGCTACACCTCCTCCTCTTCTATTGATTCTATCTTTTCTTAGCAGCTTGTATCCCTCTACGCTGAACTCATCCCCATCCCCTGCACCAAGCCACGTCTCTGTAATCCCAACATCATCATAATTACTAATTACATCATAATGGTTTCCAGATCCAAATTTTTTTATTTTTTATGCTTCTAGCATTTAAACAGAGGAATTTCAGGGTACCATGTGTGCATTTCTTGTCCTTCACCCCTGCCCCCAGCTGCTCAGAACCACCTCTATTACAGTGCTGCTCTGACTGATTTACAAGCATCGTTTCCTCACTACTAATAAAATATTTAGCCATGGTGTGTTCTATTCCGGCAGTCTGTCTATCCCTACCCATCTCACTGTATAACCTCCCTGCCCCCCCAGACCCTAGTTTAAATAACCCTCTGCTACCCTAAGCATACACTGGGCCAGTGCAGCTGTAACCCTCTGGTTCAGGTACAACCCGTCCCGCTTGTAGAGGTCACCCCTGTTCCAAAAGGAGTCCCAGTGCCCCATGTCATTTTAGAGATATTTAACAAAATAATAAAGAGTGCACTATGAATACATTCCGTTTACTGCAGGCTAATTAGAATTCACTTTGAAGTTCTGGGTAAGGGCACAGCAGTCCTATAACCAACATGTTGTTAGGATAGTCTCCCATTACAGAATGGGGTCCTTTTTTAGGGGTATACACATCTCACTTTGCTGTTCAGTTAACAAAGCTGAAACTCTGTTGTACTGCGTAGTAAGTGCAATATGCAACATTCTAGCTGCTTGACCATGGGCTGACTTATCACCATATATGGTGTCGTGTATGTATGTTGGCATTGAAGACCAAAATTGTACAGGTGCTAGAGTGCAGTGAAGGTTTTGTGCACTAGACTGACAATGTGGAGACAACGGACAGAAGAACAAACTCGAGACAATGTTCTGATGTCTGGAAACCAGGAACCTGCTGGAGAGGAATGCCACATTTTTTAAATCATGCAAGACTACATTCCTGAGAATATAGTGTGTGTGTGCCTGGGAGTGAGTGCATATGTGTGTGCATGTGTCTGAGGGTGTGTGTGTGTGTGTGTGTGAGTCGTCCACATTGTCCACTTTTTTGCCGCACGTTCTTGCCTCTCTTTGACACGGTCTACATCTGGTCCCATGAACCAGTATCATGCTGTAAACAAGATGTCAAACATTCAGTACTTTGCATTAGAAACTCTATCCTTGCTACCACAAGTATCTATTTAATAAATAAAGATCTAGCACAACGTGCTTCTCATGTCTCTACCACTGTTGAAGCCAAAAGTGTTTTATGATTTCCTTACTCATGATGAATTTTCATCAAGGGCTGTGATCAAGGACAGACTACTCAAAGCTTGTGCACTAGATTAGAATATTGTGCACTGAATTTTTTTTTACCAACTGGACACAGAGGTACAGGGGCTAACGTAGCCATCCCTTTTGAATGTTCCCTCATTGTAACTCTTAAACTCATCAATAGCCACTAAAATAATAGCTAAACCAAGGGGGTTCTGTTCAGTGCTTCTTCACCAGTAAAGGAGATTTGTATTGTAACCATTACATGAATTTGGCATGCTGTATTTGGCTGCCAAAGTGGCAGAAATCTACACTAAACATACTGCCTGCACATGGCAGTTTAATGTAAATAAATGTAACTAATATTTATCACATTAGAATTTTACTGATAACAAGCGAGGGAGGCAGCAGTCCGGAGTTTTCAAACATTAACTGGCCTGGTCTTTGGCATGCATAGTCACCACTGCTTTACCTCCACAGTCCAGTAAAGCAGAACCAGGGATGCCCACGATGTTTGCATTCACTGGGAAGACAAGGACAAGGCCTAGTGATCCTATGACTCAAGTGCTGCAGAGCTTATGAAATGGCTACAACATAAACACACACTCGCATGCGCGCGCACACACACACACACACACACACACACACACACACACGCTAACATACACATGCATGCAAACACACTAAGACATAAGGGATGTGGTCTCACACACACATACACAAATGTTGATATGTATAAATACACAAACACATACATGCACACAAACACATTCATGCACACTCACCCACACACATTCTTTTCCACTTCTGCATGGTTGACTGTGTTATGTTATTCAGTTATATGGGGCTATGAGAATTTAACTACTTTAACTCCCCGACTAACATAACTTGGCCTGTTTAGCGGATAAAAATAAGTGGAGAAATTACTTTTGATGAAAAATTAGAAACAAAAGGGACAGGACCATGCTTGTGTCACACTCAATAGACTCAATTTTACATTAGCTTCCTATACACATGCTTTTAAGAAGCAGAATTGTGGCTTTTCAGAAAGAAAATTATGATTGTATATCCTGCTTGATTTACAGAGTGACATCATAATGACTAATGGCACATAATGACTTGTTATTTTGCTGTTTAATACTGTTTTAAGGAACAAAATTATTCAAGTAAAAACAGAGGGTAAAAGCCATTGTTTCCAAATCATTTTCTGCAATTTCTAGACCTGTTTAAACCTTTCCCCCTTTTGTTGTTGCCATGATGTTGCCATCTGCTGCCAGGTTCTGTGTCACCTCCAGAATCTGCATATACTTGTCTGGTTTCTCAATGAGTTTCCAATTTACTGAAGCAGAGCTAAAACAGTGACCTGCACTGCAAAGGACAACAGAGTCTCTGCAATCTGTAATGCTCATCTCAGCAGGTGGAGGGAGGAACATACATGCGAATTTGTGTGCATTGGAGCTGCAGTCTCCCTCGCCCTTCCCTCTGTGACACCAGCTGTCTCTGATTGGCTCAGTTGCAACAATTTAAATGTCACCTGTTAAACTGGTCAGAATGAGGGGATACCAAAGACTGAACAAAGGCTCATATCTCAAAATATCTCAAAAACAGTTTATCACCCTTCAGGCAACCACACTAATAACATAATGTAAATAATGTAAGGACCAATCAGGCTTCTGAAGTTGATACAGACCAGAGGGTCCAACAGTATCAACTCCAATACTCCTTCTTCACCATTCTGTCGCTTCATGACCGTCCCATGATCAATACTGACAGCTCCTGACCACTAGTAACAGCCCTCTCTTCCTCCCACCCTCCTTTGGTATGGTCAGTGGTTCTGTGAGCAGGTGTGTGCATGTTGGTGATTGTTGTGCTGGTTGTAATTCAGTTCAGTATGCCATCCCATCAGTCAGTCCATAGCTCCTTTGAACACTGACTGGATCGCTGCAGTGGGGTGGGAGCATGTTGCAACATGTGCATGTGTACTTTGCTCTGGCTCCTCCTCCTCATCTTCTTCTTGGTGCAGCTGCATTGACAACATGAGAAGAGGGCTTAGTCAGAGGGCATGAGGCTGTGTAGCTCCTCCTCCTTTCTCCCCAGCCCCAGCCCCATCTGACAGCTGGTCCTGAAACACATAGGACAGAGCAAATGAGAAAAGGTCACAACCATTGCAATTGTCTACTGAATCTGCATCTGAATGGACAAATGTGGAGTCATGGTAATCTATTCATTACAATGTTGTTTTGGTGAGTCAAGAGGACGGAGGATAGCTGAGTTGAGGAACATTTTTTACTCACCCCAATCTGTGAGTGATCATTCAATTAACTCCTGTGTCTCAGAGAACTGCAAAAAGGATGAGAGTAATGTGTAAAATGAGTAAGATACAAAAAGACAAAAAAGCCAACACTAGGGGGTACTTTAAAGATAAAACAGTAAGAAGAAGGTGGAGGTGGATAAGAGCGATGGCCGTACTTTTAGCAGAAAAGGAGAATAATTCACCTGGAGGCTGGAGTTGCCTGAGGGTGGGGTAATCGGATTTGGCTCCAACAGAGGGATAACAGAGGCGGAGCCAGGGAGGTGAGTGGCACGCCAGTAGATTTCCAAGTATTCAGCCAGGTGTTCACAAGCATCTTCCAGCTGGTTTTCATCCAGAATGACGTCAAACATATCCTGACAGCAGCAGCGGTTGGGCATTGAGTTAAATTACCAGTAATAAATGAAACCTCTCATTTAGTACTCAGGAAGCAAAACAATTTGTGTCCTCAGTTATTCCAGGATATCAAACTGAATTATTTTGTCTGTTTTAATTCACTCTATATTATATTAAAGTTAAATAAGGAAAGAAGTCATGTTGTACCAGCTTGTGCCAGCCTGGTTCCAGTTGTACAGTGGAAAAGAGTTATAATGAGCCAGGCTGGTTCCAGCTCTTCAATGGAAAAGGATATAATAAGCCAGCTTGGTTCCAGATCTATAATGAAAATGGGTTATAATGAGCCAGCACTACAATGAAGAGGGGGTATAATAAGCCAGCCTGGTTCCAGCTTGTAATGGAAAGGGATATAATGAGCCAGCCTGATTCCAGCTCTGTAGTGGAAAGGGGTATAATAAGCCAGAGTGGTTCCAGCTCTGCATTAGAGAGGGGTATAATAGGCCAGCCTGACTCCACCTCTGCAGTGGAAGGGGGTAAAATAAGCCAGCACTGCAATGAAGTGGGGGTATAATAAGTCAGTCTGGTTCCAGCTCTGCAGTGGAGTGGTGGGGAGGGGTCACTCACAGGGGGACACTGTGCCAGCTTGTCTCCCGCCATCATCTGAACATTCAGGTGTTTGCTCTGAGACTTCCCTCGAGATTTTATCAGCCGCTGCAGGACCTGAGGGGTGATATCAAAGAAGACATTCTGCTGACACATTTTGTGTTGTAAACAATGAGCACAATCAGCCTGTCTTGGCTCCTCAGACAGAATCAATAGCTGTGCTGATCTTGCTCATGAATCTTAACCACATGACCTGTGGGGACACCTGTATTTCAGTCATTACCCTCTGGGTTCATTGTCAGAACTCAGCCATTAAATGTATAATTAGTCAGATGACTGCACTGATTAACACAGCTGATAACTAATTGTGACATTCTTTAAAAACAAACAAAAAAATAATTTGGCTTACAAGGGAGGAGGCAAGAAGAAGTCATATAAGGAACATCAAGAACATGCAAATCAAAGATCATACCTTTGAGTGAAAGAGTGCAACAGTATCTGCTGTCATTCATGATGTGACAGCATTTAGAAGTGCAAATAGTCCCTATGTTTTCCTTTAACTGACAATTACCCCTCATTTCCCAAATTTTGTAAGCTTTGACTGGAAAATTTAATCCAGCTTGTCATTTTGACAGGAAAAAACACTCCTAAACATGTGATTTACAGAGAACATTATCTGCTTTGCTTTGCTCCTTAAGAGGTTTCATATCGGTCCCCTGTTCAAGTTCATCCTTTTGTTTATTATATCACAGCACCCATTTACAGTCACAGAATAACACTCGCCACTAGGGATGCCTCTGTCTGAAATCAAACACCACATATACAGTTAATGTCTGTCATTATTACAAACAATCCGCAACACAGACCAACAGGTTAAAACTGTGCAGGGGTGTGAGGGGAAATGAGTTTATCAGTTTACAAAATCCTTGCACGATTCTATGTCAAAGAGTCTGTGACAGATTCAGTTGCCACGATTAAACATTGTATAGCAGGTATTTGTTAAAGTGAGTGCTATGAAATGCACAATTGTGCAAACAATTTCATAACTTGCATATAATCTCATAGACTTTCCAGATAAGCATTTTTTTTATGTGCCATTAATATTCAAGTATTGATGTTCAAGATGAATTCTGCAATGAGTTACAATGTAACGAATACAAAAGTTTTAAAATTTCATTTAAAATAAATGAATAGTTTGAATGAATTGCTGAATAACTGTTTGGTGCATTTCAGAGCCATACTGTGGTGTGCTGTGAACCCACTGTGAAAAATGAATGTTAGGGCCAGAACAACTGAAATATTCAATGAGGACCTTGTCATTTTAGCAGCATTTCCAAAGGCTCATAAAATACATCTACATCATGCTGTCTTTCTGGTGAGACTTTATTTAATACTAGGCTAATGAAATGATGAAAAGCTTATCTATGAAAATTATAGAGAAAGTTTCGCAATTTGTGGGGGATGAAAATTTATCCTAGCAGCAACTTTAACTCCTCTTGAAAAAGTGGACAATCTCTTATTGCGTGCATTTTGAACAAGCTGGTGGGTTGGGGGTGGGGCAGTTCCATCAGGCAACCAACTTGAATTATTGAATTAACTTGAATAAAACTTTCATTTGAATAATGTGACTGCATTTGTATCCAACAATGCAACTGATACTAAAGGCATATACCAACATTCAAGGCTTGAACACACTCCTGCACACACACGTCCACATTGTCCATGGTTCTAAATAGTTGGACTAAATTCAATACTTCACACTGTCAGATCTAAACATCACTGTCATTTGTGCTTAATTAGTGGCAGTTAGTAAATCAACTCAGATGATTGTGAAGGGGCACTTGTATAAGTGTTTAACAAGTCGCTTGAAAAAAGGCTGTGTCAATCTCTTGGTGTTAGAGGGCTGAAGTGCATGCAAGAAAATAAGTTGAGAAAAACTGATGGCTTTTGTCATGATGCCAGAATTACTGACACCTCCACAAATCCCAGCATATTAATTCATGCATGAATAGCTGTGAACTGAAATTCTGTCCAATGTAAGTGTCAAATTTTGTTCAGTTTCAACCATGCCCCTTGGTTCTGATCACTAAACTCAGCTTTATGCTCCATGGTCCAATTTATTAATCCCATTTAAAATTCTAATGCATCAGACAAATGATTCAAACTCAGAACCTTGCACACATCAGCAAAACAAAGCCAGTATCCACTGAAACAAGCTGTATACCATGCAGACTGTGACTGTTTTTAGTTTCCTACCTTAGGTGAGGAAACTTTGACATAGATGATTATGGGAGCTAGTGAGGTCTTAGAGAGTTGTGCAGGGTGGTTAATTGTGTCTGCATCCAGGACCACCAGCTGCAAGGTCTTGGCCAGCTCAAATATCCTCTCAATCTCACTCTGGACCTCCACTGTGGGGGACAAAACACAGAGACTTTCACCTGTTGCCACAAAACACCTCAATAAAAAACATCAAAAGCACTCAGGGGATCACCACTCAAAAAAACAGTGACCTATCCAACCAACAAGTTTTTAGAGACTGTGGTGTATACTAGCCAGGCCCATCCCAGCTCACCTAGACTGGATCGTGTGTTGGACCTCTCCAGGATGGCTCTCTTGTTCAGAACAGATCTTTTAGCCAGAGAGAGATCAGCTGTCACCCGTGTGATGGAAATTCTGCAAGATGGCATCCCATCAATACACTTTAACTCTCCACAGTAACATATTTTAGAAAAAGTCTACTTAACACCATCAAAATCATGTGAGCTACATGCAGAGCAGTCCAGAGCACTGCTTTATTTGATAATTATCTTGACCCTGCATGAATCATATATGTTCGCTTAGTTGATTGCATCTGCGATAGCAATAATTATAGCACTCTTTGCAGAAAATGAATTAGATCATGAAAAAACATCTGATTTTAAGCTAAAACCTAATATTTGATTTTAAGCTAAAACTGTCTGCTTTGCTGTGTGTCAAATTATTTTATGCCACCTGGTCTTTGTTGTGATTAAATGCATTTAACATGTGCCATGCACATTTAAAGTGCCCAAAAGGTACCATATGCTACAATATTGTTGGTGTGTTAATCATGGAATACAATCAAAAACAAGAATAAAGACAGCTATCAGTCAAAAGGGAAGTTCTCTGCCTTTGTTTTCTGCTCAATGGCCACATGCATACTCATCTATTACAAAGAACATAACCACAATTTTATTAAGCAAAAGCATGTCTATCTGAAGTTTATTTTAGATGTACTTATGGTCCACAACTAGTTATGATCACGATTTAAACTGGAATCATTTGTGATTTAAATTCCATTGTCTTGTATCAATGTATTTTACACTATTGTATTGCCTAAATCATTCATTGTTGGCCCAATGACTTACCGCCCTTCAAATCTGTGCTTCAGGAAGTCAAAGAGTGCTTTCTGCATCATATCTGTCACCTGCAGGGGGGATGAGGAGAGGGTTTCAGCACACAGGTCTGTGGGCTCCACTTAGCTCCACACTGCATTTCTCTACCAACAGGAGTCTAGAGGATTTCAAGAGATAACTGTCTTGCAAAGGTCCAGGACAACATTTGCTCACAATTGTTTTAAAAGCTGGTAGTAGATTTAAAAGTTATCTAAGTTACATAAATAAATCAACTCTGCTTCATTTTTAGTGAGTTAAAGATTTGAAGGGGATTGCGCTAAAACTATGAGGCTTTGACAGGGCCTGCTTGAGGTGAGAGTGTTTTGAAATGGGAGGAGCTGGAAACGGAATGCTTTATGAAAGGAAAGTAGACAGACATGAATGTTTTACAGATATAGTAGCCCTACTGTCAGATCATTAAGATATGTGCCTCTGACACCTGACATCAAACCACCATCACCAACTCCAGTTACAAAAAATATCACAAAAGCAGAGGTCTGACATCACAAAAACTGAAATGATAGAACAGTGATGGACTCATCTCGTAGCCTTTGAGGGAAGGACCAACTAGCACCACAGGCCTCATGGAGGGAACCACATCATATGGCGGAACATGTTCAGTCTGTGGGGGAGACAGAGACAACCATGACCATGCCTTTAAGTGGCATCCCGGACTGCTCACTGGACATAAATACACCCTAGGGAGAAGAACAACTGGGCATACAGTCCAAAGCATTTACTAACACTAGTTAGTAACAACATTTACTAACTTACTTGTTTCAAGGGTGAGTGTTCTGGTGAGTGCTCATTATGTCTAGCTGTAGCCTTATATTGGGTTTAAAATGTTGTTTTGGATTTTGTTGAAATCCAAATAATTATTTGAAAATTAAATATATTTTTGTAAAAAAAAAAAAAAGTATCTTAAGTTCCAAATGAATAAATAGGTTAATCTGAACAGTAGAGCTTTTCTCATTTTAAGTGAAATGCAGTACTTAGCTATATTCATGTAGAGGTTAACCCCAGCCAGGGCCAGCTCCTGAGATAAGCAGAGTATGCGGCTACATCCTCTGTATATCATAAAATGCACAGATCTATGCAAATTAGTTTATTAGTCTATAATAAATTGGGGAATAGATGGAGGTTAGTATTTTTTATTTTTATTTTTAAATTTAAATTACACTATCTTCCTGATAAGGGGAACTGAAGTACTGAAAGAGACAGAGAGAGTGTATATGCTTGTGATCATTAAGCCTACTGATATATTTCCTTCTTTTTTCAATGCATGGTTTAAGGCCAGTAAGAGGCAACGGAAATGGTGCTCATTGTGCTGTACATCTCTGCACCTTGAAAACTCTCAAGAAAGATTTAATGGCACATATAAAGTCACACAAACACATGGACTGAGAGGGCAACAATGCCACATTTATCATCAGATGTGTAGACGCATTTTATCTCAGCCAACATCAAGTTTCAGTGTACAATTCACATGACATTTCACCTCTTAACACAGTTTTCTTATAAACAAATAAAAGGATATAAAACAAATCAAAGAATGTTTTGAAAAGTTCAAGAAATGTTACAATCTTTTAATTTTACTTAACTAAACTTTAAAACTTTAAACAGATGATTTCAAAGCATATTTTATTTCTCTTCTGTGCATGAAACATACTGTATCAATTTCCATAAATTCCCATAAATTCCTATTAATTTCCATGGAAAATTTCCCAAAAGTTCACAGAATTTTGCAACCCTAACGCCAGCCACAGATAAAACGGATGACCAGATGGCGCATTTTGCGATATCCACAGGCATTGAAGAAGTTCCATCTACGTCAGCCAAGCTGTTCAACAAGAGCTCAAGAAACAACAAGCACAATAACAGAGTGGGATCCAGAAGACTCTGAATATAAGGTGTCAACATCTACTTGTATGCACACATTTTGTGCCTTAAAGCAACAAAATAAAAAGTTCAAAGCTACACACTGCCTGATCTCTTTAATCCTCATATGTCCTGTACTTGCCTATTATAGATCACTGAACATGACAATGAACTGGCAACAGCTGAAAAATTGATGTCATCACCTGTAAAGGAAATGAGGATCTGAAGGTTAAGAACCTGAGTTGGGCAGTTGGATTGAACATGATCATGAGTGTAGTGAGCAAACTGAATGTGCAGATCAACTGAAATGAAGCCAGTAATTTAACATGACATGGGCAAACTGCATTCCTTAAAAAAACTGTCAAGAAAAATATCTTAATTCTATAATTAGTTTTGAATTATAATTAATTATAGTCTCGTCATTTGTCGAATTAGTCAACCACTCAATTTGAAATATTTTTATATTTATTCCATTTCATATTTTCTAAAGGCATCTGTTAAGGATTGCTATAAGATATTGAAAAAGGCAAAATGGGGAGTTATTTTGTTAAGCAATATGCACTTTTTAATTCACTAAAAATTTTGTAATGTCACAAATTGGAAAAGTATTTAAAAGGTAAAATGCATCAACCTATCCAGTAAAGACTAACTTTAAAAGGTTTTGTACAGTCATTGGTATATCTTCATCTGATTTATATGATGTGGTGTTTTTTCAAGGCTACAGTTACAGTTACATTAATTCAGTTCAATAGTTGGCCAGACAAGGTACAAGCTAGCTAGTAGAGATACAAGTGCATGAAACTATACATTTGAATTTTTTAAGGAAAACAAAGATTAAGACATAAGAAAGTGCTTTAGGTGGTAATGTTTCAGGTGTTCACGTGAGCAAGAGCTGTGTTTTCAGATGTTTCTTGAAGACAGTGAGGGACTCAGCACATCAGATGAAGTGTGGAAGTTCATTCCACCACTGACAGACAACAAAGGTCCTTTTCCAGATTTTGAAACATTGATACATTTTAAGATTTTTGGTTTCTACTTTCATGCCAAATGTGTGTAATGTTATTGATTTTGTGAACAGTGGAGATTCAGTTATGTGTTTTCTGAAACAGGTGCAGAAAGCTCTCTCTGTGGCTGAGAGGGAGAGAGACCGCTACCAGGAAGAACTGCAGTCTAAGCATAGATAGACACAGTCACCGGAAGATACATTACATACTCCTCCTCATTACCATTGTAACCCTTTTACCACCGGCTCGTGTATTAAAACCCACCTTATGCTGTAAGATGAAGCCTTAACCCTTCTTCAATATCTTATGGTAAAAGAGACATTTCAAATTAGTGAATAACTGCCTAAGGTAATGTATGATTCTCACTCTCATTAATAAATGTGTGGAGACGGTGGGTAATACACTTGGACCTATAAGCACTCATATAATACAGAATCAACAATGTTATGAAACGCAGTCCAATAATATCAACACAGGATCTCAGGCTTTAAATTGTACATTAAAATGAACAGTAGAAACACATTCAAGCCTTTTTATAGGAAAAGAAAAAAATACAAACAGAAACACGAATAATGATAGTTTGTCTTTTTGTCCCAAACTGTCTAGTTTTGAGTGCACTCTTATGTTGTTTCGTTGGCGCGCTTTAGTTGGAGCTCATGAGGGAAACCTTGGATAACAATACCTCCGTGTATCGGTGAAATCAGCAGGACCAGACCGCGGAGAGCGAATGAATGAATCGCTCCCTCGTCAACAACCGTCTCCGCCCACAGCAACTCGCAGCGACAGCCCTCTGTACCCCTCGGCACCTGCTAGCAGCGTCGGTCCTCCGTCTCCCTTGGCAGCAGCTATCTCCGTCGACCCGGCGAAACTCCTCCCGTCCGTGCAGGTGATGTCTTCTCACAGCAATGACCGCACCGTCAGCTCAGCTCCGGCCAGCCACCTAGCCGAACTCGCCTCGCGTTCACCAACACAAACGCGTGACTGCCGTGGGGAGCCTGCCTCGCACACTCTCCATACGTGGTACAACAACTGTTCCCCCGTTCCCTGCTATCTGCTCCGCGCCATTAACTTTTTCGTCCCCCCCCGCTTCTTTCCGGAAACTCTCACTCCAAGGTCATGAACTCTCGTACGAAATAAAAAAAATACTTTTTCTGTTTTTTTTCTCAAAAGCATTCAGAACCCATGACATTGTATATTTTAAAGTCACACATTTTAAACAAAGAATATTAAAATGGATAAATAATTTATTTATCTCAACACTATTTATAAATTTTAACTTCGCCGTAACAACTGGCATTCTATCTTTAAATTATTCCCAGGAGAGGAGAAAACAAAATAAATACAACTGATATTTATCAGAGTATTACACTCTCCCCCCACCAAAATAAAGGCATGCCCTCAGGACTTTGTACCATTGAAAACATAAACAACCATGGCACATCTGGTAAGTCACATAATCAAGCAATAACAGGAGCACCTATCCACTTGTAAACACAAGAAACATATTTCACTATAGGGGCTGCTACAACACTTGGATGACCTGGGGTGTCATAAGTTAACCTTAAAGGAGCCCTCTTCATTCTCTGAGGTCACCCAGTCTTAGTGTCAAAGTCAGGGTCAGTGTATTCTTGTTGCAAGGGAATGTCTTCAGTCAGTGTTTTGTCTCTCTCAGTCTCTTGCAGCTCAGGTTGTGTTGTCTCAGTAGACTTTGGTTCATTTCCACTGTCCATCTCAGATTCCTCCACAGATTCCTGTATTACTGCCGGCTCAACGACTTTTGGTTGCTCAGTCAGGTCACTTAAGGAAACATCCAAATCCAGGCTGAGTGGTTCCAACGTATTATCATCCACATTATTCCTGAAAGGTTCAATAATTGGATCATACCATCGCCCATAGCCCTCATCTTCGGAGTCTCTTCTTTCAGAGTCTTCATCTGGCATTTTCTGTGATGTCTTTTCCTTTTCAGGCTTGCCTGTGTGTTCTTTCTGTCTTCTCCGTCGAGGGACTCTCCTGATAGGTATAGGATCTGTATTAGACACAGGATCTGGACAACTCTTCCCAAGAGGCAGGAGGTGATTTCGATGGAGGATTTTGATTGGTCCATCACCATCTTCAGGTTTCAACCGGAACACTGGCAAGTTAGGCATCTGGCTTTCCACAACATATGGGGTTGAGGCCCAGCGATCTGCCAGTTTATGCTTCCCTTGTAATCCAAGGTTCCGCAGCAAGACTCTGTCTCCAGGCAACAACTGTGAAAATCTGACTCTTTTGTCATACCTCTGCTTATTGTCATCATTTCGCTTGGCAGCAATGGACTCTGCTAGCTCATATGCAGCTTTCAACTCCCTCCTCATGTCGGAAACATACCTGAGGTAAGTTTTCTGTTGTGTGCCGTCACTGGAAGTCTCAAAACATAGATCCACAGGTAGTCTGGCTTCACGCCCAAACATGAGGAAGTAGGGAGAAAACCCTGTAGCTTCATTTGGAGTGCAATTATAAGCGTGAACCAAATGTGCAATGTGCTGACTCCATTTTTTCTTCCTGTTTGGTTCCAGAGTCCCCAACATGTCCAACAAGGTCCTATTAAACCTCTCGGGTTGGGGGTCCCCTTGAGGATGATAGGGTGTCGTTCTTGACTTTTCAACTCCAAGTGAACTCAATACTTCGTGGACAAGGCGACTTTCAAAATCTCTCCCCTGATCACTGTGCATCCTCTTGGGCAATCCATAGTGGACAAAATATTTCTCCAGCAACACTTTTGCCACTGTAGAGGCTTTTTGGTCCTTGGTTGGAAAAGCTTGAGTGTAGCGGGTGTAGTGATCAGTAATGACTAGGACATTTTCTATGTTGCTTGAATCTGGTTCAACAGACAGAAAGTCCATACAAACCAGGTCCAATGGTCCATCACTTTGCAAATGAGACAACGGTGCAACTCGCCTGGGTAAAGTCTTCCTTTTTATGCACCTCACACAAGACTGGCAAGACTCCTCAATCTCTGACTTCATCCGAGGCCAGTAGAATCGATCCTTGATCAGGCCATACGTCTTGTCGAGGCCAAGATGACCCGAGTCATCATGTAGTGATTTCATTACTGTGTTCCTGTACTTTGCTGGTAGTACTAACTGAGAACAGCATGTTTTTCCTGGTGGGCTTATAATGCGATACATCACCCCTTTTTGCATCCTTAACCTATCCCACTCTCTCAACAGCAAAGAGCAAGCTCGATGTTTTGTCTTGTCAACTTGGGTGATATTTCCATTTCTCAGAGCCGACCACACTTGTCCTATGCCAGGGTCTTCCTGCTGAGCAGTTGACAACTCAGTGAGACTCAAAATAGGCATATTTTTGACACTTAAAGAAGCCAGATTGCAATAGGCTTGTGGGATGGCTTGTGGAGAAATCCCCAAGAAGTCAATGGCTCTACCAGACTGCGGGTTTCTCTGTTTGGTCACCGCAGACACCTGGCACATGGCTCTCACTCCTGCTGCAGGGATGTCTTCCCACTCTGTATTCTGTATTGGACTGGGATGTGGGCGACGAGACAGAGCATCGGCATCAATGTTTTGGACTCCTGATCTGTATTTGAGACTGAAATCATAGGTAGACAGCGCAGCAAGCCAACGGTGCCCCGTCGCATCCAGCTTAGCAGACGTCAGCACGTAGGTCAATGGATTGTTGTCTGTCCTCACCTCAAACTTGGCCCCATACAGATAATCATGCAGCTTATCGGCTACCGCCCACTTCAGCGCCAAAAACTCTAATTTATGGGCTGGGTAATTTTTCTCTGAAGGAGTCAAGCTTCGACTGACAAAAGCCACTGGTCTTAATCCTTCACCCTGATCCTGGTACAACACTCCTCCTAGCCCCTCTCGACTAGCGTCTACATGCAGCACATAAGGTAGCTGAGGGTTTGCAAAAGCTAACACGGGAGCTTGAGTAAGCTGTCGCTTCAGCTCCTCAAAGGCTGCATCACATCGGTCATCCCACCGACTACCAAAAGGCTCTGAGGGGTTTAGGTAAGTATTTTCCTGTTTGCCCTTGGATTTCTTTGCAGCCGGTGGGTAGCCGGACAACAGTTGGTTCAATGGTTGAGCCACCTTGGAATAATCCTTCACGAAGCGCCTGTAATACCCACAGAACCCAAGGAATGACCGCAAAGCAGTCACAGTGTTTGGTCTGGGCCATGTGGCTACGGCTTCAGTCTTCTTCGGATCAGTGGATACCCCATCTTGAGATATAATGTGTCCCACATATGTTACTGATGGCTGACAAAACTGGCATTTATCCAGTGACAACTTGAGTCCTTCACCTCTCAAGCGGTCAAGCACCTTTAACTACCTGGTCTCATGCTCCTCAAGCTTCGCGCCAAACACAATGAGATCATCGAGATAGACCAAGACTTCGAGCAAGTTCATATCTCCAACAGTCTGTTCCATTATTCGCTGAAACGTAGCAGGGGCCCCTGTCACTCCTTGTGGCATTCTTTCAAACTGGAAGAATCCAGCCGGGCAGATGAAAGCTGTCTTCTCTTTATCAGAGTCATTCATAGGCACTTGATAGTATCCACTGCGAAGGTCAAGCACACTAAACCACTTGCTTCCACTAAGACAGGCCAAAGCGTCATCAATTCTTGGCACTGTGTATTGATCAGGGACAGTGCGGCGGTTTAGAGTCCTGAAATCCACACACATCCTTATTTTCCCATTTTTCTTTCTCACAACCACAATGGGTGAGGCATAAGGACTTCGTGACTCTGTGATAACACCAGCACTTTTTAGCTGCGACAGATGCTGTCTCAATGCCTCCACATCTGCAGGCGGCAGTCGACGAGACCTCTCACGAAATGGTTTGTCATCGGTGGTCTTGATAGGGTGCTGGGTGCTCTTACTGCATCCTACATCAAACTCATGCAGAGAAAAAACCTCACCCCGTTCCATCATTTTTGTCACCAATCTTTCTTTCCACTCCTTAGGGACTGGTGAGTCTCCAAAGTTAAACGAAGAGGGGGTCAACTTTCCAGGTGACTCAACATCAGACTCTTCCTTTCCAGGAGGTGATGACACGACATTGACTGGAAACAGATGAGCTATCGGCATTCCTCTTGTCAAAGTTATTTCTCGTGTTGACATGTTTCTAGAACAGTGACTAGAACAGTGATTCTCTTAGCCATCACAACGGTGGGTGCCTGTAACTCTGGCCTCACCAGGAGCTCATCCGGATACCGTGATTCATCTGCAGGGTCATCAGGTGAGTCCACGAGGATGGCGTGAGTGCTTGGCACTCCCGCAAACTTTGGTGTACCAGTCACCCTGGCGACTCCCCCAGGCCGTAAGGTGACGGCTTTGGCTTGAGTGAACCACACAGTTCCTCTCTTGTTGTTGTCAGTGTCAGGTGGTAGCTGTGAGATCTCATCAAAAGCTTCTCTGAAGACTGGGTGAATGTGCAGGGTTTTCACAAAGTTTTCTCCCCCCTTTTCTCTACAGTGGCTAAGCAGTCGTCTCACAGTGGGTGTGTTTGTGCCAACAAGCATGGAAGCCTCACCCCTTACAACTGGGTCGGGACATACCAACACAAGTGCATCAATGGTCTCACTCACTCCTACGTCAGCTTCCAAAAACTCCAGCCTAAGTGACAAATAGCCATCATAAGGGTAGTCAGCAGGACTAAGACCCCATATCTGCAAAGTGCTTATAGATGTCAATGGCAGGTGTGTCAAATATCTGTCGTAAAAGGATCTGTACAGCAAAGTTACTTGAGAACCAGAATCGAGTATGGCTTTGGAGTAGACGCCCTCAATCTGTACGGACACGACAGAGCTAGGGCCCACTAAGCCTTCAGGTATAGTGTCCTCCACTTTTCTATCTGAGTTTCTGCACTTTGTGGAACGTGTTACAACCACCGGGGTGCCAGGCCGTTCCCCTACTAGACCCCCCCGTAGTTTCCCAATCTCTTCGTCAGTTTAATGAGGCGCTTATTGACTTTGAGTAGATTTTCTTCCCCCTCACATTCTCTCTTGAAGTGTCCATCCTCCCCACATCTATAACAAAATATCCCAGGTTTATCTTCTTGATATCCAGACCTTGGTGGGGTAGCATTTTTTTTGTATTTGGTCTTGGCAGGGACTCCAAGTTGTGGACTTTGGGGGTCTGGTTGTATTGCAACTGTAGCAGCTTTCAGGCTAATCATTTCAGCTTTCATGACACTGATCTCTTTTCTCAGCTGTACTACTTCAGCATCAACTTCTGTTTCAGGTGCAGGCTCGAAAACAGGAGCTACAGACTGTGACATTACTGGGTTCTTGACATCGTTTCTGCTTTGGAGCATATCTTCCTCCTCCTTCACCTCTTTTAGCAACTCACTGAAAGAAAGAGGTTCTCGCAGCTTATGTGTCATACGGAGGCGGAGAGCAATCATGTCTTGTTGCAGAGCCCCTCTAACAACCTGCTCAATCCGTAATCGATTCATGTCGGACAGTGCCACACCTCCTTTCCTGAAAATACAGTGCAGCAGCTTGTCCAATCTCAACAGGTAAGCAGACATTCTTTCACCAACATTTTGATATGTGTGTCTAAACTTCACCAGGAGATCAGATGTACTCTCAACTGTTCCGAAAGCTGTCTCCAAAGCTTGCATGTAGTCATATGAAGTTGCAGTGGGCTTCTGCACTCTCAGGAATCTCACAATGTCAGCAGCTGGACCTCTCAGGCTCTCCACTACCCTCTGTTTTTTTGTGTTGTCACTGCACTGCCACTCTTCTAGCAAATGCGCTGTTTGCTCTGCCCAGGCATCATACTCTTCCTCCCCATTGGGCATAGGTTTCACACCAGAGAACATGCGAAGCTTACAATAACTCTGGGAATCAACAGATGTGGTGTGACATTTATCCACTAGGGAGCTGATCGCGTGTATTAGTGCAGTGTTCATGTCTAGGGGTGAAGGGTTGAGTAGGCCATGGACATCAGTGAGAGTTTTACCCTCATTCTTCAGAAATGACATTAGTTTAGCTTGAAATCCTTCGCTGTCTGCAGGAGCAGTGAGCACATGAGCAGGCCACGGACCAGCCTCCCCAGGAAGTCCAACAAGGTCAGGTAGGGTTTGATTAGTCAGATCATTAGAAGTCTTAATCAGTATGAACTGTGTTTTAGAAGCTACATCAAGACAGCGATCAACTATCTCAAGTTTCCCAAATGCTTTAACCTGACTCACAGCTGTTAGCAGAACTGCATCTGTAACATCTGGGTCAACCTCACTCAAAACAACTGCATTTTCACAAGCTAACTGTTTCTTTTTACACCAGGCTTCAATTTCAACTGCTTCCATTTTTCTTAGCTCAAACAGTAAAAGAGAGAACTTCACAGTAAATATAGCTACACGTAATTTTTCTATTAGCAATAAAGGTAATTACATCAGCAGCCTCAACTTTTCAGATAAAGAAAAAAACAGGTCAGTCATAACAAAATTAAATCCCGGACGAGCCCCCAAAAATGTAACCCTTTTACCACCGGCTCGTGTATTAAAACCCACCTTATGCTGTAAGATGAAGCCTTAACCCTTCTTCAATATCTTATGGTAAAAGAGACATTTCAAATTAGTGAATAACTGCCTAAGGTAATGTATGATTCTCACTCTCATTAATAAATGTGTGGAGACGGTGGGTAATACACTTGGACCTATAAGCACTCATATAATACAGAATCAACAATGTTATGAAACGCAGTCCAATAATATCAACACAGGATCTCAGGCTTTAAATTGTACATTAAAATGAACAGTAGAAACACATTCAAGCCTTTTTATAGGAAAAGAAAAAAATACAAACAGAAACACGAATAATGATAGTTTGTCTTTTTGTCCCAAACTGTCTAGTTTTGAGTGCACTCTTATTTTGTTTCGTTGGCGCGCTTTAGTTGGAGCTCATGAGGGAAACCTTGGATAACAATACCTCCGTGTATCGGTGAAATCAGCAGGACCAGACCGCGGAGAGCGAATGAATGAATCGCTCCCTCGTCACGGCAGCAACCGTCTCCGCCCGCAGCAACTCGCAGCGACAGCCCTCTGTACCCCTCGGCACCTGCTAGCAGCGTCGGTCCTCCGTCTCCCTTGGCAGCAGCTATCTCCGTCGACCCGGCGAAACTCCTCCCGTCCGTGCAGGTGATGTCTTCTCACAGCAATGACCGCACCGTCAGCTCAGCTCCGGCCAGCCACCTAGCCGAACTCGCCTCGCGTTCACCAACACAAACGCGTGACTGCCGTGGGGAGCCTGCCTCGCACACTCTCCATACGTGGTACAACTGTTCCCCCGTTCCCTGCTATCTGCTCCGCGCCATTAACTTTTTCGTCCCCCCCGCTTCTTTCCGGAAACTCTCACTCCAAGGTCATGAACTCTCGTACGAAATAAAAAAATACTTTTTCTGTTTTTTTTCTCAAAAGCATTCAGAACCCATGACATTGTATATTTTAAAGTCACACATTTTAAACAAAAATTATTTATCCATTTTAATATCCTATTTATCTCAACACTATTTATAAATTTTAACTTCGCCGTAACAACTGGCATTCTATCTTTAAATTATTCCCAGGAGAGGAGAAAACAAAATAAATACAACTGATATTTATCAGAGTATTACACCATCAAATAAATTTTTTTTTTGCCTCTGTGAAGATTGAGAATGGTAATGAAGCCATAATATGCTTGGAGGAGCCAGATCAAGAATCTGCAATTATTGTCAGGCCAAGGGTGAAGACAGTAGGTTATGACCACAGGGCCAAGGATCTTAAAGAAAAGTACAAGAAGGTTGAGGCTGCTGTCAAGACCAAGGTGAGTCAGCTCACCCAGCAGTAATAGAGTACACTTGCTTACAAAACATGCAGAGTAGCTGGACAAAAGTGCAAAATCAAAAATAACTATGAGTGGAAGGTAAACTTACATTTGCTTCCTAGGTAAGATATAGAACACTGAACTTTACAATCACTGGACATAAATGCCCAGAAACACTGAGCGATTAATTACATAATGCACACATTCATTCAGTGCCTACAGCCTGAGACCATGTGAGTCTGACATAGTTCATCAATTCACTATGGATTCAATCAGTTCTTCAAGTTTCTTCAGTACATGATTATGGGTCATTCCATTAAGTCCTTGAGTCTCTTGAGGAGAAAGGAGGGAGGCATCAAAGAAGCGAGGGACATGGAGGTTTAGCAGGAATTCCCTCTTCAGTACAGATGTGTTTTAAGCAAAGAATGCACGGAATGTGACTTGTGGGGAGGCATATGTCAGAAATCCTTGAAAAACTCTTCAATATGAGCATGCATTTCTGCGTGCATGACCAGAGGAAAGAATCTGGGAACTCATGTAACTCCTACATAGATAGTCCTTAATATGGTGACCAGATATCAATTTCAGTCACTGAGGATGTGAGGATGCAGGAAACAGAGAGATCAGCATTTTTAGACAAAAGCTTATATGAATCTTGTTTAATGTACTTTTCTCCATAATACTGAACTGTTTTGAAAATACTTTAAGGAAAAATTGAATATTTCAACAATATGTAAAACTGAGAAGTCAAAATACAATAAAAAGGAATGCCATATTGTTTAGCTAATGAAGTAATTGGCTCATTTTAATTAGGTATTTTTTAAGTAATCTAAGGTAAACATATTAAATGGGAATTACCCAAACACTGCAATGATAAAGCAATGTATTTCAGTGAATGGTGTACTGTTCTTCATAGTATTTCTTTGTTGTCAGAGATACAAAGCAGAGACTGATCCTGACCAAGTACAGGCTCAGTGACCAAATCCTAGCAATTGAAAAAGGTAGAGACAGACAGTCATGGCTACCAAAAGAAGAAAGACTATGTGGACACTGAGACAGGTGAGGAAGAAATGCACTCTCCTGCACTGTAATTTGCAAATGATTAAAGACAAATACATTAAGTGATTTTAATTGCACCTCCCCACATGGAAAGATGAAGACAAATTACAGATTGTTCTGAGAGAGGGAAATACTGCACCTTTAGCAGCAGGATACATATCCAAGTGCCACAGCCTGAGAGACAAAGGGCATGAAGTATCTGCCCAGTTACTGTATAAATGTAAATAAATACATAAACTTTAATCCCTGAGTCAGTTTTTATTTTCACTTTGTGCAGCTTGAGTTTATTGTATTTCATGAAAAAGTGTTTTTCAGAGATGGGAGTTACCTGAGAAAAGGTTTTGTATTTTTTTCTATTTATTATTGCAGTTTTGCACAATAAATGTTCTTAAAATACCTCTGTACTATGTGAAATATGTCCTAGTATATGTCCTAGTAAGTATGTTATATTTAAATATAACATATTTATAATAAATATGTTATATTTATTCCCAAGAAAGAAAATGCCAAGCCAGCTAAAGAAAGGGGATGTAGTAGATGCTTGCGTAGATGTATGTTGTTCACCTGCAGAAGCCACCAGTCCACTTGATGTTAGACAGCCGTTAGCCTACCTGTGTGTATGTAGCCTATGTCGTGGCTAAGTTCATTTAGTAAAGAACCTTAAACTAAACCCCGCCTGCCGCTTATCATTCAACACATTCTAGTTCGTAAAGGATGGGAGAATTTCTCTGTAGCCTGAGGGACTGTGAAGATCACTAGTATCTCTAGTATAAACCTTGCATACTCCAGGAGATTGTAATTCACCTCATCAAAAAACCATTTAACTACAGTACTGTACAATAAAAATGGGAACAATCAATATTTTACTTTCATAACAAAGAATATTTTTAAAAAAACTTAGATAGTTTTACTATTCACTATTAATACCATAACCCTCATAGTGCTTATCTACGGAAGCCAAGAATGGCCGTGCTTGCGATTATTTTTTTTAATGCTGTTCTCTCGAGATCATGAGTTAATTATTTTGTTATCTTGAGAAAACAAAAGGCTGATTTCTCGAGATAACGACAATTTATCACGAGAAAACAACTTCTGTTTTCTCGAGATCACAGGATAATTATGGAGAACTCAAAAATGAGTGTCTGGTTCATTTGATCACACCTGATCACTGAAGTGCGCTCGCCTCTGAAGTTGCAGCTGGCCTTCTCCTTAATTGATGAGGGTCTTCTCCTTTAATTATTGAGGACTGATCTCAATGTTATCTCTAACAGAAAGACACAATGCAATTTCTGCCTGTGTTAGACCTTGACTGAAGTACAGTCTGATGCGTTGATCAATATTGGGTACTCCTGATATTTTCAGCTTAAATCAGTTGCCACAAGATGCATGCTGGCATGGCACTTCTGATCTCTGATAAACATTATAAATAATAAGAGGAAACAACCTTTTGTTTTGTCACGATAAGAGTGATCATGATCAGAGTGAGCTGAGTGCTTTTGGCTGGAGACTATCTCTGCATTTAGCATGGGCTGAACACCACTGGGCCCAGCTCTCAGGGGCAGGGGTCCGCTGGGTGGGATTCTGCTGGGCTAGGGCCTGATGGACAGCTTTTGTGGGCTGGGCCCCACTGGATGGGTGACTTATGGGTGACGAGTGTCTTGTCATCCCTGCTGATGCTGTGGCGGGTCTCTGCTGGAGTGGTGGGTGCAGGAGGCTCAAGTGCTGCATCCTTTAGGTCCCCTGCAAATGTCAGGACTTCCTCCTGGTCAAGGTGTATGTGGTCGTAGAGGTGCGTGCGAGTTACAGTGGGGTGGTGGATGATGTTGACATTAGTCATAAAGGCACAGTCTTTTGGTATTTTCCTGTTTATTTTTTTATCATTTTCCAGTGCCAGAGGTAGCCTTTCCTTGGCACTAGGGTGGAGACTGTGATGTTCGGTCTGGGGAATTCTTTGTGCCTTTTCCACTACCTTTCTAACTGACTCGGACACTGTTTCTCCAGGGGCACGTCAACGGATGGGCAGGGGTGGGCGTACCCATCCAATGAAAACTCTGAAAAAAATCACCGTTATAGCTATTTTTCGAGCGTTCATAGTTTTCTGTAATTTTGTCATTGGTCATCAAAAAAAATGCACGCCTTTCCTATTGGCTATGTTGAAGGTGTGGGTGTCCTAGGTCAGTGCTCCTCCTTTACATTATCATGTTTTGCAAGCTGCATGTTTCTATTAAGTTACCGGCTCACTTGGTGGCCATTGGTTTAGTTATTAGCCAGCTGGCTAGCTAGCTCCAGGCTAGCTATAGCTGAATTGCTGCTAGTCACTGGAGTTGACTTGTTGGGTATAAAATAATTTTACAGAAGGATTACATTATTAGTTTTATTTAGCTAGCTAGGTAATCTTCCAGCATGGATAGGTGGCTCATTAAAAAACAGGCACCCTCAACCCCAGTGCATGCTGCCTCCACTGTCGAGCCCAGCACATCTACCAAAGCATTACTGCCTCGGTGTTGGGGGCAGCAAACGTCCGTCCTCTACAAAATCCAGACACACCATCCTCCAGCTCTGCCGTGTCCGCTCCTGACTTAAATATGGATAGCCCATCCCAGCCTAGTTATCCCAAGTGCCCATTTGGACAAACTGTGAGAAGCTTTAGTGCAGGCTGGTACCAGTCTCGACCATGGCTAGAATATTCTGTCCCACGTGATGCCTGCTTTTGCTTTCCCTGTCGCAAATTTGGGGTTTCCAATTCTGAATGAGAGGACATATATACGAAACGTGGATGCACTAATCAGAAGAGAGCACTTGAATGAGACGGTGGTTTCCCTATACATGCCTGTATGTGTATTCCTCACATTAGAGCAATGTCTGCATGGCAGGAATACCAGCATCGCTCAGAGACATGTGAAAGTATCATGCAGCTATTGGGTCAAACCCAGACAGAAGAGAACAGGTACTATGTTAAAAGCATGGGCAAAGTCATTCAGTTTCTCAGTGTAAGTGAGCTAAGTGAGTAAGTGGGCATTGTCAGGGGGATGGGGATGAGGCAGGTCTTTTAATTAGGCTGTTTGATTACACCAT
Source organism: Megalops cyprinoides (assembly GCF_013368585.1). Taxonomy (NCBI): domain Eukaryota; kingdom Metazoa; phylum Chordata; class Actinopteri; order Elopiformes; family Megalopidae; genus Megalops; species Megalops cyprinoides. The sequence goes on along the minus strand of NC_050589.1, from coordinate 38,414,047 downwards.
TCAAAAAGATCCCAAACTCACAGAAATTGCTAAATGCATCCCTGAAAATGCTAAATACACATCAAATGTCATTCAAAACGAAATAATTGAAACCCTTGCCAAAATGATTTTAAAAGATATCAGGGCCAAATATGAGGAAGCTGACTCTCCTGGACTTTGCATTAAAAGTGATGACACCAGGGATTGCTGTAACATTGAGAACTTAATAATATTAATATTTGTCCGCAACTCCATCCCAGAAGAACATTTAATTGGTTTGATTGACTTGGTTCAGCTTGATGCTGAATATGTGTGCAACCAAATTCTCTCTCATCTCTGGGCGTTTTCACATCTATAGTCCTTTTTAAACGAACCAAACTCAGTCCTCTTAAAGTGGACCAAAAAGTGGACCAACAGAAAAGGGACTCGGTTCTTTTTGTGTTCACATTGTGAGTTCACTTGAAAGAGGACTCAGTTCTCTTTCTGGTCCACTTCAGCTCTGATGGGGCCTCAGTCCTCTTGCTGTTCACACTATAGTTCCTCTGGAGTGCTCAGACCTCCGTCTGTTTGTTTTTTCGAGTGTCCCAGTGCAAAAGCATGTGATCTGTCTATGGTAAGCCTAAAGGGCTAAAATACAATGGCAAAAGGTGAAGCAAACCTGGAGCGCTTTGTGTTCACAATGCACAGGTTAAGCGAACCGCAACGCAGACTTGAAGGCTCTTGAGGTGGTCTCAGTTTGGTTCGCTTCAGAGGGGTCTGAGTGTGTTTGGAGTGTTCACATATGTGCAAAAAATGCTGACTAATCGCTCGGAGTTCGTTTTGAGGGCTGAAAGGGAGCAAGTATTGAAAACACCCTCTCTGACCTGGGATACAATGCTGACAGTTTAGTGTCTGTGTTATGATGGGGCTTCAGTGATGTCTGGGGTGAGGGGCAGTGTGCAGACTTTGCTGCAACAAAAAGTAGGCAAGGACATTCTGTATGTGCACTGCTACAACCACCAACTCCACTTGGCAGTGGTACATGTGAGGCAATCAGAACCTCTTGCAGAGAAGTTCTTTGAATGGTGCAATTCATTGAATACATTCTGTCACAGATACTATGTTGCACACAGGCACAATACTCCCACACTCAAAAGGCTACTAGAGATTTGCTGGACCAGCCATCATGATGTCACCAAGTCCATTGTTGACAATGAGGAAAGCATTATGAGTCTTTAGTCTGAGGATGACAGTGCTCCTTTTGATCTCAGTACAGAGGTGTGTGGTCTTTTGACACAGTTAAACAGACAGAACTTCTTTGACATTGGCAAATTTCTCCTCCATGTGCTTGGTGCGCTGAAGCCAGCCAATTCATTTCTGCAGTCACAAACAGTGGACTTGTGCACTGCAGGGGAGGTAGTGACCACTTCACTGGGGACACTGAAGGAGATGCGATGTGACTCGTTTTGGGAGGAGCATTTCTCTCAATGTGGAAATACCTCACGCTGTGAGGACAGTGCACTCACAGCGTGAAAATAGTGTTGTCAACTATTGGGCAAGGTGACTCTTATGGCCAAACTAGCACTCCAAATCAGCTCTTTTAAAAGAGTGTCAGGACTGCGGCTTCTTAGCCGGGTTTGTTTTTGCTTTCCTTGTCCATGTGCTTTTGTTTATCCCTGTGTTCCAGCCCTGCCCTGTTCTCCACCTACCTGGTCACCTGACTGCCTCCACCTGCCTACCTGCACACCTGAATCCCATCTCGCCATCAGCCTTGCCCTATATATTCCCCCTTTTGTTTCATGTCTCGTCGCTAGTTCGTCTCAGTTCATCTGTGTCACTACAAGATGTTTTTCCTGTTCTACCTGCCTGCCTGTTTTGCTGATCTTTTGCCTGTTTTCTTGACCACGTTTTTGGATTCTCAATTTGGCTTAATAAACAATGCGCTTTGTGCACTGTTTCGCTGTCTGCGCCTGAGTCCCTGCCTGAACCCTGATAAAGAGCTATGTTTAGCATTCTTGATGGAGATGGAGACAAAATCTGCACCTTTTCTTTACCACTCTCTCCTGAAGCCACTTCAGGTGCTTGCAGGCATAGAGCAAAATAGTATGAGCTTGCACAATGAAATTGCTGTGGCGAAAGAATAAACTACCCAACTGATGCAGACCTTTCTACAGTATGCAAATGCATTCAGGAGTACAAAGAGGCCTTCCCCATGTTGCATAGGCTGTATGTCACAGCACTCATCATCGGTGTGTCATCAGCTGGATGTGAAATCTCTTTTTCTACCTTGTCCTGCCCTCTCACCCCTCTCCACAGATCAATGCTGCATTCAGGGAAAAGAGATTTAGTCATTTTGGAATACGAGAAAACTATCACAAAAAATCTGGACATGAATCAGTTTGTGTATATATTATATATATATATATATATATATATATATATATACATACAAATGTTCATCATACAGGCACTGCTGTCTGACCCTGTGCATTCTATTCTATTGCAGCCTACGGAAGGTCCAAACCAAAATTTGCTCACAAGTTTTCCTCTTTAGTTCATCATACAAATGCTCATCATAAAATCTAAATCTAAATTTTACAGAATTTTTTTACATTTTAAAAATCTTTTTCAAACTGCTCTAGCCTTGCTTTTGTGCCATTATTATAGAAGTTTATTTTGAATTTTGGTGAATTTTTGATGTATTGAGATATAACTGTCTTATTGTTTTAATACCAGCCATTTTCAGGTCTTTATTGGCTATGCGGATGGCTGTGTGCCAGGTAGTTGGATGTTCTGTTCAGAAGAGCAGGTCTGCTTTGATTTCTCTGTGATTCAGCTGAATGAAGTCTGACCTCAGAAATCTCTGGGAATTCTTTCAGTAGCCAGGTCTTGCACTTTTCCCCCCAGTGTCACTGGTGACATCATCACAATATCTGATTTCAAGATTACTGAAGCCCCACCCCTTTTGTTCCTTTGAGATAAATGTATCCACTTTCAACTGTCAGAATGTCTGCACAGTGCTGGGATTTAGGTAGCCTCTTGGCTGGAAATATTAGCTAGCTAGCATGAAAAAAATGTAAAAAAGAAGTCTACCTCCCTCTTATTTATACCTCTTTCTCACGATTTGGTTCTTTTGTCCAAAAAGTGGCCTTTTTCTCTCCTTTTTCTCCTTCATCAGTGAATGATAATTACTACTACTTGGAATTTTGCACATGATTCTTCCTTAACCTTCCTATTATGTTGACCCTTTTCTTAGGTTCTTCAGGTTCTCAGTCCTGAGACTGAGATTATTTGTTGTAATTATTAATTAACAGCTATTGTCATTGGCCCACATTGTTGTAATGATTAGTTAGCATAATGTTGTCTTTGAATCACAAGGTCTCAAAAGTTTTATATTTTACCGGTAAATAGTAGCAAAAGGCATTTCTTTTCAGCATAAAGATCCATTTTAATGACAAAATTTACTCTGGCTAAAGCTGGCACATTTGTTACTAATTAGCATGTTTTCTAACCAAGGTAATTAGAAAATTTACCCTTAAATATTGACTGATAAATAATTACCTAGCTAGCTATGTTTACTAATTAATAATGTACCCATATTTGTACACATAATCATCCACATAAATTGGCTAGCTAAGGATTATGTGCACATTCCATGACTTTACAAATAAGTTAGTGCAATTGGAAACCTAAAGATTTGATTCTCAATACCACACACAGATATTGTTAGCCAGGTAGCCTGCATGGCTTTGTTTGAGAAATTCATTGATACCCTTGATTTATGCGCTACGTAGCAAGATACACCTGACATAATCTCATATTTTTAATAACTTTCAAACGTAATCATTAGAAAAAATACATACTCAGAGCAAATGCTACCTGATCTGATGTAAAATGATGCAATGTGATGGAAATGGGAAAAGGAAATTTTGTCATCACATCACTGACTAGTTCAGTCTCACCTTGCCCCCAACGCCACCCCCAGACAAGAAAGGTGATGATAAATGACATTTATAGGGCTGGGCGGTATGGCCTAAAATTTATATCATGGTATAATTTGAAGCACGGACTGCAACGGTATATATCACGGTATATTCATTCATTCATAATTATTACTGTTAACTCAATATGCATCAACGTGTGAAAAGGCAACTCAAAAACACTTCAAAAAAAACAAACAGTCCTTGTACTGCTTACTGCACATACTTTGGATTTGACTTTGAGATTCTACCTGACTGTGTCACATAAGGACTTGCTTCAGATTCACTCAGAGGTAGAATGGTTTTTTGTGTTGCGTCAGATAGGGCTGGGCGGTATGAAAATTTATAACGCGGTATAATTTGAAGCACGGACGGTAACAGTATATATCACAGTATATTCACTCAAAATTTCAATATAAATGCTTCTGAACGGGTAAAGCACTGGTATGGCATTTAAGGTATTTTAAGAACATTTATTGTGCAAAACTGCAATAAATAGAAAAAAATACGAAACCTTTTCTCAAGTAACTCCCATCTCTGAAAAACACTTTTTCATGAAACGCAATAAAATCAAGCTGCACAAAGTGAAAATAAACTTACTCAGGGATTAAAGTTCTCCCTCGCTACGACGAATTTCCGTCAACTGGATTCCAAAGCGGCATGTATGAGATCAGTGTAGATCCCAAGGGGGAAAAAAGCAAGGGGAGGGGGGTGTCACGGGATTTAGGAATCGCTACCAGGTGATAGGTAGCTGATTTGTATAGGCATATCGAAACAATCGGAGACGATAATATAGCCCCACAGTGTATTGAAGTGGTTAATCAATTAATCACGTCTCGGCGGACGTGCGCACATTCAACTTTAGTCTACACATAAACCGATGTTAGATTAACACCAAAATATAGGCTACATTTATAAACGTGACAAAATACCCCAAAACCCCGAAATCACAAGGGTCTTAATGTCTAGCAAGCAATAAAAATAGTTCAAATACGAAAAAAGTTAATTGTCAAAGTTTGTGACGAAGAAGAAGCGAGAAGCCGCGGTTCAAAAAGGAGCAAACTGCAATCTCACCACTCCGACGAACGAGAAGAAAGCAATCCTTTTACAACTGCCCACATCTTCCGACCGGGAATAATCCACAAGGAAAGTTTATTCCAGCAGCTAAAAATCGTGACAGTTTGCAATTAGATGAGCCCGAATGCATTCACCTGTGAATAGTGAACGCCCGAATAGTGTTCACCTGCATGCACACACTAATTTCCCCTCATCCCTAGCACTTGGCCTGTGAGGACGTCCTATCCGTCTTCATTATACAATGTCAATCAACTGTTAACACACACAATGTATACATAACTCAAGAGTAATGGAAAGAGAATAACGTGTTATTATTAAAAGAAAATAACATGCAGATAGACTTTTAATGGGTGGCCATTATAGTGGGACATGGGGGTTTTGAAGGGTTTTGTCACGTCGTTGTATGCAGGCTACATTTTGTCAGGTTAGGCTACTGCTTTGTGTGTGTGTGTGTGTGTGTGAGATAGAGAATGGGTGCGCTTCTGACAGTAGCGCAAACTCACGGTGTCCTGTAGGCTATACAGCCACCGTGCTCACAGTGTCCCGGACAACAATATTTTAACCCTTTCATGCGTACACTGGTGCGTATGCTAAAACCGGTGTGATTACAACACGAGATTGGAAAAACTGTAGCAAATATTTGCTTTGATAGCTTAATAATGCTAATGAAAACTTAAAGAACGTAACACGCGCTACACAGCATAAAAATAAGTCACGTGCGAAAGGGTTAATGCTTCAGAAAAATTCAGAAAATTAATTGCTGTCAGGTCAGCAAAGATTTGTGTTTGTAGATAAAGCTTAGTATTGTGTCTTTTTGATGAAGTTAAATCTAGATCTATGAGGGCTCTACCAGTCAGCACGACCGTAGGGCAAATTCATACTGGTGTACTTTCTATACCGTTTATACCGTCCACCCCTAGTGTCAGGCTTAGAAAAGATTTGTCCAGCAGTGAGACAGGATGGGGAGCATGGGATAAACCTGATTTGATGGGGTGACTGATGGTGATCTATTGGGTTGGACTTGCTGTACTGTTGTGGTGGTTCTTGGACAGGTAAGATGTGTCTGTGGGTCTGTCTGTATTCCTGACCTTCTGATTCGACAACATAGGATCTGGGTTCCTTGCAGATTCCTTTGATGGTTCCCATTCTGTTGTATCCATGAGGCATTTGTAGTCTAACCACTTCTCCTTGTGACAGTGGTCGAAGGGGTTTACTGGATTTGTCATAGCACAGTTTCTGAAGTCTGAAGTTGCACTTCTGCAGTTTCAGCATCACGCGTTGTAGACACACCGGTGTTTTGTGTATGGGCTTATTGAGTATTGTGACTAATGGCTGGTGGTCCGTTTCGATGTGGATTGGTTTTCCATAGAGGTAGTCATTGAATTTAGCACATGCAAACACTACTGCAAGAAGTTCTTTTTCAATTTGCGCGTAGCGCATTTCTGTCTATGTCAATGTCTGTGAGGCATCCACCACGGGAGCATTGTCTTGTAGGCATGCTGCGCTGAGTCCAAAATTGGAAGCGCCACAGGTGAGTGTGACAGGCTTGTGGATGTTATGTTTGTGGGTTGCACAGTTCGCGGAATTTTCGTTTCAAACATTCCAGATTTTCTCTAGATTCAGCAGCAGTAACAAAGTGGCTTTGCTGTCCTTCCCCTGCATACACAAATGCGCGATGGCTTCAGAGCTGGCTGAGTTGAGAATGAATGCCCGAGTTTGAGCATTTTTGAGCATTATGAATAAGTCATATTCTTGTTCAAATACACACCAGTTTTCAGCAATATTGCCATCAAACACTAATGGATTGGGTCTTCGAAATCCTTCTGTCATATTTCCTCTTTACTGACACAGAGAAGAGATTCTCTCTTATCAGAGAGTTGCAGCTATTGTCACCAAACACAAGAATTCTAAAGGGTACAAGGCTATCTCAAAAAACCTTGGCATCCCTGTTTAAACAGTTCGCAATGTTATTAAGAAGCTTACTATGCATGGAACTGTCAAGAACCTCCCAGGATGAGTTGGAAAGAGTCTTTGGAAGTTGGTGTGAACTGTGAAAAAACCACCACATAAAACATCCAGAGCTTAAGGCTGACCTGGAGCAATTTGGAGTGATGGTTTCAACCTGTATCATATGCTGCACACTAAACCGAGAAGAGCTTTATGGGCAAAGGCCAAGGAGGACCCCACTGCTGAAAGAAAAAGATAAAAAGGCAAGACTGATCTTTGCCAAGATGTACCTAGACAAACCACAGTCCTTCTGGGAAAATGTTCTATGGGCAGATGAAGCCAAAGTAGAGCTCTTTGGAAATGCAGATCAGCGATTTGTTTATAGGTGACAAAATGAAGCTTACAAGGAAAAGAACACCCTACCTACTGTTAAATATGGTGGAGGATCTGTAATGTTGTGGGGCTGCTTTGCTGCCTCTGGTACTGGAGGCCTTGAATGTGTTAAAGGAACTATGAAATCAGATAATTAGCATTTTAGAGCAAAATGTGCTACCTAGTGTCAGAAAACTAGGTATGGGTCAAAGATCATGGGTCCTCCAACAGGACAATGACCCAAAAGCACAAAAGAATGGTTGAAAAGGAAAAAAAAATTTTAAACTGGCCAGCAATGAGTCCTGATCTCAGTCCGATTGAAAATCTTTGGAAAGATCTGAAAGCTATTGGGAAAAGGAATCCTGCAGACATTTAAGCGGTTGAACAAATGGCAATTGAAGAGTGGGAGAAACTACCAGTAGACAGGTGCAGGAAGCTTATAGATGTCTACAAGAAACGTTTAGAGGCTGTCATTGCTGCCAAGGGTTATGTAACCAAATATTAGGGAAAGGTGCCTTTTATGCTGTCAGGTCACATTTTATGTTTATTTTGTGAAATCACTACATTTAAGTTGAAAAGGCATCTTTTTTGATGAATTACTTTGGGCATCCTTATAAAATATTCTGATGACACAAAGTTGGTGCATTTCCAATTATTTCTCAAGATATTGTACATGATGTACATACCAATAATGTTGACCAGAACTGTACACCTTTATCAGACCACTGCCAAATAAATGTATTCTTAAAAAGAACTGGATTAACAAAGATCAAACAGACAGAGCCCTGCAGGTTAATGAAACTAAAACAAACATACAAATGGGCTCCTAACAGTGTGGTTGAATTTACCAATGCAATTCATACTGCAGAGATTACTAACCTTATTAGCACATTCCTCTTAACACAGTTCCAGCCAGACCCAGTTGGTGTAAACCTAGCAGTTACTCAAATTTTTGAAATCCATTACTGTAATTACTATAAAGCAGCATCTAAATCAAATCTTTACAAAGTTAACATCAAACATAAAAGAAAAATAGTTTAATAAAGAATGCAGAAACATAAGGGAAAAACTCAGACATTTATCTAATGAAAAACATCATAAGCCACAAGATATCAATTTAAGAAAATACTGTGAAACACTAATAGAATATAAGAAACCATTAAGCAGAAAAAAACAGAGCATTACAACAAAACTCTTACAGAAATTGAGGACTCCATTAACCAAACTCACTTGTAGGAAAGACTACAAAACAAACCCAAGAGCAAGTCATAATAAATAGCAAAATTTGGAAAAAAAATTTGAATCCTTTATAAAGACAATTTTCTAAGGACCTCCAATAAGCTGATGCTGTCAGGGTGACATTTTTGCATTTAAGCCTTAAACACAATACTCCTGAGCTGCAGAGGGCCTTACTTAATTTGTTCAGCTTGTTCAGATGGCTGCTTCATCCACAATATAAATATATAAAGAGATAAATTTAATTCCAATACTTACTATGGCATCTGTGTGTGAGCCACCAAACTGAACCTACACACCCTAATAAATCAGCATGTTCCCCATGCTTCATTGATTTTAAGAAAGCATTTGAAGTGGCAGAGGAGCTGCTGCATTGCCACAATACCACAGAGAAACCAAGGCAGCTGTTGCACTTCAAAAAACCAAAAAAGAATTAGTCTTCATATAGTTTCCTCTATGCATTGTACATTCCCCTGTCAAAGCCCTTCTGTCACATTAAGGATGTCCTCCCTACCCTTAACAAAGACACAAGCCATTTTCAGGCCCAAGGATATGGATATCTTCAGGGATCAGAATGCCAGAGCTAGAACATTGCCAGATTTCAGTGACATAAAAGTAAACATAACTACATTACCGACCAATAACCATTGAACAGTTTTAATCATCCCACAAGAAACAGCCATGATGTCATCAACAAAAACAGGAACTCCTGTAGTTCTACTGTAGCTCAAGTCTGTACATTGTCATTTGCTTATGAGGGAACTCTTCACACCTATTGCTCACTTTTTGGCAACAGTACATTTGATTACATAGTCACAGATTTCAGAGAATTTACTGTCACTGTTTACCAAAGTACTATGTTCCAGAAAAGAACAGAAACAAACACCACCATACTCTGGTTGTTTTCAGGCACACTGCATTGCTAGTCATTGCTGCATATTAATTCAGAAAAATCTGAAATCTAAACTACAATTAGCCTCACCTGTATTTTGGTCTGCTGTATTGACTTCACACCCACATTTCATAGGCTGTGCTGTAACTACACTATCAGCAAAGCAAAGTGACAAAAGCTGAACTTATTCAAACTTTCACTGTCAATATGGAAAAACATACAATTCACACCATAAGTCATAAGACAAAGCAAAAAATTCTTACTGCTTCATTTGAAAACAGGATTAAAAAATCCTAAAAACAGGATTTCTTCTGATCTTGGCTTTTTTTGTAAACTTGTGTGTCAGAGCCGCCCCCCCCCCCCCCCCCCCCCCCCCACACACACACACACACACACAGTCCAGAAAGTCCAAACAAAATCATACAGAAGGGTTCGTAACAGAGCAGGGGAACTCCACACAACAATCACTGGAAAAATGACATACACTCACAGTGAAGAAGGTGTCAACCAGATAATTTTGCATTCAGGTACAATGATAAAAACATCTATTGAAAATGTCAAGAAACAAACCTATTAATAGAAAGCTATTAAAGAAGCTTGATACAGAATGCAATATAAGAAAAGGACTAAGAAAACTACCAAATCAAAAACATGTCCACAAAACCCTGATCCTTATGCCTAAACCGACGAGACGAGACACTAAACCACTACGAGCACATACATAGAAACAAAAGACACTACATGTTCATAAGCAGCTGATACTAACTGAGGAGTCCATATACTCTTAACTGTTTCTGGGAATACTCGATTTCCTTGAATAAATAAAAATAAGAAACTGGAATTCAAAATAGAGATACATTATTCTGCACAAATACCTTAACTGTATCTGGTCTATAATTGTGGATATAACTTCATGGTCGTGGGGGGGGGGGCATAAACAGTGCTGTTACTATAGCAAGAGTGACTACGTCAATTCATAGCTCTGTGCATCCACTTCATGCTGAAACAGAGCTGACTGCATATCAAACCTACCTGCTTCTGCTTCTGTTTGGCTTGAAAAAAAATAAAAATAAAAAATCAGAGAAAACTCCAGAAAAAAATCTGTCAATCTGTTCTGTGATGCAACCTCTGCCCCCTCATCAGCCATGTATATTTTCTTTTGAATGTTTTTACTCATTATCCAGACTTAAACCAAGAAAGTTTTCATGAATTCAAAAGAGTATCTGCACTCTGTATAATATTTGTAATTGCTTTAAATGATATTAATATAAGCCCAGTTTTATACCACATCATTATGAAACAGATTCCTGGGTTTTTAAATGAGGCCTCAGTCACTATGACCATAGACTAAATATGATTCACTCTTCTCCCAGATGCAGCTGACACATACTTGTCCCAAATACACTTACCTGCAGAGGCGGGAGCCCCCCTCCTTCCTCCAGAACCCAGACTTGAAGATGTGTTGCCTCCCACTTTCCTGCAATACACACAGGTATAAACAGTTACACCTGGGCACCACCTGAGTTGTGTGATGTGGTGGTTAGGGAAGTGTAATCAGACAGATCTGGAAAAAAAACTAATTTCATAAAAGGAAACTGAGTACAAAATCAATATCTCACTGTAAAAGTGTTAAAACCTTGGTAACATTGAACTTGATAATCCCCCCTCAAAAAAGGGTCCTTCCTTGCTTGGCCACCAGGGGGCAATGTTGTTGTGAGAGGAGCAGCGGATGGTCGTGTCAGGGTTTCAGGTGGAAGGACCCAGGCGCAGACCAGAATGCCAGACTTAGGCATTTTATTATACAGCACAAGCCACAAAACAGTTGTCAAACTGTTACAGTCAAACAGTCCAAGTCAACACCAGTAGAGCCACAAAAACAGGCAGAGGTCATTCACAGGAGATTAAACAGGTAAACAGGAACAGAGGGGCACAGGCAGAAATCAAACATGAGTGTACAGATATAAGCTTTAAACAGGTGAGAACAAAACAGGCTAATATACTAAGACAAACTGGCAGAGAACAAAGAAAAGAGAGGGATATTTATACACGGACTAATAATGAATTAACAGGGAACAGGAGAGCAGGACAGGCTTCAGGTGGTGGGTGTGGCAGAAGAGCAGCTTGACATGACAGGAGGTGGAACAAGGAAGCACATGGGGCTGTAAACAAAAACAAAAGCATATGTGGGCAAAAATAAAAACAAATACACACCCTCATTGACAGACAGGAAGACAGAAATACAACACAAGGAAGACATCTGAAGCTGAAGTTCTGACAGGTTGAGTAAGATGGAGAGGGAGACTCTTACCTCTGCTGTTTCTGCTCCTGCTTCAGCCTTATGGCTTCCAGTCGGAGGGGGCTGGGGATGAAGGCAACATCAGCCCCCTCCTTCACTAACCTTCCGATCCACCAGTCATTGTTAAATTTCTGACAAAAAGAGAAATAAGAAAAAGTCAGAGATGGAAGAATTTATCTTGGAAGAATTTAAATAATTTGTAATAATTTCTTTACATTCTTATCTCAAGAGGTGAATCAGTGAATGTGTTGAGTGTATCTGCTATATCTGGTGACTTACTAAATTGTCAGTAGGTAAGACTATTAGTACATCAAAGGAACATAAAGCATAAGGATATAAAATGGGTAATGACAATAAATAATAACAGTGCTATATTTGTATTTCTGTAATACTCACAGACACTGCTACCATACTGTCATACAGACAGGTAGACCTGGCACAGCTCATACACCTAACCCCTGTACAATTCTCACAGTGAGACTAGTCACAAGAGTATGAGACTACCTAATGGGTTGATCCATCATGCAGTGCCAAAAAACAGTGCTCTCACTAGCAAAACACAAAACAATATAATTTGTTCAGCTCAGTGAGTCATTGATGGCTCCAACAAATTTAGCATGAGTCATTGAGGGTTGATGCATCCCCCACCTCTTTAATGTGCAGAAAGTCTTTGGTTTCGAAGTTGACTGCTAACCCCTGAACGGGACATTCTTCATCCAGTGCCCCGCAGTAGCCTACATTGGTTTTCACTGCAAATGCCACTGGTTTAGTCTGCAAAGGAAACTGGGTCAGAGGGACTGCTGATGCGACAGGACCTATTCTTCAGCTGCTGTAGAACTGGCATTTCTCTTCTCCACTTGTGGGCCTGCAGTCTGGGTCATCAAGATCATCACAAACCACATATTCTACCACAGGCACTGACTCTGTGTATAACCAGATACAGTGGTGTTCAGATTAAACAAGCTTTATACAATAAGGCAGCGTTTCCCAAACCTCCCCTGGAGGACCCCTTGTCCTGCATGTTTTAGATCTCTCCCTTCTCCAACACAGCTGATTCAAATGATCAACTCATTATGAACTCTTGAAGCTGCTTAATAACAAACTGATCATTTAAATCAGCTGTGTTGGAGCAAGGAGAGATCTAAAACATGCAGGACAAGGGGTACTCCAGGAGAGGTTCGGGAAATGCTGCAATGAGGAAAGCTAGACCCCAATAAGACAATGGTAAGGATAAACTCAGTTTAGTGAACGAATGAAAAAGAAATATTTGTGAGGCAGACTAAGTGAGGGTGCCTATCACCCCGGTTCAGTTTTTGTCATGTAATGGTTCCTGTAAAAAAAAACCCCTACAGACCCTGTCACAGAGCAGCTGTCCATTGTTGTAAAGTATGAATAAACTGGCTTCAAACACTTTTATGCTTGTTTTTCTCCATAGATGAATTGAATGTAAGATCATTCTACATTTACATTTTGTCACTTGGCACTTGACACTCTTATCCAAAGCAATGAACAAGATGGGTACATTAAACAATACATTTACACTGTTGACATTGGCATTGCTGAATAGCACGCATGGAAATACAGTTATGATGTACTGAAAATGTTGCAAAACCATGTAGATGTTATTTCCAACCTCACCAATGAATACCACACATATCACTTCAAATCATGCTCACCCCTGATGAGAGAAGCTAAATACGTTTCTACAGAATGTTCCAAGTTCTACATCTTCAGTTCTTAACCCCCAAGTTCAAAGATGTAAGATCATTGTTCATTTGGTTTTGGTGCACCACCATAAAAATGCTCGTCTTCAGTGCTGAGTCAAATTCATATTCCTGATTTCCTGATGTGATTTTCTGATCTTCTCTAATGTGATCTTACCTTGGCTCTCTCTAGCTGCAGCTGGGCCTGGCGTTCGGCCTCACGCCGACCCGCCTCCTGGTCCTCCTCCACAGACACGTCGGAGTCCGAGGGTCTACTGGTGTAGGAATCGGCTGAACCCTGGGGCCATGTGTATGTGTGTGTGTGTGTGTGTGTGTGTGTGTGGGGGGTGGGGGGGGTGGGGGGGGTGGGGGGGGGGGGTTAGACATCTCACCCACTAGAACATTCCTGTGAAACACTCCTTCTTTGAGAGAACCTTTCAAAGCATATGGTAAACATGCAGCATGAATCTGTAAAATGTCATTTTGTCAAAATATGGTGCTAACATTCTTTAATGAGGAACGTCCTGCACATGTTATTTCAGTAATTGTTCGAATGCTGCTTAAACCCTTTGTTACAGCCCTGATTCTGTCAACTCCAAATATCGACACCCAAATGTAGCGGGCTGGAGAAAATCCAAGTGGACAGAGAAGTTGTTCTGGATGTTGCTGAAGCCCTCTGTCAGTGTCTGTTAACCCGGTGTCTCTCTATGTTTCCCTCCCTTTCCGTCTCCTCTGCCTGCTCTCTCTCTCCCTCCCTCCCTCCCTCCTTCCCAGCCCTTCCCCCATTTTCTCCATCCCACTGCCCCTTTCTTCCCTCCCCACCCCCCCCACCCCCCTTCCCTCCATCTCTCTTTTTTTTAAGCCCTGCTTAGGAACTGCATGACTGAGTTTAATTTAGTCCCTGGAAGCATGTCTTCAAATATTCACCTCCTGTGAGCTCTGATTTAACTGAGTCTTCTGTTAAGCATGGCTGGTCTTTTCTCTAGATGGTTGTTGGTTTCTAGCTGGAAGCTTTTCAGCTCCTGTACTCTCTTTGTTCTTTTTGCTACCATTCGTTTACTAACCCCCCACCACACACACACACACAAATGTTTCCATTGAGGTATGCACACATGATAGATACAATGAGTTGATATCCTGCAAACTTGGCTACAAATCTGGAATACCTCCAATCATTTCCCATGCTAACCTTATAAACCCAGCACGTTCTCCCTCTCCACTGACACAATAAACAGTGTTCTCAGAACCAAACTGATGCACTGAGATCCCTACCCCTACCCCTCCTCAGAAGGTAATTTAAACCTGCCCCCTCCACACCCACAAACATATCTCTCTCTCACACACAACACACATACACAGTCAAACATACAACTTTTTCTCTTCCTCTCTCTGTCTCTCTTAAACACACATACATACACACAGAAACCTTTTTCTCATACACACCAGATTAAATTATCTAGTAAAAATGCATATGTGCCCAAACAGAGGGAGAGTGTCTCAAACATGGGCGCTGAAGCTGAATTGAGTGAATGAATAATTTAGAGAAGTGGTTGGCAAGAGAAGTCAGTTTAACTATTTTTCCTGCCTCAGCATTAACTGTTTAAAGGCAAAGATCCAGGTCAGAAGATCAAAAGATACACAAATAATTATATATGAAAACCTGATTATTCACCAATATTCCTCTAGCTGCAGCTGCCCATATTCCTTCACTCATTCATCTCATACTCCACACACACATTGACATACACAGATACATTTTGACACACACACATACACTTACTTAAGCACATACATACACACAAATGCATGTACTCATGCACTGCCACACTTAAACTGACAACACTGAATTGTTTTATCTTTTCTTGTAATTACAGCGCTGGTTTATCAATGCCTGCAGTGTGGTCCTCATAACTGCATGAATTATCCCAATGTATGTACATATCCCTATATATCTTTATAGTTTTGCCTCATAGATATCACACCAGCCACTTCATGTTTGGCCTTAATGTATGCAGTTTATGTGGAAAAGGATTGCCATGCCTGCTATCGCAGGTCATTCATCCCAACTGTGGTCAGACTGTTTAATAATATCATTGGGCAATAAACCCCATCACTCAGTAAATAAATACTATGGTGTAGTTCTCAATTTTCTATTTCACTGATTATATATAGGTTGCACTCAGTGCTCATTTCTGCACTGTATTTTTTTACTTCTAATGTACATATATTTACTAATTTATTGATTCTTGACTTCTTATATATATATTTCTTTGTATTTTCTTTTGTATTTTTGTATTTTTTAACTTATTGCACATTGCCACTTTTCCTTTCTACCTCTGTCTTAATGCTGCTGTGACATGTGAATTTCCCCGCTGTGGGATCAGTAAAGTTCTATCTCATCTTATCTTATCTTATCTTAAAAGAAATAAATGAGATGTTGAATAGTGGCAAAATTTAGCCAGCAAAGGGACCTAAAGTTTCAAAACACATCACCAAAACAGACAGCTAATTCCATGAGATTCTGTATTGCGCAATGAGCTGATATCACTGTGTGTGGCAGCAGTATGAGGGCCAATTATAGAAAGCTTAATAATGCAGTTATCCTCCACCCATAATGAAATAACTTAACTTTTGAAAACTTGAAGTAATTTCTAATATATTGATCTTGTAACTTTTGCACAGGTGCAGGTGTCAGTGTTATGGCCCATGCAATTTTTTTTGTCTTGAATACTGCCTGATAGGCCTACATATACATATTAATCTCAGCCAATCAACCAGCTTCCTAATGAAACTTGGAGCAGTGAGATAAAAGCATTGCAGAAAGCCATCTAGACTGAACTCCAAATAGAAATGCTTCATTGAGCTCAACAGTCTGATTCCAACTCATTCTAATAGACTTTGTTTCACATGAAGTGTTTTAGACTCCAATGTGCATTAATGGTGCATTAACTCTAGCGGTCCATAAAGAAGATTCCTGTTTTGTTGAGAATTTTGATATGAATGAAAGAATAAATATGGAAACTAAAATACCTCCAGATGGTTCCATTGAACTTCCAAAAAGTAGAATGTTGGTGTAGATTTGTTTTATTCGATTTTATTTAAAAGGTTAATAAACATATGATTAAGATGACCCTCTTGTATTTTCTGGAAAAAATTCATTATTTGTGAACAGTATGAGTTTGCTGTGTGTAATGCTATTACAATTCAAGAATGAAATTTTACGTTTGTTTTTAATGTTTTATCTTTCAGAATCTAGTAAAATCTAGTATGTACATTGGCACCATTACATCATGTTTTTAGTTCTAGTTTAATCAGGGATATGAGTAAACATGAAAGACACTGTAACTGTAAAGCTTTCTAGCCAGCCAACTTCCTAGTGTTAGTTAGCTGCCTACTCTGATTAGCAAGTTAACTGTTCTACCATAATTATAGCTGCTAATTTTATTCATCAAAATGATACCTCAGGGTCATTATAGTTATTTCTGTAATAAATCACAAAAAGGCTCTCATTGTACAGGAGTAAGTCCTGTCAACCTGCCGTAACCAGATAGATGGCACACCTGTAATCCCAATGTCCAAACTGTAGACAGCAGGTTAACTCAAGTACCTTAACTAAATAGCAACCATGGTTATATTTCTCTAGTAAACTCATATTAACAATACTACACTGTAAAACATATAAGCTAGATAGCTAACACTGATAAAATACAACATCATAGCCATTATACATGTGAAGCAAGCTAATGTACATTCAACCACTTCTCAGATTCCTCTTGGAAGTAAAAACAAAACTGTTCTACCAAATGGAATATACTGTAATATACTGAGGAATATGTAGTTCATACATTGCAAATACAATTAAAATGTCTTCATGGAGATTAAAAATACATTTAAATGTACCAAAATTACTATAATTTACATATTTTATAATATTTTGATAGAGCTAAAAATATAATATCTAAAATATATTCTCAACACACAGTTCCTTGTATTAATTGGGTTATTATGCAAGCCTGGCTACATATGTAAACAAATAGTTACTAGTTCCATTCCAGCAAGATAGATATCTGCCTAAAAGCTGAACACTTTTTGTTACCATGGAATCTCTTCTCACCACCTGGCAAGGATAGAGGAAAGAATGATAACAAGTAACTACTGCTGTATATATCAGCAAATCAGTTTGGCCAATGAGCTGTTTCTCTCACAACAACTTTAAGCATAGATGGAGCCAGGTAGTATACCATACCTCAGAGTTCACTGTAACTGAAATGGGGAATAGACGATCAATAAATATCTCTTATCCCAATGTTTCTGAACAAAGGCATCCAAACATTACATTGATAAAAAGAGACCCCCTTCCTTTTGCAGATTCTTTATTCATGGTTTCAAATTCTGGAGCCAGGCAACAAATTTTGTTCATAGGTTCACTCTTTACCCTGACTGCAGAGTGCCATACCAACCTTCATTATTACATTGACATTTGCATGTGCTGTCAGATATCCTTTGCTTAACTAAATAGAGACCATCCAGGTCATTGTGTTATCAGAAATTACTTTTTTGCAAAAAACATCTTGAACATAGCATGCACAGGGAATAGTTCCAGAACTTCAGAAAGTACTGTTAACTACTGAAAAATTATATCAAATATGCTTTAAACATGAAATAAACATAGTTTATAAACTGAACTGAAAATTCATTCATCAAGATTAATATATATGACAGTAATACACTTCATCCAGGTTCATTGCCTTAGTTTCAACTATTCATGTCACTAGCATGCTGCACCAAAGCCTTCATCTTTTCTGCTGAGTTTAGAAAGGATTTCAGTGTAGACTGTAATGCTCAAATGCAAACCAGCATTTAGATGGACATTACACACATTTATTTAATGATCTGGGATAGCACCCTGCCTCTGTATATATAGCTTATACTATAATGTAATGTAATATAATACTGCATAACATAATATAATACTGTATAACATAACATAATATAATATAATATAGAGTTGGAGAAAGGTGTTAGAAGACAGAGAAAGAAAGCGACAGATGAGTGCTGGTGGCAGTGGTGGCAGTGGTGGCAGTAGCGGGGAGGGGGGGGGGATTAGGTAAAGGTGGTAAAAGCAGGTAAAGGTGGCAGTAATGCTAGGTTTCATCAGAAGGTCTGTTGCTGAAATAAGCTAGCCTTCATGCATTACTGCCAAGTCCCATCTCTTAATCAGGTTACATATTTTTAGGGATTGCTTGGCTCAAATGGACTCAATGTCTTTTTTCAGTGCTTTGAAGGGAAGCAAGGATCAGTGTCAAAATAGCAATTGCTCTGCATATTAAAGCATGACTGTCACCTAAAAACAATGACTTCTGGCATGACTGAAGTTTTTTAAAGTCAGGTGTAGACATACTTTAATGGACAGAGGTGAGAAACTGGGAACTTGACAAGGAGATAGGCACTCAACTGACAGATAGATTTGAAGTAGACCACAGACAGACAGACAGATAGAAGGACAGGTGGACATGCAGACAAGATATAAAGAAGGACAGAGCCAGGCCTTCCACATTAATGAGGACCATGGCACTGGAATCAGACATACACAAGCAAGTCTGTCCTGCACTCTCTGTCCCTCTCTGTTACACCAGCACTCCCACATTTCAGCATTTATGGTCCACACAGGCTGACTACCTGCAAAAATACACTCAGTCTGAGGGCTCTATAATGACTTTAATATGCTTTGCCCAGTCTCTTAGCTGCCATTTCCAATAAATAATTGATGGCCTCACTATTGCGCTGGTGCACGTCTGCCCTGACTCCAGGCTGCACGCCTTCACGTCTCCAGTCTAACTTTTTTTACCCCCTGACACCCTAGTCTCCCCTTTCCTATAAAATCCCAGTCGCTAAGGAAATTGAACATCTCTGTGAAATGATTGTGCAGGCTGGATTTGTGCAATCAATTTGATACTGTCAAAATAATGTGATATTATGGTCAGTGCAATGTTAAATGTTTTAGTCAAAAGAGACATGGAAGGCACTGTTTAGTTTAATTAGTAGTAGTAACTAATATAAATGACAACTTCCAGTATTATGATTCTTCCACTCCCTGCCCTTGTAACGCAGAAAGACTATCCTCATCTCCTGTGAAGTCAGTAATATTTTCTCACATAGTTGAACATATATCAGATTTAGCTGTAAGGCATCTGACCTGACATCAGGCTTGAGCAAAACAAATCTGCACCCCAATTTTCATTTTCATGAGGTATTGAAACTGTGAGACACTATGTCAAATGAGTAAATTAATTCATATTTTGTAATTAATTTCCAAATGTCAAATATTACAGTTTCATTTATTTCTGGATTACATACCACTGCATGTTTTTGATAATAATTGTTTGCATTTGTGAAAATAAAATGTCCTTACATGATGTACAGTTATACTAGGTATGGCTCTATGAGCAAACTCAGATCACTGACATTTGATATTTCCTCTTGAATTCCTACCACTTTTGCCTGGTAATTAATAGGTGCCCTTTTAAAAACAATAAATTTCCCCTAGCTGAGGGAAACTCAGGACAAAACCATCTTTAAATACCTCAATACATTGCACAGAGCAGAATTATATTTAATTATATTTAAAACAGAAATATCTAAATACCTCTACACCTCAAACGAGGTGCCCTAATTTTGTAACCATTACCCTAATGAGGTAGTGATTGCTTAGCAAGTCATTGAAAAGCAGAGCCACAGAGACACACGGGTGAGTCAGGGATGAGGCCTTTCAAGCAGTTTCACAGGGCAGCAGTGATGCCTACAGTGTGGGAGAGCTGTGTTGTTCCTCTCCATTTCGGGGTCTATTAAATCTCTGCGCCTGCTTGGGCTCATGCTCCCCCAGGGCAACCAGGCCCTTACTTTTGTGTCCACTGCCCTGGCAGCATATTCTGGTCTCTCATTCAGCTCTGCTGGGTGTGCTGCTGTAGCACCATAAGAGCTCTCTGATACATTGCTTTTCAATGCAAGCCTCACAGCTGTTTCTTGTGCATTTTTAAAGTAAAGAGAAGCCTGTGCACATTAACACGGCCCACTGACTCCTTTATTCTGCACTTTTAAATCTCAGTAGATGGGGTGGTGGGGGAATGTTGCATACCTCAGCATTTGCACTGTAGTTGTTATTCACCTTTATATGGAACCAGATGCTGAGCTGAAAGTAAGAGATATGGCAGAGAGACAACAGATTGCAAGCAGGGTAAGAGAGAGCAATAGATAAGAGTAGGAGTAGAGTTGTGGAAAAAGAAAGGGATAGATAAATGAATGCACAGAGTTTTGGAGAACAGAGTGGGGTGAATAAGAGATGGGGTAGAGTGGTAGGATGGATCATGAGGCATGAATAGGAGCAGGAGTAGTAATGAAATGGAGAGAGAGGGACATTTGGAGGAACTGAGAGTGATGTTGCCTGTCTGCCTTCAGCCTGAGGTCTAGTAATTCAAAAGCAAATCTATTTTGCTGGAAGTGGCTCAACCTAAATTTAGCTCAGCTTTTCATTCAGTACCATCATCTTCTGCCTGGTGATTAGTCTTCACACAACAGTTCTGATGATCCCAAACACTTCTGCCAGGAGGGCAGGACAGCAGTGAGGGGAAGAAGTGACAACAGTGGATCCAGATCTTGCTTTCACTTAAAGAGTAGCTCCAATCTGAAAACCATAATGCATTGTCTGTACAGCAAGGCACATGGGATGAGAGTCATAAATACTGCCAAACAGTTTTTCCTATGTTTCTGTGCTTTCTGGAGAATACAATTTCTTCCCAAACTCCAAAAAAGCTTGTGGCAAATTGGCTACTATTAACCTTAGTATTTTGGTCATGCTGTGGCAAACTTTGCAATGTTGTTTGTGAGTGACTGGATATAAAACCTTAAGCAGTTAGGTCAGTTAGTGTAGAAATCATAAAGAAGTGGATTTCCACCAGGTTTTCACATCATTCATTTCACAACGAATTTATTTATTTATTTTTTTGAATAGCTGGCCAGACTAATGAGGAAATTTTTAAGAATGATTGTTTCCATCTGACCTAAACTTACAAAAATCTGAGCAACAAAGTCAAAACTCCTTAAGTGTGGCAAGTGGCAAACATTATGGAAAACCAGTTAAATGCAACATAAAGGTTGCTGCTCCTTCTTCTGAAGTGAATTGGCCGACACCTACATGGGCATGTTGGTCCCAGCCTGTCAGACTTCCTTTGCTTTGGAAATAGCAAATAACAATTTTTGTTATTTTGCTGACAAAAGATTGGATGAATGCACCTATCTTATGCTTGGCACTTGTTTGTGCACAGAGCGTGTTGCAGCAGGATGAGCCTAAAGCACAGCTGCTGATTAGAAAAAAAAGAGTGAAAATGGCAGGGATATTAATAAATTAAAAAAAAAACTGAATAGAAAAATGCACAGTTTACATAATCTTTCTGCTTAAAATTAAAAAGGATGCCCAAATGATAAATTTCATACCAGGAAACATGAGGGTGACATGTATAAGTCTGCCCAGGATTCTTTATGAGGCTCTGGCACTTCTGAGAGGAATTTTTTAGCATTTCTCCTGGCAGAATTGGTCCAAATCCTTCAGATCTTCACGTTTTCATTTTTTCAACCACTTTCTTGAACCACAAACCCAAAACTGTGTGATAAAAGCTTTTGTGTTTAGTGCTCTCATCTCCTGGTATATACTGTATGTCTTGCAGAAACAGCAGATTCCAATTTGATTACAATTTTAGATCCAATCACTTTCACTTCCTGCCAATCCCATTCCCAGCTTCATCACAGCTGGTCAAATGGATCCAGAATGGCTGGTCCAGTTGGTTTCAAGAATCATTCGCATCAATCAAGTTTTGTTAGAGATTCACAGCTACTTAAATTTCAGGGTGCATTGAATTGGATTCAGAGGGATTCACCTTTAGAACCTGTGTGTAGAGGATGAGTAATATATAAAAAAAAATAAAACAAACAACCACAGAAGAAACATCCTTTGATGACTTTATAGAACTCTTCCAGAAGGGAGTGCCATAAGGCAGGGGTTTTCAACCTGTGGGGCCTGCAGAGTAAAGGTAAAGGCCTGGGTGCAACAAAACGACGGAATATGAGGTGGCATATTTGATTTCCAAAGCCAAAGCACCTCATACGATTGCAGAGACTCTCATTCATCCAGCAGCATTGGCTATTTGTCGATCTATGCATGGAGAGAAGTTAGCCAGCAACATTGCGAAAATTCCACTCTTTGATAATACGCTGTATCAGCTGCCGTATGGGTGAGACGGCAAATGACGTTAAATGTCAACTAGTAGAGAGAATTAAGGGTGTGAAGAAATTTTCATTACAATTACATGAATCGACAGACATCTCGAATGCCTCGCAACTTCTTGTATTTGTCCGCTACTGCTACGAGGGAAAAATGCATGAGGACTTTTTGTTTTGCTGTGCGCTTGAAGGAACAAGGGAGGGATATTTTTGATAAACTCAATAGCAAATTGGATGAAGAGGGTCTGTGCTGGAATAATTGCGTTGCTGTGTGCACAGACGGAGCAGGTCCCGTGGTGGGGAAAAATAAAGGACTGAAGGAAATGGTTCGCGATGTAGCTCCGCATGTCCATTTTACTCACTGCATGATTCATAGGGAGGCCCTTGCTGCAAAAACGCTCCCTTCAGAATTGAGCAGTGTGCTAAAGACAGCAACACAAGTTGTAAATCTCATCAAGACCTGTCAAGTAAAGTCAAGATTGTTTGCACTGTTGTGTAAAGAAATTGGATCAGAACATGAATCGTTACTCCTACATATGGAGGTGAGATGGCTTTCGAGAGGAAAAGTGCTTCAGCGGATATTTTCACTGCGAAATGAACTACGCATTTTTTTTTTTACTGGATTGTGCATCTGCCTTTGCAGAATTGATTTTGCTTGTTGATAAAGGTTGAAAACCCCTGCCATAAGGAGAAGTGAGGCCATAGATAGAACATGAACAGGGCTTCCACACATTATGCCAGCTTCTGCTGGATTTTGTTAAGGGTATCTCCCTTGGTGCACATGCTGTCATCCTTACCACACATTTCCTCTGCTTGATTTGATTTTTGTCATTTCACTTAATGATTTGTACTCTTGAGATTCTCAGGTAGAAATCCATTCAGTACTCATGTACTAATTCACAACCCCCTCTCCAAAAAGTAGCTTGAGTTACATAATTCATATACCGCCACAAAGTGATATCACAGGTATATTTTGATTAAGAGCAGTGTAAATCTGAGTTTTGAGTCTGTTAATGAAAGAGGCTGCCTGAGGGGCTGATGTGAGCAGTAGAGGGTATTACCTCCGTGCATTACAGCACTCTCTATCTTTCTCCATACTGCCAAATTCACTCTATGACAACCTATCAGAAGTTCCACATCCTAACAAGAAACCAGACTCCATCTTACTGCTGGTAAAATCTAAACAGTACTCATCCATAGAGACTCACAGCACAGGAAGGTTCCATCTTCCTGCAATGTTTCCATTGGCTTTCTCAGATTTGCAAGGAAATCTTTCTGCCCACAGTGCAATGCATTAAATGAAACAGAATCTATCTGGGCCAACTCAACTGGACCAATAGAATTTGTCAACACAGAGCCTCTGTAATCAAATCTAACTGAATGGTCCTTGCACTAATTAACTGTCATGTTATAAACTTATAGTTGTGAATCTCATAGTTTTGTTTTATATGTTTACAATCTTACTAGAATCTAGAATTTGGTTTGTTTTTGGTTGGTGGTTTATCCTATCCTAAAATCCATGTTTTTCTGGTTATTATTCCCCCTTTTATAGAATAAACATACTTAATCGTTGAATGTTGCAGGCTTCAGATCTGGGCAGGCCACTGCTATTGTAGCCGTAAGCAAGGTACTTAACCAAAATAGCTTCAATGAATGTCCTAGTATATCAACTTTACTCAATGTATGGCCTATATGCTGTGTATATGCACAATTATATAAATACACAATAAGAATAAGAATAAGAAATACTTTATTAATCCCGAGGGAAATTTGAGTGTCAGAACTGCACCGTCCGGCACACATCAAAAACAACAAAAGAATAAACTGAATAAAATAAATAAAGAGGTATAAAATACAACAAATAGAAAAGCACCAAATATATAGCAAGCATACACACACCATACATAAACACAAACATACACACACACACACACACACAGTACTAGTATCCTTTTGAGAGCAGGCTTTTAGTGCTCATACTCATGCAGTATTTAATTCATCCCCCAAAGGAAGCCCAGCAGCTCTGTACAGCCCCCACCCCCACAACTGACATCACAGAGAAGACTGAGTTGCAAAAACCACCAGAACCTGAACTAAACAAGATAAAGAAGAAACACCCTATCTCCAGTTTCATACAGGAATCACTGCACAATCCTTAGTTCTGAGATCTAAAATTATAGACAGTTTAAAATGGATCACACAACTGTGAAGCATGAATCAACTCTACAGTGAAATACTAATTGTGGTCACACCCTATCAGTCATGCACTGTCTTAATTAAAATTTTTCACATTAATTATTTCAAAAAATTTGGTTACATTAAATATTACACACAATTCACTATGTTGGGGGCAAAAACTGGAGAAGCTGGGAAGATAACTGACTTTGACAATGAGATCTTTTTTGCCAGATCTTTTTAAATTGATTGAGTAGGAGAACAAATGAAGGCAAATGTCAGTGAAAGAATAATTTCACCTAACATATCAATATTGCGTTACTTTTCCTCAAAAAAGAACATCCGGAGACACTGTGCAGCATCAGAGCTCACACTGAGGGAGAGAGAGCTTCTAGGGTCTTTGTACTTACTCAGTTTGAGGCTGGAGAGAGTGCAGCTGGTCTCTTGCTTGGAGAGCTAGTCAGTCATGGTGTGTGTCCTCCCTTAGCTAGCAGTGAAGTGTGCTTTAGTGTGCTTTTATAGTAAGTCTCTCACTCGCTCCCCCCCCCCCCCTTCCCCTCTACCTCTCTCTGACCCTCTTTCATCCTAATACCATCAGTTTTCTGCTATGTCATTATGGCTAATTTCTGCTCTCTCTCCTTTTTCTTTCTCCTTCTCCTCCTATTCATCCTCGATCCTTTTCTGTTACTGTCCTTCTTCCTCTCTCTCAATTCTATCTTTCTCTTGTGAGTGAAGAGTATTTTTCTTTCCCTCTCTTTCTCTGATCTCTTTCCCCTCCCTTCCCTTCTTCTTCCCCCCACTCTCTCTCTTGTTCTTTCTGTTCTGTTCTACATAAAGAAGACTGAACAGGGAAGTTGCAGGTTTTAATTAAGCCAAGTTGTGGAGGTGGTGCAGTGAACATGGCTGGCTGAGTGCTACCACTGGATTCCTCACATTGAGCTGGACTGAGGGACATGCAAATGAACATGCAAAGCCGTGATGAGCTATGGTCTGAGAGAGACACGGAGGGATGCTCGGCCAAGCCTGGCCATTTCATGCACTCAACTGCACAGTCCACTCCAGCAATTCAATGCTCTGGTTTCTTTTCCACTCTAAACACACATCTCCACAATGTTGATGCGTGAATGACAATAATATCACCTGACCAAGTACAGTCAGTTAGCCTCTTAGTGGATAAACTACCTATTACATCTATTCATATATAAATATAAACAAATATTCGATAAAAAAAACAAAAGCAAAAAAACATTCAATGTAAAACATCTCTGTCTCCTGAGATCAATTCTCTGATCTGAAATGAGTGGACATTCCAATTTGCCTCCCACTCCCTTGCTGGCTAAAGACACAAAGTTGTGCCAGTGACAGAAGAATTCTTATATTACAGTACTGTGACTTAGGTATGCAGCTGACTATTTACTTAGCTCCAATGCTATATAAGAATTAGCTAACTGGCTAAATGTTGATAACTAGCTGCAATACCCATACTGGCTAGACATATAATAATCATCTATCTGGCTAAAATAACTTGATAGCTAGTTATATGAACCAGCTAGATAGCTCCCTAACTTACAACAAGTAGATAGCTAACTATTATAACTAGGTAACTAGATAACTCAGTATACCTTTGATTAGCAATAGCTGTTTACCAGATGTTAACCTGCAGGCCAAGAAATGCCAATTATTCTTTCCTTCATGTAATACCTTTCTGTCTAACAATGCATGCAGGGACTACCATCCAAACACATAAGGTTGCTGAGCTGAACTCTTCCTAACTGCATATAGCATAACCTGCTATAAGCTGAGTAAGGATGAAGGGTGTCTCAAAGTGAAAATCTCAAAGCTCAAGCCTTCCCCATAATATTTGTTGAGTGCACTTGGTGCACACTTGGTGATGGCAGAAATTGTTCATGGTGAGGGGCCTCCAGTGAAGGGGATGGGGGATTGAGGGCAGATTGAGATGCAGCACTAGTGTAACACCTTGACCTACTTGAGCTTCAGAGTTCTAAAACTACTGTAAAATTTTTAAAAAGGTAATATCAGAGGAAATAAAGACCTAAAATGCTAAAAAAAAAAAAATGATTCAAAAATTCTCATTATGTAAATTATTAGTTTATCCAAAGCTTTAATTAGGTCACTTAAAGCTCAGTGGGAATACACCAAGAGGAAAGAGCGCTGGGAATGAGAAGAAGGGTTTTACATGAAAAGGATTATTTTACGGTTTGTAATACAGGAAAAGAGAAGTTTTAAAGAATATGACACCCAATGCCTTCCTTAGCTTGGATCAGAGGATATTTCACTAAATAGTTAGTGTTCATTTGATGCATGAAAAAAAAAACAGCCGGAGACAAAGACTACATACAGGTGATAATAATAGTTGTTCAGTAGCTTTTAGAACATTTCACTTACAGCACAGGTTTAGGACAAACAATCTGTCATTGGGAGTCTACAGTAACCATAAGTGCTGTATACTGTTTTAAGGGTAGTCAGACTAGTGCTGTTACTAGCTAGGAGTTTGTTAGTTTGTTCGTGCGTTACCGCTGTGTGTTTGTAGATCTGTCAGGAGTTCCTCCTGACATGACCGCGCTGCACTCCCTGGGAGAGCGAGGGGGCTCGGGATGGAATAATTGGCAATTGACGGTGTTCGCTGCCTGGTGTGTGCTCCGCACCTGTTGCCTGTCTGTGTGTAATTTCGCTGGGACTATTTAGGCAGGTGAGTGGGAGTAACACGCGAGAGACGCTGAGGGAGGTTGCCACACGGGATTTTAGCGTGGAGCCAGGTTTTTGATTTCTTTTTTTCTTTTGAACGTGCCGGCACGGCTGAGTTTAGGGTTTATTTTGGTTTGCCGTTTTTTTTCTTTGAGCTCTGGGAGTCGCGACCCAGAGCGGGTTTTGAGTTTGCTTTGTTTAATTTCTTTTGGTTTTTGCTTTAGTGTGCGAGATGCGCGAGTGTGTTTGTGTGTTTTAGGCAGCTTCAGAAGAGCGGCGACCGAAGGGACTTTAGCGGTGAATCCCTGAGGGAGCGGGGAAAACAACGCTTGGTTCCGGACGCAGCCGGGGCCGAAGGGAGCCCCCACCCCGTGGAAGCGCGAGCTGGGGAGGTGATCCCCTAGCTGGAAGGGAGGTGGCACCGCGAAATCTCAAGAGAGTGCGTGGGTCACCAGCACGGGGTGGAGAGGGAGGCTGACCGGCTGCTGTTCTGTGTCTCCCTCAGTGCGATCCCGCGGAGCCGGCGGAGTTACTACCGGGGAGAAGACGTGGGTCGCCGCCGGAGCCGCCAGCCCCCGCAGGAGTGACGCGGGGGCCTTGTCTGGAGTTTAATTTCTTTTTTTGTTTTTTTTGGGACGTAGGCGAAGCCCGGCAGTGTGGCGCGGGCTGAGCTACGTCCCCACTTATATTTTCGTTTCATTTTGTATGTCTTGTGTGGTGTGTGTGCGTGTGCGTGCGTGCATGTGAGGAGCCTCCCCCACAGCGGCAGCACTTCCCCCTCGGCAGTGGAATTGAGTAGTCCTCTCTCTCCCGGCGTCCAGGTGGGCGGGGACGCCAGATCACGGGTGTGTGCAGTGAGGCTAAGTGTGTGTGTGGGGATTCCTTTTTTCTTTTTTTCTTTTCTTCTTTTGGTGTGAGCGGCTGGGTAGCGTTCCCGCCTGTTTGTAGCCGGGGAGGGCAGACAGGGGTGGATAGAAGGATAGGGGGAAGGGCTTCGCTGGGAGAGGGATAGTGGCGTCTCAGATTTTATGAATTGCGTTGTTAAGTTTGTGTTTTTTTTAAAAAGAATAAAGAGTTGCTCCTACTCACCTTGTCCTGGCATTCTTGTGGCGGGCGGATCCCTAGGAGGGCGAACTATCTGGGCATAGTGTCACTCCTGACAGATCCTTAGCTAGAATTTGCTAGCTTTGTTGATCTGGCTATCAATCTCTGTGCTTTGAAGTATAATTGTTATCTTAAGTGGTACAGTTTCGGCAACGTGAAAGCCATTCATGCGTCAGAACTGTTGTTGTGCTAATTAAAGGCGTCCTCAGCTGTGAACACAGCTCGCTTATCTATTTAAATACATAAGTAACACTGACACGGAAGAAACAGCCTTCGTGTGAAGCCCCCTTGTGTGAAGACCTGTCTGTGTAAAGACCTGCGAGTCTACCTGTGCGAGTCCACCGAGCGAGGACACCAACAAGGCTCGTCATAAACAGAGAAGCTTAACCTTTCTTTCCTTCTCACTTGCCTTTCCTTTTATACTTGCCATCAGCCAGAAATATGTGTTTTCAGTACATCCCACTTGTTCTTAACAAATGCAGCTTTCATGTCATTTACTATCAAAATGTATTTTGTTGTCATTTACCGTCCTCCAGGTCAACTGGGTAACTTCAAAGAGCTGGATGTATTACTGTCCTTTCTCCCTGAAGACAGCAGCCCACTTGTGATCCTCGGTGGCCTGAACATCCACCTCAACAAACCTCAAGCTGTAGACCTTCTCACTCTTCTAGCCTCTTTCGACCTGAAGCACTCCAGCGAATCAGAAAGCGGGAAACCAGCTGGACATCATCCTGACATGTAACTGTATCACTGACAACCTCCTTGTCACTCTGCTACACATATCTGATCACTATCTGTCTCCCTCCATGTCCACCGTCCTCCCCTCCTCCTGTTTTCTTTCACCACAACCTCAGTTTCCTCTCATCAACCCACTTTTCCTCCCTGATCACTGCCTCTCTGCCCCCTCCCAGCCACTTCTCCTCACTAAATGTAGATGACGCCACTAACACACTCTACTCCACCCTAGCCGCTTGCCTCGACAGCATCTGCCCTCTCACCTCCAGGCCTGCACACACGACACCTTCAGGGCTGCCGAGAGGAAATGGCACAAATCCAGGGACCCCGCTGATCTGTCTAATGGTGTGTTTCCACCAAGCAGTACAGTACAGTTCGGTACAGTACGGTACGCAATTATTTGTGTTTCCATCATCAAAAGTTGCGAACTGTACCAAAATAAGCATACCGTACCGTACTGGTTTTTGGTACCCTTCTGTTGGGGTACCAAGCACGGTTGTATGGTTTGTTAAGGATGGAGCTACAACCACTGCCGTCCGTTGATTTGTCGACACAGAGTCGTCACTTCCGTGCGACAACGTGATTACAAACTAGGGCTGTCAACGTTAATGCGTTAACGCTCGTTCACGATTAGTCTGGAAACTTTAACGCATTAATGTTTTAACGCAAATTAATCATGATATCAAGTTGGACCGCAACTCCCGTCAGTAATTCCAGCGCGGATATTTACCTGCCTGAATTACTGAAAGGCGTGGCAAACGCAGATGTACTGAACGGCAAATTTCATTTTAACCCTCTCGCGCGTACGGTCACACCGGTGTGATTAGCCGTTTAGCGCATATGTTAAAACTGGTGCGATTAGAACACTAGATTGGAGAAATTCTAGCTAATATTGGCTTTGAGCAAACAGCAATTTAACTCAGCAAGAAACTTAATAACACAAATGAAAACATAACGAACCATATAAGGTAACACACGCGCTATATACCATAACAAATAAGTTACATGCGACAGGGTTAAAACGAAATTTGCCGTTCAGCACATCTGCGTTTGCCACGCCTT
Organism: Megalops cyprinoides; assembly: GCF_013368585.1. NCBI lineage: Eukaryota > Metazoa > Chordata > Actinopteri > Elopiformes > Megalopidae > Megalops > Megalops cyprinoides. Next base: position 38,383,531 of record NC_050589.1, on the reverse strand, counting down.
TCAGTAATTCAGCCAGGTAAATATCCGCGCTGGAATTATGGAAGGAAGCTGCGGTCAGACTTGATAATATGATTAATTTGCGTTAAAACATTAACGCGTTAAAGTTTGCAGATTAATCGCGAACAAGCGTTTCGACAGCCCTAACACAAAAGTTCCTCAACCGTCTCTGCTGTGTTGCGTTCTTTGCGCGCTTTTATGATGTCACACTACTTACCTAGCTGACGCAGCAATCGCCATCCAGCATATGCCCCGCCTATTAAGTAGGGTACGGTTTGTAGTGGAGACACAAGCCGTACCAGGGTTTACCGTACCAAACCGTTACGTAACGAACCGAACTGTACTGTACTGCTTGGTGGAAACGCACCATAAGTATCAGTCTCTTCTTTCCTCTTTCTCCTCACACATCTCTACTGCTTAGGCCACTTACTACCAGGACAAAATCAACAGCACCTCAGAGGCACGCAAACTATTCACAATGTTCAACACTCTCCTCTGCCCTCCGCCACCTCCACCCCCCACCTCACTGACTGCTGATGACTTTGCCAGTTTTTTCACTGGAAAGGTGGATGCCATCAGCAGTCAGTTCTCCACTCTACACATTCACAGTCAGCCTCCACCTACATGCAATACACTACTGTTCACTTTCTCTCCTATCTCTGAGGCTGATGTCTCTAAGCTGCTACTCTCCAACCGACCCACCACCTGCCCCCTGGATCTTATCCCCTCCCATCTCCTACAGGCCATCTCTCCCACACTCTTGCCTGCACTCACTCACATTATCAACACATCACTCACAACTGGCACCTTCCCCTCCGCGTTTAAGTAGGCTAGGGTAACCACCGGCTAACCACCAGGGTACCTCAGGGATAGGTGCTTGGCCCCCTCCTCTTCTCTGTATATACAACTGCTCCAGGCGCATGGCTTCTCTTACCACTGCTATGCCGATGACACCCAGCTCTACCTCTCATTCCAACCTGATGACCTCACTGTGGATCTCTGCCTGTCTTTCAGATATCTCAGCCTGGATGAGAGAGTGCCACCTTCAACTCAACTTATCCAAGACTGAGCTTCTAGTGATCCCAGCCAGCCCGACGATCCAGCACGACACCGTTCAGCTCGGCTCAACGACACTGACTGCGTCCAGGTCTGCAAGGAACCTGGGGGTAATGATTGATGACCATCTGAAATTTACTGACCACATTGCTCATCTCAAGACTGGACTACTGCAATGCTCTTTTGGCCCGCCTACCTGCATGTACTATCAAACCTCTGCAGTTGATACAGAACGCAGCTGCACATCTGGTTTTCAACCAACCTAATAGGGCTCATGTTACACCTCTCTTAGTCTCACTCCACTGGCTCCCTGTAGCTGCCCACATCATCTTCAAGGCCTTGATGCTCGCATACAGGGTGACCAACAAAACTGCACCTAAGTACCTGAACTCACTGCTGCAACCCTATATTCCGTCCCCACTGCTACACTCTGCCACTGAACGACGCCTGGTGGTCCTGTCGCATCGCGGCGTTAAATCACTATCCAGGACTTTCTCCGCCGTTGTCCCCCGCTGGTGGAATGAACTTCCACACCTCATCCATTCTGCTGAGTCCCTCTCTGCCTTCAAGAGACATCTGAAGACACAGCTCTTCAGCTCTCACCTGAGCACCTGAAACACTTCCCCCCATCTCCTATTAAACTATATTAAAAAAACGTATTGATCTGGTGTAATGGTGGTGTAATTGGTGGATGATGTAGTCCCAATGCGGAAAGTTAGGACCTTTCCTAACCAGAAACCATGGGTAGACAAATCCATACTCGAAGCACTGAATGCACACCCTGGTGCCTTTAACAACACTCTTCTGAATGGGAATATGGATGACTACAAAGCGGCATCATACAAACTAAGGAGGGCTATGAAAGACGCAAAGCGACGGCACAGGAACAAAGTAGAGGCACAATTCCAACTCTGACACCCGACACATGTGGCAAGAACTACGGACAATATCGGACTATAAAGGCAGTGTTTCCTCTATGGCGAGTGCTGACGCTTCTCTCGCTAACAGCCTTAACTCCTTCTTTGTGTGGTTTGGTGCTAATGACGCTAATGTTAGCATAGAGACTAGTGCTTGGGAATTGAGCCCTGCTGCGGGGGGAGAGCACACACTCACTGTCTCAGAGCATGATGTCAGAGAACTCTGAGACGAATAAACACTAAGAAGGCAGCAGGTCCTGATGTCATACCTGCGCGGGTGCTAAAAACGTGCGCAGATCTGCTAACCCCTGTGTTGACGACCATCTTCAACCTCTCCCTGGCCCAGTCCATAGTACCCACATGTTTCAAAAGATGTGTCTTTGTTCCTGGGCCCAAAAAACCCTCCCCAACCAACTCAAACGACTACCGCCCTATAGCCCTCACATCTGAAATAATGAAGTGCTTTGAGAGAATTATGAAGAACTACATCTGCTCCTCTCTGCCATGCACTCTGGACCCCCTTCAGTTCACCTATCGCCCCAACCGCTCCACTGATGATGCAGTCACTCACGTACTGCACACCGCCTTATCCCACCTTGACATCGGCAGAGGGAACTATGTTAGAATGCTGTTCATTGACTACTGTTCAGCTTTTAACACTATAGTCCCCCCTTACTAGTCAGTAAGCTTCTGGACCATGGACTGCATAGCTGTCTGTGCAAATGGATCCTGAACTTCCTGACTGGTAGACCACAGGTGGTTAGGGTGGGCAGCCCCACTTCCACCTCTCTCACCCTCAACACCGGTGGTCCTCAGGGTTGTGTCCTCAGTCCCCTGCTGTATTCTTTGTATACACATGATTGCAGGGGCGGACTGAAACAATAATTCAGGCCGGGAATTTGACTCCATCCCAGGCCATCCTGTTCATGCAAACCACCAGACCACTAATTTTGTAGGCTAACCCTATTTGTTGATGTAGCGGATACCGGACTAGTTATAAATTTGGCCACTATGTTCATCTGGGAGGAAAGTGATCCAGATTACAAAATACAAAAATTTGGGACTGACCAACAAGTAGCCTATCTGAATACTGAGGAATACAAGGTATGCTATGGCTGTGGGTGAACCTTTAAAAACTCACTAGGAATACACCAATCATAGCACATACAAATGTACAAGGCTAGACACACAAAACAATTAGGCTACACTTTTTAAAAAGAGAATGACATACAGAGTTAGCTCAAATGTTCAAATAATTATTTTTATATTCAAGCATCAAGCATATCAAAGGTATCAAAAAATTTCTCACACACACATTCACTGAAATTGAACATAAGCTACAACAATGTAAGTAAGTAAAAAGTTTTAGATTACAATGTTTACTCACTAGTGTCCACAAAGCAAACAGCACAAAAATAAACACATCTATACACACTGAATCAATGAAATTGAAAATTGGCCACAGCTACATAACTGCAAGTATAATACAAAAGTCCAAAAAACATGCCTCTGTATAAAAGCTTTAACTCAACAAATTTTCTTTCACCCTTGTCAGCCAGTTAAGGAAGAGTCATCGCATAGCTACCTCAGAGTAACCAGTAATTACCACTAGTAAACCAGTAGGCGGTGCAGTAACTCACTGCTCTCTGCCATCTTGTCAATGATGTCATCTTCATCAAGTCCCATAAGAATCTCCTTCTCTGTTGCCATCAAAAGGAAGACTTCAAGGTTCTCTTGAGTGAGGGAGGTTCTTAGGCAGTTCTTCACAAATTTCAGGGTGGAAAAGGTCCTCTCAAAGGCCACCTGAGTGATGGATAGGGTGAGGAGGAACTTGTAGCCCAAACCAATGATGTGATACGCATCCGTGAGCAGATTGTACTGAGAAAGGAGAAGATAGCAGCATATTGGGCAGTTTTTACATGTGGAACAACTCCTGCTCACCAACTCCACACTTTCATCAAGATCCTCAAAGCCTTCCCCTGATTCATCACTGGCGGCAGAGGCCCTGGTGTTGTACTCCTGCAACAGTGACTGTTTCAGTCATTCCCACTGTTCTGCAAGGCCAATTAGTTCAGCCTGCAATGCCTCAACAGTGGCATGTTCATCAAATTCCAGTAAGCATTTGCTGAGTTCCTTCATGGCTGTCTTTGGAAGGCCCTTTTCTCTGATCGCAGGGAAATGCTTCGGATCCATGCAGCAGACATCTGCGCGCAGCACTGCATTTGCTGCATAACGGTGGTGAATACTTTCAACAACAGTGTCCAGTATCACATTGTGGATCTTGATTTTGTAATCCATGTCTGCATCAGCAATGGGCTCATCTTCTGCCAACTCACCTGGCTTTCTCTTATTTTTTTTCGTTCTCTTCTCTGGGAGAGCAGTCTGAGCTTCAGCATCACAGTCCTGCTGCTCCTTCAGAATGCCATTGGCCCACTCAACAAAGTCGTCTGCTGCCCTCTTCACACCCTTAAAGTCTCGGGCACACTTTCTCAGGTTATCCTCAGTTCCCGTCACCAAGCGCTGTGCTGTTACGACATCCATGCCACTTGTTTGCAAGTATTTAGAGAGAGGGGACGTCTGCTCGAAAGTCCTGAGAAAAACCTCAGCTGTAAGTATGGTTTCATACTTTAGAAGAGCATCCTTGTACCCTTGGGCTTTGCTTCAGATGGCAGGTTTTATGGTCACATCCTTTTCAATTCTTTCCATAGTGATGACCACATCCATGTAAAGTACATGATCAGGTTTTGCAAAGCTTCCAAATACTTTCCTCAAGGCCTCGTCTTTGGCCCACCTGTGGGTTTCACCAATTACACCAAGCCATCTGTGTCACCTGTCCTCACTGGTTTCCTCCCATAGCTTCATGCACTTATAGGAATCTCGAACGAACACTGCAATGTCATTCAGCAGTGAGAAAAGGGATTCACTTGCCACAACAACCCCAGTGGTGTCAGTTAGCACAAGGTTGAGGACATTTGAGTAACACCATATGTGTACTTGGTTAGGAGACGCTCCTGTGAGCAAGGCAGAGAAGCCCCTGTATTGTCTCTGCATATTAGCTGCTCCATCTGTTGCATTACCAACACACTTTTTGATGTCTATGTCCATCTTCTCAAGGGTCTGTTTCACAAGGTCCACAAAGTACTGTCCAGTCAATGACTCACAGTCAATGACTGCAATGAGTCTCTCCTGGACAACTTCAGTGACATCAGGTCTTTGGATGTTAAATCCTGTGTTGTGTCCATTTGTATTGAGAACATCCCTGCCTTTCTCACTTCAACAGCAATTGTCTGCTGAATCAACATTCTGATGACTTCAATTACTTTATTTGCTGTTGTTTTGGACATCATAGTTACCAAGAACCCTCTTCCTTTACTTCCCATCTGCTTCTTGCTCTTCTCAATACAATCACTAACATGCTCTTGTAAGTAGACATCATATTTGCTTAGCAACAATATAAGCTCAAGAAAGTTGCCATGATTGACAGACATGTTATCCAAGTTATATGCAGCTTCATGTTTGTGTCCTCTGTAGCTAAGCCCACATTTACCAATAACTTTAACTACATCAAAGACACGTTCCATGACCTGCCTCCTCTTTCTCACCTGGTCTCGTTGAACTGACATTTGCTTATCACTCAGAGGGGTATGGATGTCTGCTTTGCTGGCTCTGAGGAAAAAGGCTTCTGCACTTTCTCTATGGGTCTTGCTTCTCTCATATACCTGTACTCTCTAATGGGTATGTTTCCAGGCCTGCATGCCTCCTTTGACAAATCCACTGTCACTGGCTGAAGGTTTTGCGAATGCAAGACATACTGAGCAGAACAAGGAGTGAGTTACTTCATTGTATGTCAGCCATTTCCTGTTTGTGCCATCTTTGGAGTGGAATACATTGGGAATGCCTCTTTGAGGGGTTTGTTTTGGGTGGTACTGAAAAAATAAGTCAAAATCCTTGGACCGAAGACGGGCAAAATAATCGAATGGATTTTCAGTGCTTTCGCTGTCCCTTTCATTACTCCCTGTGCTGGGCTCTGAATCTCTCTCTATCTCTCTGCTCCTCTGGTTGCTCTGCAGAATGAGATTAACATTGTAAATAACCTAAACTTAAACTTGTATTATTTGTGCAGTCATCAATTGTATGCCCCCCGATCACAGTCCTACTGATGATCTCATAAATAAAGCACATATTAATCTAAAAGCATAGCCTACATGTTTAGCTTTGCGCTCTTAAGTTGTACCTGAAGGTTCCTGCTCTGAGTCTGACTCTGAACTGTCCACGATTTCCAGTTCTGCGGGAGCACCTGAAGCACTAGTGTTGCTGCTGCTTCCTTCTCCATTTTTGCAAAGAAAAACCCAAGAGCAGCCCATATTTTTCAGTTTAGCCTACTGTTTACATTCGACCAATGGCTATTTTTTATAGTCTAGAGACAATAGACAATAACATTGATATTGTAGCTTAGTCTACACTAAGATCCAACATACAATACAGTCCATAAATGTGAAAATCTGAATTTCTGGTCAAATTTGGCACTAGAAAAATAGTCTCTGAGAAACAACAATATTTTACATGTAAATGATCATGTTAGTTTGCCACATTCTAACATTTTGCAACATTGTTTCTTAAAACTTCAATCATTGATTATTATATATAAAAGCCAGATGCCAGATGACCAATCACAAGCGGAGTAATGACACCTATCGTTTCCCATAACAACCACCAAAAATGGAGAAGGTAGCGGTGGAGAAGTTAATTGTGCTAGTTTCTGAGCAGTGAACTGTACAACATGACAGTTAAATTGTATCATAACATACTTCATAAAGAGGCTGTCTGGAGTAAAATTGTACGGATCCTAGGAGTTTCTGGAAAGTGGTTGTGTTTACTGCTTGTCGTTAGCAAAACTAGCCTGTTAGCTAACATTAGCTCTGCAATAATGTATAGCCAGCTAGATCACTAACAATGTACATGCTACTATTGTTATGGCAACAAAGGACGCTCTCAACTGCTTTTTGGAATAAACGCTGCTAGTTTTTTTTTTACTCAAAAAAATGCTCTGGCCAGTGTTTTTCATCAAAAAACTACGCTGCGAAGTCATCTGGAGATGAAGAGAGTGACGCGGCTTATGTGCATTGCAAGCTGCAGAGACATATTGGACACGTTTGATTTAAAGTCAGCAGGGGAAAAAAAGGAGAAAATAAAATGTTACCTGGTAGCCTATATTCTACATTCGATGCCATGTAGGCCTAGCCTTTTTGTTTTAAACAAAACAGCCTACAGACGTTACAGGTTACAGATGTTTCGTAATTTTAGCGGGGCTATTTTTTACATGTTGAGGTTTTGCTCAATTGTTACTGTTCACTAAATAGTCAAACTGATTTGAGGTCGTTGTCATTCTTTTGTCAACCTTGGTGTACATTATATTTGCATTTGTAACATAGACTGTTACTGAGATGTGACTGGTAAGTTTCAAATTTGTACAGTAAAACAAATTCTTTCCGGACACCGGACCAGCAAGAAAAAATCCTAGCAGAAACTCATGGGATGTATTATGGTTATGTTACTGTAGCCTGTTTCGCTGTACAGTGTGTGCACTTTCCCTAGCTTATGTGGCATGACCGAGTGCTGGCAAGTCCATAGTCTAGGTTTACTGTTTTTTACTAGTTGAAACATATTGCCTTCAATGTCATATGATCACTATGTTGCACTCATTGCTATTATATAATTCCTCCACAAAGACGTAAGATGTGCAAACTGTGTAGCCTACGGGCCGTTGTGTCACACTGTTATTAGCTACTTAGCTAGCTATGACTGACCTGGTCCCTTACTGGCGAACATGTTGCTTATTTTGCAGCATTTAGCTGCATCTGTGGCAAGGGCCTTTCTCTTTTTTATTCTCTCCCTCTCTGCTCCACCTTCCCTTTTCTTCTGAACATGACCACCACCCATTTAGCTGGGCGACTTGTGTAAAATGTTATCAGTGGAGAAGCGGGTACATGGTTGCTATGTGCGTCGCCAAAAGATGCGATGGCATCATCATTTTTGACACTGCGGCGAGAGTGAGAGTCGCACCTGATGCGTGGATTCTGAGAGGTCCGTCAATTCATTCCTGCTTGCGATATTATCGCTGGTCAAGTTGATTGTTCATGGCAGGCCTAAACGACCATATCGCTGGTCAAGTTGACTGTTCGCGGCAGGCCAAAATGACCATCAGGCCACCGGGAAATGTCCCGGTGCTCCCGACAGGCTGTCCACGTGTGCATGACTGTGTGGCAAAGAGTACCTCCAACACCATCATTAAGTTCGTGGACGATACTGTGGTGGTGGGCCTGATCACCAACAACAATGAGAAGGCCAGTGAAAACAGTGTGCAGCTTTTGATACCTCGGCGTACTCATCACTGTGGACCTGACATGGACCACTCACACTTCCACCCTGGTGAAAAAGGCACAGCAGTGAGTCCGTGTCTGTGCCCTGACAGCATCGATTCATGTGACCTGTGGCTAAAGGAGTGAGTGAGCCAGCAAGCTAGCTAGCTAGCTATTAATTAGTGCTACAAGTTGGCTTGGATAGTTAACATGAAACAGCTCAATGAGCATATAAGATAGGTTAGCCATGGGTAGCCAGCAAGTGTTAGCTAGATGTATAAGTCTGGGAAAGACCAGAGGTGAATTAGAGATCCTTCATATTCTGGAGGACACCAGAAGGGATCTGCTTTCTCTGGAGCTGTACCCACTGATCAAGCTCCTTTTTGCTTGCTTTAACACAATCCTCCCCTCTCCAGCTCTGGTTGCAGCTCATTTGCAGGAATAATACTCCATCCGCACAGGAGGCAGTTAACACCAGAAATATTTGAAAATTTAGTTGTTCTTAAAGACAACTAAATAGGCTACTGATTCTTCAACTATCATGTCTGAATTAAGAATTAAGAATTAAGAATAAGAATAAGAAATACTTTATTAATCCCGAAGGAAAGGGAGCAAGTTTGGACAGAGAGCAAGTTTCTACATACTGTATGCGTGCAAGACATACTGTTCTCAGTATTTTTTTTCACAGTTTTTCTTAGATACAGCAGCATTCTACTTCCTGTTCTCCCTTCCTGTAAGGTTCACTCTCACCAGAGCCTTGTGTACATTATAAAAATCTGAATGTTCTACCATTTTTTACATATTCAGAATGCCCAATGTTACAAATGTATTTTCCTGTATTTTGAAAATACAAAATACATGTATTTTATCTTGATACATTTTCTGGCACCAGTATTTTGTATTTTATTTTGATACATTTATTTGAGGGGTATTTTGTATTTTGTAACAAGATGCATTTTGATGTATCTTTGCCCATCTCTGCTCATTGGTATCTGCTTTAGTCTTTAGTTTAGGCCCATTGAGTTGTTGGGGTGAAAATGTTTTATCTCCCAGTAGTAGAATTTCAGATTAGTCATGCATGGCTGAAAGCTTTCCACTGTCCTCCCCTTTAGTTATTCATTATGTGAACATAAAATATTATCCAGGGCAGGTAGAAACATAGCATCTTATTTTCCCATTTTGTCATCCTGTCAGAGCTTGCAGGGAAAGGACCGAGGCGCAAACAACGCAGGCAATATGAAAAGGCAGTTTTTTAATGAAGTCGAAAAATCTCAACCAAAATCGAAGTCAAAAACACAGTCCAAGTCAATAAACAAAAATCGAATGGAAAACGGGCAACATTCAAAAACGGCAGGCAAAAGATAAATCCAGAACAGGCAGAGTGGGTAACAAGCAGAGGCAGAGACAGAGCAAGCTAACAAAAAACAAACAAACAAACATCAGGAACGAACCAGCAAGACACTGAGACAATAATTCAAAAAAAGTAATTTCAAATACAAGTAACATAAACACTGCCCATCTCTGCCAATGAGGTAGCATTCATAAAGGTTTACATATAAATATTATCAAGAAGCAAGAATGTTAGACAAATGGATGAACAGGAATCATCAAATATGGATACAATTCACAAAGTTAGTCTTTATAAAAAGGTTTTTGTTCCAGGATGTGAGGAAGAATGCAGCAGATGCTGTAACAAATGCCTTTTTGTAACAGAGGTTATTGTTTTTTGCTGCAATGAAGTTGAGGGTAGCTTTAAACATGTTGTCTTTTAAAACCTGAGTGCAAAAAAAAAAACAAAACTAATTTCTTCTCATCTCCTGTCCTAATGTAAAATTAGACACAATTACCAAACACTACAACTGAGGCGAAGTTTAAGTCAAGGCAGGACTGGACTAGTGCTGAATAGCTGTGTGTCATTTCAGGTTTTATAACACAAGTGGATGTACAATTTATAATTTATGAGGACGAGTAGGGGAGAAAAGGATGGGGAGGGGGGCATCAATCCAAATCGGTTGGTATTTGGTCTGAGCACTCTACATTAAATAAAACATTAACTGAGGGGAGCTTTAAAGCTATACTGAGAAGCATCACCTGTCAGAACAGAAGCTCATACTACCTCCCAGACAGAGCTGGCCTTCCCGTGATTTGCACTGAGGCTCAGACATCTGTCCAACAGCCAGTCTGTCCCTTCAACCTGTTCTGTACACTGTATTTCCACCTGTTTCTTACAAGTTTCAGGGGATGTGAATGTTCATTTTATGTGACGGAGTAGTTCTGAAGATTTAACAGAAGGCAGAATGCAGCTCTTATGAAGATTAAACCTCTGAGACTTGCAGTGGTCTTTGAAGATGAAAGGGCTTCCACAGAACATATCAAAATACCTAAAGATGCATTGCATCAATTACAAATTAAAGTACATTTAAACGCTTTATATATTACGTAATTAGACATGATTGGCAACCAATGACCAAATTTCTTTTTGTCCAATTGTTTTTAATCTTGTACCATTACAGTATCTTTTTCCACTGCAAATAAACTTATGTGATGGAGCTGCCCAGTTAGCTGGCAGGGGACGTGATTGTCACAGTGACCTGTGGATGGGCGGCAGTGGCCAGGTAGAGAAAGGGCGCCTTGCCTGTTGTGGTTCCGGTTCTCCCCTGGGCATTCTGAGTTCCTGTCGTGTAAAGGTAGGCTGGTGTTTTCATTTGGATCCATGTCAATTTGAATTGACTTGGGCAAAACTGATGAGCGTTGTCTATGCTAGGTTTCCATACATGGATTCAGTCTAATTCAGTTTCTGAACGTATCATGAAAGTGTATCAAATGTGAAAATGTTCAAAAGGAATATGGCATTAGAGTGCTATTGTTTTTAACTGTTTTCCTATTTTATAGGATAGTACTGGCTGCTGTTTTGCCTGGTTATGATTGTATGACCACACCACTTCTTTTAACATTGACCGCGAAAAGGAAGTAATGTCGTCTCCACATAGTTTTGCCGGTAGCTAGCGCTCTCGTTGGTGAGCTGATCTCCCGCAAGCACCGGCTAATTCTGTTGTGCCACTTTACGGGACTGCACTTACTTGATAATGGACGCGTTCGCTATTGTTCAGGCTTCCCAGTTGACAAACCAACTGTGTAGCCTATCAGGTTGGGGCTCGGGGCGTCTATTGTTTTTATTGTTGCTCTTCCTTTTTTAAACCGTGCTGTGGGTTTAGACTCTGTCTGGTGTAGGAGGGAGCGACTGCGCACTTCGGAGGGTGTATCTTTCCTCACCGCTTGCTCTGTGCGTGTGTACACGAATGTGTGGAGACTCTAAATGACACGCACTCACTGGCTTGTAATTCACCTTTCACCCCCTTTGCAGTGTGTGTATGCCACCATCACTAGTACATCCTGTTCCTCTTCCGGTAAGTTGCCTCTCTCTCCCCGCAGTGCCCTTACTTGCATGCACTACACTAACGCTCCCGATGGTCGGGAGGACGAACGGTCAAGGTTTTATTTTGTAATTTTTTTTTACGCTTGTGGTTTGTATGCTTTTTTACTTTTATCGACTGCCCTAATAAACTTGCTGTTTGATTGTGGAATTCACGTTTCAGTTTGCTTCATTTAGTTGGAGGGACCTGTGTATGGGACAAACATTTTATTAAAAGGGTGTTAATTATTTCTTTGGGTGAAATTCCCAAAGTGGTGCAGTTGGGAGCCTAGCACGTGTTACACTTATTTCATTTATAATCAAAAAGGTTATCGGTTATTTAAACTGATGTGCTTATTAACAAAAAACTCAGTTAAGTGTCAAATTCCTCTCCCTACCATACTATCCTTGATGTTATTTTTTAATATATACAGCACCTAGGTTACTTTGGAAACACTGTTATCATTATAACTCTTTGTCAGTTCTTCTCTGATGATTGATGTTTACATTGGCTGAATTAGTACATACTGGCTATATTAGCATCATATTACATTGTCTTAAGAGCAGTGTGGGTCTGAGTCCCTTCAGTTCTGTTCTGGTCAGAATCTGACATTTAAGCTGGCATTTAGTACTAATTCTTGTTATTATCCTTACCAAATACACATACCCAGTCCCTATAGCCTTCTTGGTATATGTCAAGCTGTTCAATGACTCACAGATTTGTGAATGTCCTTTGTTCAAGAGCACAACAAAATTTTCTAGTGGAAAATCATAATAAGGTGAGGATCACCTTGTTTACTATAGCATAATTGTGGAGCCTATGTTATTGAATGCTAACAACTTTTGCAGATTTAGTAATGGCTTTGAATAGTGGTACTGGACGGCACTGTCAGGGCTCCGCCCTCCTAGCTGTGGTGTTTTTGTTTTTCCCTGTCCATGTGCTTTTGTTTTTCCTTGTGTTCCAGCCCCGCCCCGCTCCCCGCCTGGTCCCCGCCCACCTGATTGCCCCATTACCTTCACCTGCCTGCCTGCTCACCTGCATCCCATCTCCTCATCAGCCCAGCCCTATTTCTACCCTGCTTGTTCCTGTCTTGTTTGCCAGTTCGTCTCAGTGTTTTCGTACCTGTTTCGTTCCCGCAGTTTTTTGGATTTCTGTATTCTCTGTGCCTGACTCTGCCTGCCCTTCGTCTTCGTTTCCTGCCTGCCGTTGTGTCCCTTTGCCTGATTGTTTGCCTGCCCGGTTCCTGATCCTGCCTGCTTCTGTTACTGACCCTGTTTTTGTCCACGGACTGCCTTCCGGTTTTCGACCCTGCCTGCTTTTGGTTTCGCTACTTTCCTGCCGTCATTAATAAACCCGCCTGCAACCTGAAGCTCTCTTGGTCTGCGACTGAGTCCCTGCCTGAGTCCTTACAGTACGAACTGGCCACGATGGACTCAGCAGACCTGCCCCAGCTGAGGACTGCGCTGGAGCTGCAAGGCGCATTACTGGGGGACCATCAAAGTCAGCTGGAAGCCATAGGCCGGTCCTTGGAGAGTTTCGCCACCAACCTTGCCGGGGTCACGTCCCAGCTGCTGCAACTGCAGCAGCTGAGCCAGGAGAACCGCCCGCACCGCCTGTGGCAGCTCCCCCGTCTGCCCCGCCAGCTCTCCCGTGCCGGGAGCCCCGATTGCCACCTCCTGAATGTTACGCGGGGAATCCCGGAACCTGTCGGTCGTTCCTCTCCCAGTGCTCCCTGGTTTTCGAACTCCAACCCTCCACGTTTCCCACGGACCGGGCGAGGATCGCCTACGTGATTACCCTGTTGACGGGACGTGCCAGGGAGTGGGGCACTGCGGTCTGGGATGCCGACGCCCCTTTCTGCCACTCCTTCGCCACCTTCGCCCAGGAGATGAGGAAGGTCTTCGACTGCTCCAAACACGGTCGTGAAGCCGCGAGGGAGATGCTCCTGATCCGCCAGGGGCGCCAGTCGGTGTCTGACTACGCGATCGATTTCCGCACCCTCGCTGCCTCCAGTGGGTGGAACACGGAGGCACAGTATGACACCTTTCTCCACGGCCTTTCGGAGACCATCAAGGACGAGCTGACCACTCGGGAGTTGCCGGTCAGCTTTGACGCCTTGGTGGATCTGGCTATCCGCGTTGACCAGCGCCTGTCACAGCGGCAGCGGGAGAAAGGAGCCAGTGAACTGCGGAGCCCCTCCCGTGAGCCCCTACCCACACCAGCAACGCACAGCCCTGCTACACCGCCGCCTGTTTTCCCGGAGCTGATGCAAGTCGACCGCACTCGCCTGACTCGCCTGTCCCCGGCTGAGCGTCAGAGGAGGATCAGCGCCGGGGCGTGCCTGTACTGTGGTCAACCTGGGCATTTCGTGGCAACCTGCCCAGCAAAAAGCCAGCGCTCACCTGTAGCAAGGGGACTACAGGTGAGTGTCACCCCCTTAAGCCAGTCCTCTGAAATCCGCCCTCTGTTTTCTGCCACGTTGCTCGTCGAGGATCAGCCTCACCCGGTCTCCGTCCTGATTGACTCGGGGGCCGATGGGAGCTTCATCGATGCCAACCTGGCGGCCCAGCTGCAACTGCCCCGGGTCCCGCTGCACTCGCCTCTGGAGGCCCATGCCATCACCGGGGCCCCGCTGGTCCGCATCACCCACGCCACTCCCCCCGTGGGCTTCCTCATCTCCGGCAACCATCACGAGGAGATAGTACTGCACGTCATTGATACCCCGCAAGCTTCCATAGTCCTGGGTCATCCCTGGCTGGCGCGACATAACCCCCACATCGACTGGCAGGGCAACAAGATCCTGGGCTGGAGTCCGTTCTGCCACTCCCACTGTCTGCATGAGGCCCTAGCTCCTGTGTCACCTGTCGCTTGCGCACCAGAGGAGTTTCCGGACCTCTCGGCAGTGCCGCCGGAGTATCTGGACCTGAAGCCTGTGTTCAGTAAGTCCCGTGCAGCCTCGCTTCCCCCTCATCGTCCTTATGATTGTGCGATCGACCTCCTGCCCGGCTCCTCACCACCTAGGGGGCGTCTGTACTCCCTATCCCCACCGGAGACTGAGGCCATGAATCGCTACATCCAGGAGTCCCTAGCAGCTGGAATTATTCGCCCGTCTTCCTCACCTGCCGGGGCTGGCTTCTTCTTTGTTGGGAAGAAGGACGGCTCTCTTCGTCCGTGCATTGATTACCGGGGTCTCAATGCCATTACTGTGAAAAACCGCTACCCCCTTCCGCTCCTGTCCTCTGCTTTTGAGTCGCTGCAGGGGGCCACCATCTTCACCAAACTCGACCTCCGCAACGCCTACCACCTAGTCCGTATCCGGGAGGGAGATGAGTGGAAGACAGCCTTCAACACCTCCACCGGTCACTATGAATATTTGGTTATGCCATTCGGGTTAACTAATGCCCCTGCTGTGTTTCAGTCACTGGTGAACGATGTCCTACGGGATATGCTGAACCGGTTTGTTTTCGTCTACCTCGACGACATCCTCATTTTTTCTCGCTCCCTGTCCGAACACGTCTGGCATGTCCGTTGCGTTCTCCAGCGCCTGCTGGAGAATCACCTCTACGTCAAGGCTGAGAAGAGCGAGTTCCACCGAGACACCATCTCCTTCCTGGGTTTTGTTATCACAGCGGGTAGCATACAAATGGACCGGCGGAAGGTCCGTGCAGTGGAGGAGTGGCCCCGCCCCACCTCCCGTCGGGAGCTGCAGCGCTTCCTTGGGTTTTCCAATTTTTACCGCCGCTTCATCCGGGACTACGGCACTGTAGCAGCTCCCCTCACGGCCCTGACCTCTACCAACAGGGCATTCTCCTGGACCCCGGCAGCCGAGGCAGCATTTCGCAGCCTGAAAGGCCGCTTCACTTCTGTGCCCATCCTGACACAGCCTGATCCTGCCCGTCAGTTCATTGTGGAAGTGGACGCTTCGGACATAGGAGTGGGGGCCGTCCTCTCTCAGCGTTTGGCTGCAGACAACAAACTCCATCCCTGTGCGTTCTTCTCCCACCGCCTCACGCCCACCGAGCGCAATTACGACATCGGCGACCGGGAGCTGCTGGCGGTGAAGCTCGCACTGGAGGAGTGGAGGCATTGGCTGGAGGGGGCAAAGACGCCGTTCCTGGTGTGGACCGACCATAAAAATCTGGAATATATCAGGTCGGCTAAACGTCTGAACCCCCGACAGGCCCGCTGGTCCCTGTTCTTTTCCCGGTTCGACTTCGCCCTGTCCTACCGACCGGGTACCAAGAACGGGAAACCTGACGCTCTCTCTCGCCAGTTCGCGTCAGCAGGCGAGACCCCAGAACCCAGCACCATCCTGCCTACCCGGTGCATGGTTGCGGCAGCGCAGTGGGACATCGAGACCACCGTCCGCGCTGCCCTCCGGACCAAGCCGGGTCCTAGCTCCTGCCCCCTTAACCGTCTCTTTGTCCCTCAGTCTGTCCGATCCCAGGTCCTGCAATGGGGGCACTCGTCTAGACTTGCCTGCCACCCTGGCGCCCGACGTACTGCGGCGTTCATCGGTCAGCGGTTCTGGTGGCCCACCATGAGGGAGGACATTCCCTGCTTCGTTTCCGCCTGCTCGGTCTGCGCCCGGAATAAGACGTCCAACCAGCCACCTGCCGGTCTGCTGCAACCCCTGCCAGTTCCCCGACGACCCTGGTCCCACATCGCATTGGACTTCATCACTGGCTTGCCCTCGTCAGATGGTAACACCACCATTCTCACCGTCGTCGACCGTTTTTCCAAGTCTGTCCACTTCATTCCGTTGCCCAAACTTCCCTCCGCCAAAGAAACAGCGCAGCTGCTTATTCTTCACGTTTTCCGGCTGCATGGCCTGCCCTCTGACGTGGTGTCTGACCGGGGTCCCCAGTTCACCTCCCACTTCTGGAGGGCATTTTGCAGATTGCTGGGCGCATCAGTCAGCTTGTCGTCGGGGTTCCACCCCCAGTCCAACGGCCAGACCGAGCGGGCGAACCAACAACTAGAGACGGTGCTGCGATGTCTGACGTCCCAGGAGCCGTCGGCGTGGAGCCAGCACCTGCCCTGGGTGGAGTACGCCGTAAATTCCCTGCCATCTTCGTCGTCGGGGCTGTCCCCTTTCCATTGTTGCCTGGGCTACCAGCCCCCCCTGTTTCCTGCCCAGGAGGAGGAAGTCGGCGTCCCCTCGGCAGCTGCATTCATCCGGCGATGTCGCCGCACCTGGAGGCGTGCATGGCTCGCCCTGCTGCGAGCCTCAGCCCAGGCTAAGCGCTTCGCCGACCGCCACCGCTCCAAAGCCCCTCGTTATCGCCAGGGTCAGCGAGTGTGGCTCTCCACCAGAGACCTTCCCCTCAGAACAGACTCCCGCAAGCTCGCCCCCCGCTTCATCGGGCCGTTCCCCATTGCTAAGGTGATCAGTCCCGCAGCGGTCCGGTTGAAGCTGCCGCTCTCGCTCCGCCGCATACATCCCACCTTCCACGTCTCGAGGATCAAGCCCGTCTTCCGCAGCCCGCTCTGTCCTGCACCCCGGGCGCCCCCGCCACCCCGCCTGATCGACGGATCGAAGGCGTACACCGTGCGCCGCCTGCTTAAAGTTCGGCGACGGGGGCGCGGACTCCAGTACCTGGTTGATTGGGAGGGCTACGGTCCTGAAGAGAGGTGCTGGGTCCCTGCCAGGGACATCTTGGACCCCGACCTCATCCGGGACTTCCACCGCCGGCACCCTGGCGAACCCGCTGTGACGCCTGGGGGCGTCCGTAGGGGGGGGGGGGGGGGGGTACTGTCAGGGCTCCGCCCTCCTAGCTGTGGTGTTTTTGTTTTTCCCTGTCCATGTGCTTTTGTTTTTCCTTGTGTTCCAGCCCCGCCCCGCTCCCCGCCTGGTCCCCGCCCACCTGATTGCCCCATTACCTTCACCTGCCTGCCTGCTCACCTGCATCCCATCTCCTCATCAGCCCAGCCCTATTTCTACCCTGCTTGTTCCTGTCTTGTTTGCCAGTTCGTCTCAGTGTTTTCGTACCTGTTTCGTTCCCGCAGTTTTTTGGATTTCTGTATTCTCTGTGCCTGACTCTGCCTGCCCTTCGTCTTCGTTTCCTGCCTGCCGTTGTGTCCCTTTGCCTGATTGTTTGCCTGCCCGGTTCCTGATCCTGCCTGCTTCTGTTACTGACCCTGTTTTTGTCCACGGACTGCCTTCCGGTTTTCGACCCTGCCTGCTTTTGGTTTCGCTACTTTCCTGCCGTCATTAATAAACCCGCCTGCAACCTGAAGCTCTCTTGGTCTGCGACTGAGTCCCTGCCTGAGTCCTTACAGGCACTCCCTGTTCTTTACTTTCTGTTCTGCCTGCAAAACACGAAGCCAACACTTATGATCTATATTTATTTTACACAATACATATGCTTATTGTATTATCACATTGAAGCACATATTAACCATTTCATTTGCACTACTATATGAGTTTATTATTGATAATCCCACTCACAGGGATCTCAAGAACATATCCCCCCATGAATGGCAAGAATCTTATTTGATCATCATAGACAGTGCTGCTGCTTGACATTGTGTAATATTTTCTTTGAATTCTTCAAAAATTAATTTTGTGATGATTACAATACTGTTCATTAATATCTCAAAACAGAAAACTAATATTGCCGGTTTCCTTGGTTGCAGGTATTTCTAAATTCCTTCACACTGACGTTACAAATACATCCTCTGCAAACCGAAGCCGGTAAGCACGGTCAATGTTAAAATCGATACTGTACATTTATTTTGTTCCAACCTGCCATGTACTATCTTTGTAAAAGATTTTTCTGAAATGATAAACCCTCCCAATAATGACTGTGATAAGACCCCTTTGATAAGAGACAAACTAACCTCGTTTTGCAAAAAGACGCTTGAATTGGAAAGGGACATCCGTGAATAAAAAATAATTCTCGGTCAGAGAGGACCAACTTCGGAATATGTAACTCGTAAGCTACTAAAATAATTTCTCTGTCTAGCGAATCATATTCTGCCAGACACAAAACAAATGAAAAATTCTTATTTTTCGTTTCTTGATAAATGATTACACACAACCCACATATCCAACGACGGTTTGTCACAGGCAAGGAGTGATCCACTTCTGCCTTAATCAATAATTCATCTGCACGTTACACATTGTCCCTAAGGATTCGAAAGTAGCCGAAGATGGTTCCCGTCCATTGCGAATTGATTAAATTCGAGCACGGGCGCTGCAAGAGATCCTCTGCAAGTACATCTGTTTTGACATCACGGAAGAGTTGTCGCTGTCACGTATGGAACATGATTTTGTTTGAATGGAATATTTTGCTCTCTTATGTCTGCTGAGTCACACTTTCACCAAGGGAACTCCTCCCACGTTTAAGTGAGAACATCTATGTAAACCAAGCGACTAGATAAGAAAAAGAGGAAAGGAAAAGAGTGTACTTAACCAATCGGTGCAACAGGGCTTGCGCGAAGCAACGACACGAAAGACGTAAAAGCTTGAGCAATCCGTCAAGCTTTTACTCTTTCGTGTTGTTAAATACTGATAGCTGGGACTGTCTAGGTGCATAAGTAATACAGCCTGCGTTTTCGCTTCCTCTTTTGTTACATGAGCCGTGTTTCGTCAATCACGCATATTTTTTCATCTGACGGGATCAGAAATTGTAAAATTTACGGCCAAAAGATACATGATTGTATCGTGACGTCAGGCTTGTTGCATAAGGATTTCACTCCCATGTTTTCATCCTCATCAGGGGATGCTAGTGTTCCTGACTTCACCATCTGTTATGGCAACAAATATAATTACACTTTTAAAAAAAGTTTTAGTCACCGATTTGGTCAATATTTATGTATTATTGCAATAAAATCATGTCAGTTTTATAACATTGTACAATTAATGCCCAATTCTTTGTTTCCAAAAAGTTTGTGAATCAGTCCCCTAATTTTAGACCTTTTATACGTAGTTATTTCCATTATTAGAAAAAAAAACTGAGATGGAGAGGTGTAAAGGGTGGTGTAGAGAAGCTGATCGACACTTCTCCCATAAATGAGCAGAAAAGAACCAAAGGTAAAAAGAGGTGAAGGTGAAGGCAGGGACAAAATGAACCTCTCCTGTTCTCTAGGGATTGGACGCTGTGTCGAGCTCCCGAAGCGCAGACGTTTCGAAACACTGATCCGAGATGTGGTTCAAAACTCCCGTGTCACGTGACCATGGCTAAGTGAAGCTTCGGTGCGTTTCACCCGTTTCGACAGGTTGCATACCCGCCGCTCCTACGTTTGATTAACATTGACAGTGTCTGGAACAAATCTGATCACACATCTGTCTCAACTGCAAACTCTCAGAATGCGTAAAAGTCACATCCCAACTTCGAGGGTTTGAGAGGAAATTTTGAAAGATAGCGACATATAGCGATTGACAGTGCGATTTAGTGAGTGATAGGCTAGATATAAGGTTAGTGATACATATTGATTGCTAGGCTGTTCTTTACTTTCTGTTCTGCCTGCAAAACACGAAGCCAACACTTATGATCTATATTTATTTTACACAATACATATGCTTATTGTATTATCACATTGAAGCACATATTAACCATTTCATTTGCACTACTATATGAGTTTATTATTGATAATCCCACTCACAGGGATCTCAAGAACATATCCCCCCATGAATGGCAAGAATCTTATTTGATCATCATAGACAGTGCTGCTGCTTGACATTGTGTAATATTTTCTTTGAATTCTTCAAAAATTAATTTTGTGATGATTACAATACTGTTCATTAATATCTCAAAACAGAAAACTAATATTGCCGGTTTCCTTGGTTGCAGGTATTTCTAAATTCCTTCACACTGACGTTACAAATACATCCTCTGCAAACCGAAGCCGGTAAGCACGGTCGATGTTAAAATCGATACTGTACATTTATTTTGTTCCAACCTGCCATGTACTATCTTTGTAAAAGATTTTTCTGAAATGATAAACCCTCCCAATAATGACTGTGATAAGACCCCTTTGATAAGAGACAAACTAACCTCGTTTTGCAAAAAGACGCTTGAATTGGAAAGATTAAAATGGAGAATATGTAAGATATCCCGATCTCTGGTGTGGGATCATTTCCACTTGGAAACCCCAAATGAAGTGAGGTGTATGATTTCCTAAATTCCTAAATGTCATGTCTTACACATGAAAGTGAAATACCAAGCAATTGAAATAGCCTCATGGATGTTAATAAACACAACACAACAGAAAAAAACAAATATTTATTGAAACACACTGTTCATGACAGTCCCAGTTTGCTGTCCCTGACAATATGAAAGCCTTTGTTTCTTTGTTTGTTGTATGGTGATTTCTCCTAAATATGTAGGCTGTTGATCATATGTATTGATAGCCTGGCATAACCCACCAGAATAATACGTAGTTTAGAATTTGTCAACGCTTGTCTGAGTCGTTGTTTCACAGAATAGCATTATCAAAGCCCCTTTCACACATGCACTGGACACCGGAACGTATCCGGCCCTTAGTCGGAGGAGCTGTACGTGAGAACGCAAATATCCGAATCAGTCGGACGGGCATGTGACGGACTTCGTTCTGCCAGCTCCCTAGTACAAAGTCCGGCTCATGTCGGAGTGAGCCCATGTGTGAACAGAGTAGGCAACGTTCCGGAAAATCCACCGCGAGCGAGTGGGCGTGTTGATGACGTTTCTATTAAGTGACTGGCGTGAAACCGGAAGACTACAAACATCTGCTTCGTACTCTTTTCCGCGTGCCTGAACTTTTCACTGTTTCGTTGACATTGCGGATATGTCCAAATACATGCTATTTTGAGTCCAATGATCATTAAAGAGATAGTTAGCTATAGCTATACTGCCAAAACCTATCTCTTACGATGATTAATGTTACGACCATGGTCGTTACTGTTTGTGTTTGTGTTTGTTCATTTTCCCCGATGTATGTGTTTTGCTCCGGCTGCGTGCGTGGTCTCCCCTCTTTTTTCCCTGTTGCGGTCTGACCCTAGACCGGGCCGTAACAGATTTGGGGGCTCATCCACTTTTTTTTTTTCCCGCGCTTGTTCTTGCGGTGGGGGGGTGTAGGTGCTTGTATTTGTTGGACTGTGGCTTACAGTTGGCTTGTGGTGATGGCCTCAAGATTTAACTTTGAGCAGTTTGTTCTTTGCCCTTCCCTGGAACAATTCGAGCTGTGCCGAAAAGAGGATTTGCTCCTAGTAGCGGACTTCTTTGATGTTTCGGTGCCTCGTACTGCGAGGAAGCAGGAGATTAAGGCCGCGTTGTACGCAGAGCTGGTGTTGCAGCAGATCCTCCCTGAGGGAGATGAGGTCTCGGGTGTTGCTTCTCAGGCCCGTACGCTACAGGCTGCGGCAACAGCTGAAGCCGAAGCGCCCGCCCGCATAGATCCCGATGATCCGCACTCGCCTCGGGGTGATCAAATGCTTGCGCAGCGCATGAAGGAACTCGAATTGGAGTTGTGTAGGCAGGAGTACCAGAACCGGCTTCTGCAACTTTGGGCATTTGAGCTTGAAACTGACCGGGAAATCAAGCCTAAAGAGCTGGAGTTGGCGATCGAGACCTCGTCCCGCTCCTACTCCTTTCCCGCGACGGTCAAAGACCGGCACATCTCCGTCGGCGGCTGGCTCTGCAGTGTCTGCACCTTCTCCGATACCTGCCTCTCCCGCTGCACCTGTGCCCATCCGCGCCTCTTCTCCTGTGCCTGTGTCCGGTGGTGCTTCTATTGACTCCCCTGATTTTGACGTGAACACTAAACACGTGACTAAACACATTCGACTGGTACCCCTGTTCCGGGAAAGTGAGGTGGATACCTACTTCTCGGTGTTTGAACGAATCGCCGCAACTTTACGTTGGCCAAAGGATGTATGGTCTTTACTCCTTCAGAGTAAACTCACTGGGAAAGCGCAGGAAGTGTGCTCCGCTTTGTCTCTGGAGCAAAGCTTAGAGTACAATGTTGTCAAAACTACTGTATTACGAGCTTACGAACTAGTCCCAGAAGCATACCGGCAAAAATTTAGGAACACTTCTAAGGCTGCTAATCAAACATTGGTTGAATTTGCTCGTGTGAAAACTACCTTGTTTGATAAGTGGTGCTCTGCCAGCAAAGTGTCAAATTTCGAGCAGTTGAAAGAATTATTGTTGTTAGAAGAGTTTAAAAGTTGCCTTCCCGAAAAGATCGTCCTCTACCTAAATGAGCAAAAGGTCTCTTCGCTATCTGAAGCAGCTGTAATGGCGGATGAGTTTGTGCTCACGCATAAGGGTACGTTCTCGTCTCTGAGGCGAGAGGCTACGGAACGTAATATCAGTTCAAAATCATCACCTAGCGTACCCAAGTCTTCCAAGTCCCCTGATCCCTCTGGTGAAACCCGTGAATGTTTTTATTGCCATGAAGTTGGACATCTCATTGCTGTTTGCCCAGCTTTGAAACGTAAAACTCAGCTACAGAAAGCACAAGGCCCTGCGAAGAGTGTAGGTCTTATTCACACTCCGTCTCTCCCTGTCGACAGCAGGTTAGTTATGTCATCTGTCGACCCCTCATTTGAACCATTTCTTTTAGATGGGGTTGTTTCGCTTTCCGATACAGACACTGTACGTTGCCCTGTGCGCATCCTTAGAGATACTGGAGCAGCCCAGTCCCTCATTTTGGCAAGTGCTTTGCCATTTTCGGAGAGATCGTCCTGTGGATCGGACGTGCTCGTGCAAGGCATCGAGCTAGGGATTGTGAGAATCCCTTTGCACACTGTTTACCTACAGTCAGATGTCGTATCTGGGTTCGTGAAGGTCGCCGTGTGTCTAAAGTTGCCGGTTAAAGGAGTCGCCTTCATCCTTGGTAACGACTTAGCGGGTTTCCCTCTGTGTTTACAGCGTGTGTGGTCACACGCGCTCAAGCTCGTAAATTCGAGGATGTGGTGGATCTCTCTGATACTTTTCTGTGTGACGAGGACTCGAAACATGGGTCTAAATGTACTGTGGATCCTCCTGTATCTGTGTATCCTGTGTCTGAGAAGGAGTCACCTGTTACAGATGACACTGAACCTCTTCCGCCTTTGGGAAGAGCACAACTCACTGCTACCCAGCGAGCTGACGCGTCTCTGTCCCACTGTTTCGCTGCGGTCGTAAGCAAGGCGGACTTGTCACTACATCCTGTAGCTTATTTCTTTGATGGTGAGGTACTCGTGCGAAAATGGACACCGCCTGGGTCCGCACATGAGTGGACTTCTGTGTTTCAGGTAGTCGTTCCAAGGTCCTCCAGAAGTCACGTTCTGGCGGTAGCTCACGATCACGAACAGTCTGGACACCTTGGAGTGAAGAAAACATATCGTATTTTGAAACATTTCTTTTGGCCAGCTCTGAAATCTGACGTTACTAAATATTGCCATTCCTGCCACTCTTGTCAAATTTCGGGAAAGCCCAACCAGGTCATTCCCCCTGCTCCGCTAAGGCTAATTCCTGTGATGGGTGAACCGTTCGAGAGGATCATTATTGATTGTGTTGGACCGCTGCCCAGGACTAGGGCAGGAAATGTGTATCTTTTAACTTTGATGTGCGCGGCCACCAGGTATCCTGAGGCCATACCTCTGCGCACCCTTAAAGCAAAAACTGTGATTAAAGCCCTAGTGAAATTCTGTTCGACATTTGGATTGCCAAAATTTATTCAGACAGATCAGGGATCAAATTTCACTTCCAAACTCTTCGCCAATGTGATTAAACAATTACACATTAAACACCAGGTTTCTAGTGCTTACCACCCAGAATCCCAGGGCGCCTTGGAAAGGTTCCATCAAACCTTGAAGACAATGCTTCGTACATGCTGCCTCGCTGAGGGAAAAGAATGGGATGAAGCAGTTCCCCTTCTTCTGTTTGCCGTTCGCGACACAGTGCAAGAATCCCTTGGATTTAGTCCAGCCGAATTAGTGTTCGGTCACACGGTTCGTGGTCCACTGAAGGTTCTGCAAGAGCAGTGGTTATCCTCCGATCAGGTGCAGTCTGGTCCTAGAAATGTGTTGGATTACGTATCCACCTTCCGTGAGCGGTTACACACAGTGTGCGACTTAGCCAGACGCTCTCTAGCTTCCTCTCAGTTTCGTATGAAAACTCGGTTCGACCGAAAGTCGGTTCAGCGCTCATTCCAAGTTGAGGATGAGGTGTTGGTGTTGCTGCCCATACCAGGTTCTGCTCTCCAAGCAAAGTTTTCTGGCCTCTACGTAGTCGTGTCAAAAATCAGTGACACTGACTATGTGATTAAGACGCCTGACCGAAAGAAAAAGACTCGTGTGTGCCATGTAAACATGCTCAAGCCTTATGTGTCTCGTTCCAGGCTTGAGGTTCCCACCTCGCCCGCGCCTATTGTTACAGTTGCTGCTTCAATGGAGGTAGTGTCCCCATCAGAATATTCGCCCGAGATTGACGGACTCCTTCAAGGTAGCGCCAGCGTCCCGTGTGCAAGATTGCCAAACTCCGAAACCCTCCAATCGCTTCCCTCGAAGATATCCCATTTGTCAGAGTCTGCGCAGGTGGATATCAGGCAGCTTGTTGAGAAGTACCCATCGTTGTTCTCTGATACCCCTTCCCGAACAAATGTCCTGAAGCATGACATTGATGTTTGTGGTCATAGCCCTGTAAAGCAAAATGCATATTGCATTAATCCGGCTAAGCGGGCAATTATGAAGAGTGAAGCCGCTTACCTGCTTGACAACGGGTAGGCTGTCCCGAGCTCCAGTCCTTGGTGTTCCCCCTGTATACTTGTCCCTAAACCCGATGGAACGCACTGGTTTTGCACGGATTACCGAAAGGTAAATGCGTTAACCAAGCCAGACTCATTTCCTCTTCCGAGAATGGAAGACTGTATAGACCGCATAGGACATGCCAAATTTGTTACCAAGCTCGACCTATTGAAAGGCTACTGGCAAGTGCCTCTCACTGATCATGCCTCCGAGATCTCAGCCTTTGCCACCCCAGACCATTTTCTGCAATATAAGGTCATGGCGTTCAGGTTGCGAAACGCAACTGCTACATTCCAGCGGCTAATGACCAAAGTTCTCGCCAATCTCGAAAACTGCGAAGCGTATCTCGATGACGTGGTTGTGTATTCCCCTGACTGGGATAGTCACCTCCACACCTTAGACCATGTGATTTCCCACCTCCAAGATGCTTCGCTTACCTTAAACTTGGCTAAATGCAACTTTGGGCATGCAACTGTTACGTATTTGGGTAAGCAGGTTGGCCAAGGTACAGTTCGCCCCTTGGATGCAAAAATCCAAGCTATTAGTTCCTTCCCAACCCCCAAGTGTAAACGGGAGCTCAGACGCTTTCTGGGGATGACCCGCTACTACCGGAGTTTCTGTAGGAATTTCTCCAATGTAGTCTCACCCCTGACGAACCTGCTTCGAGACTCTCAGAGTTTTGTCTGGACCCCTAAGTGTCAGTGTGCTTTTGAGGCTGTAAAAAGTCTTCTGTGTAGTGCCCCGGTGTTGTCAGCCCCTAACTTTGTGAAGCCGTTCAAATTGGAAATCGATGCTAGCGCTATTGGAGCTGGTGCTGTGTTGCTCCAGGAAGATGATCATGATATCGATCATCCTATCTGCTTCTTTTCAAAAAAATTCAACAAGCACCAACTAAATTATAGCATCATTGAAAAGGAAACTCTCGCGCTGTTGCTGGCACTACAGCACTTTGAGGTGTACATCGGGTCCTCTTCCGAACCAGTCATCGCTTTTACTGATCACCAGCCACTAACTTTCCTTCATCGGATGTGTAACTCGAATCAGCGCCTAATGCGTTGGTCCTTGATTGTTCAGGGATACAATCTGACAATTCGGCACAAAAAAGGTGCCGATAATGTCGTGGCCGATGCGCTCTCACGCTCTGTGTCCTAGATTACCGTCCAGACAGGATTACCGATGGTTTTTGTCTTAAGGGGTGGGGTGTTACGACCGGGCCATAACAATTAATAACGTTGGTTAGTAGTTTATTATCTGGTTAGTAGCTAGCTAAGCTGTAGCTAAGTAATAGTGATAGGTATAGTGAGGTAGGTAAACTGGTGACCTAACATTACATAGCGAACAACAAAAACTTACCTTATTGTTATAATAAATGTATAATTAATAATAAATTTTATGTGTCGGTAGCACCATTTGGATGGCTATGTGTGTTTTTTTTTATATATATATATAGGCTACCCAAAAGTACAATAGCTATGTTTGCCTTCTTCTCCTCCGTGCCACATTATGTACCCGTACCACCGAAAGGAAAGACATTGAAAAGAAAAAAACTGAAAATACTTCAACTCGCGAATACTTTAGGTGATCTCCTCAATACTTTTCCTTCGTGAAAATGCAAGTGGCGTCTAACTGGAAAATACCAGGAGGAAATCTTGACGTTTCTAAACTCGCAATGATTTCAAGCGACAATGTAACATACTACAAATGTAATTATTAATGGTCGCATACTGGGTACTACACTGAAAAACAGCATGCAGTATATACACAGTATACTTGAGTAGGACGCAGTACACAGTATGCAGTAGGCGGTTTCTAATACAGCCACTGCGATTTCTGCAGCGTACTTTTTGCGTCATGCCCTGCCTCCTGCACGCTCTACCCAGGCGCCGCCCCTCACCTAAACCAAACCGGAGTATTTCCTGTAGGTGAGAACGCGTCTGTCACAGACAATCTCCTGTTGTGTGCTACATGTATGAAAGGGCAAGATTCTCCGCACTTTGTCCGGAGTTCATATGTGAAAACGGCTCAAGATATGAAGATCGCAAAAGTAGCCAGTAAAGCATCACCATGGAGATGGGTGTCGGATTGTTTCGAAACCTCGAAACAATTTCCGCCACAATTGCTTCAAACGTTTCTGTCAGGACTCAGGCACGGACTCAGACGCGGACCACAAGAGCTCCAATTACAGGCGTTTATAAGCAGAATCGTCAAACAAGCCGGCAGTCCAAAAACAGGCAGGGTCAAAAAATACCAGGTAGACAGTCCAAGGGGAAAAACAAGGATCAAAACCAGAAACAGGCAGGGTCAAACCTAGAAGGCAGGCAGATCAGGCAATCAGGACAGGAGGGCAGGCAAAAACGTAGTCAAGGAACAGGCAAGGCAAAAACCAGCAAAATCCAAACAGGAAAACAGGCGGGAAACGAGACAGGCAGAAAACACTGAAACGATCTGGCAAACAACACAGAGACAAGCAGGGTAGATATAGGGCTGGGCTGATTAGGTGATGGGAAGCAGGTGTGCAGGCAGGCGGGTGGAGACAATCAGGTGGGCGGAGACAGGGCGGAGAGCGGGGCAGGGCTAGAACACAAGGAAAACAAAGGCACATGGACAGGGAAAAACAAAAACACAACAGCTAGGGGGCGGGAGCCCTGACAGTTTCAGTGTTTCACAAAGCCTCACTCTGCCCACCACTACTGTTCTCCAGACACACCTGTATTTAATCCACCTTCAATTAGCCAGGTGTGGCTTGTTAGCCAATAGGCTGGTTCCGCAAACAAATTAACACAGGTCAACACAATTAACACTTGATTGGCAATTAACATTAGTCTCTAGGGCAGGGATGTCCAAACCTCTCCTGGAGGGCCACTTGTTCTGCATGTTTTAGATCTCTCCCTGCTCCAACACAGCTGATTCAAATGATCAATTCGTAACAAACTCCTGAAGCTACTGAATAACAAACTGATCATTTGAATCAGCTGTGTTGGAGCATGGAGAGACCTAAAACATGCAGGACAAGTGGCCCTCCAGGAGAGGTTTGGACACCCCTGCCCTAGGGGGAGGTGGTGAGGGCTCTCCTTCACAGGTGGAAAGAGAGGAGTATTAAATATGACAACCTGGGAGTTAAAGCAAGGAGGGAAAGGAAAGAACCGCTTGGCTAAACTGATGGGAATATGTGGCTATTGTCAATGAGGGATAATAGCCAAGCTCTTCCCCCTCTTTTAATCTCACCCAACATGCATAAAGTGGTTGAGGGCCTGTCCTCCCTGAGAGAGACTACACTGTTTCTGAGTTCTTAAAAGAAAATTATTGAACAGATCCATGGTAACACTCCACCTATACACACATTCCCAGTGACATGTGAACAGCTAATTTCCATATCTGTTACATATGAGTAGCTGAACTACATAACGATATATGCCTGCCCATATGCCCCTTCTCTGAGGCATTAATCTATGATAGTCCATAAATATTAACAAGCAATAAGAAATTTTTAATGAAAATATTTTGCCCTGCAAATAGTATTCATACTGGAACAAATAGTAGCACGGATATTTCTGATTTTTTTTTGATAGGCAAATGTTGTAAACCAAAAATTAAGTTTCTCATCATTCCATTTCCGTGGTCTTCAAGGTTACCCTCTCTGCAGGACATCCCCAGTGCGAACTGTTCACACGTCTACCCTCTGGCAGGAGGTACAGAAGTGTGAAATGCAGAAGATCCAGAGTAAGGAACAGCTTCTATCCAACAGCCATCAGACTCTTGAATGGGTCAAATACACAAATACACACCTCCCCGGCCTAGCCCATGCATACATTCACACATACACACCCACACCCCAACCAACTGTACACAATATGCATTTTGCACAGAACTATTGACAGCACTATAAATTCTTGTATTTTCTTACTAATTGTACTTCTTACTCTTAACAGCATTCATAAGTGGAAGGCAAAGGAAGAATTTCATTGTACAGGGAACTTGTTTCTATACTGTGCATATGACAATAAACTTTGAACTTGACTTCACAATTGCAATCAGAACACGTGAATACTTTTCCTGATAAGGTCAGGGCCTAATTATCCTGACGTTAGCGACATCTTGTGGCAAGTTTTGTGAAATTCATATGAAACTAAAGTCCCGTACAGAAGCCGAGAACGGCTGTGCTTGCAATCAAGGTCGGCCCCAAGGGTGGCCGGGGGGCCGTGGCCACCATGCTAAAATGACTGGCGACCCTACTACCCCCCTCCCCCCAAGTGACAAGCCCCAGCCCCAGCCCCCTTAAAAATCTGATATATATTAAAGGTGGAACAATTGACGTTGTGGCCACGGCATTACAGGACACTTTTACAAGGGCAGGAGACCCCATTCTCATTTGATTTTTGGCGCAGGTTCAACAAATTTTGAAGTGAGCTCAACTGAGACAACTGCTTAAGATGAACCTGCTAAGATCTCTCTCCACGGGTTTATTATAAACATGTAGCTAGGTAACATTAGTAACGTTAAGCTTGCCAAGTTACAGTAGATTGTTGGTGACTAAATCTAGCTAGCTAGAGCTAAGGCAATGTCAGCTTGACTTGAGAGCAGGGTGTGAAATATGGGGGTCTCGGGGGGTCTGACTCTGAGACCCCTTGATTGACACTTGAGACCCCCTGAAAGCCTCAACAGCAAAATTTTGGGGGGTCTCTGGAAAAATCTTTAAAAAATTGTCACTTGCAATTGTCACTAAAAATGTCTTTTAACCCTTAAAGCCCAACAGACGCAGCCTGCATCCAAATTCATATCCCTTCTTCCTGGTTGAATTGCTCACGAAGTATTCATCGCTAACGATGCTAGCTGCTTGTCTATGCAACGAAGTGTTGGTGAGAAAAGTAATATCAAATTTAATCATAGTTACAATCTGCATATGGCTTTGCATCCATCTCCACACCCATTACTCTTGTTCGAATTACTCATTAACTTGTCATTGCATAGATATGGAACATATTGTAACGTGCCGGTCCTTTGTAGAAGGATGATGCGGCACAGAGCTATGTTTGGCTAGCCAATTTTCAATTTTTCAATTTTTATACACTTTATTTAGTTCATTGCAAAGTGGCATGACAAAAAATTTACAGACATACCTGTACTGTACAGTTCTTAATATGGGTGTTACATTAGCTGACACATTGATGGGGTACAAGTGTGGGTTAAACCGTACATAATAGGAAATACACACGTAGTCAGCATGACATTTGTTATACATTACATGAGTAACAACACCAAAAACAATCACCGATATCAATTGTGACACATACAAGTGTGTATAATAAGCAGTAGTACGTTGTAAGCATGATAAACACCTATGCCACAATGCTGACGCTATTCAGTAGAAGGAAGTCTGACAAGGGCGCTACATGAACATACAGAACATACAGAATGTTGGGGAGCACACGAACAAATGCTCCATTGGGGAAGCAGGAGGGGGGGAGGGAGGTAAAAACATCAGACAGTACATAACAAGAAATACACTACATTTGCTGTATATTATACAGGTAATATTTCCAATACAAGTACAGAACTCTAGAGGTAGTAAGGTGTAAGACTGAAAAACACAAAGAAACTGGTCATCAAAATACTTGAAAAAGTTCTCACAAGTGTTAACACAATAATAGGGTGCACACGTACACATGTCTCACTGGGAGAAAGTGAGGTTTCAGAAAAGGGAGGAACATTGGGCAATACATAACATTTGTTGTGTATCATACGGGTAACAGTAAAAGGACAATCGCCGATACCAAGTGTATCGCGCATAAACATGGGGGGAATAAACAAGAATGATGAACATAGATGTTGCCCTGCTTACACTACTCGTTAAAAAGAATTTTGGCTACATGAGGAAAGTGTGAAGCTTTCCATATATTTTTCACTTGGGCAATGCTTTGTTTCTGAGTTTCCCTTTGTATATAATCTTTAACCAGATTCAAAACTGCATTACAAACCTTTAGTAAAGGTAGGTCATACTTCTTGAACACCAATAGGTTCCTAGCTTTCCATAAAGACTCTTTAATACAGTTGACTATTGCCCACCACCTAGCGTATTGGTCGTGGTTGGCTTGTGTGTTCGTTACTCCATACATGATGAAAACTTTGTTGGTTGGAGGGCAATGTATGTTGGCCAACCAGCTTTCAAATTCTAACCACACTCTGCGGGCGTAATGACATGACCAAAAGATGTGTTCGACAGACTCGTCTTCAAAACAACCTTTTCTCACACACTTACTATTGGGGGTACATCCCCGTTTCTTTAGAAATAAACGGGTGGGTAGGCAGTCGTGGGCTATCTGCCAGGCCAGATCCTTATGTTTGTTAAAAAGGTAGGCGTTGTTGATGTTTTTCCAGGCTGCTACACTGTCGCTCTCTTTTAAAACGCCAACAGGTGTCAATTTGTTCTTATCTGGTGACAATACATTTTCAATTTGCTTTCTAGATAATTTTTCTTTAAGAGTAGCTGAGGCTTTATGTTTCCTCAAAAATAGTTTAACTACATTGTAAAGATGAGGACAGGTCTCTGCGTAAGGGACGTCCAGAGACGTACGTTTCCCCCAAGCTAATTCAATGGTGCGGCCCACCCAAAATCTAGCAAAAAATGACCACAGCTGTGGTGTCACAGATGGTGAAAGGCAAGAAACTAAGATTGGGGTCAAAAAGAGAGCGAGTAACTTAGCCTCTATCTCTGGGACATTTTGCCCCCCCTTATCTAAAGGTCTGTACATTATATTTCTCCTTAACCTTTCTTGATTCCCCCCCCAGATAAACTGGAAAATCACCCTCCTCAGGGATGCTAAAACCATCCTCGGAATGGGGAAGGTGGAGGCGAGAAAGGTGAGGGAGGAGATAACATCTACCTTTATTACTAAGACTTTGCCAGTCAAAGTTAATTCTCTGTCTCGCCACTGGAAGAGTTTGTTTTGGATCTTTGGTATTCTGGCTTCCCAATTAAGTTTTTCCATATCTTTACCAATCTGAATCCCCAATATTTTTATTCGCTCTTCAGTAATGGTAAGCCCCAGATTCAAATAGGGTTCTTTCCAATTCGTGTAGAGTATTTCACTCTTGTCTCTATTAATTGTTGCCCCGGAAGCCGTAGCAAACTGGTCACAGATATGTAGGGCTTTTACGATAGATGTGTTATCCTGCAGCAGGAGTGTGAGGTCATCCATGTATAAGGAGAGTTTGGCCTCCTTACCTCCGCTTCCTGGGACTGGGATACCATGTATGTTTGGCTCCGTTCTAAGTGCCGCAGCTATGGGCTCCATTGCTAAAATAAACAACAGGGGAGACAGCGGACAACCTTGGCGCACACCAGAGCTTATTAAGAATGGATCTGTAAGCCTGCCATTTAACAACGCCCTGCTCTGACAATCCTTGTATAATACGTCAAACCATGCTTTAAAAATTGGCCCGAAACCTAGCCTAGACAGCACTGCTCTTAGGTAGTTGTGGTCAATTTTGTCGAAGGCCTTCTCTAAGTCTATCCCTAATACACACAAAGGGAGTCCGCGGTCCTCTGAGAAGAGAAAAACATCCCTTACAAGAGCGAGATTGTCGGACAAGGACCTCTTTGGCACACCGCAAGTCTGCTCTGGACCCACAATCTTGTCCACTATGGACTGAAGACGAAGAAAAAGGGCTTTAGTTAAGATCTTTGTGTCCACTCCAAGAAGACTTAGTGGACGCCAGTTTTTTAGATTTCTTTTATCGCCTTTCTTGTACAGTAAAGTTATTGTGCTCTCTCTGAGAGAGCCTGGTAGTTTCTTCGACTCTAAACTTTCACGATAAACTTCTAATAAGGGTGCTTTCAATAGGTCCCAAAAGGTATAGAAAAACTCTTTCGGTAACCCGTCAGAGCCTGGGGTCTTACCATTCTGCATACTCAACATAGCGTTTGTGATTTCGCCAATTGTGAGGTCACTGTCTAAGGTCTCCCTGTCCTTGTCACTGAGGCTACTGTCCAAAAAGTTGCATAGGAGACTAATCATCTCTATGTTGCTCTCCTTGCCTTTGTACAAGGTTGAATAAAAATTCTGAACAAGAGATTGTATTTGCTGGGGATCCACTATTACCTTATCGTTGTGTAGGAGAGGTCCCACCATATTTCTCTTTTTGGTTACGCGTTTAAAGAAATAGCGGGTACATTTCTCATTCTTCTCCATATGGTGGACCCTACTCTGTACCAAAAATCTCTTACTATCCTCTGAGGATCTTCTGTACATATCCTTTTTTATCCTAGCAATGTCTTCAGCTACATCAAAGCCTGCATGTGCCATATTATAGAGGCGCTGCAGTTTTGCTTGCAGCCTACTGAAAACGATTCGTCTCTTTGCAGCCCTTTTTCTCCCCTCAAGTACAAAGAACCTTTTGGTTCTTGCTTTAATGTCCTCCCACCACTCCCCTGCAGACTCATATAGGAACCTTAAAGAAATCCATTGCTTTAATTTCTCTCTAAGATGAGCAGTGAGTTTAGGGTTTTCTAATAAACTAATATTAAGTTTCCATAATCCAGGGCCGGGAAGGTTACCTCCCTGAAATTCTAACATACAAGAGAGAGCTGAGTGGTCGGAAAAGAAAGTTGGTTTAAGGGAGGCCTCTTTTACAATGCATCCCTTAGGTCCTAAGATGTAATCAATTCTTGAACTTACAGAACCATTTGTCCAGGTGAAACCTTTCACCCCCGGGTTTTTTGTTTTAAAGGTATCTATTAGATGGAAATCATCAATTAGATTTCCCAAAAGGACTGAACTGGAGTCTAGTCTTACCGGTGATACAGATAACCTGTCACTTTCATGCAATATACAATTAAAGTCCCCACCAACTATCACCTCTTTCCCACACAACAGAAGAGATGGAAGGGCTCTTAAAGTATCTAAGCGGCCTTGGAGATGGGTAGGGCAGTATATGTTGATAATCCTTAAACTAATCCCTCTTCCCTCCAAATCAACGTACATCAATCTACCATCTATTACCCGTTGTATGTTTTTCACTTTAAAGGAGTCCCCCCTTAGCAGTATAGCTATTCCTGAAGATTTATTATTATTGTCCCCAGACCATATGGATTCTCCATGTATCCATCTGTCTTGAAAAACCCTATAGTTGTCACGAAAGGATAAACTGCACTCTTGTAAAAGGTAAATGTCCATTTTCTCCATTATGAGGAAGTTGAAGATGGACTGAAATTTAACTGGGTCGTTCAGGCCTCTGGTGTTACAGGATATTACAGATATGGTCATAAGGATTATAAAAAGGGGGGACGGAGAGATCATATATCTATTAGAGGAAAATACAGGAGCAAACAGGCTGTTCAAAACTTCACTACTGGGTCTTTCTTGGACTTTTTCTTTTTTCTTCTTACAGTAGTTTCTCCACCTCCTTCTCTTGCGGTCATTAAGGTGGTGGTTGTAAAGGCCTCCACCTGCTCTACTTCTAGAAATTCAGTGGAGCTAGAGGGGGGGAGTACCAAATGTTATCAATGTCTAGGCTGAAATTCCCGTCCCCAAGAGGGGAGGAGAAATTGCCTTTCCTCTTCTTCATTTCTCCTTCGTCATTTGGGACAGGGTCATCAGGGAGAAGTAAGATGGAAGATGCCAAGGGTGCCTCTGCACCTGAGGAGCAGTCATCAGTTTGTACGAGTCCTACTGGAGGTTCTTTAGGCAGTACGGGGATGTCACCTTTAAGGATGCCCAAAATCTCTGTAGTGGGAGAGATAGCGGGGGCTTGGTTCATTTGCCCTTCAGAAATCTGGTGGCTTGCTTCATTCAGGTTGCTTGGGGGCAATGGTTCCTTTTCCTGTTGCTCCTTCAGAAAGAGTGGCTCAGGAAGACCAGCGGAGGGTGCCTGGGTGGAGTCTTGAATGGCCTCCTGCTCAGGCTCAGGCCCCAGCCCGAGCTCAGGCCTCGGCCCAGGTTCAGGCTTAGGCTCAGTCCCCGGACTAGGCCCTGGCTCAGGCTCTGGTAGTTTCCGGCCGGGGGAGTGAGCTGAGTTTGTGGATTTCTTTACAATTAAACCGGCATCAACAAGGTTTGGGGTATGAGCCCATTCTGCTTGCTCTGTTGACTGGATGACTTCTAAAGCATTCTGAGTGGGGTTGGAGGTGGAGGCCTTCAGCCGGTTGGAGTAGGCCTGAGGGCAGGACTTGAACAGGTGATCAGAGGAGGCACAAAGATTACATTTCACTGGGATGGTGCATTCACGAGTTGAATGCGTTGTGGCTCTACAGTTCTTGCAAATCTGTTCAGAACAAGCAGCTGCTAAATGCTCGAGAGAGCCACATTTTCTGCATTGCTTTGGCTGTCCAGCATAAAATACTGAACCACGGCAGACCCCTAACTGGATGGTACAAGGTAGGTGCTGTAGGCCATCTCTACTTGCACCCTCTCTCAGACGGACTTGAAATCGTCTTGCACCTGTTTTAACTCCATCAATGTCTTTTACTTCCATTCCATGCAAAACCGTACAATATCTGCCAAGCCAAGTAGCGATATCCTCATGTTTGACAAATTCAGAGAACATAACCACATGAACAGTTCTCAAGTTTCGTTCAGACAAAGGCGTTAAGCTGATCTTTTCAAATCCTGCAAAGGATTTCTTCTTTGCCTCAAAGGTATCCACACACCGCTCAAACAAAGAGTAAGAGGTGAATATTACCTCAAAATGGCGTCTTCCAGGAAAGGCAAACACAAAGTCCAGATGGTTTGTGGAAAATCCCAACTCCTTCTGCAAAACTTGGCGACTGAACTGGAGGCGATCCATTTCCATTCCTTCATCCAAATCGAAGCGAACGGCATTTCTTCGGGCTCCAAGAGCCTGCATCTTACTCCGTTGATTGTACAATATCAGTATCAGTAGAAATTTTCTTGTAAAGGTGAAAGGTGGGCAAAACCATGTTTGGCTAGCCAGCTGTTTATAGGCAACCACACAGAACATACTCACCGACAAACATGGATGGAAAAGGACAGGACTACACACAAGGGGAAAGCAGACACAGTCACGGTGGGTAACTATTTACAACGAGAAGAGCACTACAGCAAGGTATGCTGGGCAACACTCTGCCCACTACCCCCAACACGGCACACTGCCCCCGCCTAGGTGGTTAGCTGTCCCCAGCCACTGACAACAAAGTCCCGGAGGTGTTGGGGAGCCACTGCTGATCCAGAGCCCGCTGCAAATGTCCCTCGGTGGCCCTTGGCGACACAATGGGAGCTGGTGGTTGACTCTCGGGCCCTGACTCCCCCCCCCCCGGACAGAGCCAAGGGTTGGTAGGGTGTGAGCCAGTCGCGGTGGAGCACCACCCAATTCCACCAGACCAGCCGCACCTGGTACACAACGTCCGATAGTCTCTCCAGCACTGTGCACGGACCGACCCACTGACTCATCCCAGTCATCCCAGTCCCGTTGCCGGTCGTCGGTTAGGACAGCAAGCTGGGTAGCCAGAGTGCGGCTAAAGCGCTCAACCAGCCCGTCGCTCTGGGGATGGAGTGGTGTTGTCCGGGTCTTCTTAATCCCCAGCCGCCGACAGACCTCACCAAACACCTCAGCCTCGAAGTTATGCCCCTGGTCACTGTGCAGCTCCTTGGGCGCCCCGAAACAGCAGAACATTTCGCTGACCAGGCGCTCAGCGGTGGTAACAGCGCTCTGGTCCGGAACTGCATGTCTCGGGCCACTTGGTGAAGTAGTCCATGGCCATGAGGATGTAACGGTTCCCCCAGTCAGTGGTAGGGAAGAGGCCCAGGACGTCCACGCCCACATGCTCCATCGGGGCCCCACCTGGTACTGCCGCAGGGGAGCGTCAGGTGTAGGAATCGCACCGATGGACATAGAGCTCTTGCCGACACCCCAGCCAGTAGAATCGGGACCGCAGTCGGTGTAGGGCCTTGGTGGCCCTGAAGTGGCCCGCCCCCGCCGAGCTGTGGACGAGCTGGAGGACCTTGAGGTGCAGCTGGTGAGGCACCAGGAGCTGGAGGATGTCAGGGCGGCCCTCAGGGGACTGCCAGTGGCAATGGAGGAGGCCACCCCCGCTGGTGAGGCTGGACCACTGGGAATAGAGGGCCTTGGTCTCGGGATCCAGCACCAACACTACCGCCCATGCCAGTCATTAGCCTGCCCCCACCCAAGCCTGGACCTGGGAGAGAACAGGGTCTTGGCTCTGGCCCAGTCAGAGCTGCTGAGGGTCCAGGGCAGGGTATTAAATTAACTTTTTGACCTACCTGGCAGGTAAGGTGAGAAATTTTACCGGCCAAAATATGTTTTTACCGGCCACTGAACTGCTCACAACACAAGGTCATTAGAAACAGTACAAAAAATTGTTAATTGCCCATTGATTGATTTTTAGTAGATACTATATTAAGGAATGTTTCAGACGCTGTTAAAAGAATCGTAACTTATTTTAAAAGATTAAGTGATATCTCAGGTCATACGCGCCCCATGAAAATGTTAAGTGATCTCAACTCGTATATACAATTTTCAAACAATATGTGAATTAAACTGCAAATTTATTCTTATGTCACTCTGCCACAAGGCACAACCATATCAAACACATTCTCTGATGAGTTAAATGTCATCATCATCAGATACAATCTCTGCTTCAGGCTGCTGGCGTTCCATGAAATCGGGTCTACAACTTCTGATGCAGTGCCGCTGTTCAACCGCAGGACTAGGGTCATAATCTGGGATGTCTGGGAATGTCAGCTGTACAAGTAGCAGGTCCAATAGTGTGTCTGCATCCAGGCTTGATCTCCAGTCTGTTTTTACCATTTTCATTACATTGAAGCCCCTTTCACAGTCTGCTGTTGCTGCTGGTATCGCTTGAATAAGGTCCATCAGGTCCATGATGTCTGGATAGGTGCTTCCATGCATACGACCAACATCTGCCCATGTGAGGTTTTCAAGAGATTTGTTCTCCAGGAAAAGCTTGGAGTTCAGCATGGCCCACTGGTCACTTATTTTCTCAGGGTTGGAGAGGACTGGGAAGAAGTGATCCACAAGCACATCAATTTCACCATCGCCAAAATCTGAGGAAATAAAAAGTGTATTCAAATACACAGCATCATATTTGGTTTGTCAACTTGAGCATTTCTCCATTTAACATCATAATTGCAGAAATATAAATTGCATTTAAATATGCATCATAATCTGTTCACGTCATCCCAATTATTTCAATTTGACATCATATTTATTGATGTATGCCCTGTGTAGTGGGTGTTTACTACATACTCTTGTAATATGTGTTACCTCTTGATCTCAGGGAGTGTGCTACACTGAGCTTGATCTCAATTTGAACTAACCTGCTTGCTCCTCTGCTGACTGTGGCCACTGTTTGAAGCAGGCCAACTTTGTAGCCTGCAGAATTCCAGTGCTTACATCCTTGAGCCTGCCTCCAACGCTGTCAACAAGCCTGTCAATCAGCCTATCCTTAGATGAGATGAACTGCTGTTCAGCTTTCCTAGCAATCAGGGTCACTCCTGAATGTTGCCCTTAGTTGCCCTCATCATCGGTCCCTCTCTAATTAAATAAATCTTACATCAATACAGTACCCTTCACAACCACTTTTCTCATCTGTAAGTAAAGCATTTAATGGACATTTCTTTAAAATTAATAATACCTTGTAGTGTACTTCATCAAAACAGCTTGGATGGAGCACAGGCAATGGTAATGCTGGATCTCTGGAGTGACTCTGACAGTCTACTCAGATGAGAGATGATGTCGCATAGGAATCCACAAAACCTTAGAACCACAGAGTCCTTTGCCATCTGCACTGCTGTACAGAAGGCACTCCAGCATCACTGGATCTCAACTAGAATAAGACAAGATTGCATTGGAAAATCACTAAAACCATTAACATTGATATATTTTGATACAGTTTTAATATTAATGTTAATATTTATATAATTTCGAGCTACCAAAATTTCAAGCTAATTTCTCTACCGCGGTGAGAAATTATTAGAAATTACGAATGCTGTCTCCACCGTACCTGCCACACACATTCTGACGTACACCATCTCCTCCTCTTTAACGGAGCTGTCGGTCGATCCATCTGTCATGATGCCGATGTTCTTGGCCGCTTTGAGCTTGTCTTTTATTATCTCTCTCTCAATTTGTGCGATGTAGTGCAGAAACACCCTCGCCTCAACAGGATTCCTATACGATCCCTCCACTTGAACACCCTTTTTTTCATCCAATCTGAGAAGTAGGGAAATATTACAAGAAATTTACATTTACATTTATTCATTTGGCAGACGCTTTTATCCAAAGCGACTTACATAGGTTACAGTTGTTTTACAATGTTATCCATTTATACAGCTGGATATTTACTGAGGCAACTGTGGGTTAAGTACCTTGCCCAAGGGTACAGCAGCAGTGTCCCAGCGGGGATCAAACCGGCAACCTTTCGGTTATGAGTCCTGCGCCTTAACCACTATGCTACACTGCCCCCCGAAATGATCCATGATTAGTTGCAATCCCATCTACTAAAATCAAATTTGTCAGCCCGAATGAACAAATAAAGTGAATGTAACCTTACCAGTAGGATATATTGTTAATGTAGCCTAACTATGTTGACTACTACCGCTGCGTTAACATTAGCTGCTGTATCATGTTAAGTGGCTCAACTGAGATAGGCCTAGACATTGCTGCTAAGATAAGGGCCATGTTAACAAAGATCAATGTCTAATGCACACACAAGTAAATGAAAGCACTTACTGACACATCCACACTAAGTCTGAGAGAGGTCTGGATCGCTTAGCTAGGGTATGGACTGTTCGGAAAAGGTTTTTCATTTTCATCGCAGTCGGGTCGTTCATCACGATAAGTCCCTGCACAGTTGGTGTTGAAGCTATAGATCCCACTGCCGCCATGGAAATCTTTACTGTGCTCAGGTGGGCATTTGATTTTTCATGGTCTTTGATTGACTCTACCTTCATCGTTGTTGTACCGAGGATGAATGAACACATACGGTTGTACGAATACTTCCGACAGGTGCTACAGGTTATGCTATTGGTACTGCTGTTATATACAACCCAATCCCTCCTCACTCCGGTATCAGTGAAGCGCCACTTCTTGTTAAACTTTCTCTTGGGTGCATTTCCACCGCTTTCATCGTTTCTTCATTTGGTTGCTGCACACCCACAATATGTTGCCACATGTTTGAAAATGCTGCTTTCTAACTGACTGACTGACTAGATAAATTGATACATTTTCGAATGCTGATGCTGTGCAGCACAGCCAGGGATACCTTCAAAATTCACAACGTTATCAGTAGACCTGTAGCTGCTTTTGGCTGTATGTGTGTTTTACCGTTTATGCCTTTGGCATTACTGATGAAAGTTATGTAGTGAAGCAGGCATATTTCAGAAGCTCGCCAATGGCGCGTGAACTAATTATTTTATTCGGCAAAACATATTTTTACTCGCATTTGGCAAGTGGCAGGTGCTAATTTTAAACTCTGGTCCAGAGTTTCCATGCTGCCATCGCCGACCGCCGGAGAGGTGTTGTCGTC
This sequence comes from Megalops cyprinoides, assembly GCF_013368585.1. NCBI lineage: Eukaryota > Metazoa > Chordata > Actinopteri > Elopiformes > Megalopidae > Megalops > Megalops cyprinoides. The sequence goes on along the minus strand of NC_050589.1, from coordinate 38,342,549 downwards.
ACCCGAGGGGGTGGTCTGCAGGGCCGCCACCACTGGGGTCGAGATCAAGGGAGCTAAACCAGCAGGACCCGGTGACGTAGTCGAGGGTGTCAGCGATGCGCGGCAAGGGGTAGGAGTCTTTGCAGGTGACCCCATTGAAGAGGCGGTAATCGACACAGAAGCACCAGGTGCCTTCCTTCTTCTGGACCAGGACAGCAGGAGCGGCCCAGGGGCTACTTGAGGGCTCGATGACGCCCGCCTCAGTCATCTCCTTAACCTTTTGTTCTGCCGCAGCCCGCTTGGCAAGGGGTAAGTAAAGTGTCGATGCCATGTTGTACCAGGCTGGTGTGCGTGCAGTCCTCGTCCCTGGCCGCGAAGATGTGGGCAAACTGCTCCAGTAGCTCCCGCAGCTGACACTTCTGATCTGCCTTGAGGCACCCGCAACTCCGTTGGTACAGGTCATTGACTGTCTGTCTGGTCTCGGGTGAGGATTGGAGCAGCGGCAATGACACGGGACCCCCTCTGTGGCTGGCGGTGGCGTGGTGGACCTCCTGGCTGGCAGTGGCGATGAGGAGGTGGGTCGCAGCCCCTCTTCACTGGCAGTGCAGAGTGCCACGGCTTCCGAACCCAGGCAGAGTGTAGCCCTGGGTATGTCCTCCATAGCCTCCCACTTGGCCAGCAGGTCCAGCTCACTGATGCAGCCTGGATGTCAGCTAGCTGTGGCTAGTAACGGATACCCGGAGCAACCTTTCCCCTTGCATCTTTGCGCATTGACCGCCGGTGACCATGGCAATATGCAGCCTAGTGGGTTTCCAGCTCTGTGGTCTCGGCCCGTCCGTACCAGGGAGGGTTCCGGCATGGGGTGCCATCGAGGTCACAGTCTGTGTGTCTGGCCCAGCCAGCTGAGCCGCAGCGATGACTTGGGGAGGGAAGGCAGGTGGCAGTTCCCCCGTTGTGCCGAAACGGTGCTGTATCACCCTGTCAATGGCTGGCCAGTTGAGACACTCCTCAGGCTGGAGGTCCGTGAGGATGTGCAGCGCTTTGCCCTCCCAACGCGAGGGAGACCTGGACCACCGTCTCTTCCGCTGACCACACATTGAACTGGGAGGCCAGCCGCACTTGAATGAGGTAAGGCTCCACCCCACTGTAACACAGCAGCTTCATCGCACCCCGGTGGGAACCTCCTGGCTCCATGGGGGAAGCTATAAGTCCGACTCCTGGTTGAACCACAGGGGAGGTGGCGACTGGCAGCGAGGGCCGTGGTGCAGTTGGGTCTGCCAGCATAGTCGGCCCGGGATTGCGGCGGAGCAGCGGTGTTGGCCCGGGATCGAAAAATAATTGCAAGTGTTTCTCCTGACAGTGGTAAAGGACACACTGTACTGGGAGAACGAGGGGGCTTGGGTGTAATTCAATCATTGAATTATTGGGTTTTTGATGGGATTCGCTGTCTGGTGCGTGCTACGCACCTGCTGCTTATCTGGTTAAGGGGATGCCAGGACTATTTAGGCAGGTGAGTGGGAGCAGCACGTCAGAGACGCTGATGGAGGCCAAGTACACGGGGTTTTATAGTGGGGATTTTCTTTTTGGTTTATTTTTCGTTGAACATGCTAGGTTTAAGTTTAGGTTTGTTGGTTTCTTTTGTTTTCTTTTGCATTTGGTTTAGCCCCCGGAGTCACGACCCGGGCCGGAATTGAAGTTATTTGGTTTAATTTTTTCCTCCTTTTTTCCTTTTGGTGTGTGGATGAGAGTTTGTCTGTGTGTGTTTTTAGGCGGCTCCAGGAAAAAGCGGCGACCAGAAGAGAGTACCATAGTGAGTCCCTGAGGGAGAAGAGAAACGACAAACAGTTCCAGGATGCAACCGGGACCGAGGAGAGCTCCCATCCCACGAAAGTGCGTGCCTGGGAGGTGGATCCCCAGGTTGAGAGGGAGGTGACACAGCGAACCGGCAACTGTGTGCGTGAGTCCCCGGCACGAGGTGGAGAGGGAAGAGGGCAGACTGGCAGCCGAACTGTTTCCCTCAGAGGCACCCCGCGGAGCCAGCACAAGCAGCTAGCAAGAAGACGACGTGGGCCACCGCTGGAGCTGCCAGCCTGTCCACAGGAGCGACGCAGAGGGCTTTGTCTTTTTGCGTTTCTTTTTTTTATTTTGGGACGTAGGCGAGGCCCGGCACGAGCCGAGCTACATCCCACCTTATATTTCCTCTTTGTTCTGTGTGAGTCCCGTGTGGTGTGCATGCGTGTGTTTGTGTGTGTGTGGACCCGCGGCGGTACGACTTCCCCCCTGGCGTGGAAAAAGAGCTGTTCTCTCTCTACCCATGCCCGGGTGGTGGGGGCACCAGATCACGGAATGTACTGCAGTGGGGCACATGTGCGGAAGGATATTGTGTGGTGTGTGGGTTTGAAGTGTGTGGGGGTTGCGTTCCTGCTCATCTGGGTCCGGGAAGGGGAGGACAGAAGTGGATAGCAGGGCGGGGGAAGGAGAACAGCTGCCGTTTGGAAAGGTATTGCCGTCTCTATGTTTTTATGAATTGTGTGTAATTTATTCTTTTTTTTTCTTGGCTGGCGGATCCCTGGAGGGAACGAACCGGTTGGGGCGGGGCTGGGCATTCTGTCCACTCCCGACACAAGCATGGCCGTTCTCGGCTTCCTTACCATGCACTACACCAGCTGAATTTAATTAGCACAACTCTTCAGCCATGTAGAGGAGCTAATTAGTGAAATCACCTTGTTTAGTGAATGGCTAGAACAAATCCTGGTAGGACTTTTACTTTCTGAAGCTGGGGTGTCCACCTCTGATTATAAGTAATAAGAGGAAACGAGCTTTGTTATCTTGAGATAACGGAATAATTAACTTGTGATCTCGAGATAACAGCATTAAAAAAATAATTGCAAGCACGGCCGTTCTCGGCTTCCATAGTCCCATCTAAAAAGAATGTGCCAGACCGTGGCAACATTAATTGTGGACGATTTCAGACAAATCAGCTTGGCTACAAACATATTGCTTTACCACATACGAGAATAAAAGAATTCATACCAATGCTCTTTCAAGATAGCCTAGCTGTAAATTATTTTTCGTGTACATCCCCATTATAAATTACTTTGTTTGTGATACTGTAGTTACTGTGCAGGTAGTAGTTTAATCTGTAGGTACATATAATGCATTTTCAAAGGCCGGAATTATTTTTTTTCCCAGACAGTGCTAAAGTGGGTCACAGGTTTAGAACCAAAGAATCAAAACAAAGGCAGAAACACTGAGAGTATATTTGCTTTTCACAATCTCACAAAACAATATCCTAATAGCAAATAGAGAATTTGTAGAAATATTAGATATGACAATTACTAATTCACTGGTACAGCAGGGATTTAATTAACTTAACTAATCTTTTCTCTTTGGGGCCATGGTAGAAGTGTCCACATCGTGGCCCTGGGTAATGCCAATTCTACCACCGCCAGAGCGAAGAAATTTGAAGTCAACACAGCATGACAAAGAGAAAACAGCCCTGAAACAGAAACGGCAGGTGGAGTTGGAAGCAAGGGCCCTCCTTAGGGGCGGCTGCAGAAATTATATCAGCTAACACTGAGGGGCATCAAAATGCAAACTGCTGCCTGAGAAATGTGACGTCCTCTGCCTTCATGAGACGCATAGAGGGAGCAACAACATCTACCCCAACATTCCTGGCTACGACCTAGTTGTCAAAAGACCTCATGGACTGTATGGAAGTGCAGTCTTTGTTAAGACAGACGTAACAGTTGAAGCCACTTACCTTTCTGACACTGACAACATCAGAGTTCAGTACATCCTAGGCTTGTCCGATGAGACCACTGAGCTTTACCAGAACTATGTTGCCATGTTTTTTTTTTGTGATCAAATGTTTTATTTCTCAAAAAACTTAACAATTGAACATTACAGGCTCAGTTTGACAGCATGGAATAAAAGAAAAGAAAGATGAGAAAAGGAAAAAAGGGGGGGGGGTTCATGGACATGGAAAATAATATTATTAGATGGGGAAAGAAAAAATTAATAATAATAATGATTAGCACATTTATTATTTATGCCTACTAAGTAATTTATTGGTCACGTTGTTCCTAGCTGTGGTACTGAGAAATCCTATACAGTTTTCACCTGCACCATGCATCCTAGCTACTGATATTTCCATATGTAGTATGTCTACGTATGAGAGAGCCCACTGACGCCTAGATAAACAATGCAGTGGCTTCCATCTAACTGCAATCATCCTCTTGGCTGCTGTGAACCCAGCTAATAAGGCTCTTCTTTGGATACAAGATGCATCCCTGAGTCATTTCCCAGTATAAGGAGTGAAGGCGAGCATGGTATCTGCATTTCCAAAATGTCTGAGAGATCATGCACCACATCCCTCCAGAACTCAGCCACCTCTATACATTCCCAGCTCATATGTAGCAAAGTACCCAACTTGTCACTATCACTATTACCCTGGAGACAGAATGGACTCAAAGGTGTAGGACAGAGCTGCATAGGAAATTGTTTCCTAGGGGTTAAATATAATCTATGAATAAAGTTATAATGAATCATCTGGTGGCCTGGGTTTCTGGAGGATAGAGTTACATTTTCCCAAATCCTACCCCAATCAATATCTGTATTTGACACTTTAAGATCTCGCGTCCAAGTTGTATCGATGGCTAGACGTTTGTAGGAAGCTTTCAGCAGGCATGAATAAAAATAAGAAACTATTCCTCTGGTTTGCCTTCTTATGTCCACAATTCTTTGTAAGGGATGCTTCTGTCCACAAGGAACCCCATATGCACGTAGTGCAGATCTCAGTTGCAGATAGAAAAAGAATGATGTACCTGGTAAATTATACTGAAGTCATAAGTCCTGCAATGCTTGCAGACCATCATTTCCAAATATATCACCCAATACCCATATTGCCCTTTCCTGCCAAGGAGGGTATATTACAGATTGGCCTCCCATGAGAAATGAGTGATTGTTAAAAATGGGGGAGTTAGAGTGCCATCTTGTCTGTATATTTAAATGTTTTTCCAAGCGACAAATGGAAATCATGTGTAAGAAAAATCCAAAACCTGCTTCAGTGTTCTTGGATGGTCATCTAATACAATCAAAACTAACTCAATTATCATTCCTGAGCAGGATGAAGGAGGAGACTCTGTGGAGCCCCGAAAACCTTACAAATGTAAATGTCCATTTGTTTTTCTGCCATCCAATCAGGAACAGGAACCTACATTTTATTTCAACGTTTTATTTCAGGTTTTGGGTATAAAAGCTTGTACCCAAATAACATCACTTTGTAATTGATCTGCCTTGCTTTTACCCGGTATGTTTCATACTGTAATTAAACACTAGTTTTTGCTTTGTTATTAAATTTCTATTAACCTAAACTTTGGAACTACGAGTCTTACTTCACAAGAAGGAAAAATCCCTACACATGTACGAAATTATGGGGCCAAATCTCAATCGACAAAATTTTAGGGGAACTCCAGAATAAATAAGATCTTATAGTCTATATGGCTAAACAGTTTTTTCTTCTAGTGGTCACCAGGAGACGTCAGAGTCAGGGTTAAACCAAGTGCTAAGTGGATGAAGGACAAAAGAGTAGAACTCAAAATTAGGGAAATCTTCCTTTCTTCTTTGTAAGGTACGGAGCTTCATTCGTGATCACTTCCCCTTCCATAAAAATTTTGTGACTACAGAATTCTAGCCCAATAGCCATCGGGGGAGCTAGTGGGATCATGGAACTGAAAAAACAAATCCTTGGGAGGATGTCCATTTTAATTATGGATAAATGACCACAAAGAGAATTTGGAAGCTGAACCCATCTATCCAGATTGTCCTTAATTCTCATAAGTATATTGCTGTAGTTAGATGAAACTATAGTATGTAAAGATGGATCTACACCCAGATACCTAAAGCATGGGACAACTGGCAGCACTGTAATGCAAACACGTGAGGCCCCCCACAGTTAACCCTGAGTGGGCCCCTTTCCTGCAGCACAGAGCAGGCAAATTTTAACATCTTTCATAGTGAGGATACTTATCATTTCATCTTTGTTGCTCTGTTTGAGAAACTGATTTAAAATAAATATAATTTGGCCTTAAAGGAAAAGTTTGTTCTATCTATCTTCAGAGTACAGTTTTGTAACAATCTGAGTTAAGTGGACAGGTGGGCTTTTTACAATAACTTTGATAATAAAATCTGCTCTGCGACAATGAGTAATGAGGAGGTGTCAAATATGGAGTACCCTAGCAGCATTTCTCAAACCTCTCCTGGAGTACCCCTTGTCTTGCATGTTTTAGATCTCCCCCTGCTCCAACACAGCTGATTTAAATGATCAGTTTGTTATTAAGCAGCTTCAGGAGTTCATAACGAGCTGATTTCAATCAGCTGTTTTGGAGCAGGGAGAGATCTAAAACATGCAGGACAGGGGGTCCTCCAGGACAGGTTTGAGAAACGCTGCCCTAGACAGCTCCCGGAATCATGTCTATCGCAGGATAAACACCTTGACAGCGGTTGTGACACTTTATAGTTTGTAATGTTAAAAAGCTCCAACAGTTTAAAATTTACTCAATACAATTAACTCCATAATGTGTCCAGTGTTACGACCGACTCAATACGTAGCTATTTCTTCAGTTTCCGTGAGCGGCAAATTTGAAGTCCGCTTCTTTGTGAACTAACGTGCATGTTACATTAATGCTGTAATCTATTTATCTGTCACTAACTGCAACAGTTCTCACCATCGACATTACTTTACAAACTGGAACCTTTTTTCATTCTACAAGTCACTCTACGAACTAAGAAGCCAATCATTATGTTCATACGTTCATCTTAGCAATAGAACTACAGTAGCCTATCTGTTTTCTTACAGGCTTGCAGGCGAGTATACATGTGCACATCTTTTGGCGTATTAATGAGCAAAATCCCACACCACCCTCTTTAAGTCCAGTTTTATTTTTACACCAATATTGGCTCTGAAAATACAGACAATATCACGATATGCACCCTATATAATTGTAATTTTAAAAAAAATAATAAAAACTTTCTTTTTAAATTCTTATCATACTATTTATTGACAGGCGGGGGCGGGGGCCCCCCGCCTCACGGGGGCTGCGGGGGTATACTTTACGGTCCAGACAACTGGGATCATGGTGGGTACGGTCACATTCCTCATTCCTTCATTCAAGGGTAGTAAAGCTTATCTAAAGCTAAATTATCAAAAATGCTTAGTAATGAAGGAAATGATTTGTTGGCATCTCCAACAAACAAGAGAACATCATGTGCATATAGTGATATATGGTGAGGGATGCTGTCAAAACGCTAGTCAATTGAGGGAGCACTCAATTGACTAGCGTACCATCTGAGCCAGAGGTTCTAAGGATAAAGCAAACAACAGGGGTGACATAGGATACCCGACGGGTCCAACGGGATATGGGAAATCTGTCAAAGCAGTTGTTACCAGTTAGAACCATGGCAGAAGGGTTACAGTATAGAATTTTTATCATGTATAAAACCGCTACCAATATCCATGTGTTCAAGGACTGCCCAGAGGTACCATTCCAGGTGGTGAAACACTTTCTCTCCATCCAGGGATAACAGGGCACATGGAAGGTTCATATCTACTGCAGAGTGGATGATGTGTAAGAGGCGATATAGCCTACATTATCCGAGGCTAAACATGATTTTATAAAACCAGTTTGGTCACTGTGCACTAATCTTGTCATGAATTTCTCAAAGACGATGGGTGAGTACTTTAGCATATAATTTAATGTCGAAATTAATTAATGAAATAGGTCTGTAGCTGCCACATTCTTGAGGGTCCTTGTCTTTTTTAAGCAATAATGAAATAACCACAGTGTTCATATTATTTGTAAAAGCTCCAATTTCTACTGCATAATGTATCATATTTAGTGTAAATGGGCCTAGCTGGGGCCAGAAGGTAAGGAACAGTTCAGGTGGGATCCCATCAATGCCTGGCGATTTTCCTCTTCTCGTGTCTCTTAGCGTCTCCTCGAGTTCTTCTAATGAGATAGGGATACCCAGTGCGGCAGCCTCTTTGGATGAAAGACAGGGCAATTCCAATTTATGAAGAAACTGTTTGCAACTTCCGTGATTAAATAAACCTTCACAACTATATAATTCAGAGTAAAAAGAACGGAAGTCATGATTAATTTAAAATTGATCTGAAATAATTTCTCTTGTTTTAGATTTAACAGCCATAATATCACTAAAATGTTCATTAGCTCGGAGACGCAATGCCAACAGATGACTCGGCCTGGATCCATGGAAGCAATAACACTGCCTAACTCGACTGATGAGAAATTTTGCTTGATGACGAAATATCAAGTTGAGTTCTTTCTTTACCAGATCACGTTCTAATAAGGTTTTGTTGCAGTAATTACTATGAAGTAAATTGTCTAAGATTCCTAATTTAGACTCCATTAATTCTCAGTATTTTATTCAAGTTGAAATTGCGTTGTTCCTGGTGAAGCCTTTAATGGCTTCCCATAATATTAGAGGATCATCCACTGCAGGGGCGTGTCTACGGATGGGCATTGCCCACCCAAAAGGCTCGTTTGCCCACCCTATGAAAAATCGGTTAAATTAAAGGTTTATCGTAATTTATATAGTCTATGGCTTATCTTCACTTTTATATTTCTGTAATGAATCATTGGTTATTTCAAATGTGTGACATAATGGAAGAGGAGTGGTGGAGAACCTTGAACAGTCATCAGCATAGCCTTGTGTCAGAGCTCTTTCATTCAAACCGAAAAGTGCTACCGGCTGTCATCAACGTTTTGCATACTTTTGCCTGAAAGAAAACTTTTGAATTGTTCATAAAACTTTTGTTTTGCTATCCATTTTTGTTTTTTTTCTTTTTCTCATTCGTAGTGTTGACTAGTGTTTAGTGTCATTTCTTAGGTTATAGCTACAGCTAACGCTTTCTTGACCAGTGTTAACATTAACCAATGTTAGTTCGATATAGTTCCTTGCTGGTTTGTTTTAAAGTAACCTAGCAAGCTTACTTGGGCAGTTAAGTTTCTTGAGTTTTAAGAATGCATATGTAATACCCCTCAGATCAATGCATGCTACGCCACCCTTTCAAACACCAGGAGTAAAGGGAACTCCGTGTGGCCACTATTTTAATGAAGAGACTGAAGTCTTTAATACAAAAGGAAATGAAACTTTGTTAATACAGTCCCGAAACACAGGATGAGAGCAATAAAAAACAATATCCACACACACACTTCCCACTCTGCTCAGAGCTAGGCTAGCCTCAAGATCTCATACCTCCGCGTGGTGCTCCTGCTAGAAAAAGGAGGAAATCACTCGTCACACGTGTATACCATTACAGCGCACAAGTGAAATAGGCTGCACGCAAGCAGAACGTAAAGGCCATTCAAATAAAGCCAGTAGCACAGCAAAGCAAACACAAAATAAAATACACAGCAAACCAAACCACAATAACGTAAACCCCTTTTTGGTAACTGCATGCACAAGCTGCAGAGCGGGTTAGCTAGCAATAGTAACGTGGGAAATGGTTAGGCAGACATGCAAAAGTAGCTGATCCAGCTAGCCAGCCTGCTGAAACTCTAAAATCAAAGCACAACAAAAGGAGCGCTAAACAATAAACACGCTCAGCGTGGCTGCTGGCAAGCTAAAAACAACTTGCAAATCAATACATCAGAGGAACGGCGATGGCCCATGCACATGTCATTCCGGCCAGAAACTAGAGACCTCCGTCCGGCACACACACTCCCATCCAACACTCCAGGCTCTGCACACAATGGTTACCGAAATACAGTCTCTGGGAACGCCATGTCGCTGTCCGATCCGTACCTGCTGCCCGATCCGTACTGCACATATGCAAAAATCAGCGCATGCGCAGAATGTAACCTCTTTTACGACAATAGTTGATTTCTAAAGTCATCATTTGCACCAGCCAAAGTCTTTCGGCCCAAAGTGTAACCGCACCACCACCCTTTTTTTCTAGTTGGCTAGCGTTAATGTAAAGCCATGGAAGCAAGTCAGTGAAATCTTTTTTTCTCTCTCCAAACAGACAATCAGTTATTCTATACTGGCCCCAGCAGGCAGTACATGAGGCTGGTTGTTCTGTCTAACGAACAAAAGCGGGCAGTACTGGAAGAGTGCCACAACAATCCCGGCACAGGCAACCACAATGGTGTGAGGGGCACCAGAGACAGGGTGGTTGCTGGATATTACTGGTCCAGTTTGAAGAAAGATGTCACAGATTGGGTAAAGAGTGTTTCACAGGATTGAATTGAACATCATGGCTTTCACACAGTGCTCTTGCTGTGAGCACGTGTGCACACCAAATCGTTCTACAATTTACTCTTTATTCAACTTCAGATTTCACATCTTATCAGTCTTGTCTTTTCAATACGCATGACATTTAATTTCTGTTTTAAACAATGAATCCCTTCATCAGGTCAAATGTTGTCATCGCTGTCAACTGAACGACCCCATTATGACAGTGGCACCAGTTTTGCATCCAATCAAGGTAGGGCCTACTGGCTAATACACAGTTGCTATGAAAAGACATATGCAAGGTAATGTGCTAATAGCACATATGTCCACAGGTGAAAGAGGCATGGGAAGTGGTGTGAATGGACCTTATTGACCCTCTAAGGGAGACAGCCAAAAAGAACCAATATGTTCTCACTATGACCGACCTGTACACAAAATGGGTCGTTGCAGAGGCTTTGCAAACCAAGTCTGCAAGTGAGGTGTCAGCGACATTGATATCCAAACTGTATTTGTTTGGAATGGTCCGTAAAATAATTTTGGACCAAGAGAAAAATAATTTCGGACCTTATTCGTGAATAAGGTATGTGTTCAGAGTACGACTTTGAGACAGGATACTTCACTTCCTACAATACCCCCTACATATAGGTATATTATGGCCTTGCAAATTAAATGCACTCTGTAAAAGTTATGACATGTCAGTTTTAGGTTGCCTATCTCAACCTAAGATTGAGATGAGATATTTAGGTTGCTTATCTTGCCCCATTTCTGAGACCGACTGATATAGGGTATGATGCAATGTTATGTCTTTCTTAATTACTGACAGCTTAATAGCAGAGTCTTCAAGGCGCTGAACATTAAACATGCAGTGTCCAGTGCATACCATCCCCAAACCAATGGCCAAGTAAGTGTGTTATCACATACATCCATTTGTTTCAGCGTGCTGGGACACCCAACAGACTAAAAATATTACTGAGGAAGGCAGAGTTTTAGGAGTCTGCCTGGACTCAGTGAGCGTAAGAATTTACACCAGTAAAACAGGAGTATGATCTGACATTGGTGAAAGAAACAGCAGGTGTTAAATAGGCAAACAAATCAAGGGAAAACAGAAAACGGCTGGTGCTAGAAAAGTAATCAGGAAAGGGGTGGCCAATCAGCAGATAGGCAGGGACATGAGTCGGGGAAAAACAGAAGCACATGGCCACAAAAACAGAACCCATGTGCAGCCACCCTTGTAAACAAAAACAGTTCATCATGCAGCAAATCAGTCCATAGTCCTGGCACTGTACCACACAGCAGCACTGTCAGAGTAGCTTTCTTATTATTTTAGAGTAGAGTAGCTTAGAGTAGCTTTCTTATTATTTTTATTCTTTAATATATATTTTTTAACTTCATTACAATTGGATCACAATCAAAAATGGATCTTTTATGTATAGGCTACTCGTGTGCTTTGTATGTATGTACCAAAACAGGTGTTTTTTTTTTTTAATGGAAACTATTAATTGATAACACATTTTAGTGGGATAGCTTTTAGTTGGTGGCGTGTAACATTTCATTTTCAGACACTGAAATTTTCTAACATTACCTTAACTGTTGTTGTATAGTGAGTGAAATGTTTATGTATTTTAAAAGCCAAATCTTCATGCATTTCAAAAACTTTCCTAATAATTAGACATCTACAAAGTACAGTCCGTACTATCTTCTCTTCCACCGACATCCCCGTCTCCCAGAGGTGATGAAAGCGTGTCCCATGGGAGAAACGTTCGAAGTACAGGACCCGGAGGATGAGCTGGATAGGAGACTGACTCACATTAAAGCGCTAAATGAAAAGGTTGGGACTGTTGTAGAAGACACCCGCAATTGCATGTGGTGTAGTATACTAAGTTCTATGTACTGATCTTTTAGGTTCTCTGCAACATCGAGAGGGCACAGAATCAGCAGAAAAAAAGCTACTCAGAAAGGAAACAAAAGCGGGTGAGACAGTGTTCCTTGGAGGCTGGTGACGAGGTGCTGATTGGTGAGGACCCCAAGAAACGCAGAGTGGGAGACACTCTCCAGAACAGGCATCGCGGACCGTTTATCCTTACCGCAGTGTCAACTAAAGGTGTGGCAACTGTGAGGAAGGGCGATGGCAAACTCCAGACACTGAATGTGTTACGACTGAGGCCATACCATCGGTGCAAAGGTTAGATTAATCACATTTATGTCAATGTGTTCTGTGGAAGTATATGTACTATTTAAGCAAGTAACAAAATAAAACCGCTTTATGTTGTCCAAGGTCATGGCAAAACACAAGCGGGGAACCCTGGGGACCATGGTTATGCATCAAGTGACTGGTTGACAGACCACCAGTATGCTAGCCGTGGTCCACTGTGGTCCAACAACTTGGGGCTTCTCCAGAATGAACTGGTGAGTGCCAATTCCATACAGTGACTTGTCATGTACAGTATGTTGGCCTGCTTTAAGGACACAATGCATGATTACTCAAGTGTTGTCATCATCACAGGTATACTTTATTTCATTCTTAGCTGAACTATGTGCTGGATACAACACGTCCAGCACAAGAACTGATTGTGTGGGATGGCCCCATCTGCCTCACAAGGGAGGACTTCTGGAGCTTAGGCTTAAATCAGAACATGGAAAGCAATGTAAGTTCATACAGCTTGGAGGGATTTTTTTTTTGTTTGTTTTTTTTTTGGTATTTTGTATTTTCATTGGGTGGCTTCATAGTTTATCGAATTTTGTAATCCTTTGCAGTCTGTATTTGTAGATTGGGAATGCTTGTTTCAAGATTATAGAGGAAGCTGCCCAGAGACATGTATGTCAGTAATACTTTCCCACACAATAGTAATTTTTGGATTTCATATACTTTTGGATTCAGACATTTTAAAATACTGACTTAAAATAACAAATAGAGAATGGATGTCCACATCGTGGATCTGTACACGGTTCCCACTTGGAAGATAGGTGAGATCTGGTTGCTGGTGAGTTTCCTGAGTACAATACCTTAATATGTTACATAGATACAGCAAACTCAATAATACACTATTAAAAATGCAAAGTTGTAGGAATTTATGGATGTCCAAACCTTATGTTTCCAGGAACACATGGGCTCAAAAGATGCCATCGTAATACCGGCATGGAGTAGGCAGCATGGTGAAGTGGACCACTATATACTGTGTACAGTTTCAGTTATTAGTATTCTCTCATGTATTTATATATACCAGTGATAGCCCATATATTTGTTTCTGTGATCATTATGAAATATGTCCTTTACAGGTGTTATTGGTAGCACAGAGAGAGGTCATTTTCTTAGACTCTCTGCGTCCACATGGTTTTGGGGATGAGGCCTACAGGACCATATTCAGGTTCAGACTAAAGAGTTTCTTGGCCTTGCTCTATGACTTCAGTTGTGATTGCTTAAGGCTGACACACCCGACAGCAACTACATACTGTTTCATTGGCCAGTTGCTTGAAGCTGGCTTAGTTATACACATATTCTCCCTGATGTGACTATGTAACAGCCTTAAGAAACACAGTTGTTCAAAAGTCCAGACAGTTATGCGGACTGTTGTCAGTTTTGAGTAAAAGCCTTGTTCTACGGCTTCAGGTTTCAGCAAAAGCCTTGTTCTACGGCTTCAGGTTTTAGGAGGAGCCTTGTTCCCTGGCTACTGGTGTTGTAATCTATCATCTGCAACACAAATGTAAACAATGCGTATTGTGTTATTCAGACGAGTTGCAGAAGGCATTTTTCCTGGGGCTTGGATCAAGAAGACTGGCAGAGACTTTAATGTAACTGTATTTAAAATGTTATAAATTCGCATCTAAATTTAATGCACAGCCTCATAGAATACTGCATCTATCATCACATTGTCCTAGATGTGACATTCAGTTGTCAGCACCATATTTGAATAACTGTGACTTTCTCTCCAGTCATTTCCCCTACAGGCAGCAGATGGCAATTGCTGCGGGATCTTCATGCTCATGGTAAACTTATGCAATTTCCACACAATGTTTTCCTGTTGTCTAAAGTCACTGTAATCATTACCTTTCTCTCTGTTTCACAGTACGCCCTCTGCATCTGCACTGGCGCTCCATTTGACTTCTCGGAAGTAAGTTGAAATTCATGCAACCTAGTTAAACACAAAAATTGCATTGCAGTTCACCTACATTACATGTGTATTACAGAGTGACATTCCATCCATTCGCAAGTGGTGGTGTGTTCAGCTCATGGAGAGATTCTCCATTGAAGGGTAGGATAACTTTTAAACAGGAAAACATTGGTCCGCTTCATGATGACACTATATTGAAAGTACCATACTAGACCCAGTGATGTTTTGTGTTGTATGTTATGTTTGTTATGTTTGTATGTTTATCAATAATTTTGTGTTACACATGTTTATCTGTCAATAAATTAAAAATAATAAGAAGAATAAAAAAAAAAGAAGGTACCATACTTTGATTATTCAAAAGGCACGGACAGCGCGCTTTGCCTTTTGGACAGAGGAGGCAAAAGCACTGATGGCTGGGACACTAGAGCCTCTTCTTAGGATCCCCCGCAGACATACCTGCAGCAACCCACTGAAGGTATGGCCAACACTCACCTGACAGCCATCTTCAGTTTTCTATCCAGCATTTTGTTGCTGCATGTATTGACTAGCTTGTCTGTCTGTTGTTGTTACTCATGTATGGTAATGGCATACCAACAGCTGATGTTATAGGGTAATCCCAATCTCAGGTATTTTTCTTTGTCGAAGGAGGAGCCCAAAATCCACTTGGCTGTACAGTGGGTCCGCAGCAACCCGGGGGTGTTCACAGGAGAGGTAAAAGAGCCAGCCTTCCTGAAAATGGATCAAGGGGACCAGCAGAAGGCCTTGAGGGTGGTGCTGGAGAGAGAGGACATTGAAGCTAAGGACCTCTTCATGTTTGTATTTGAAAACATGGAAGACATGGAGGTTTTCCTCACAGCATGTCATGATCAGCAAGGCCTGAATGTCAACTGTATATGTGGAGTGTAGGCTGGACGCTGGAAAGGTGCCCCACACACTCTCACACCCTCACCTTCCCTTTTGGCTGGACGCTGGAAAGGTGCCCCAGAGGAAGATGACGACTTCTTCATCTTCACAGAGGATGTGGATGTTTTCCAGAGGCCAACTCAGAGCAAGGCAGAGCTGGAGTCATTGCACTACTTTGAGGATCAAAGGAAGGACTTGGCATCTTTGGAGCAGTATCCCCTTGTAGCGAAGGGCGAGAGCAGTCACCCACCCGAAAACAAACAAAAAAAAAATCCCTCCAAGCTGTATGAACTTACATTGCTTTCCATGTTCTGATTTAAGCCTAAGCTCCAGAAGTCCTCCCTTGTGAGGCAGATGGGGCCATCCCACACAATCAGTTCTTGTGCTGGACGTGTTGTATCCAGCACATAGTTCAGCTAAGAATGAAATAAAGTATACCTGTGATGATGACAACACTTGAGTAATCATGCATTGTGTCCTTAAAGCAGGCCAACATACTGTACATGACAAGTCACTGTATGGAATTGGCACTCACCAGTTCATTCTGGAGAAGCCCCAAGTTGTTGGACCACAGTGGACCACGGCTAGCATACTGGTGGTCTGTCAACCAGTCACTTGATGCATAACCATGGTCCCCAGGGTTCCCCGCTTGTGTTTTGCCATGACCTTGGACAACATAAAGCGGTTTTATTTTGTTACTTGCTTAAATAGTACATATACTTCCACAGAACACATTGACATAAATGTGATTAATCTAACCTTTGCACCGATAGTATGGCCTCAGTCGTAACACATTCAGTGTCTGGAGTTTGCCATCGCCCTTCCTCACAGTTGCCACACCTTTAGTTGACACTGCGGTAAGGATAAACGGTCCGCGATGCCTGTTCTGGAGAGTGTCTCCCACTCTGCGTTTCTTGGGGTCCTCACCAATCAGCACCTCGTCACCAGCCTCCAAGGAACACTGTCTCACCCGCTTTTGTTTCCTTTCTGAGTAGCTTTTTTTCTGCTGATTCTGTGCCCTCTCGATGTTGCAGAGAACCTAAAAGATCAGTACATAGAACTTAGTATACTACACCACATGCAATTGCGGGTGTCTTCTACAACAGTCCCAACCTTTTCATTTAGCGCTTTAATGTGAGTCAGTCTCCTATCCAGCTCATCCTCCGGGTCCTGTACTTCGAACGTTTCTCCCATGGGACACGCTTTCATCACCTCTGGGAGACGGGGATGTCGGTGGAAGAGAAGATAGTACGGACTGTACTTTGTAGATGTCTAATTATTAGGAAAGTTTTTGAAATGCATGAAGATTTGGCTTTTAAAATACATAAACATTTCACTCACTATACAACAACAGTTAAGGTAATGTTAGAAAATTTCAGTGTCTGAAAATGAAATGTTACACGCCACCAACTAAAAGCTATCCCACTAAAATGTGTTATCAATTAATAGTTTCCATTAAAAAAAAAAAACACCTGTTTTGGTACATACATACAAAGCACACGAGTAGCCTATACATAAAAGATCCATTTTTGATTGTGATCCAATTGTAATGAAGTTAAAAAATATATATTAAAGAATAAAAATAATAAGAAAGCTACTCTAAGCTACTCTACTCTAAAATAATAAGAAAGCTACTCTGACAGTGCTGCTGTGTGGTACAGTGCCAGGACTATGGACTGATTTGCTGCATGATGAACTGTTTTTGTTTACAAGGATGGCTGCACATGGGTTCTGTTTTTGTGGCCATGTGCTTCTGTTTTTCCCCGACTCATGTCCCTGCCTATCTGCTGATTGGCCACCCCTTTCCTGATTACTTTTCTAGCACCAGCCGTTTTCTGTTTTCCCTTGATTTGTTTGCCTATTTAACACCTGCTGTTTCTTTCACCAATGTCAGATCATACTCCTGTTTTACTGGTGTAAATTCTTACGCTCACTGAGTCCAGGCAGACTCCCAAAACTCTGCCTTCCTCAGTAATATTTTTAGTCTGTTGGGTGTCCCAGCACGCTGAAACAAATGGATGTATGTGATAACACACTTACTTGGCCATTGGTTTGGGGATGGTATGCACTGGACACTGCATGTTTAATGTTCAGCGCCTTGAAGACTCTGCTATTAAGCTGTCAGTAATTAAGAAAGACATAACATTGCATCATACCCTATATCAGTCGGTCTCAGAAATGGGGCAAGATAAGCAACCTAAATATCTCATCTCAATCTTAGGTTGAGATAGGCAACCTAAAACTGACATGTCATAACTTTTACAGAGTGCATTTAATTTGCAAGGCCATAATATACCTATATGTAGGGGGTAGTGTAGGAAGTGAAGTATCCTGTCTCAAAGTCGTACTCTGAACACATACCTTATTCACGAATAAGGTCCGAAATTATTTTTCTCTTGGTCCAAAATTATTTTACGGACCATTCCAAACAAATACAGTTTGGATATCAATGTCGCTGACACCTCACTTGCAGACTTGGTTTGCAAAGCCTCTGCAACGACCCATTTTGTGTACAGGTCGGTCATAGTGAGAACATATTGGTTCTTTTTGGCTGTCTCCCTTAGAGGGTCAATAAGGTCCATTCACACCACTTCCCATGCCTCTTTCACCTGTGGACATATGTGCTATTAGCACATTACCTTGCATATGTCTTTTCATAGCAACTGTGTATTAGCCAGTAGGCCCTACCTTGATTGGATGCAAAACTGGTGCCACTGTCATAATGGGGTCGTTCAGTTGACAGCGATGACAACATTTGACCTGATGAAGGGATTCATTGTTTAAAACAGAAATTAAATGTCATGCGTATTGAAAAGACAAGACTGATAAGATGTGAAATCTGAAGTTGAATAAAGAGTAAATTGTAGAACGATTTGGTGTGCACACGTGCTCACAGCAAGAGCACTGTGTGAAAGCCATGATGTTCAATTCAATCCTGTGAAACACTCTTTACCCAATCTGCGACATCTTTCTTCAAACTGGACCAGTAATATCCAGCAACCACCCTGTCTCTGGTGCCCCTCACACCATTGTGGTTGCCTGTGCCGGGGTTGTTGTGGCACTCTTCCAGTACTGCCCGCTTTTGTTCGTCAGACAGAACAACCAGCCTCATGTACTGCCTGCTGGGGCCAGTATAGAATAACTGATTGTCTGTTTGGAGAGAGAAAAAAAGATTTCACTGACTTGCTTCCATGGCTTTACATTAACGCTAGCCAACTAGAAAAAAAGGGTGGTGGTACGGTTACACTTTGGGCCGAAAGACTTTGGCTGGTGCAAAAGATGACTTTAGAAATCAACTATTGATAACATAGCCACAGTAGCTGGGCGGCCAGCTAACGTTAACTTCAAACCCTGTTTTGACTGACGTTAGCTAACTTAGCTAGCGATAACTGGCTAACGTTAGTTAGCCTGCCTTTTAGGACGTAGTTAGCAGCCACCCGGGTGACTTTCTTTCGCCCAACCTTGTCTAATAGTGATGTTGGTATTTTCCGGCTCTCTAGATATTGCCGGAGGGCTGCGTAGAACTCACTATCAGACATATTTGTACAGCATACACATACAGCCAATTTGACCAACCGACACCTACTCCCGCTGAGACACACAAGCTAATTTGACCAACCGATACCAACTACTCCCGCCGAAGATTAAAGCAACGTCAGAAAATCCTGCATGTCTGGAACGGATCGGGCAGTGTCGTAAAAGAGGTTACATTCTGCGCATGCGCTGATTTTTGCATATGTGCAGTACGGATCGGGCAGCAGGTACGGATCGGGCAGCGACACGGCCGTCAAGTGCTTCAACACCGTAAAATGCTCACATGCGTGGTACAAATCGGGCAGAAATACGTTGTTTCCGAGTGCGCAAGCACGCGCATGTGCAGAACAGGTCGGGCAGCAAGCACAGATCGGAACACGTTTTGTTTCCAAGTAGGCATGTCCGCGCATGTGCAGAACGGATCAGGCAGCAGGCACGGATCGGGTAATGACACGCCACACCATGTTGGATAGGGTAATCCTTAGGCATCCGCGTCCCACATGCACCCAATGCCGGCAGCGCTGCCAGCAAGGTAAGGACCCCAAAATTGAACTCTGCCTCCTGCCTGTTCAAACCTCTTTTTTATCGTGTCTGCGAGCCAATAGGAACACTACTTCCCATTAGTGTGCTGCTCGCTGGCAACACATAGATGGCTTATTCAAAAATGGTCTGCCAAGACCACAGACCATTGCTGTTTCTGCGATTAATAGCCCTGCTTCATTGTCGGAGGCACCCGACATTAAAAATAGACGACCCGCCACCCCTGAATGCTTCCACTGTCAAAGACTGGGACTTGAATAATGATAAACCTTCCCAGCCAATTTTGGCAAGTTACCCTAAACGTATGTTTGGCCAGAAGACGATGCTTTAGCGCGAGCTGGTAGCTGAAGAGCTCCAACTACTGTGGACCTATAACAAATATAACCGGTCTTACATCTGCATTACCCTTCAGTAGTAGACTTACTGTATTTAAAGTTATAACATAAAAATTCCCACATATTTGGTTGTGGGAAGTCCTATTCATAGCATACATAATCACATCAAGGAAACTGCAATGACTTCAACCATTTACCAGACATGTATCTATAGGCCCATGTATTAAGACAAGCAAACACACAAACCTGAATTGGATCATTTTTATATTTTTGAGCAATAGGAATCCGTGTGTAACAGATAATAATAATTTTTGGGGCTGTGCAAAGCAACAGTTTAACATATATTATTTTCTCATTCTCATTCAAAACGTAACTGTATTTTAAGAAAAACATGGGGATTATGCATTTTGCAATGCAATATGCAGTTGCATTTGTGATGTCTTAGTGTCTTTTCGTTTTTTTTTTCTTCATAAGGCACGGTGCTGGAAAATGCTGATACGATCGTTTGCTGCTGAGTAGTCGCACTAGAAACTGGCCTGCTTGTCGATGGCCCCTAACAACACTCGTCTGGGACTGTAATTTCTTACTTTCTGCTTGTTCTAACGGGTGATATTGTTTCAAATGATGAAACAGGTTTGTGGTGTTGCCTGTCTTTGATGGCACGTGTCTTCGGAACAGTTTACACTGCACGTTGCTCTGTTTTTGTCGGATTGTAAATAGCCAAAATAGCTGCAAACTACTAAACTTGAGTGACCTTTCTTGTCGACGATGTCTTCGTCCTTTGAGCTGGTCACGGGTACTGCTTTTCTTCGGTGTCGCTCATTTCGCTTATTTTGCTTATTATGCTCCAACTACAAGCCTGTCAGCCACTGTGTAGTGTGTAAACAATACCATGTGCTGGCCTGAATTTATACCTCTCACCGTGCAACCTAACTTGCGCAGTGCATACCTCTATTCCTGTGACATGATTGGCAGTTCATGATTCAGTTCTGTGCATGCTATCTAAGCATGGAAAGTAATTATATCAAACGTTTGCTATATTTTATGGAAAATTATATCGCGATAATTATTGTTATGGCTTTATCGCTGAGCCCTACGAATAAAACAGATCTGGTATTATGAAAGAATTTCAATCATTAGCCCTGTCAGGCGTATCGTAGCAACCCTGACAGCGCGTCTCACTGGTCGTGACTCATGACCAATGAGAAGTGCATTCTCTGTTTGGGTAGTGGAATATAACATGACAGACAGGCGGAGGGAGAGCAGCAGGGTTTCCTTGTATCTCATACAAATCGCCCTGTCTTAATAGTCTAAGCTGTAATATTTATTTCCCAGATTTGCACTGAATTGATTCTCAAAAATACGGAACAAAGCGCGTCCCGTATCAGTTCAATACGGAACATGGCTTTTAGTTTCAAATTACAGAACAATTCCGTATTTTACGGAAAAGTTGGCAAACCTACTGGTACCAGTCTCGACCGTGGCTGGAGTATTCAGCACAGCGTGATGCAATTTTCTATTTTCCGTGTCGTAGGTTTGGTGCCGGTGATAAATGCCCACCCCAGGATGACATGCTAGTAACACCACTGATCCACTGAATTCTCGTTGAACTGGATAAATTCATTGAACTTCTCGATAAACTGCCATTTAAACACCTCATTTTGCAATAGCGTGGTATTAAAGCGCCATCTCGCAGCACATGTTGCTTCATTGGGTAATCGAATCGTGCATAGCACTGAGCTATGATCGGAAAGACTAACTGGCAGCATATCTAAATGTTAACGATATGCTTAT
This sequence comes from Megalops cyprinoides, assembly GCF_013368585.1. Classification (NCBI taxonomy): domain Eukaryota; kingdom Metazoa; phylum Chordata; class Actinopteri; order Elopiformes; family Megalopidae; genus Megalops; species Megalops cyprinoides. The sequence continues at coordinate 38,321,098 of NC_050589.1, read as the reverse complement.
ATAAATCTCTGGATATAAGCACGTAGTCAATTCTTGAATACGTCTGATGTCTATGCGAAAAGAATGAATAAGCTCTGTTGGGGGGATTCATAGTATGGAGGACAAAAAATGACATAAGCATAAATAAATGAAAAAGAAATACATTTTGGTAATGAAAAAGATTATTTCTGTATTTTTACATTTATTTATGTACGCATTTCTACATGTATTTATTTATTTATTTCTGTTTTTCTACATTTCTACGTTTATTTCTGTCTCCATATGTTAATTGAGTGGGTGGTCCTAACATCAGTCTGAAGCAGGATTGGTTATAGCGGTGCGATTGTATCTACTGCTACTGCCTTAACTTGACTGGTATACGGGAGGTTTGCATTTAGCTCGCTACTACCCGCTTAGCTAAACTGAGTTGTTGACAGTTAGTCTTAATGTAGCCCTCCGTTATAGATGGAAAGTTTTGTACGAGCCATTGCCAATGATTTAAGATCATTAGCGAACTGTAAACTATTTTGACTTAAAGGGAGCTTTCTGGTTCTGGGTAGGGTGAATCACCACAGGCATCCGGTTAGAAATGAGTCATCAAGGATGTTCAGAGGTTCAGAAGATTTATTAATCAATGCCAACGCTCCAGTGGCAATTTACTTACTCGGAGGGTTGAAGGCAAAACGGATCTGCTGGCTAGCTAGTTGCTCCTGAATCTGAGGGTGGAGGTTAGTAAAGGCTTCTTGAAGTTCTCGCTCGCCCCCTCTGAAGTTCGTTCCTTAATCTGAGCAGATTTCAAAGGGTTTCCCTCTACGAGCGATAAACCGCCTCAGCACCATCAAGAAAGAATCCGTGTCCATGCTGTTAAGCAGGTCAAGGTGAGTGGCTGTGGTGGTCAAGCACTTAATAATTATGCCCCACCTCTTTTCCTGTCGCCGACCGATCTTGATGAGATAGGGTCCAAAGCAATCCACACCCTTAGAATAGAACGCTGGTTTGAACAGGCGGAGTCTAGCTGGAGGTAATGTCAGGAGTTCCTCCCGACATGACCGCGCTGCACTCCCTGGGAGAGCGAGGGGGCTCGGGATGGAATAATTGGTAATTGACGGTGTTCGCTGCCTGGTGTGTGCTCCGCACCTGTTGCCTGTCTGTGTGTAATTTTCGCTGGGACTATTTAGGTAGGTGAGTGGGAGTAACACGCCAGAGACGCTAACGGAGGCTATCACACGGGATTTTAGCGTGGAGCCAGGTTTTTTGATTTCTTTTTTTGAACGTGCCGGCACGGCTGAGTTTAGGGTTTATTTTGGTTTGCTGTTTTTTTCTTTGAGCTCTGGGAGTCGCGACCCAGAGCGGGTTTTGAGTTTGTTTTGTTTAATTTCTTTTGGTTTTTGCTTTGGTGTGCGAGATGCGCGAGTGTGTTTGTGTGTTTTAGGCGGCTTCAGAAGAGCGGCGACCGAAGGGGCTCTAGCGGTGAATCCCTGAGGGAGCGGGGAAAACAACGCTTGGTTCCGGACGCAGCCGGGGCCGAAGGGAGCCCCCACCCCGTGGAAGCGCGTGCTGGGGAGGTGATCCCCTAGCTGGAAGGGAGGTGGCACCGCGAAACCTTGAGAGAGTGCGTGGGTCACCAGCACGGGGTGGAGAGGGAGGGCTGACCGGCTGCTGTTCTGTGTCTCCCTCAGTGCGATCCCGCGGAGCCGGCGGAGTTACTACCGGGGAGAAGACGTGGGTCGCCGCCGGAGCCGCCAGCCCCCGCAGGAGTGACGCGGGGGCCTTGTCTGGAGTTTATTTAATTTCTTTTTTTGTTTTTTTGGGACGTAGGCGAAGCCCGGCAGTGTGGCGCGGGCTGAGCTACGTCCCCCCTTATATTTTCGTTTCATTTTTGTGCGTGCGTGTGTGTGCGTGCGTGTGAGGAGCCTCCCCCACAGCGGCAGCACTTCCCCCTCGACAGTGAGATTGAGTAGTCTTCTCTCTCCCGGCGTCCAAGTGGGCGGGGACGCCAGATCACGGGTGTGTGCAGTGAGGCTAAGTGTGTGTGTGGGGATTCTGTTTTTTCTTTTTCTTTTCTTCTTTTGGTGTGAGCGGCTGGGTAGCGTTCCCGCCTGTTTGTAGCCGGGGAGGGCAGACAGGGGTGGATAGAAGGATAGGGGGAAGGGCTTCGCTGGGAGAGGGATAGCGGCGTCTCAGATTTTATGAATTGCCTTGTTAAATTTTGTGTTTTTTTTTAAAAGAATAAAGAGTTGCTCCTACTCACCTTGTCCTGGCATTCTTGTGGCGGGCGGATCCCTAGGAGGGCGAACTACCTGGGCATAGTGTCACTCCTGACACTAACAAATTTGGCGTAAGTCGGCAGGATCCGCCTTGTCACAAGAATGGATGAGCGGGGAGGAGCAGGTGCGGCGTTTCCGCCGGGTGGTGTCACCGTCCCCTGGTTTATGTGCGCGCCCTGGGTCCCTAAGTTCTCCGGGGAGGAAGGCGCGGTCAGATATGGGGAGTGGCGGGCACAGGTTCAGGCTATGCTCCGGGCACAAGGGCTCACAGAGGAACAAAGGGTTGACTTTCTGATGGGGGCCCTGGAGGGACGTGCCCGCCGGGAGGTGCTGCTTGTGCCGGTGGAGCAGCGCAACACGGTCGCCCTTCTGTGGGCCATGCTGGAGGAGCTGTTTGCCCGCCCCACACCGCTACCCGTGGTTCGCCAGAACTTCTTCCAGTGTGCGCAGGAGCGGGAGGAGGGTTTGGATGGGTACCTCCTTCGGCTACGGGAGGTGCACGCCAAATGGCGGGCCCGGGAGCCGGCGGTGGATGGTGACAGCCTGGTGTTGCGGGACCAGTTTCTGCTTGGCCTGCGGAGGGGCCCCCTTAAACAGGAACTGCAGAGGCAGGTGAGGCGGCAGCCTGCGCTCACTTTCCAGCAGGTGAGTCGTGAGGCCCGCGAGCTTGAGCTGGAGTCCCAGGGGGGGGACGGGGCAATGTGCTGTGCTTCTCGTTCGCAGGAACCTCGGCTGCCGGCTGTTCCGCTCCAGGCAGGGGACCTGGAGTGCTGGAAGGACGAGGTGCGGGCTGAAATGCGGCAGGAGCTCCAAGAACAGGTGGCCGCACTGGGCAAAGCACTGATCGCAGAGCTTCGACAGCAGTGGCCGCAGGCTCCAGCCACCCCGCCCATAGAGGAACGGGAGCCCCAGGCCCGTGGCCCGGAGAGCCGTTGCTCTGCCAGGCAGGGTCGGGGGCCGGCGCGGTTTCAGTGGGACGCTGATGGCCAGCCCATTTGTGTTGCATGTGGGCAGTCCGGGCATGTGCAGCGCCACTGTCTCAAGCGTGCGCCGTTAAACTCCCGACCCCGTCCGCGGTAGGGCACGCGGGCGGGGTACAAGGGGACACTGGCGAGGACTGCCCTGAGCGTGTAGCGGTCCTGGGGCCATGCCCCCAGGTGGAGGTGGAGGTAGGTGGGGTTAAGGTGCCGTGTCTCTTGGACACGGGCTCACAGGTCACCCTGATGAGTGAGGGGTTTTTCAGGAAGTGGTTTGGGGGCCTTCCTGAGCGGGACACGGGTGCTCTGCAGTGGTTGTCCCTGCGGGCAGCCAATGGGCTAGACATACCCTTTGTGGGGTATGTGGTTTTCGATTTTGTAGTCGGGGGGGTCCGCATCCCTGATAAGGGCGTTATTGTAGTAGAGGACCATTGTTTAGGGTCAGATAGCGTCCTGTTGGGGATGAACATCATCTCCCAGTGTTGGGAAGAGGTGATGAGGGGTGTACAGCCTGGTGCCCTAACCTTTTCTGCCTCTCAGCAGGGCCATGCTCGGCGGGCCTGGGAGCGGGCTTTTGCCCTGTGCCGCCGGGCCCAGGTGCAGGCCCTCTCCCCGAAACGTGGAACGCTGCGGCTGGGTCGGAGCGACGACACTGAAGTGCCGGCCGGCTCCGAGGTGGTGCAGTGGGTCCGCGTGGAGGGGGGTGAACACCTAGAGGGCCTGCCCTGCCTGTTGGAGGGGCTCGAGGAAGGTGGTGAGTGGCAGGTGGCCCGGGCCGTGGTTCGGCCACGGGGGGGCAAGGTTCCCCTCCGTGTGATGAATGTGCACCCCCATCCCTTGACCTTACCCCGACGACGCCCCTTGGCAACCCTGTCCTGTCTTGACCCCTCGCAGATTCAGGGTGAGTGCGATGTGGTGCTGCGGAGCCCCCGCCCCGGGGAGGTAGAGGTGACTGTGGGGACCGTCCAGGCCCCTTTGGGGGTGGGGAGTCCATTGCCCCCGCCGGAACTAGAGGGACTCACAGGGGAGCAGCACCGTCAGGCACAGGAGCTGCTGCAGAAGTGGGCGGGGGTGTTCGCAGCCCACGAGGAGGACTTCGGGTGTACCGACGCGGTGTATCACCGCATCCCGACCGGTAATGCTCCACCCAGCCGTGAGAGGTATCGCCCTCTTCCCCCTGGCCTTTATCCCGAGCTGCGGGTTCTGTTGCAGGGGATGCTAGAGAGTGGGGTGATCACCGAGAGTTCCAGCCCCTGGGCAGCCCCCGTGGTCCTTGTGAAAAAGAAGGACGGCGCGTGGCGATTCTGTGTTGATTACCGCCGCCTGAATGCCGTTACCCACAAGGACGCCCACCCTCTGCCCCGCATCGAGGAGTCGTTGGCGGGGATGAGGCGGGCAGAGTGGTATTCCACTCTCGACCTGGCCAGTGGGTATTGGCAGGTGGCGGTGGATCCACGGGACCGCGAAAAGACCGCGTTTGCTACCCCCGTTGGTTTATATCAGTTTGAGCGGATGGCGTTTGGGCTATGTAATGCCCCGGCCACCTTCCAACGCCTCATGCAGCGGTGCTTGGGTGACCTGCTGCATGACTCTCTGCTGATATATCTTGATGATGTTGTGGTTTTTTCCTCAGATTTTTCCACCCACCTGAGGCACTTGGAGGCGGTGTTTGAGCGCCTGGGGCGCTTTGGGCTCAAGCTCCAGCCTCAGAAGTGCAAGTTGCTGAGGAAGGAGGTGCGATATCTGGGGCACATCGTCAGTCGGGCGGGGGTAGCCACGGATCCGGAGAAAACGGCTGCAGTGCGGGACTGGCCGGCCCCTGAGACTGTGCGGCAGGTAAGGGCGTTTCTCGGGTTTGCCGGCTACTATCGGCGGTTCATCCCCGCTTTCGCTAAGATCGCGGCTCCCCTGCATCGGTTGCTGGTGGGTACGGCAGCTCGGGGTAGGCGCACACAGCGGGTGGAGTGGGGCCCCGAGTGCCAGCGCGCCTTCGAGGAGTTGAAGGCTGCCCTGCTCTCCGCCCCAGTCCTAGCCTATGCTGACTTCTCGTTGCCCTTCCGGGTATATACGGATGCCAGTATGGACGGGCTGGGGGCTGTGTTGTCGCAGGTTCAGGAGGGTAAGGAGAGGGTGATTGCCTATGCCAGCCGGAGCCTGCACCCTGCGGAGAGGAATGACCAGAACTACAGCGCCTTCAAGCTGGAGCTGCTGGCACTGAAGTGGGCCGTGACCGAGAAATTTAAGGACTATCTCTGGGGCGCAAAGGTCACGGTCTTCACTGACCACAACCCCTTAGTACACTTGGGGACGGCGCGCCTTGGGGCGACCGAGCAGCGGTGGGTGGCACAGTTGGCCAGCTATGATCTGGAGGTAAAGTACCGCCCTGGGTCCCGCAATGCTAATGCGGACACCCTGTCTCGGTTGCCTGGGGAGGAGGTGGTTGTGGCGCAGGTGGCTTTGGATGCCGCAGCTGAGGGTGCGTGGGACTGGGCGTCCTTACAGCAGAGGGATGAGCATCTGCGGGCTCTGGCGGCGCGGCTTGAGAGCGGGGAGCCCCCTCGGCGGGAGGAGCGGAGGAAGGCCTCACCCGAGGAAGGTAGGTGGTGGAGGGAATGGGAGCGGCTCCATTTACGAGGGGGGGTCCTTTGCCGCCGGGTGCAGGACGGGGCTGCTGGGGAGCCGTTGTGGCAGGTGCTGGTGCCCTGGGGTGAGGCCCAGGGTGTCTGGCAGCGGTACCATCAGGCCCTGGGTCACTTGTGCGCCAACAAGCTGGAGACTGCCTTACGCCGGCGGTTTTACTGGCCGGGTCTGGGGGCGGACGTGCGGCGTTGGACGGCAGATTGTGGCCAGTGTGTGGTGGCCAAGGCCGGCCCGGAGGTAAGGGCCCCCCTTGTCCCTCTTTCCACCTCCTACCCCTTAGAGGTGGTGGCCATGGACCACCTTGCGCTGGGGCGCCCGGGCGACCCGTACCCCTACCTGCTCGTGCTGACGGATTTGTTCTCGAAGTACGGGTGGGCGGTGCCTGTCAGGGACCAGTCGGCGACGACCACGGTCAAGGCACTATGGGGTGCGGTGATACAGCACTGGGGCTGCCCTGAGCGACTCCTCTCTGACCGGGGGGCGGCGTTCGAGTCCTCCATGGTCGCGGCTTTCTGTGAGCTGTACGGATGTACAAAGATCCGCACCACCCCCTACCATCCCCAGGGCAATGGGGCCTGCGAGCGGTTTAATCAGACACTGCTGTCTCTCCTAGGCTCATTGCGAGAGGATGAGCAGTCCCGTTGGCCGGAGCGCCTGCCGGCCCTGTTGCAGGCCTATAACAACTCGGTCCATAGCAGCACAGGGTATGCCCCGCATTTTGTCCTGACAGGGCGCCACGCCCGGTTGCCGGTGGACCTGGCCCTCAACGTGCCGCCCCCCGAGCGGCGATGGACCCTGGAGGGATGGGTGAAGGATCACCATCGGACCCTGCTACGGGTGTACCAGCGGGTGCTGGAGGGGGTGCGGCGCCAACAGGGCCGGGACAAGGAGAGGTATGATCGGCGAGTCCGGGACCTCCCCTTGCTGCCTTGGTGCGGAACTTCCGGCGGCGGGAGCATGGTAAGTTGGCCCCTCGTTGGAGCCCCAGACCGTTTGTTGTGCTGCGCCAGGTCGATCCGGAGAAGCCGGTGTATGTGGTCCGCCCGGAGGCCGGTGGTGAGGAACGGACCCTACACCGGAATAACCTGCGCACCTGCCCGGTGGGCGACGTTCAGGGGGGCCCCCCTGTGGAAGAGACCCGCCGGGTGGCCGAGCCGGAGGAGCGAGGTCGGGCATGGGGGTGGAACCCGGTGTGGGTCCCGGCCCGGAACCCTGGAGTGGTGCCCGCTGCTCCCCTAGAGGAACAGGAGCAGGAGGCAGTGGCAGGGCCTCCTGCACAGCCGGAAGATGCGTCCCTTCGTCGCTCCTCCCGTGAGACGAGGGGCCAGCCCCCGCGCCGGTACATTGAGGAGGTGTAGTCGGGGGCGACTACCCATAAAGCGGGGGGGAAATCTGTCAGGAGTTCCTCCCGACATGACCGCGCTGCACTCCCTGGGAGAGCGAGGGGGCTCGGGATGGAATAATTGGTAATTGACGGTGTTCGCTGCCTGGTGTGTGCTCCGCACCTGTTGCCTGTCTGTGTGTAATTTTCGCTGGGACTATTTAGGTAGGTGAGTGGGAGTAACACGCCAGAGACGCTAACGGAGGCTATCACACGGGATTTTAGCGTGGAGCCAGGTTTTTTGATTTCTTTTTTTGAACGTGCCGGCACGGCTGAGTTTAGGGTTTATTTTGGTTTGCTGTTTTTTTCTTTGAGCTCTGGGAGTCGCGACCCAGAGCGGGTTTTGAGTTTGTTTTGTTTAATTTCTTTTGGTTTTTGCTTTGGTGTGCGAGATGCGCGAGTGTGTTTGTGTGTTTTAGGCGGCTTCAGAAGAGCGGCGACCGAAGGGGCTCTAGCGGTGAATCCCTGAGGGAGCGGGGAAAACAACGCTTGGTTCCGGACGCAGCCGGGGCCGAAGGGAGCCCCCACCCCGTGGAAGCGCGTGCTGGGGAGGTGATCCCCTAGCTGGAAGGGAGGTGGCACCGAGAAACCTTGAGAGAGTGCGTGGGTCACCAGCACGGGGTGGAGAGGGAGGGCTGACCGGCTGCTGTTCTGTGTCTCCCTCAGTGCGATCCCGCGGAGCCGGCGGAGTTACTACCGGGGAGAAGACGTGGGTCGCCGCCGGAGCCGCCAGCCCCCGCAGGAGTGACGCGGGGGCCTTGTCTGGAGTTTATTTAATTTCTTTTTTTGTTTTTTTGGGACGTAGGCGAAGCCCGGCAGTGTGGCGCGGGCTGAGCTACGTCCCCCCTTATATTTTCGTTTCATTTTTGTGCGTGCGTGTGTGTGCGTGCGTGTGAGGAGCCTCCCCCACAGCGGCAGCACTTCCCCCTCGACAGTGAGATTGAGTAGTCTTCTCTCTCCCGGCGTCCAAGTGGGCGGGGACGCCAGATCACGGGTGTGTGCAGTGAGGCTAAGTGTGTGTGTGGGGATTCTGTTTTTTCTTTTTCTTTTCTTCTTTTGGTGTGAGCGGCTGGGTAGCGTTCCCGCCTGTTTGTAGCCGGGGAGGGCAGACAGGGGTGGATAGAAGGATAGGGGGAAGGGCTTCGCTGGGAGAGGGATAGCGGCGTCTCAGATTTTATGAATTGCCTTGTTAAATTTTGTGTTTTTTTTAAAAGAATAAAGAGTTGCTCCTACTCACCTTGTCCTGGCATTCTTGTGGCGGGCGGATCCCTAGGAGGGCGAACTACCTGGGCATAGTGTCACTCCTGACAGTAAGTCTGACATTCTAGGCACTTGTGGCTTGCCTCGCCATCTTTGGCACTCCAGGCATCCACGCTGATATCGACGGATGGCTTGTCTTCCTCTAATGATCCAATATCTGCGCCTGACCTCCGCAAACACCCTATCAGGTCCGGGGTGATGTAGTCTGGAGTCAAAGTCCTCGATAATCAGTGTTGTGGTGGGGTGGTGCGGATCAAGGACAATGGGATGGATGGTATCATTCTCAAGAAGATCAGCCCACCTGAGGCGACCTCCAACATGGATAAGACCTGTTTCTGAGTCCAGCTCCGGAGCTAGTGATAACAGACGACTGGCAGTGGGTATTGGCTTGCCTGTCTTCAGATGAGCTACTTCGATGGGGAAACTATCTTGCTGAGCTTGCTGAAGAATAGCCACTTCAGCCGCTTGATATTTATCAGCTGATAAAACATCAGTGCTTCCAGCCGCCCCATGGAGACTGCGGGCTACCGCACCCAAGAAGTCTGAATACCTTTGGAACTGCTTGGCATCGGGGAAAGTCAGATCTGGGGTTGGGGCAGTATAGCCACAGAAGGTAGAATGCCTTAGCTCATCTTCGTCTCCCACAGGTGGAGGGAGTGGATGCTGAGGCCATCTATCTTGAGATAGATGGAGAAATGATGGGCCTTGGTTCCACCTACATGTTTGAGCCAGTTCAGCCAGGGACTTACCGCGGGTTACGTCATCCGCGGGGTTGCTCTTGGAGTCTACATATCGCCAACTCTCAGGGTCTGTCAGCTCTTGAATTTCAGCAACGCTCGTACCTACGAACACTTTGAATCTGCATGATTCAGACTGAATCCAGGTCAAAACTGTAGTTGAGTCTGACCATAATGTGGTGTGACGGATGGGGATGCTGAGCTCGTTCCTCAAGACACTGGCTAACTGGGCACCAGTTACAGCGGCACATAATTCCAGACGGGGAATTGACTGCTGTTTTTTAGGGGCGACTCTCGACCGTGCTGCAAGGAAGGCTACCTCTATGTTCCCTATGGGCCCTTCAGTCCTTAGGTAGGCGATGGAGCCATATGCTTGCTCTGATGCGTCGCAGAAAACGTGGATGTCTCTGGAACTCTGGGGATGATCCAACTCTTGACTAGTGTAGCAGCGAGGTAGAGATATCTGGAGACTGGGAAGTTCACTTTGCCATGTCTGCCAGGAGCGCAGCAGATCGTCCGGAAGCTGGGGATCATCCCATTCCCTCTTCTTGCTCCAAAGGAGTTGTACTAACACTTTGGCCCTTGTTGTGTACGGAATGATGTACCCCAAAGGGTCGTACTGACTGGCTAATGTCTTGTAAATGTTACGCATGGTGGTAACATTGTACTCAATCGGTCGATGCTTGTAGTGCAGCATGTCAGACTGACAATGCCATTGAAGTCCAAGTGTGGAGTCTGGCAAGTCAGGTTGTGAGTTGGTGAGCCACAATTTACTGCTGCTTGATCTAGCTTCAGAGGGGAGGTGGGTGATGGCAGAGGGTGCGTTGCTTTCCCATTGTCGCAGTTCAAACCCTCCAGCATCCAGAAGGTCTCAACTTTTGTACCAGTTTCTTGGCTTCCTCCTCTGAACTAAGACTGCACAGACAATTGTCAACATAGAAAGCCTTCTCAACCGTCTCATGAACGTCCTCACCAGGGGTACTGTGGTCAATGACATGCCGCTGCAGGGCATACGTGGCGCAGCAAGGACTGAAAGTGGTCCCAAAGGGCGGGACCTGCCACTCATAGACTGTGGGCGACTCTTCTTTCTTAAGTTCTCTCCAGAGAAACCTAAGGAGGGATCTGTCTTCTGGGAGTAGCCGCACCTGATGGAACATGCCACGTATGTCACTGCTGATGGCAACGTGGTGTTCTCTAAACCTGAGCAGGACTGCCAGGAGAGAGGGCCCAAGGGTGGGTCCTGGCATCAGGAGCTTGTTGAGGTTTTCGCCCTTATATTGGAATGAACAATTGAAAACTATTCTGTTCTTCCCATTATGTTGCACCATGTGGTGCGGTACATACCATGCCTCGCTTGCCTGCTCTACTGCTTCTGAGGCTAACTTTGCCACGTAGCTGGCTTGCTCCAATTTGGTGATCTCTGTTTGGTATGCGGCGGCTTGGTCAGAGTTCTTAGCCAGCCGCCTCTCAATACCTCTCACTAGCGGCAAGGTGGCTTCTTTGGGGGCGTGTAGTGTGGCCATGTTCTTAACACGAAGCAAAGGCGTGGCATATCGCAGCACTCCCTCGACTTCAACTCTCACCGTTTTAGCTTCGAGCAGACGGATGGCCTCTTCATCTTGCCTGGACCTTGTGATAACCTTTGCACTCCTGTAAGGCAGTACATCCAACTGCCAAAGTCTCTCCACCTGGCTATGTAGCTCTGTGGCAGGGGATGGGGCAGAGGTAAAAAGGCACTGTGTGGCAGACAGACTAAACTTGACCTCATGGGCTGGACCCTGAAGCGTCCATCCGAGGCGCGTTCGGATGGCGGCAGGGCCTCCAGGCGGACCAAGACGAACTGGCTCGATGGACGTTATCAGGTGTGGGTAATCAGATCCAATGAGGAGAAGTGGGCAAGCTGCATTGATGGGCTGCAGAGGCAGGTTCTTAAGATGGGGATACTTCTGTTGCAGGGCACTGACGGGGTGCGTGTGTTCAGCTAGGCCCAGTGGTTCAGTAGTGAAAGCCCTTTGGATCCTGAACACCTTTGAGGGCTGTTCAACAGGGGATGTCGTGAAGGTAACTGCTGCTCCATGGAGAATATGCGGATCTTGGCTCACAGTGCGAAGAAGTAAGTCTTCTGGTTGACCCTTCAGGCTGAGCTGCTTGGCGGCGGAGTGCAGGAGGATAGTCCGCTCGGACCCATCATCCAAGACAGCGTAGGTTTCCAGACTCCTGTCACCGTTCCTCAGGAGAACCTTACTGATCTTCAGTAACACCCTTTTACTCGCTCTTGGTCGATCTACATACAGCACTTCTCCAGTGGTGTTAACGAGACAGGCATTCTCTGGTGAGCTGGTCTCTGGAGCACCCCCTTTGTTCTTCTCAGCCACCCTACTGTTTACCTCATGAAGAATGACCAGGTGCTTGCGGTTGCAGGTCTTACAGAGAGCCTTAAGGGTACACTTTGCAGCCTGGTGACCCTGGCCACAACGCCAGCAACGGTGGTTTTCTCGAATCCACTTCTCCTTCTGTTCTTTGGTCAGCTGCTTGAAGCTTGAACAGCCATTTAGGAAATGGCTGTTGTTGTCGCAGTATGGACAGTACCCCTTCTTCTCTTGTGTCTTAGTGCTGGCTTGTTGGGACGATGACTCTGGGGTATTGCCGTCTGATGCCTTCTCAGTGCTGACGAGAACGTTTGTTGACTTTGTTGGGTGCTTTGAATTCCTACACTGGACATCTTTGCGGGAATGGCTGGAAACTCCAACTGTGTCTTCATGTACTTGCATCTCGTACTCTAGCCAATCAGCAAGATCAAGCAGAGTGGGGATGGGAACCCGCAATGGATGGATAGATCTCCTGAAGTTGGATCTCAGGTCGTGAGGAAGCTTCCCTAACAGCCTGGTGACATGTGAGCCGCACTCCAGCTCAACGAGGCCCTTTTTGCCCAGCTGCTGTAGCATGCTCACCAAAGAGCGGACACGCAGAGCAAACATCCTGAAGGCCTTCACATCACCACTGGCAATGTCTGGTCCATCCATGAGTTCTGCAATCCGTTGCAGGGCAAGCTGGTGTGGTTGTCCATACTGCTTATTCAGAGCCTCCATTGTATCTGAGAAGGGGTACCGAGAATGGCTATATGAATCTGCAATGAGCAGGGCCTCCTCAAGCTTCAGGTGATCTGTGAGGATTTGAAACTTGAATCTCTCGGTGGCATCTGCTGGCAGAAGGTTCTCTAAGGCAATTCTCAGGCAAGAGAACTCTCTGGCATCAGCATGGACAAAGTCTGGGATGGTTGGAGTAGGACCTCTGTAAGTCCTCTCTTGACTGGGTGATACTGGGCGCTCTGATGAATGATATGATGATCGCCTCGGGAAGTCATGATGCGCTGCACCAGACCCTGGACTGCTACGACCTTCATGCTGCCTGGCAGCGTAGCTAGGTAAAGAATACTCCCTGTCAGCATCTCCATAGGTCCTTCGTGCGGAGCTCCAGGGCGGGTCTACCTGAGATTGCCACAATTTGATGAGATACCACAATTTATGTTATGTGGTTCTAGAAAACAGTAACAACAATATATTAGAAACTGAAATCACAATCTCAATACAATCAATAATCGTAATATAATTATACAGTTTAGGGTAAATTCTTTACTGCCCCCTAAAGGTTACATCTTAGCAACATAGTATTCTTAATCTTAACACGAGCGAACGGATTCATAATATCCGAATTTTAATAGGTACAGAGTACAAATTCTACCGCGAGCGAATATAACTATAGCAACAAACAATCATATAAACAAGAGAATAGTGAATGCACCGCGAAATTCCGGAATGGAAACTAAAAGTGCGTCACAGCAATTAAATTGTCTTCTACTGGCAAACACATTGGTAAGCACTGCATACGAATTGCAATCGATGTATTGGAACATGAGAATACCTCGGTTACATTAAACACTCAAAAATGTCTGTAAAAATGTACATACACATAGCAGATTGCTACCCGCTAAGTGAAGTTACGTAAACCGATATTAGTAGATAAACTCGCGTGCTCATAACCACAGCACGCAATATTACAAATCGAATGGTTTTATTGCCTCAATTAACTGTTCGTAATTCCTTAACTAAACAGTATTAGCACCCGATAAGGATCAAAACACAATTTACGATTAGCTGCACGCACGCAACACAGACTGCAGCATTAATAGTGTTTGCTCACTCTCGCTCTAATGCCATGATCTCGTGCTAGCTGCGAGAATATTAGCTTCAGAGTGACAGCTCTCCCCACTAGGGGGAGACTTTTCCACACGAACAATTTTGAGAATAAACAGGAAGTCGCCCCCAACTTCACATCCTCTCGTTCTTCTTTTTAGGCAGACTAGACGCTACACTAGCTCTGTTTTTTTAAAAAATGGGGGTCACAGTGTTTTAGTTGGACTTATTGATCACGATAATCCCATCCCCAGCCCCTGATGTAGCAGTTCTTTGTTCTAGACTCTTGTTCAAGAGTTGATGCCGCTCACGAACCAGTCTTCCTGGCCGAGAGCCGGTTCTTTGGCTGTCGAAACGCGAAGAACTGGTTCGAGATTAGGCACTGGCTCCGAACCGGCCCTCAAACTGCCTTGGTGGAAAAGGGGCATCGGAGACAGAGGAAGCGACGATTGGACGTCCATCGTACCTTTTACCTCCTGATATGATTGAAGCTCACCTCTTTTGGGGCACACCGCTGGAGACATTGCGCAGTTGTTCGGAGTGTGCGAGAGAACAATTCGTCGGAGGATGGCACAGTATGGGATAAGGTAATTTTAATCAACATTCTGTCTAGTCTGTCTGGTTTACATTTACATTTACAATGCACCAGGAATAGGTCTAACAAAACTTCACTGGTATGATGTTATTTTTGTTTTCCGTGACTGAACAGTTCACAGGTGTCTCACTTGCCTGTATTACTGCCCTCTTTGGCCTCAAGAACTAGATTTGTGCTTTAGTTCATAGTTTAGTTCTGCGGCAGCTGTGACACCTTTTGATACAATAACATTAGTTTGATACTTGTGTTTGTGTGGTCTCCATAAACTCATACATTGCGAAAGATTTTAACTTTTATAAATTAATATGATGATCTGAGCTGTCTCCTTAGACAGTTATTCTGAACTCTATGACCTTATTTACATTTACATTTATTCATTTAGCAGACGCTTTTATCCAAAGCGACTTACATAGGTTACAGTTCCTTACAATGTCATCCATTTATACAGCTGGATATTTACTGGTCTTACTTATCTTGGTTTTTTCTGTTTATAACCTCTATTTAATGTCCGCCACCAACAATCGTGCAGCAACAGTCCTGAGAAGGTTTCTAGAAGCTGTCAATGTCTATGGTGTGCCATCTCGTGTGAGGTGGGATAAAGGAGCGGAAAATGTTGATGTTGCACGCTACAAAGTGGCTAACAGAAGACTTGACAGGAATTCGCATATTGCTGGCAGGAGTGTCCATATGTAACGGGTGGTATCTTGCGTTGTGTTTTTAATATGATATTACGTGGGTCGGCGAGCGAGCGAGTTTCGAACTGAGGTTCTTACTGCTCGCTGCCAACCCCTTAAAGCCAGCGTCGTTGCCAGTTGAGCTAAAGGCAAATTGCCGTTAGCCTGTCGGCGACAACGCTACTTAACCAGGTCTCAGGGGGAGTGACGTAGCCGCTGCAACCACTCGGCTACCTGCTACCCGCTACCTAAGGCTTCACGCAGGACTCACACGAGCTAATCACTTCAGCTCTGCTACACTCACCCCCCTTTGACCTCCTCTGACTCCTCAGCGACCACTGGCGGCCAAGCTGTGCTTTAGCCAGTGATCCGGGGCACGGCACCAATGTAACGGGTGGTATCTTGCGTTGTGTGTTTAATATGATGTTACGTGGGTCGGCGAGCGAGCGAGTTTCGAACTGAGGTTCTTACTGCTCGCTGCCAACCCCTTAAAGCCAGCGTCGTTGCCAGTTGAGCTAAAGGCAAATTGCCGTTAGCCTGTCGGCGACAACGCTACTTAACCAGGTCTCAGGGGGAGTGACGTAGCCGCTGCAACCACTCGGCTACCTGCTACCCGCTACCTAAGGCTTTACGCAGGACTCACACGAGCTAATCAGCTCTGCTACACATAATCAAAGGTAACATGATCTTTTAGTCAAACATTTATCTATATAGTACTTTTTGTAAAAGATGGCAGCACAAACTGCTTCACTTTTTCATAAGGCTGAAGTTTTAACCTGCCCATTTCTGTTATTTGCCGTACATTATGTTAATTAAAGGATCATTTTCACGTCTGTATTAACACAATACACATGTACCCATATACACACTAAAAGAGTTTTTGGTTACTGCAATTGTTCCCCCTTACTGTACTGACCATGAGAAGATTCCTATACTAATGCAATATCAATGGAAGTTATATGGGAAAAACCACATTCCTCATTTGGAATAAAAACACTTCAGCTGACCCTAATTCTGAAGTGTATAAGAGGTTTCAGCAGTCTGTGTTAGACAGATAAAGTGGATATCTTCCAAAGTTACAGTGGTCTTAGTGTAAAATTCCCTCTTAGTGTTTCCATGGACACTTTTTCCTTCTTTGGTAGAGGGATAGTAATGTAGTGAGAATTTTGTACTTAAAAGACTGTAACTTTGGTAGAACCTAAATTGATCTAACTAACCCAGATGCCTCATTTTAACTTCAGTTGTACTTAAAAATGTGTTTTTACACAGAAGAAGAACTGTGGATTTTGTCCCCCATTGCTTACTGTCAGAGAGGTTATGGGAATGGACAGTTCAGAATTGATTGCTGTATGGTAGTTTGTAGTTGTTTCAATATTATTTCTATTAGTTCTATTAGTTGTACAGTAGTTCTATAGGAGTTCTTAATTTAGTTGTACAAATGGACGTTGTACCTTCTCTTTTCTTTTTATTTATGGTGTGTAGCCTGTGTTGTAGGCCACACGCTTACATGCAGCAAGTCTAATACAGAAATTTTCATCGAATGACATAATGACATGCAATTTTCCTTTTTTCCATCAGAATAGAGAGGCTCTGGAGAGACGTTTATGTGGGAGTGCTTCATCTCTTCTACACAATCTTGAGAGAGAAGGCCTTCTAAATCCTGACAGCGAAGTTCATCCCTATGCTCTACACTGGTGCTTTCTGCCTCACATTCAGAAGCACCTTGAGGTTTTCCAGCATGGCTGGAACTTTCACTGACTGAGCAATGAGGGAAATCAGTCTCCACTTCAACTGTGGACTGTGGACTCGCCATGAGCATGAGGCACAGCAGGACCCCATGCAGGTTTGAATTTATTTTTGTTTTGTATGACTGTCCTACATAGGATGTCAACATTCTAACCACCTTATGTGATATTATACAACTATAGTGTTTCAGTTGTTAATGCAGGGACAGACCATTCCAAAGTCCTGTACTGCACACCTGCATCTGTAGAATAATGTAACTATTAGTCTGATATCCAGGAACTAAATGGAGTTTTTAATTTTGTTTGTTAATTTCTTGCTACAATGTTTTGTAATTTGTGGTAAAAATGCAACATTGTAGCTCTGTCATCAACATATTAATTCATTGGCTCTAGGAGAATTGTGAACAAGCCCCTCTGATACATTGGACTATAGCTATTATGACAGTTGATCCAACAAGTTATTTTAAAACTAGGTTCTATTAAGTTACCAGGTAAACTAATTGAAGATGGCTCTCAGGTCTTTCAGATAATGACCACAATGACTTAATTACTGATTTTGGCTGAACAGACCCTTTAACTGCATCTCCTACAATTACAGGTTGACATGGAGTATGGAGTTGACTGGACTGGACCATGTGGTCATCGACAGCCTGATGTTGTGGTCCCTGAAGCTCAGCTGCAGCACTCACTGATTGAGCAGGAAGTAAAAAGTCTACCAGGGCCAGATGGCCCTCTGTCCAATGTGTTGTATGACTATATACAAACTGTGAGCCCATTATCCAAAATGCTCCAGTAAATTCCCGATTCACAAGCTGTACGATGCAGAAGGGTCAAGCTAAATGAAGATGCAAGTGGTAGTCAATTCTATGCTTTATAACAGCTTTGATACTAATGTTAATTTGATATAAGATTCATATTTACCAAACGCATTTACATGTTACAATCACAATGGAAGTCAAAACAAATCGGTGAGAAATGGCAATGGCAGAACATTCAATGTTTTTATTTTACAGCAGTCTTCATATACATACATCATGAACAAACACTTCCTGTATTAAGTAGTGTAGGTCTGTTGAAATGTATGAAACCATTTTGAAGGTATAAACATAATTCTTATGGTTATGTAACAGCCTTGTACAATAAATAACTGTGCTGTTGTTGTAAAGATTTCTTGTTTTGAAGCATTTAGCTCAAATGTTAATAAAGACAAACATTCTGTGAATCAGAGGGCTCAACGATCTGCCACTGGATCCCGTTTCAGAAAAAGACCATGGATAAAAAAAGAACTCAGTTTGTTTCCCTTTTAACAATGGATCCTTCCCATGGCAGACATTTTGACTTCAAAGTCAAAGCAGGAAAAGCACAGGCGTAAATAACGCTAACAATTGGTTGCATTCCGTAAAGTCTCCCAATAAGCTATGCAAGTGAGCTAGCATGCACAAGGCCAGAGTGCTGGAACTGGCTCATCTAAATGGAATGCAGCCATCATTAATGTTATTAATTCCACTAGTGTTTTCCCTGTTTTGCCAAGTCAAAATATCTCCTATGAAAAGGGTCAGTTAAATTAACTACTTTGAGTAACTAGTGGGATTTAACCTAAGAGAGAAATATGCTTTACATAAAGTTCTTAATAATATTATGCCTGAACACATCACAAGCTTGCAGCCTTTACCTGCACAGTGTTACACACTGACAAAAGTAGGTGCTAGTTTTGATATCACTCAAATGATTTTTACTGAACTAGTTTACCTTTCAATGCAGTTTTTTTTACAGTTTTACTGTACTAGTTTTTGGCTAGCCAAAGGCAACAAATATTACACAATTATGTTATGGTGCACTGGGGGACATTGACATATGTACAGTCTCCTTACACCATTCCAAAACCAGTATCAACACTCCAAATTGCAGCAAGGATGTCTCTTTCGAAGATACTGTATTCACTGTAATGTCCTGGGAGTTTAAGCAGGTGGAAGACTTTGGGAAGCTGCTCTCCACCACTTCAATATCCAAGTGTCTGGGAAGCACATTCCAGCCCATCCAGAACTGTACAGGTTACCCAAGCAGGTTTGGAGAGGCTAGAGAGAAGAAAGGACATTTTCTGTTATTGCCTAAAATGATTGTAACAACATCAATCATTAATGCAAAAACAAAAGGTTCACCACAATAATTTTACTTAATTTGTGCTTTGGGTTGTTACTGTAGCTGAGAACCCACAGGTAAAGAGAAAATTAGAGGAAGCACACTCTTGTGTCACTTACAGTAATTTCTCTGTCCCCATTACACAGCTCCAGTTAAATAACCTGTGATGGACTATTACATTAAGTACACATTTACTTACCATTCTCAATAAATGTGTGAAGGAATCCTGTGACCCTACATGTATCTTCCAAAGAGACATCACTGTCTTCCTCTTCGTCCTGTGAGGGCCACTTCATCTTGTCCAAGACCATCTGACAAAATATTTTTAGCAATCAGTTAGCACCTGCTTTTCCAAACAGCCAAGAGAAAATTAAGTACAATAAACTGCCATACAGATAAATATAAGACGTAGTCCACATACTGATAAAGTTGTAGTGTGATTAGGGCATGGTCAGGTTGTAGTTCTTGTAGTTTAAAGAACCATACTGGTGGTTTTGCATGTGTAAAATAACTAAGAGTACTTTCCATGTCTGCTGATCATTTTCCAAATCATCTGTAAGATTTTAGATTTATTTCCCTTCCTTTCAGGCAGCCATTGGTGTCCATTCATTTCTATCAAAATCAACTTGCACATACTTCAAGACAACCATGTTTGAGCAGTGTTTGCTCATGCGATAACATTGTAAGTTTAGCTGAATGGAAAAGTGATACCGTGCTGACTATTTACACTATGCAACAGGTTTCAGGTCTCTCACAAGTAGGGCTGCAACTAACAATTTCATTAAAGAATAATCTAACAGTTATTTTCTAAATTCTAATTTCGTTTTGTCTATGAAATGTCAGAAATTATTGAGTCGAAATTGATGTCTTCAAATACCTTGTTCTGTCTGACCAACAATCCAAATATTGAGTTTACTATCATGTACGACAAAAAAGTTAAGTTATTAAATGATTATTTAATTGAATCAGAAAACACCATTGACTGGTCTCAAATCACATGTACAGCTATTTTATTTTCATTTAATTTGTTATCAGCATAAAATTCCTCAAGCAAAAACAAAGTCATCTGGTTTCTCTTTTAATTAGTAATTTGTTAAAACCACGTTTTCTCAAATAACATTCTACAAAGTGGCATCTGTCACTTCAAGTGTTTAAAAAGATTTATTCAAGTTTATTGTGTTTAATAATACTTTAGCACTCCCAGCTGGTGCAAAGTAGAACTACATGATGTGATTGTTGAATCTTTATGTTGATCTGCTGAATAAATAGTATTTAAATTGCATTACTATAAAAATATACATAGACAATTTTGTCCCGATGTCAGTTAATCTTTTTACTCTTGTACCCCTACTTATTATCAATAAAATGTTTTTGAAAAAGTGGTCATACCAACTTGATTGTCTCACGGATGTCAAGGTCAGCACAGTCCTTGATATCTATTGTAGCTTCATCTGGGCATCCACCAAAGAGCACAAGCAGGATTGCCGGGCTCAGTCCACCTAGGCATGGCCCATCATCCAAGAATGAATGACCAATCATTCGGCCAGCAACAACAAAGAAGTCACTCTCCAGAAGGAAATGGGAAGTGGAGGGTATCAAACCATCTTTTTCTCCCTCAAACAGAAGAGTTCCCCCTGGTGCTTAAAATAAAAGAGAAAAGTCAAACCACATAGAAGGTAATGTAAAGGACATAAATATTCTACTGCCATACAGCATTGGTAAAGTAAATATCAATTAGCCACTGGATACTCAGGTTGACTTTATCTTGCAGTCTACTAAAAAGGCTACGGGTTATAAGCAGCTGTATTCATATGTACTTCTTAGGAATCAGGCCGAGTTATTGTACAGGTCTGGAAACAGATTTGTTTTCAGCCTGCGACTGGCACAGACCAAACACAGAACCTGATGGCTGATAAACAAGCACTGTCAGATCTACAGAGATCTAAAAGGAATGCATTATAAAGCATCTGTGAAATAAATGGATAGAATAAAAATAATAATTTTAACTTAGCAAAACTGATATGAAAACCATCCTGAAGTTTGGAAATGATTGTTGCGAAGAAACAACCGAGTTACACCATCACCAATTGCTGGATCTCCTGAGCAAACAAAACACACAATGCATACATCAGTGAACAGAAAATATAGTTATGAAACTATAGTTTGCTGTTAGTGCATAAATCTTACGGGATAATCTGCAATGTCAACTAAAGATCAAAACAACTGTACCTCTCCATAACTTAAAGAACATTCACAATAATCATTCTCTACCTGCTTGTGACTGCTTTCACTGAGCCTGCACATTCCTATCTAATTTCTGTTATTTTAATGTGTTTGGACATCTTTGTGATTTAACTATAAACACAACATTGCTGTAAACAAGCATGTATGCTTTGCTATACTACCCTGTATAAAAATAGGTTAAATAAATAAAAATAAATTCTTTGGTACATTTTCCATCTGTAGTTTTTTTTTAGTTGTGTAACACATTTACCCTCCAGTGTGCAGGTCAAAGGGGAAGCCATCTAAAAAGAAAAGGATTGCCCTTTCCCTGTCCCCTGCACGCTCTCCAAGATCCATGGCAAAACTTAGTGGTTTTGCGGTTGCATGCTGATTTAAAATGTCTTCTTTGAATCTCTTTGCTGCCTCTGTGGGATCTGGCTCAATTTTCCAGTCTAAAACAAATAAATATTAAAAATTAGCATTTGATCCATTTATGTAGAGAACATCAAATTACTGAAATAAATCATGTAATGTGTAAATTTAATGTAACAGACCAGCAAAGCCTCTCTTCTCAATTGGATCTAGATCAATGATCTGAGGAGTAGGCACATGTCCCTGACGTGGTACTGGGGCTGGCATATTTCCCTGTTGTGGCACTGAGTTGTCTGTGTTGCTGGCCCATGCTGTCTGACTGTCCTGTGGTCTTGTCAACGTGCTCACAAATCTACCTTCACTTTGGGAGAGGGGGATGGGGGGATGCTGGGTACTTTCTGTGGCTACCTCCATTTGTACTTCAACACTGCTTTGCAATAGTCTTAGATAAATAGAAGTCTCAGGCCTGGGAACAATGTAAAGCTGCTTTGTGACAACTTGTGTTGTAAAAAGCGCTATACAAATAAAAATGAATTGAATTGAATTTTTGTTCGTGTATTTTTCATATTGCAAGACACAATTACAAAAACACTGCAATGCAGTATAACAAAAGTTAAAAAAGGAAGGTCATATTAAAATAAAACATTTAAATTCAACAGTTCCTTAGAGCCAATATTCAGGACATGCAGACCTCCACATTTTGGCTTTTACAGAGAATCAAAGGAGGAACATTTGGACCCATACTTAAAACATCAAACAGATGCTGTTTGTCATAATGTTTGCTCTCTTCATATAGTTACAAGGTTGATCCTAGACCCACACACACACTATCAAGATGCTTTACAACTGTTGGATGGTGGTGGACTCACGCTGCCCCTGTCTGATATATGACTACACATGCAATGTTGCTTACAAATGTGATAGTTTAGCTCTGTAGAGCAATACCTCATGCATTCATCACTATGAGCCTTGATACTTGAAAAAGGGAATTCCTCTCCACAAGTGACACATATCTGAGGTGGTCCAACCAATTCACTACTGCTTTCTGGTTGACATAGTATCTGTAGAGGAGATTTTAAAATTCCACAATTCCACAAAAAATAATGATGTAACTGTAATTCATAGCCTGTATTTTTAAAGAGAACAGCACTTTTAAAGTGAGAAATTTACAGGCTCCAGATAAAGGTTCCTTTGAAGTGGTCGAATGAAAATGGTAGCATGGCCAATCGGGGTTTGTGGATCTTTCAGATGTTGGACATAGTAGCCATCATTGGGACAGGGGATGAGGACCAGCTGGCGACTTTGAGTTGTTCCAGAAATTTTAAGCAATTCAAATCCACCCCGGTCTGAGTTTTGGAAATGCTGCTAAGAGGAATTCTCAGAACTCATCTGGATTTGTCTGACTACCTGAAAAGAGAAGACAGATGACAATATAAATAAGTGCAATTTCTAACATAAAAAGTACTTCATGTTTTTAAGGTGGCTATTCTATTTGAATCATAAATTCACATATAGCATAAGACATCCACTAAAACCGAGTCTACATTATAATCATGATGTCTTGCATACCTGGAAATGTAAAACGTTTATATCTGTTGGGGACTAGCTCCACATTTTTATCGTCAAGGCAACAGAAGGAATGCGTGTATGAAAAAAGTTGTGTGAGCACAGCGACTGACCGGCGCCTTGTCGACCTTCTCCCTCCGCGGGAGTATGGGGCAAACAGTCTTGAAACCTCGGCAAAGATCAAGTGACGAGAAGAGGCAATAATCAATGTTAGGAAATAATAATAACTACACAGCACAACTGAAGAAACCCATCAACACCGACGATTATGCATATTAGTCTACAGATCAGGTTTTGACAATTGTTTGGTTTAATATTTCCATATTGAATGCACACATTCTTTAGTTTGGGTGTATCACAGTCTGGAATTTTGCATCACAAAATGTTCAGAGCAGAAACCTACCGTCCACAGGGTGTCTAGTTGTATGTTACGGCGGAGGTGAATTTACCGCGTTTACGGCACCCGCTGCTGCACAAAAAATTAAGTTATGGTTAAAAAAAAGTTTACAGCAGCCGATATATCTGTTATTCATTTAGCTAAATAACTGCTTTTCTGGTCGCACTGGTTGTTTGATAGATCTGACACATATGAACAGTAAAAACTTAGCCTACTGTTTTCAAGCTGGTCAGCGACATCCCGCAGCAGGTCTGCCTTCCACCCGACGCCATTAAGCCATTAATAATGCAGTTTTGATAGAAATCATTTGCTTCTGTCTGGTTCGCCCAGCTGACCAATCCTGCTTCAGACTGATATTCGGACCACACACTCAATTAATATACGGAGACAGAAATACATAAATAAATAAATAAATGTAGAGATGTAGAAAACAGAAATAAATAAACGAATAAATGTAGAAATGCATGAATAAATGTAGAAATGCGTACATAAATAAATAAATAACTGTAAAAATACAGAAATAACTTTTTTCATTACCAAAATGTATCTATGTTTCATTTAATTGTTTATTTATTTATGCTTAGGCCTATGTCACTTTTGTCCTCCATATCAAAGAACGCCACGGATCAATTACGGAGACAGCTGATTCCACCTCTTGAAAGCTCCCAAACCGCATTAAAGTCGCCGCCTATTACCAGCCGAAAATTCGACAAACCCAACCGTTATTCTGATTAAGTTGGCGAAAAAGTATTGATTGAATGAATTCGGAACATAAACGGCCATAAACGCTATTTTCCTATTATTAATATTTGTCTTTACAAATGCAATTCTCCCATCAATTCTCGCTTCCATCCCCCAGCACTATGGCGCCAGATTTAATGTCAAAAATACATTCGTTCTGACATTAGGGGAGCGCGGGGAACAACCTAACACGGGGCACATTGTAACATTGCTCGATTCTAAGGTTACAAACACAGTAGTATGACGAAACGTCTTTTGTTTATTTGTTGCCATATCAAGAGTGTACAGGCCAAAAATAGCGCGAAAATTCTAAATGGTCAGCGCAATATATTAAAAAGTTCGTCAAAAAAATTAGCGTTAAGTAATTCTTCACACCAAAATTCATTTTGATTACTGTTTTTTGTGTCAACTATAAACGAGACAATCGATCACTATTTTGATCTTTAATATGTTGGTAAACATCTTGTATAGTGTTGTAATGTTTTGCTAGCAAGCAGAAGTGCTATAGGTTTAAATCCCTGTTGCGCTGAGGGGGCACATAGTAACACTGTGTGTTAAATGTGTATATTAATGAAATTGACATTAACAGTTAGTAAACCTGTAGTTATTCGGAAACAATGTTCCATTCTTTGCCGACCTGTGATTAAAAAACTTTTTTTTTCATTATTTGACAGACAGTCTCATGTCAGTATTCATATATAATTTGACGTGTGTATATATATATGGGGTAAGTTGTAACATTGCACTTTCCGTCATTTTCGGTGGAATTGTGCATGAACGGTAGGGGCTAGAAACAAAGTTCAAGTGTTCGTTTGTAGCAGAGATGTATATATTGCTCGTATAAAAATGATTATTCCAACTTAAATATTTTTTTTTAATTATTTTGCAAAAAACAGAATTTTGTCAGAATTACTGCCCCTTTATTCTTTTTGTCAGAAGACGAAGCGGATAGAACCCGGTAATATTTGTTATTAAGTCTACCAACATTCTTTACCAAAAGATGCGTCTCCTGTAGCATAGCAATATCAATTTTCTTCCTATGGCTATGTATCATATCCAAACAGGTCGTTCTCTTATGCTGTCCATTAAGTCCTCAAGCGTTCCAGGACATAAGCGATAAGCTAGTCATTGACATGATATAGCTATATATTTTATGGGTGCAATCGGAGTCATGGAAAAGAGTGACATTACAGACGTTTTCAACCTGTTAGTTGTTAAAGGTGACAAAATAATAGCCCTGTCTATACCAATCAAACTGAGTCCCACACCATTCAATTCCCCCCATTCACCCTCTGAGCCTGTATAACTCCCAATAATGTTCATTTTAACCCCTTGAATTGAAATTGAACTCTCCCTCCCATAAATGGCCCTTGGTCCAGAATAAAAACAATTCTGGCACCCGCCACCCCCACGAGTACAGATTTGTGGCCAATTTGGACTCGAGCTACAACCCACCAGCCCCCAACCCCAATTACGATAAACAGAAAGTACACTTGAACAAAATCCCAAACCTACTCCATAAACATCACACATAAATTACCCCAATTAAAGCTGAACCAAACCCATTTGATGGAGTAAAGGTAATAAAGCTAATGTACACATCATTAGATTGAGAATTGTTTCTAACTAGCTATCTTGCAACTCCAAAATAATCTCCAAACTGCATACCTCCTCACTTTAACCTGATCAAACAATTCAATCAACTATTGCATAGAATTATTAACACTATGCTGGATAATAACATTAAACGAAATTCCTTGAAATTAAAGTAGCCACCACCACTGTAAGAGCTCCTAACAACAGGTTAGCAGACCGATCGGATAATCAGATGCTTCAATTACCATAACACAGCGTTTCCCAAACCTCTCCTGGAGGACCCCTTCTCCTGCATGTTTTAGGTCTCTCTCTGCTCCAACACAGCTGATTCAAATGATCAACTCGTTATGAACTCCTGAAGCTGCTTAATAACAAAATGATCATTTAAATGAGCTGTGAAACGCTGCCATAACATATAGGGGTCTCTTGAAACCTGACCAAGTTCAATCAAGTTAAACGTCGCAGCTCCAGTTAGCATGGTTCCAGCGGATCAGTATCAAGCAACTAGAGTTCCAGGCCTCTTGCCACTGAGTGTCTGCCACTATGCTGCATCTCCTCACCGGGAGAAGTTGTCTGGTGGCCATGTAGTGACAAGACTGCATCCAGGGAGTCCAAAAACCGGGCGGCGTCAAACAGTGAGTTGAAGCAGTGTTCTTCATTGTTGTGAAGTAGCTTCAAGGATGCGGGGTACAGTAGGAAAGCATGTATCCCTTGGGAGCAAGCACGGGCAATTACCTGATTATAGTGATTGCGTTTCACTGCCATGTACTGGCTGAAATCAGGAAAAAATTTAATTTCCTTTCTGGCCAATACCAAGGGTTTTTTCCTGGCCGCCTGCAGAATAAGATAGCGGTCTGTGTAGCACAAGAGATTAAAAATCAGGGTTCTAGGTTTATTGTTGCCTCCACGGGTAGCCTTTGCATAGACCCTGTGCGCTCACATTATTTCAATATTTCTATCCTGAAAATCTGGAAACCATTGAGTTAGCGAGGTCGTAAGGAATGACGCCGCATTGTCCTTTTCAATACCCTCTGGGAGCCCTATGATTCTGAAGTGATCATGGCGGCTCCTGTCTTCAAGCTCAGCCATCTTCTGTTCCATGGACTCAACTCTTGAAGTTACATGCGAAGTGTCTGTTATGTTGCTAGCTAACTTAGCTTGTATTGCAGCTAACTCCTTTTTTTAGCACCTTAACCTCTCCCTTGATTTTCCCACACAAACTAGAAAGTTCCGAGAGTAGTCTCTCTTCTAGACGGCAGTTGAGTCCGATATTTGGAACTGATTTTCAAAGAATTGCCGCTGTTTGTTTAGACCGTTTTCCAAAATGGCAACCAAGTCAGCGGTTGCATCTTTTTCAGCTTAGCCGGCAAGGAAATTTTGTGAGGATCTTTTGTTCACATTCCAAGATATTGTAGAGGGTTAGGAGAACTGATATTTAAAGAAAGGAGTGACTGTTTAGGCTAGTTGCAATTTTTTTTTTTTTTTTTTAATTAAAGACCCACCACCACCCCCCCTCTTCGGAGGACAACTTTATTTTTAAATAAAGGCAATACATTCGTAATAATATGGATAATAATATGGATATCCATAAAAGCGGGGGATTGTGTATAGCACAACATACAGAATGTGAAATAAAGAAAACGCAAGAAAAAGGGGAGCAGGGGGGGTATGTGTCTGGTAATATACACGGCTTGTAGTTATATTTGGATTGAATTTAGAAAAGTTAGAAATGGGTACCAAATGTCTTCAAAGGCTGATATTTGGTTCTTTTTGTGAGCATTACTTTTTTCCATTGAAATGTATTCTGAAATTAGATTAGTCCAGTGAGTGATGTGACAGGATTTCCTTGATTTCCAGTTTTGGAGGACTACTTTCTTAGCGACAGTTAGAGAAATGAGCAATGGATTCCTGAGTTTTGATGGGGTGTGAACTTTGGAGATATCACCAAGGAGACAGTGTGTTGAGGATGGTGGGATTCTGTAGCTCAGGATGGTGGAGAGTGTCTCAGTAACCGTGATCCAGAAAGACTGGACTGGTTGACAGAGCCAGATGGCGTGAAGATAGTTGTCTGTGCTACCTGAAGTGCATTGTGAACAGATATGTGTTGGCTAGTCCCATTTTAAACTTTTTACTTTCAGTGATGTGAGTTCTGTGAATGACTTTATATTGTATGAGCTGCAGGTTTGTGTTAGTGGTCATGGAGAAGGTATTCTTACAGATTTGTTCCCAGAAATCAGGGTTGGGAGAGAGGGCTAGGTCAGCTTCCCACTTGGTTGTTGGTATTATTATATTATTTGAGTTGGAGATCAGTATATATAGTTTTGGAGGTTAAATTTTTAGAGTTATTGATTTTCATGAGTTCATCAACTAATTGAGAGGGTTGTAATGTGTTGTTGGTTAAACTGGTTTTGTCTTTAATTCTGAATCTAAGTTGTTGATATTGAAGGAACTGGTCTCTCCCAACCCCATATTTCTGTATGAGTGTGTTGAATGATATGAGTTGATGATTCTCAAACAGGTGGTGAAGGTGTGTGATTCCCTTTTGTGCCCATGTGGAGAAGTAAATTGGTTTGTTCTGTAACATGAAGTCTGGGTTGTGCCAGAGTGGGGTGAACTTATTTAGTGCTAGTGATGATTTAGTGATTTGATTCGTTTTCCACCAGGCTGTCAGAGTTGTGGAGATAGTAATGAGTTTACAGTAGTTAGATTTTTTGATTGATTGTGGGAGGAAGGGGAGGTCTGCAATTGAGATGTTTGTACATTGGTTTTGTTCTAGTTCCAGCCAGGGGTAATTGTATTTGTGTATTTGGATCCATTTTACTAAGTACTGTAATTGATTTGCGAGGAAGTAGTGAAGGAAGTTTGGTGCCTCAAGCCCGCCATATGATTTTTTTATTTTGTAGTGTTGAGAGTGAAATTCTGGGTTTTTGGTTTTTCCAGTAAAATTGTGTTGTTAATGAATTGAGTGTTTTAAACCATTTATCTGTAGGGGTAGTGGGGATCATAGAAAATAGTTAATCTGGGGTAGGGTTTTCATTTTGACTGCGGCAATTCTTCCGATAAGTGTGAGAGGGAGTTTGGTCCAGCATTTGTAGTCGTCTTCAATTTTTCTGAGGAGGGGAGTATAATTGAGGTTAAAGAGCTCTGACAGCCTGGGGGAGATATTAACCCCTAGGTACTTGATGTTGCCAGTGTGAAGAGAGAGGGGAGAGTCCTGAGCTCCAGAATCCCAGGCATCCTCTGAGAGGGGTAATACAACTGATTTATTCCAGTTTATAGTGTAATGTGAAATTTTTGAGAATTTATTGATGATATTGAAAGTTTCTTGAAGTGATATGTATGGGTTCTGTAAGTAGAGTAGTAGATCATCTGCATATAAACTGATTTTATGTTGTGTGTTGGCTACCTGAATTCCTTGGATTTGGCTGTTCTGTCGTATTGCTGCTGCAAGAGGTTCAATGAAAATAGCAAAGAGAGAAGGCGAGAGTGGGCATCCCTGTCTGGTGCCCTGGTGCAGTGTGAAACTTGGTGAAGTGATTCCGTTAGTATTAATGGTGGCTCTAGGTGATGTGTACAGTGTTGTAATCCAGTGGATGAACGACTCTCCAAAACCAAACTTGTGTAATGTGTTGAATAAAAAGGACCAATTTACCTTGTCAAAAGCTTTTTCTGCATCAAGTGAAATGATAATGGTTTTCTGTTGGGTTTGTTGTGATATATTGATTAGGCTGAAAAGTCTGCGTATATTATCTGTGGCGTGTCTATTTTTTATGAAGCCTGTCTGATCTGGGTGAATGAGCGTGGGGATGACTGTTTCTATTCTGGTTGCTAGCGCTTTGGTGATAATTTTCAAGTCGGTATTCATTAGTGAAAGAGGTCGGTAGCTAGAGGGGTGAGTTGGATCTTTGTTGGGTTTTAATAGTAACGTCATAGCAGCGGTATTCATGTGTGTGGGTATGGTGGAAGAAGTGTTTATTTCTGTAATTACTCTGTTGAATAGTGGTGATAATATGTCCCAAAAGTGTCTGTAGAATTCGGCTGGTAATCCATCTGGTCCAGGAGATTTGTTACTTGGCATGTTGTTGAGAGCTGTGGTGAGTTCACTGAGGTTAAGAGGTGCATCTAGAAAATTTAATTTGTTCAGGAGTTAGTTTCGGTAAGGTCAGATTGTTAAGGAAAGCATCAATTTCAGATTGTGTGGGTTGGTGAGCAGAGGAGTAAAGATTGTTGTAAAAGTTTCAAAATACGTTGTTTATATCTTGCGGGTTCTGAGTGATGGTTCCTGTGGAGTCCAAGATGGATGGGATGATTAATTTCTCTTTTTTGTGTTGGAGTAGATTTGCCAAATATTTACTGTTTGCTTTATTACTGTATTGAAAACCATTATATTTCAGTTGATGAATTAGAAACTGTTTTTTTTTTTTCTGTATATCTTCCACTTGTGTTTGGAGTTCTTTTAATTCATTTTGTTTTGCTTCACTGGGATTGAAGGATATTTCGTTTGTGTTTGATTCTTTGTTCTATTGTATTTTCCAATTGTTGCTGTTTTTTCCTATGTGAAGAGTATGATATGATTTTTCCTCTGATTACGGCTTTCCCAGTTTCCCATAAGAGTGAGGGTGAGGTGTCTGGAGAGCTGTTCATCTCCAGAAAGAAAGCCCACTCTCGCCTTATGAATGTTATAAAATTGGGGTCTTCTAGCAGTGAGGTATTCAAGCGCCATCTTGTTGGAGTCTTAACATATGTTTGTGTATTTACAGACAGGGAGACAGGAGCATGATCACTAATCACGATTGGGTGAATTGTGTTATTTGAAATCTTGGGTATAAGCGAGTTACTGACAATAAGTAGGTCTATTCTAGATGAACATTGGTGAACTGATGAGAAGTATGAATATTCCCTTAAAGACGGGTTTCTCATTCTCCAACTATCGCTAAAGCCATAGTCCTCCATATATTGCTTTATTATGTCAGTAGAGTGCCAGCTCCTTGAGTTGCCAGAGGTGCTGGTGCGGTCGATTGTGGGGTTAATGATGGTATTGAAGTCTCCAGCTATAATGAGGTTGTTTGAATTGGACAGTATGGAAAAAAGGTTATGGAAGAAAGATGGATTATCCTTGTTAGGGCCATAAATGTTTGCCAGTGTGAATGTTGTATGGTGGATGGATATGTTAATGATGATGAATCTTCCATCTGGATCAGTGATTAATTGGTTAAGCGTAGACTGAATATTTTTATTTATTAAAATTGAAACACCTCGTTGTTTACTGTTATATGTTGAAGAATATATTTTGTCAAATTGTTCGAATTTAAGGTACTGTACTTCTGTGTGTGTTAAGTGTGTTTCCTGTAAAAGACAAATATCAGCCTTTAATTTTATGAGATGGTTAATTACTTTAAGTCTTTTGGATTGAGTACGGAAGCCGCGTATATTCCATGTTATCAAGTTAAGGGGTTGCATGTATGCATGTCAGGTATATCTAAGTTGTGGGCTAGCTGTATGCATGTATTGGTTAAGGAAGAAGTGAAGCAATGAAGAAGTGGGAAAAGTTTTGAAAGGGAAAGGGGTTGGATTGAAGGAACATAACGTGCATGTTTTTGGTTTAGTTTTTGGTGGATGTGTCTTATGTCTCGCATAACATGTTTTCTAGCATTTGTGCATGGAGTTAAGCTGAGAGGTAGTTGTGATGTCAACCATGAACACAAAACTGATAGACAGACGCTAGACAAGGGGATCCTACATACGCAGACAAGGACTGACGAGAGAACAAGACATAAGTAAGCAATACAAAGAGAGAAGTACATGCCTTATCAGAGATTAGAGTTGATGAGAGAGAGGGAGAAAGAGAGAGAGAAGGGGAGGGAGAGAGAGTGCGCGTGCGTGTGTGTATGAATGCGTGTGCGAGAGAGAGAGAAA
Source organism: Megalops cyprinoides (assembly GCF_013368585.1). Classification (NCBI taxonomy): domain Eukaryota; kingdom Metazoa; phylum Chordata; class Actinopteri; order Elopiformes; family Megalopidae; genus Megalops; species Megalops cyprinoides. Next base: position 38,289,700 of record NC_050589.1, on the reverse strand, counting down.
AAGAGAGAGAGAGGTGCTAAGGGGCAGTAAACAAACAAAACAAAAAAACAAAAAAAAAGATGGTTAGCTCAGGAGAAGTGTAGGCAATAGACTAGCTAATAATGATGTAGGCCTACAGAGGTGTCAAAGAAGATAGCCTAATTCTGTGGGTTATTTATTCAAAAGAGCCATGGTGTTATTTCAGGGCTTCGGAATAATTGTCCATTTATATAGAGTTTATCGACTACCAGCACTGTGCGTATGTTATTTCCTCGGTTTTCCTTTAATATGGGGTAGAGAACTTTTCGTCGTTTGTTTATCTCCCGTGGGAACTGATCATTCATTCCATAATTGGTGTTCTTGAGTTGTTTTCCTTTGCTTTTGACCAGTTCTTTTTGCTGATAGTGTTCGAATTTTGCGATGATGGGTCTGGCTTTATTGTGCTCTTGTTTGCCGAGACGGTGAACTCGGTGGAAGGTGATGTTTTGGACAACGTCGCCGGGCAGTTTTAGTTGAGTTACCATAAAGTTTTTGATCTGCAGTTCTGGATTGTCGGGTGAGGTTTCTGGAATACCTGAGAAGATGAGGGTTATCGCGCATCGAGCGTGTTTGGATGTCTAGAATTGTTTCCTTCATATGTCTGTTTTCGGCAGTGATGTTTTACATTTGTTGGGTGAGTGTTGTAACATTAGTTTGCAGTTCCTGATTGGATTTTTGTAGTGTTTCGATTCGGTTGTGGGCAAATTCAAGACTGTTACGCATGTCTTTTAGCTCCTCATGTATTGACACCAACATATCCAGTTTTTTGTTAATGCTCGACAGCACACTAACCTCAACTTCGGTGGTGGTTTGTAGATCAGCCGTGTCCGTTGCAGAGTCTCTTTTCATCCTCTTGGAGTTGGGTGTGTTTAAGTCCTGGTTAGAGTCCATGCTTGACTGTAGGTGGAAATGGTGATCGTCGATGAAAGACTCCAAGTCCGTTAAATCCTCCAGAATGTAATCGGTGTGTAGCTTGTTTTGTGTGTTTGGTAGTCGATGAAATGTTGATTTGTCTTAGTCCGGAAAAAAAGTTTGTCACAGAGTAGTCTTGCTTGCTGCGCCTGTCAACAGCCGGGCACCGCCATGTTGGATCTCACCTCTGCTCGATTCTTGCTCGAATCGGTAAAGTGGGAAGGCTGGAGGGAGCTGAATGCTCAGGCAGCCATCTTCTCCAAGCGGTCAAGTGATTCCCCCCAGCTATGTCGGCATGTTTGAAACTGATCCATTCTCTGAGGAAACAGTCAAAATGGGTGAGACCGTTACAAAGAACATCTCCCAAGAGCGGCGGAAGACCTGGGTTAATCTGGTTGAGACAACTGACATAAACAGCAAGAAGGCATATAACTTAATCAGAAAGCTCTGTGGTAACCCTACAGCAGCACCTCAGCAACCCAAAGTAACGCCCACCCAAGTTGCCAGTCAACTGCTTCAGAATGCCAAGTGTGGAAAGAAGCAAAAAGGACATATGGGAAAGACCAAACCTGACAGAAAGAAGTACCCTGATGACCCTGGTTTCACAAAGCCCTTTTCCATGGAGGAGCTGGAAGCTGGAGTAGCCAGCTTAACACCAGGGAAAGCCATGGGTCTTGACAAGATTGCAATCGAGGAAGTCAAACATCTTGGCCCAGAGGCAAAGAAATGGCTTCTAGAACTGTTCAACCACTGCCTGTCAACAGTTTTTCCCTAAAATCTGGAAGAAAGCCCATGTGATTGCCTTACTGAAGTCTGGTAAGGACTCCGCTAGCTCCAAGAGCTACAGACCAATATCACTGCTATGTCACACTTACAAGCTCTTTGAGCGCCTCCTCTTGAATCATCTTGTACCAGCTATTGATGCACGCTTCATCCCTGAACAGGCAGGCTTCCAACATGGACAATCAACCACCAGCCAAGTTCTCAATCTCACGCAGCACATTGAAGATGGCTACGAGAGAGGGATGGTGACAGGTGTCGTCATTGTTGACATGTCCGTAGCATACGATGAAGTCAACCCAAGGTGCTTACTTCAGAAAATCTTGGACATAACAAGAGACATCCGCCTGACAGAACTGATTGAGAGCGTGCTGGAAAACAGGATGTTCTTTGTTGAGTAAGGTGGTCAGAAGACAGATCGCAAAGACTCAAGAATGGTCTACCTCAAGGGAGTGTCCTGGCACCCCTCTTATTCAACATCTACACAAATCAACCAAGTAGTGATGACACAGTTAGGTTCATCTATGCAGATGACCTAGGTGTTTCTGCGCAAGATAAGGAGTTTGATGTGGTGGAGCAACGCCTCACCAATGCACTCAATGAGCTGACTCCATACTACCAGGCCAACCATCTACGTGCTAACCCCGCCAAGACCCAAGTCAGCGCATTTCACCTAGGGCTGAAGGCAGTTGAAAGTGAGCTGGAATGGAGTTCCTTTAGAGTCCTGTGAGTTCGCTGTGTATCTCAGTGTCACCCTGGATAGAACTCTATCCCTCAAGATGCACATTGAGAAAACCAACTCTAAAGTGTGCGCTCGAAATAACACCATCAGCAAACTGACTTCTACTACATGGGGTGCTCATCCTCAGACACTGAAGACTACTGCACTAGCCCTTTGCTATTCTACTACAGAGTATGTCTGTCCAGTATGGGAGTGATCAGCACATGCCTCCAAGCTTGACTGTACCCTCAATAGTACTTGCAGAATGATCACCGGGTCCCTTAGACCCACTAACACGGACAGTCTTTCCATCCTGGCAGGTATTGCACCTCCAGATGTGAGGAGAGCCACTGCAAGCAGAAGAGAAAGATCCTGCCAAGCCAGCGACCACAGACGCCCCCTCTTCAGCCACCAACCAGCAGAACAAAGGCTTCCATCAAAGAAGGCCTTCCTCCACCATGTGCTGCCAGCAGATTCCATCATAGCACTGTGCGCACAACTATGTGGCAGGAGAGACTCCAGGGCCTGCCCCCAGCCGTCTCTATGGAGCTTCCAGCCAGTGAGAACTTACCACCAGTGGCTGATGCTTCATGGAGAGAGTGGAGGTGTCTTAATCACCTGAGGTCATGCAGCGGAAGATGTAAGGTCAACAGAGCAAAATGGGGTCATTTAAATGGAGACGCCAGGTGCGAATGTGGGACAGACCAACAAATCATGGACCATCTCCTAACATGCCCTCTGCTGGCCTCACCTTGCCACATGACTGACCTAGCAGAGTATAACGATGTTGAGAAGAACTGTGTGAATTTATGGATGGACTTTATATAGACTACTTTGCTGCTAGACACGATAAGAAGAATATTTTTTCTCGAGGCAAAGCATTTTAAAGTGACCATGACCGCATAAACTAAATTTCTGCTGAGTCTACAGAATTAAAAAAAGTGTTCATCAATATTCCACCAAATCCAATGGCAGCTGGAAAACCAGAGCCAAATATTTTAAGTTTGACACTGTAAAAAATGTAAGGCATTTTTGAAAAAGATAATTTACAGGTTTGTGTAATTGCTTGATAATTTTGTTTGGTCTTTTTCCCCACAGATGTGCTTAATTCTTGTAAGGACATGCCTTTATTAGAGCTGTGTCAAATGCCATGGTTCTCTATTGTTTGCAAGTTATGAAACTTGGGGGAACTGAGGTTGCTGTTGCATCAATAAGTCAATAAAACCGGATTTTTGTATTTTAATCATAAATATTAGTTTTGCACTACATGAAAACATTTTGTTACACTGAATGACATGCTGTCATTACTGTTAAATTAATGAGTAACTTCATATAAAAATTGTCTGATAATAGTTACTTTTGTAACACACATACACATACACACACACAAATGACCACAAGCATATTAAAGCTAATGAATGTGTTTTATACCATAATGGACACATGTACATGTAAGAATTAATAAACACTGTACATCTTCAATAGTTGAGAACTATTTCTTGGTTGCTCTGGTTCTGGAAATAGGGATTTATACTTATTTGATAAAAAGCATTTATAAAGATAATTGTTTTTAGAATATAAAATTATGTACAAAACAAATTAATGTGGATTGTACTGAAAGACAAAAAACCCAATGACAAAATCAATACAGAAAGACAAACCATTTGTACTATTTGACAAATCTCCTGCTAAAACATATTTAACAGGTAATTTTGATATTGTACTCTAAGCAGTTGGTCCAAAGGTTCATGGAAAGCAAAAATGATAAATTATCAAAGCTATCAAGGCTAGAGTAGATAATATTTTGGATATGGAAGGCTATTTTATAAGGGTCAAATAGGCCCAAAATTGACTTTTTGTAAATAATTTAGAATTATATTCACTGAGTATATCAACAAAACTAGATTTATTTTCATGAATGCATGAAAATTTTACTTACTGTTACTTAGTAAAATTAAAGAATTTGATTTTTAAACCATTTTAGTTGTATTTTGACTCAGTGTCACCCCCTAGGACAATTCCTAGACAGGTAAGACCTCATCTGAAATCTTCACCAGAGTCCCTGGAACAAACAGCACTTTGCCCCATGACAATATGATCTTCTAGGACAGGAGATACTGTGTTTAGAGTATTTGAATCTCACAGTTAATTGAGCCCCATTCATAAAAAAACAATATGTTATCATGCATTCATACATTGTCTTTACATTAAGCAGGAAAATGATAACCTTTAAATGGAAAATGTCAATGTTCTGCATTCAATTTCCTTGCTGTTTAATTGCATGAAACTGAAATTTATTCAATTAGTGTTTTTTCCCAACATGGTGATTGTAGGAGATATTCTTCTACTTGTTTTTATTGTTCTGCTTTTTTAGTTTCCATTCACTGAGGTTTCAGCAAGTCATTGCATGGCATACACAGGTAAAGGTACATTTGAGACCTTTCTGGAAACATTTGCACTTAGCTGTCCTATACCTGACTTGCAGCCACATGTGACAAACTGCAGACAGGCTCCTGGAAGGGGGGGCAGCTTTGGCCAAACAGCCTGCAGGTAACCCGAGTCCTTAGTTCAGGCTGAGGTTTCCATTACAGCTGAAACATCAGTGTGTTCCCATTGTCCAGCTATGTGTTTACTCCAGATCTTTGCCTGATCATTTACACAAGCAGTCTGTAGCTGAAGAACATGGGACCATCCTTTCCTCTGAAAAAGAGCTGGAGCATGATTAACAGCTGGCAGCTCTGGTGTGCCATAGAGGTGACACTCAAATATCTGAATTGGTGTTAGTTACCTATCATGACCGATACCCTCAACTAAACCACTTTTCTCACTGTATTCCTCACACAGATTTCAGCATAAACAAACTGGGCCCCTTCTTAATCCTATTCATTAAAAACAGAGGTCTGCAGATAAAAGATTTCAGCAGTTACATATGTGCATATAAGATAAGATAAAACTTTATTGATCCTGAAGGAAATGCTGTGCCGGAGTTGCTCACTTACAGAGTATGAATATCAAAAACAATGCTAAATAATGCATATATATAAACAATGCATATACTAAAATATATCCAATTGTGCAATCATCTTTACATTGAAAAGTGCTGAGCTTTTATGAGTGGCATCAAACAGTGTACCATGGGATATTAAATGACCAATGAAAGACACACCCCCTACTGCACAGTGTCTACAAACATTTTTGTAGGATACTGAATTCATCATTGTGTCCCTATAAATAGGAGTAGGTAGTCCCAAGAAAACAGTTCAACACCCTCAACCCATAAAAGTACAAGTATGTATAATGAAAAGGTAACTGGGTGCTGGTAGACCAATCCCGTTTGGCCTCTGAAAATGTGCAGAAAAAAAAACCTTAAGGTGGCTTATCTCTTCCACAACCTCTGTCTTATCTGTCCTAAATGATACGTTATCATAACACCACATGCTGCCTTTATAAAAAGTGTTGGTCTGATGTGTGTGGAAACTGTGGGTTAGGCAACTCTCCCTGTTCCCAGCTTTATACTCTGTTACCAGGCTGCAGAGTGCAATGCCAACACCTGTGTACTCACATGTATTTTACATATTACATAGGTTTATAATAATACCTTGGTAACAAAGTAGATCCATAAGGTGCATTTTATTATCAGTAATGACATTACATTACACACTTTTGTAAGTCGCTTTGGATAAAAGTGTCTGCTAAATAAATAAATGTAAATGTAAATTAGAGACATAAATAATGTGGCATGTATGGGGCTGCACTCCAGGACTGATAATGCAGTTGTTAACAACTGTACCAAAGAAGTAATGTCAAATATATTTACTTAATATACCTAACTGAACATACATTAATAGACACAGTTCACCAAAGCTAGAACTGCAGTCACCACTGCCACAGCTCCAACCATTAATGTTAGTATAATGTGCACCAAAGTCTTAAGTTAAAATGGGTTTCAGTGGAAGCTATGCTAATTTGAACATCATCTGTTCCCCAGCATGGCTTACAGCTGCATTTGAATGGCAAGTTGCCACTCCTGAGAAATGGTAAAGGAAGAAGTGAGACAGTTACTTTGAAGCAAGGCATGCATTTGTTTTATTTTGAATGGCTTCTTTGTTAAATGTTAATTTTATTATAAAGGAGACTTGTAAAGTAGACTCAGAGGTTTTGTTAATCAATGCATGCCTGAGTTGTATTTTTATGTGGATATATGTTCTAATCACTTTTATTACATTACAATTAAATGCATTTTATAATGGGAACAAATCTGCAGTTTGTCAGTACAGAACAGCATTCACAGATTTGACCATTCATGGGGGATCTTAGGAATTTATTTCCTATGAATGACAGGGTTCTCAGAAAAGGGGTGTGACATATTTACAAAGCAGTTCACATCAGAAGCACAGGGTCTTTGGATTTGCGACAAAATATTTTGATTGGCTCCCTGGAAGCAGGCTCTTGTATGAGGTTTGACCCTGTACTCATTCAGAGAATGTTTTCCACTCTGCTTTGATTGGCCTGCTGAATGACAGCCTAAGGAGTGATGTGCAGCCTTAAATTCCAAGACATCAGTGCAACAGATGAAGTACTCTTAAAATGACTGAACATTTGATTATGGTGATGATGCAGACAGACAGAATAAAATGAAAATGCAGCTTGAGTCTGATCAGTCCAGCTAGAAAAGCCACTAGTAGAAGATCAATTCGGGCCTAGACGTAGCAGGGGGTTGGAATTAATCTCTGAAATTAGACATGCACATTCTGAAGTGCTTATGCTGCTCAGATTAAAGACCCATGCAGACACAAACCGTCTACTCCCAAAAAGAACCCCTAATGAACAAATATCCAAGCCTATCTCAGCCTAGACATCGAGTACATTCATAACAATGCCTCAGATGTAAAAAGGGTGGAATAAATGAGGTTTGTGACCATTGCTGTTAATGTGGCAGCAGTGATCACTTTTCTGTAAGATGTTGAATGAAGGGAAATTAGCATCACCTTCACTCTAGACAGACATTTTGCCCCAGAGAACATGGAGTGACTAACTCATGTCCCATCATTCTCAACTGTGAAAACTGTAGGACTAAGAAGCATGCATCAGACTAGCTGTAGTTTTGCAAGGACTGTTCTATTCCTCAAAGACCACTCATGGGGAGAGACATGACAGCAAATGTAATGGTCAGCTAAATAGGACACACTTGGCTTGCATCAGACAAGGCCCTCAATTGTCTGCAGACAAATGACATTGGCTGTGACATAAATTCAAAGATCGCTACACCTAACCTTCTTTTGTGTTTAAGAGTGAAACCAGCCACTAACACAAGATGCATGGTAATTGCAGTTACTAATACAGCAAGACAGGTCGGCTAACATCGTACCATAACACCCATAATTAATGTGGAGATCTTATGGGGTGCAAAAGGAAGATGAGTGAACGATAAATATTGCTGAATTCTAAATATCGCTGAAGCTCTAGGCCAGGACCTACATAAGGCTGAAATGAACCTCATTGTAGAAATAAAAGACCTCCTTCATGAATATAACAAACTCCACATGTAAGAGAATGGCATCCTTTATTGAAAGAAACATGTGAGGGTACAACTGGTACTTTTAAAAAAAAAATACAGACAACATGCAGTCAAGGAGCTACGCAATTGTAAGGGTAATATATAGGTCACTACTGTATTTGCACAAATTTAAGGTATGCTTTTTTCCAAAAGGTATGTGAAAATGCACCTTGCCCTAAAACAATGAAAAAACATTCTATGGACAGGTCAAAATAATTATACTGCTAACACTTGTTGCAAAAGGCGGTGCCATTGACTAACACGATGCCAGTGGATAGAGTGCACACTCAGCATTAGTATTGTGTAGCATATCTGCATGAGACCACATCAAAAGTGGATTATGTGTGCAGCAGTATCCAAGAGTTGGAGAAGGAGCACTTTGTAGGTAATGTCTACCAATGCATAAAACAGAAAAGGCCTACAAATTCTCACTGATGGCCCCAAAAACAAGCATTGTGATGACACATTTTTTCGAACTTGCCTCAGTTAACTCCTCTCATTTGGACAAATGTAAAAGGAGGTATGACTATATTTTAGTACTTGTCACCGCTTGTGTCGCGTGATTTTAACACTTACACCACCATAACAAAATTTTCGATTATTTAAATTTGGATTTCAGGGGTCCAGAATTTGCTAAAAAAAAAAAAAAAAAAAACGGCTCTCTGCCCAGCTGTAAAAGCTTTGAGGAATGGAAAGCTCTGCAACAACACCATATCACCCACAGGGAAGTAGGACTGTAGACTGGTTCAAGCAAGCACTTATTTAGATACTGACGAAAATAATAATAAGGTTTGAAACTGATCGTGCTGCCAAAAACCTGGTTCACATGTGTTGCAAAAACAGGAATCGTTTTTCGATTCGAAACATTAGCTAGCCTACTAATATGAAAAAAAATAACCTAGCCTTCATCATGGCCAGAGTATGCATATTTAATATGTTTCATACAATTGCCTTTACTCCAGACGCTGTACCAGGTTACTGTTTTGAATGTTTCTTACAGATAATGGCATAATGAGCATTGCTTTGTCTTGCCAAATGGTATGCCGCCAGTTCACACACAAGCCACCTGCTGCTGCCAACGTGCATAAATTCCAATTACTGCTGTCAGTGGAAGTGCTGATGAAGCAAGGGGCTGCACTCGCACCCTCTCTCACAACTCTCACACACAGCAGACAGTACATAACAATTCTAAACTGAACTAAGCATGCACTCCTCTCAAAGGAGAAGTTGTCAACCGCTGATTTTTTTTTATCCAGTTGTATTTAGCTTCAAATTTTATTTTTAGATCTAAAGAAATTACCGAGGACCGGACCTTGATGATCTCATAGCTGGTTACGGGCATGAACAGTAGCTGTAGTTAAACAGCTGCTCTTCTTGTTTCCTTTATTTAAATATATTATACCAAATGTGCTCTTAAGGGTCTTACAGTAAATTTTGGAGGTACACCACTGGAATGAAAGTGGAGAAGAGGACCTCTTTAGGGGAACATTCATCTTAAACCCAGTGAGCACTGCTGGGGACTGGTTATTGAAAGATGAATTCCATGACTAAGGGATGTAGACCACACATATGCAGCTTCAGAGAGAAGTGAAGTTCCACTGAGGATCTGTACAGCATTAGGGATCAACACCCCTGTTCCTTACACCTTAGCCCAGTCCATGTCCTTGAGGCTAAACTTCAATATTTACACAAGACAGCAGCACGGAAATACTGGCAGTTAACTGACAGCATTCAGTCGTTACGATGTTATCTGATCAGATTAAATCCTTGTGGTGGTTTCCAGGTGATCAGCTGCTCCCATGGGTAACCCGAACTGCATGTCACAGAACATGGAATAACTATTATAAATCATGGCACAAACTCTGTGCACACACGGTACGTCCAATGGTAAAATATTTTTTCAGAACTTCCCTGTGATATTAACCAATGAGCAATGTAATGTCAATGAAATGTTTACGATTGAGAACAATAAAAGAGAAAACATCATTTGTAGGAGCATTATGACATGATGGTGTGCATTAGCTTGCTGATCACTGGCTAACTAGCTAGTTTATTTGAATGTTACTGTAGCTGCATGGTAATGTGGTGGATTGATGATGGCACCATCATCAGGAGAAGAAAGAAAATAAGTAAAAGCATAAAGCATAACTCCTTTTCGGTCCATCAATAATGAACACAAACCATTTTGTTAGTGTACTTTTCATCAGAAATGGTTTGAAATAGTTATAGTGTTAGCTAGGCAACTAAAATGGTGAGTTGCCTATCTGTAAGTAGCTTTCCTGGGGATAGCGAGCTAGCAGCAGACCTTCTTCTAGATCTGACACCAGCTTCAAGATCTGAATTGTTCCCAAAACTGAATCATTCCCATTTCAGTACTGAGAAATGCAGGTATGAGTGGGCACGAGGATACACAGTCCTGAGAGGCTTCTGCAGTTTTTAAAATCACAATGTATGTATGTATGCACAGTACATACATACTGACCTGATACAGATTAGAGTGACAAAACAAATATCACCCCAACTCATGAGGTTGCAGGGCATGATTGTGAACACAACACTAATACATTCTGCAGACCTTGAGTGCTCGGCTCCTATGATAGTGACTGTCAGAACTGCAAAACATACAGGGTTATATACACTTTTATGGTTCAGAATCAGATAATAGCATGTCCACTATTTTGTCAGTAGCAATATTTTAGTTCAAGTTACTTGACAAGGGGTTGAAATATGGTAAAGTGAACTTTGTGCCCAGGGACAAAACATGTCTACAACCTCAGCAGGAACATAATATTTAGTTTGAAAAAGCACTTGGGATTGCTTCAAGTGGGGATTTTCTGACTGGATCATGTAAGAAAGAATACACTAACACCTGCACTAACACCCACACATACTAGGCAAATGAAATTTGATTTCACGAGTTTCAAAACCTGATAGCAGGCCACATTGTCAAAGACATGCAGCTCCTCTTAACTATGCAGCCACGAGCTTCTCACAAGTTGAACAGCAAGCTAACCGTCCATGTTTTACAAGTGTACTTTTGTTTGCCCAATTGATCTCAAAATTTCAGCCAAATTTCAGGCCACCCATGTCAACTGTGAAATATTTTTTCCAGCTTATCCTAGAAGATAAGAGGGATGTTCCATTATTATGTTCCTTTGTGTACAGTTTGTATTTGTCCGATTTGGATTCATGGTTCTCCATAAAAACCCCAAATACAATCTAACTGGAGAGTTTCCAGGTGCTGCCTTTTGCCCATTACTGACAATTTTTATATGTTTCATTAGCCCCCCTCAGAACATTTACAGAAGATTTCCAATTATTAATTAAATTTCAATAATGACAAAGCAGAAACCAGTGTGAAATCATACTTTTGGCCCATATCCTTTTAAACATATTTAGTTGCTGTAGTGATTCTGTTTACGTAGGCCCTGTACTGATTGGAAGGACTGACAGTTTAGAGCCCATTGAGTAAGAAACAAAATGGTGCTTGCCAGGCAGCACTATATAGCCTGACCAATGGCAAGAGGGAAGTTTAGAGGGTAATTGGTGCAGGTTAGGAAGGGCCTCCCCTGGTTTGGTTCCCTGGATATTTAGGAAGAGGAGATGGGGGCATACTCTGTTTTCAGTAGTCTGAAGTAACATATCCTATAAAAACTCCCAGGGGCATCATCTTTGTGGATAGAACATTATTGCAGCATCATGACACACAGCCAAACACACAAGAAACCTTATCCTTAAACATAAGCATCCTCATATATGTACCACATATTATTTACAAACATATTAAAGTTTAGTAAGATTACGTGTGTGTGTGTGTGTGTGTGTATGTGTGTGCGCATGTGTGTGTGTTTGTCTGATTGTCTCTGTGTGTTCCTGTGTGTGGCTACCCTGTAGAAGCAAAGTGACCCTTCACACACTACCCTTCCCTAAATGGTAAAAGGGTACAAAGTGGGCATACAGTACAAATCAGTTAGCTGAACATTAAGCAAACAACATGCTGTTTATATTGAACATTCCTATGGTGAGGGAAGTATAGCAGAACACAACACACCTCAGTGTGTCCTGTATACTGCATGTGCTGCAGCCTAACCACTTTTGATGTTATTGTTCTTCACTTCCTACATTAACATCCACCTCTAAGGTGCTGTATATGTGAGTACAGTTGATTAAAACTGTCAAAATGGTTGAAAATCATGTTGAACAATAAACCATAGGGAGACAATTCAATTTAACTGCTGTAATACTTCATCATTATCTTTGATTAACTATTCTCAGCAAGCGTTACTTTTTTAGTTCTTACACATCAGCAGGAGCTCAGATGTCATTGACATTAACCAAAAATATCATGCAAGAATCAAAATCCTCAATCTGTAACTAATGATGGTGTAGAAAAGGGCCACATGTTTCTGTTTCTGTCCTTGTCTTTGTTTGCGCACAACCCCCACCTCTCACAGGCACTTGTTTACAACTCAGTTGAAACCTGCCCAAACCGGTCCTGCTGCTCCCCTTATCAGCAGGACCCCCGCAGGTAACCCAAGGCACAGGCGCACCCCCAAGGATAGCCCCCAGGTCACCATTTGCCCTCTGACCTGCCCGTATCCTTTGGCCACCAATCAGGGCCTCAATAGGGTCAAGGATACGGGACAATATAAAGGTGGTGGTGACCTCCCCCACCTCAGTACTGCAACAATACCTGGGAGGTGAAGAACTGGAGAGACCAAGCCCTTGGGGACCAAGCATTGTGCTGTTGTGTGCATCTGTGCCAAAGAAACCACACACATACAACACACACCCACATCCACCCATTCCCAAATCCCCAATAAATAACTGAACCCGGAACCTGACTCCTGTGTGCTGACTGACACCCCACTGTGACAGCAATTTAGCCTGAACCTAGTCATGGGTGAAACTGCCCCCTCAGTTTCAGTTGGATTTTCTTCTAATTTTAAAAGTAAACGAACCGGACCAAATACGTGCTTGGAGAAAAAGCTTTATTTGGTGGAGATGGAATCCGGCAGCATGTCTGCCTGTGAAGCTTTAACTCAGAGAACTGTTAACGTGATTGTCCTTATATACCATGAAACAAATGGCAACAGACAATAGATTTACACTGCTGCAACATCAAACTGTGACGGACGTCACTGGGAACGGCGGCTTTTCCGTCTCCGCATGAACAAGGACACAAATTAAACCACAAATAATGCTTTACCGTCTGTTTGTATGATGTTAAGGTGCTTTGTTGGTATGCTGTAGGATGTCTGGTCAAGGTCTGGGGTTTAGCTAGAGTCTGATAACACTCAAAAGTTGTAATGTATGTAACACAGAATCAATGAAAGACGCAAAACACGGTACATTGTAATTTAGAATCGTAATTTATTTAAAGCGGCTATGTAAGAGTTCTTTAAGTGCGCACATTTAACACCAGAACACTTGCTAGTTGGCTGTTATTTAGGCTGTTTCTAAAATGTATGTACTTACTTACTGGTGGTTCCTGTACTCCTGTTGTCTTCTGGGTGTGAGCGAACAAACTGGGGTGCAGGACGGGGAAGCTTTTTCTGCACTCTTTTCGCGCTTCGATAAGGAAGCGCTCATTGGTGCAGGGGTGCTTCGTGCGATTTTATTTTAATCGTTAAAGAAGTATCTAAGGGCATTAATAAAATAAACATCTGATTGTCTGTAAGGTTCAACATTTCTCTTATTCTGAACCATGTCTGGTCAAAAGTTACTATAATCTTACACTAACATTTAAGAATGAAGTGCACCATGAATGCACTGCACATGTGTACTGTTCACTACATAATCATCTTCTTTCTTACTCTCCTTTGGATGTCCAGTTTACAGAATGACACTCTTGCAGACATTGAATATTGTATTACTGCTCATGTACTCCCCTGCCACTGTTATGCTGTTGACACAGAACTCTTCCTCTCTTCTCTCCCTCTGATAAACAGGGGTCACCAAATATTATTGCATGCCTCATGGAGATCTCTACCTGGTAACAAAGTATTATTTACAGGCCAGACTCTCCAACACAGACCTGTTCTACCTACCAGCCAAATCCTTTCCTCTCCAAGAGCCCTCCATTGCTCTACATAGTTCCCACAATTCCCTTTTAACACTGCCAAGAATCTCTATGTCAGGCTTGACAACAGGTTCCCATTAGCAGAGAGCACCACATCACTGACCTGGTCCTGCAAATTGATCCTCAACAGCAAGAAGAATTAGCATACATCTTAGCACATTCTCAACCTTGCTGGTTCAGACGCTTGTATTATCCAATCTCGACTTCTGCAACTTCATTCTGGCCAGCTTCTTTGTAGTTATCAAATCAATTACTCAATTAAGTTGAATTCAGTTAAACCAGAGGTGTATTCAGTCAACAGCTGAATCAACAAATTACTGGGAACAAAAGCCAGTACACACAGTGTGCCCACATGTCCAAGGTTGAGAAACACTGTGATAGTACCTCCCTCTCTCCAAACAAATAAAATCTGTTCTTAAAAACACTGCCAATATTTGCTTTTTCCCACATGAGAGGGTAATAATAAAACTGATTTTTGAAACGTTAAGGTGATGTTCTCTGTTTTGGAAGCACAGGCCCTTCCTTGGGTACAGTATATACACTGTAGATATAACACCATAGTAACATGAACCTAGAGTGCAATTCTGCAGGGATTAAACATGGGTGACTGGACAGTGGGAGTCTCCATTCTTATGGGCCAGTGAACAGAAAGCTTTCAGATCTTTCATCTCACATCGGTCCTTGGGTCTTATTCACAGCCCTGTGTTTTAATGTAGGATAAAACTGGCTGCAATCTAGCTGGAAAAAGTTCTTGTGTTTTCCTATTGTTTATTATTTACTGATTTAGATTTGCAGAGAAAAAAATAAAAACTAACTTAATGAATATTATCTTTAATTCACAATACACAAAACTCTTAATAAAGAGATCTGTGTCTATTTTGAAATAGCTATGAGGAGTGGTGATGGGGTGGGGCAGACTGAGCAGCAATGCAAAGTCCCAACATTTCCTTCCTCCTGTTTGGCTCAGTACATTCTGTGACTTGTTCCTGTGATCAGAAGAGGGGGAGTTCTGATTTCAAGATACACAATGGCCTACAATTGGCTCAGCCTCACAGTGGCTCAAGAATCACTCCCATCTGCGAATGCACAGCGCCATCAATATGCCTTCCCAGTATGTACTGCAGGTGACCTCTCACTGGCAGTCAAGTGCAAGGCTGTGAGTCGTCCCCACCCCACTGCAGTGAAACTGGTTCCTCCTCATTCTCTCAGCCTCCCACGTAGCAGGGCACAACTCAAAGAAACATAGTTCCCTAACACGCGAGAAAAACGCTGCATCACCATAGATCATAGGTCATATCAACAATCTCACCTGCTTTTGCCTATCTGATATCCCATCTTCAAGGGCCACAGTAGGCCATTTTGGAGCAAACACTAAATATCAAATGCATTCTCTGATATGGATCTGATCATGTTATGTTTTACACCTTCACATTTTAAAAGCAAATCTTGATGTGTGAAAAATGTATTTGATGTGGTCACTAGTAATGGTTGAACCATACAAGCTTGAGAATGAAAATTGAAAAACCACAGTAAGGCTAGACATTTTTCTGCATTGCATGTTTCTGTTCTGAAACACTTCTTGTTTAACAAGGAAAATCATACATCATACAAGTAACATTTCTAGAGTTAACATATTATTTTGAAAAAAGTTTTATATTTGGGCTTGAATGCACTTTTATTCTCTGCTAATATTATTGTGTTACATTTGTTCTTTGCTCACCTCTATTATGGCATTAGCTGGATACCACTAACAGCCGTCATAAATTTTGAGTGCAGTGGTCACATTTATTAGAAATGGAATGAAATTATTTATGTCAAACAGTCATCATATAAACTTTTTCAATTCATGGATTCAACACTCCTGCAGTCTGACATTGATGCCTACATGTCACCACCATCAACAAAAGTCGTGACAGAATATAAATTGATTTTAAATCTTGATTAATCAAGAGAAGAGACCTTTTGTCTGCTTTTAATATACTACAGTATTAGATTTCCCAATCAGGCCTGTTCCCCAGCTTTTTCCCTCAATATGCAAGATTTTCCCTACTGTACTACAAATTACCCTACTATTAAAATTAATGATGATACCAAGGAAGCATGGATATTCTCATGAACCACAGAGTAGCTAGTCTGCAATTTACTCCCTGAGAAAAGAGGGAGAGGGAAGAGATGCCTTTTAGGTGATTTTGGCCAGCAACAACAGCTGCCTTTCTAAACAGTGTGAATCACATGACAAGAGTGTTAGAAGTGAAACTACATTATATAACTGTGACGGAGTGCCGTCACTACAGTTGAGTATGTGCTCTGACTGCCATACCAATGAGCCTGGCTCTTTGGCCTCGCGGTCATAGTGGCATGGTTGGTACCCCGTAGACCTGGGTTCGAGGCCAGGTGGGGTGACTGCTCTCGCCCTTCGCTGCAAATGGTGTCAGCAGTGAGATGGCTTGCCGTGAGGCCATCGGAGGCGTGCCCGGTGTGTGAGCTTCACGAGGGGCCCCCGCTTTCGGTTGACCCCGGTGTGTGAGGGACCCCAGAGATGGGTGAAGCACTGGTGAATGGGGCACCCTGGGATGGGAGAAGTATGGCAAGGGAATGTGTGAGGGACGCCTTGGTGCGTGAAGCGCATGGGCGTGCTTCCCGAAGGGGAGGGCAGTGTGACGGAGTGCCGTTACTACAGTTGAGTATGTGCTCTGACTGCCATACCAACGAGCCTGGCTCTTTGGCATCGGGGTCATAGTGGCATGGTTGGTACCCTGTAGACCTGGGTTTGAGGCCAGGTGGGGTGACTGCTCTCACCCTTCGCTACAATAACATCTCAACATTTAATATAACTTCACCCTAAGAAATGAAAAGATAATAAACATTTCATACTCTGTGAAACACCTGACCTGACACTAGTGAGCAGTAAACAAATGACATGGGAAAGGGCAGTGGCAGTAGTGTAGACTGTCATCTCCTTAGATGTGAAGATAGAGAGCAGGAGAGAAAATGAGAATGAACTTATTGTTATTTTACCAATAGTATCGTATATTTTCAGTTTTGTTTGCTTTGCCTTATTGTTACTTTCTAAGTAACTAGTGACACCAACTGTCCAGATCTATTGCTGTTAACTGATACCTTGGCCAATTATGTGCTCTCAAGTTCCACACATGTTCCCCTGTTTGGTGACAACTGAGTGTAGTATAGGCACATTAGTTTAATTCAGGTCATATCTACCAGGCCTGCATCCAAACGAGTGAATCCCCATGATGATCGGGGGCCACTCAGATGCAGGTGTAAAAAGAGACAGCTGAAGTGTACTTTTTGCAAGAGTAGTCCATCACATCTCAGAGAAAGGATGCTGATTTTCTTGAGATGTTCTGAAACATGTAGTCATAGACCTCATGTACAAAATGAAACAAGATAAATATTTCTGGGGCTGATAAAGTATTCATAATGAAAATGCTGAATGTAGTTGTAAATGAACTGTGCTCTGTTTTGGTTGTGAGAGTCATAGAAATGTCATCATTATACCGCCATTGACGGCATGTGACCAACACAGCCAATTAGAACATACAAAGATTAATAAGTGCTTCATCAGATGTTTGATCAGAGCTTCTTATTCACTGTGCTGTGCAGACAATCAGATATAAAGGGACACAATGTTTCCTATAAGTGTAGTGATTTTGCAGACGTTTAGAAGGAATGAATCTGGCTAAAACATTAGAGCTTTCACAGCTTATTTACAGCAATAGAAACCACTTTCCATTTAAAATGCAGCTCCATGCAGTCTCATGACACGTTTTTGTAACCAGTAACTTTTTTTTTTACAATGGCACGTACTCACGCACGTACACGCGCAAAGACAAGCCTAGCTACCTCTAGGGGGACTCATGAGCTGTTAAGAGAGTACGACTGAGTGAGAGTGTGTGTATGCATTTTGGGGAGAAGGAGAGAGCCAGGGGAGCGGAGACGGAGGGAGTAAATGTAGGGAGAGCGGGACGCGAGCCTAATGCACTGTTGTAATTGCGAAGCCATCGCCCTGGTCCCTGATGCACACGGACGCAATCCGACACCAAGGACACGAATACAGCGGTTTGGACCGGATTGTTCAGCAGGAAGGGCTGTGTGCATAGTGTTAAAAATTATGTTCGCGGTGAGTCCTTGCTCTTTCGTGACTACACTCTCCTAATGTGAGAGTGTTTTTTCATGATATTCAGCGGAAGGCATTTGCATGGGATCGCAGGCAAACCAGTATCTGTTGTAATACATGCGGTAAATAGGAAGCCTGGGTGCCTTTCGCTGGAATGTCAGCTCGTTTGTTCAGAGCACAGAATGGGTGCGCAGTGTAGTGTGCGTGGTCTGTTTTGAGCTGTGCGCGGTGTTGCGTTCATTCCCACTGTTCGCTTCTGGTAGATGTTCTCTGAAGCTAAAAATTGCTCTGGCTCTATTGCCAAGACACTCCAGCTACAACGCAGTCAGTTGTAACATCTGCCAAAAAATATATACATACGTTAAAAATATCTTGTAATATCGAAATGCTGTTAGCGAGCTACCGCTAAACACGACGCATTTGCAGACGTCGAAATGGATCAAAGTCAAAAATAAAAACACAACGCAAGCTATTTGTGTAACATGAATAAAACATTTTACAAGGAAAAATCTGTATCGAAAATAACAACGTGACAACATAAAGATCTGACAAATAACAGTTGAAGGTCGATGTTCTTTTGCTCGGAAGTAGCGTATCCCAGAGCTGGGTAATGTACTGTGGTGCGTTGGAATGCAGGGTTCGCAGACAATCTGGAATTATAAGTAGTCGGAAATTTTTAAATTAAGTATTAACCTCTTCATTTGAATTTGAGGAAGAACAAACGTATTTCCAGGACGTACTGTTTGTGTTACCTACATGGGGTTGTTAGTTCGAGCAGACACATATTTGACGACCGGGTGTGACATGCTGCGTTGGGTAAGAAGCCGCACATTGTTGCCCTACTGTAACTGCAACGAAATGGTCACTACCGCGATGTATAATGTGGTTGTCATATACACAGTAAGACCCCTATTATGTAATGTGAATGTGTATAAATTCTGCATATTAATAGCGTATGCATGAAATGTTCCTAAGATTGCATCCTATTTCTGAAAAAGCGTTGTTGCGATGCAGCTAGCTAATGTGTATAATCTTGAAATGAAAGATTGTCAAGCCCTTGGTGATATCACACATATTATTGGCAATATTCTTATTATGACTGCAACATCTCGCTTTCTTAATAGCAGCCATCTAAATTTGGGGTCCGGAATTTAGTGAATAATAATTTCGAAGGGATGGTTCATGGCAAACGTTCACGAACTGTTTGCATTATGTAACACGCGGGTGCTGCTGCCGACCGGTCCGAAATGCTGTGTAGATGTGCCAGGAAAAAATCTGCATTTGTTAGTGACATAGAAATATATATGAATAGAGCCGCGCTTGCTAGGAGGATGCCGATGAAGTAGATGTGAGAGCGAAAAACCAAAAGCCATTAGTGTTCCTTGTCACAACGATGTTCCAATAATCACATCACATCACATCCATTTCCATGGCCTCAGATTTAGCATATTTTTAGTGAACGGATAAATTAGTGTTTCAAACTGAATGGTTGTTTAAAAATTCCATTTGACCGCTCTGTCGTGACAAGACTCTGGTTAACGTCGAAATTGCCTTTTATCTCCTATGAAGGTCCATGATCTTATCGAATTTTCAGAACAGCTCGAGCGCTTCCTTGTCGAAAAACGCTCAAGGTGGACATGGCGAGGACGTTCTGTTTTTTTTTTTTTTTACTTTATAAAAACAACAGACCTTCCCTCATCACAAGTGTTGTTCTGGTGCAAAAAAGATAACAGCTGATGGGGTTTTAAATGATCTGGTGCACTTTTATGGCTTATGCACATAAAGAACGTGTTTCATAGGATGATACTATACACAGAAGTGCAAGTACTCAGTTTAGGGACCCACGGTTAGCTAACAGAATGTAGAATTAGGTGACCATTGTGATTTATCTGTGGATATTCACATCTTCTGAGAGATCTTCTAATTTTACTTCTTTCTAGCCAACACAATCTCTGAAACATTTACCAGATCCTTCAGAAATGTTTTTCAAGCAATTAACTTGCTCAGGAGTGAGTTGTGGTCAGACTCTGTGGGATATCTACTAGAATCCATCCTTAGATGTCAATATTGTCTTCTAATTATCAATAGCATTGGGACCGTTTAATATCCTTCTGCTCAGATTGAGTTTTCAGGCTCTCTGCCTTTGGTTGAAGTGTGCATTGTAGTCATTTGAGATCTAGTCTTGTAACCTGAGGGTTTCAGGTATGAATCTTGGTAGGGCACTGCTGTAATACCCTTGAGTGAGGTATTTAACCTTGAATTACCTCTGTAAACACTTCTATAAGTGGATAATAAGATATGAGCAAATGCATGTAAGTTTCCCTGGCTAACTAAGTTTGGCAGTCAAGTCAAGTCAAATCTGCATTTTTAAATGAAGCTTAAGAGCAATTAAAGCAACTGGCAATGGACAGCTTTCCACTGCTTCCTTGACTTGATTTTTTCATTGTTTAACAGTCCTCGGAGTTTTATTTCTGTCAGTGTGTTTTGTCCTGCTGCAGCCTTTTCCAAGCCTGCTTCCTTATTAGGGAAAATTTTCTTTCAGCCACACAAATGAAGTTAGACATTAGCTTCATCTTTATAGTCAAAATGAGAGCCTCTCCATGATTAATGCCAAAAATGTTTTAAACAGTCATACATTGCATTTTCATCAGGAAAATGGTATTTTTGACCAAGGAGTGAATTATGGACTTGGCCTGTGGATAAAGCTTTATATTTATAGCTTTATATTTTTGTTGTTTATTTGCACTTTCATTCACAGACCCAGGTGTGCTGAAGATAAACGCGGTCGCACGGGAAGTCTCCCAAACAAGACACTGTTCCTGCACTCGTGTCCATTCCTGGACTGATCCAGAAGTCAGACACACTTCATAAAGTCCTGGCCCACCCCTCACCGCTACCATCTCACTTGGGGATAAATGTGTGCTCTAGCTGGGGGGAGCAGGGTTGGGACACAAACCAGAATCCACACAGGTGAGACATCTGACAAGTTGTGGCAAAAGGTCTCCTTGGTGGTTCTCAGTAGTGCCTGAGTATAATTTCCATCCACAGAAATAGAAGGTGAATAACAAGTTGAAAACAAAAAAAACATTCAGGCAATGTAAAAGCCAAAAGCTGTGAGGCCTGTGTGATTTTTTAGCATTGTAATATAAAAAGTCAGATTTTTGTTCTGCATATGCATGAGCCATTTTTGATTATGACAAATAAGGCAGATCAGAATGTATCAATCTCTCTGGGACTGGGTTTGAAAAATTCAGTTTTAATGTGTGTTTTTTCTGGTTCCCCTTGCTTTCACCCTCTATCCATATACTTCCTCAGATTCTCTCTGAACTCCAGTAGGATGTCCTGGGTCAGTGGATTCTTAGTGGCCAGAGTGGACGACCACAAAACGGCGTGGGGGGAGCGCAATGGAAGCAGGTCCAAGCGAAAGGGCAGCTCACTGTGCAACCCTCGCTACATGAGCTGCCTCCGGGATCTCGAAGCCATGGAGCCTCCTGCTCAGACTCCTCCCCAGCACCACCGTGGAGGGGGGGCAGGAGGCGGAGTCGGAGTCGGAAACTTTGGGCAGCGATGCGGCTGGCAAGAGGACCATTACGGCAAAAGGGGAGGGGGTGGTGCGGATGTAGCGCTAAAATCTGTGGACCTGACCTTTGAAGATAGGGACTTAAAGGGGAGGAAAGGGGGAGCAGGCTGGGGCGAGGCATCGGAGGAAGGGATGGGAGTGGCTAGTGGTGCAACAGGTGGGCCCAGTGGTGTGACAGCTGCGGACTGCTGGCTGCGGGTGGTGCAGGTGTTCCAGTCCAAAAAGTTTCAGTCAGCCAAGCTGGAGCGGCTCTACCAACGTTACTTCTTCCGGCTCAACCAGAGCTCTCTGACAATGCTGATGGGTGTGCTGGTCATTGTGTGTGGGGTTATGCTCACCTTCCACTGCGTGCACAATGTGCCGGATGTTGCCTACTCCTGCGTTCTCTCTGTGGCCATGGCACTCTTCCTGGCTATGATGGTGGTCTGCAACCGCAACGGCTTCCACCAGGACTACATGTGGATGGTGAGCTACCTGGTCATCGGCGTGCTCTTCGTGGTGCAGGTGTTTGGCGTGCTCATGATAGCCCCCCGCAGTGCTTCAGAGGGCATCTGGTGGTCCGTCTTCTTCATCTACATCATCTATACCTTGCTGCCAGTGCGCATGAGGGCAGCGGTGCTGAGTGGGACAGTGCTCTCCTCCATCCACCTGCTCACAGCCTGGAGGCTCAACCTGGATGATAGCTTCCTATGGAAACAGGTAAAACTACTTCTCAGGTGTCTCTGCCCTGCCGTGTGTCACCTCAGAAGTTTGCAGCGGAGATTGCATTTGTTATTTGTCCTTGTTGGTTCCTGGGTATTGTAGAAAGTCTTTCTGTTTTGCTTGCTTAATAGATTTGAGTGATAAAGGTTTCTTTAACTCTGCAGTGTTAGGAAGGCCTGGCATATTTTATTTCTGCTCCTGAGTTTCCTCCTGGTCCTGCTGGGGAACTGTATGTCAGAGAAGGTCTGTGTAGGTTACAGGTTTTCATTTGTTGCAGGTCAAGAAATGTTTGAGCTGTCTGTGAAATTGTCTTCACCATTGTTTTTCAGAATATGTTTTTCTTTCCAATTTCTGGATTGTGAAATTTTTTGCTTTTGCCAGAGATAATGGTGGTTGAATATGTTCACATAATCATATAATCATATAATCGGACTTTCCATTTTATGGGTAAAACTTTAATACATTTTTGCATATCTTTAATAAATGCAAAACCTTTTGTTTGGAAGGTAAAAAATTAAAATAATATTTCTTTAATAGCAGGTTTTTAAAAGACAATTGAATTAAGAATTAAAAGAATTAAAAGACAGCTCCCCCTTTAAAGCGATGGCAAACTATAAACATCTGATGCAGGCATCTCTGTAAAGCTCACATTTTCAGCATATTTTTATTCTGTATTTAAATATCACACTATCCCTCTATTTTCTGGAAGTTAACTGTTAACTGTTACTCATGACGGAATCAGGAAAATAATTTTCACCTTTTTTCCATATTGACTGAAAAAATGTGTACATTGTCTTATGAGTGTGCACTATGCTAGTGTGTCATGCTATGCCACTGTGCTAATGTGGTTGAAAAAGATTCTGTACTGAGGTGACATTATGATCAGTACCAACATTTTATGTTCTTGTTGTGATTGCTCTTGTGGTATACTGATACTGCTAGTGTTTTGAGACAGCAAAAATGTGTCGTCTGAAAAAATTACAAATGGGTTAGCATTACTTAAAATTAATTGTTTTATAAATGTTTTGATATGTCATAGCCAACAAATGTTCTAACACCCAGAGTTTTTAGTGAATGTCTTCCTTTTGAAATTGCTGGCTGATCCAAATGGAATCTGTATTCAATAACAAGTTTTTAATGTGTATAGTCAATGATAAAAATCTGAAGTTGTCATCAGTTTTAAAGGTGGGACAGGTAGAGAGTCCTGCTATGGTGGCTCTAGCAGGAAGGGGACAGTTGAATGGTTCGATCTCTGTAGTTAAGTACCATGATACAATAATATCATTCAGCTACTTGTTCACGGTACCATGTTGATTTTGAGTACATTCAGAACATATGGTGATGTTCTTAATAAACAGAGTTTGCTTGTCTGCTAATCAGCATGTCTGCTCTGACATGGCCTTTTGTCAGAAAATTTTCAGCTAAGTACCACGTTTTAGCATTAAAGTATCCTACGCAACCCCACCTTGATCTAGAAATTGGCTTTTCTATTTTTCTGGAAAAGGTCAAACATTAATTCCAGCAAAAGAGTTTGTTTGGACATACTAAGTGTGTGCCAAGCACACGGCCCTTAGAAGGGTGACTTCTGAATGCGTGTTATGCCTAACCTAACAGTTTTTCAGGGGTTTATTATCTCATCTGACCAGCTGTATGGTACTTTCTAGTCACGCCAGCATGTAGTCGCCTGCTTTTTCTCAGTCACCATCCAAGCCTCTGTTTCCTTAGGAATTTTCTGTTTACTGGGTGCTGTCATATTTCAGTTTACAGAAGAGATTGACTGTCACTTAGTTTTTCTGTAAACTTTCTCATATATTTACAAATAATTGTGTGAGAAGTAGTGGGTAATTTGATTGATTCTTCCACCATGCTTGCACAGGTTCTGACTGTTCAGCAGTAAATAAAGGAAACTGATCTGTTACCATGGTAATACCTCAAGCATCTGCAGAATCATTGCTGTCATGAGTACCAGTGCAAGGACTGTAAAACTGAGACCATGCTACATTACCTATAGTTGGCATGGTCTAGAAACCCGATGTAATTGGTCACTTCTTCAGACCAGACGTTTTTGAACCAAAACATCACAAAACAAGTTCTAGCATCAATGAAGCTGGCTTTTTTTCACATCTGGTGAAAAACGCTAGCACATAAAAAAAAAACTTGTAGTGGCATTATAAGGAAGATAAAAATCCATGGAAAGTGTTTGTTGGGACCAGCTTTTTAAGGTCCCGTAACCTGCTATGTGTATGGTGTATGCAACAAAACAATTTTCCTGGAGGTAGTGTTCAAATGGTTATGTACTTTTTACATTTAAAGGTAACATTTATTTCAGTGCATGTCTCTAAACATGAATGTTAAAAGGTGATGGTACAGGTACTATGTATAGGGTACATACAGGTACGTGCAATGTCCTTGACCTTGGACACTTACCCATGTGCTGTACTGCCACCTGTACTGTGACAAAGAAATGATGTAGATATTTGTGTATTCACAACAACTGCCTTTAAGTGTGTTTCTAGTTTATGTGCAACAGACCAACTCTTTTTAATGCAGTCATATTTTTTTCTAATGTACCTTCTTCATACATTCTATCGTCTCAGGCTAAATTCATATTCCCCATTTCAATTCAGTGTTATGCACTGCAAATATTGCTCAGTGATTCTATTTCTTTAGATCACAGTGATTTCAGTGATTTCTATTTCTTCAGCTCACCTGATTCTATCTGATTTCTTAAAATGTTGTAATACAGAAACTTCCCAAAACAAACTTCCCATTCTTGCCGATTTGATCATGATGACAATACAAGGCCCACAGTTAGCTGGGTGAGGTACCTTCTGTTGAAGTGTGCTGACCAATACCACCTTTCTAACCATGCCAAAGTGAGCACAGTCCGTAGCATAGACTGTTCTTGCACATCCAGTTTAGTGGAAGAACAAGGTGTGCCGTGCTTCGGAGTGATCTAGAGGGGCATATGAAAGTGCTCCCAGATAATAACCCCAGATGAATGTGTTGAAATTATCTTGAAGGATGACATGGTTGTGAACAGGACTAACACAGACAGGGTTGCCATTTTGGACAGATCTGACTGTGGCATGTGCTGCTAGCACCTATTCTGCTGGGTATTTCAGGTCCCTGAAGCTCAGGCTGATGCTGATAGCACTGAAAGATGCATTTTTGCAATATTTCTTAGGCTTTTTTTCATACCAGGGACCAGCTTGGTGTACTCTAACTTGTTTGAGGACTGCCTGAACTTGGTTCTGTTCTGCACATTTTGTTGCAGGTGCAGTCATTTGTGGAATATTCTTTCCTGCTGATTCTTAGTTTAGCTTTTTTTAAGCATTTTTAAATGTTTCAGGCCATTATTATGTACAGTGGGCTGACAGATTATGCAGTGTGATTTGGGTGGACATTCAACCTTGGTAGAGACAAAGCTGTATTTTATGTACAATTATGATGGCTGATATTTTCCAATGGTTTGTAGGTATTTTTTCTCTCCACATTCCAGATTGCAGGTACATGATACTGAATCACTCTGAATCCCCTTTTTTGAACTAAACTACAGTACAAGAGTGTCATTATAGGAAAATGAAAGCCAGCTAGTATTCTGTAGAGAGGTTGTCAAGTTAACAATAGTTAGACTGCAGGTTTGAATTTTAAGGTGGACCCCGCTGTTGTTCCCTTTAGCAAAGTATGTATTTGAATTGTTTCACAAAATATTAATAAATTTGGGCTTTCACTCAATCAGAAAAATAATGAATTAGCCTTTTTTTTGGTTTATTCACACCACGTTGTTTATTCACGGCATGTTAATTACACTTGCGTATGTTCTATTGTGTACAATGTGTGAATTAGGCTTTGGAGTTGCAACTTGCTGACGAGTTAGCACAAACATATTCATCTCATAATATTTGTAAAGTTTATTTTTTGTTTCTGCCAGTGCTACTTTAGCTGTTTGTGTTAGATGCTCTGTATTCATTTTCTCACCAGGTTTACAGTTTTCTCTATTCCTTAACTCTTGCCAGGCAACTAGCATTATAATTCATGTACATTCTGCTGATGTATTTGACCAGTTAGCTAGATATGTAGCATATGTAGCATAATGACTGTATTTGTTGTTTTACATCAGACCTGTGTAGCTATCTAGATAACGTTGGTGTATTTTTCCATTGACATGCACAAGCTTGCTACTTCTGAGTAGCTTTACTTACCTTGCATACTTTACCCTCTGCTAGATAGTTTTGTGTGGCTAGCTATTACCTTATCAAACTGATTATTTTCTGATTTATTTTCTGTCATTCACAGACTGAAAACTTTCATGAGAGTTGCATTGACAGTGCACTTCCAGTAATAAATAAACAGATAAGGATCATGATCTTCTCTTTCCCATTGTATACAACCCCACCCCACTACTCCACAAGCAAATTGCCACGCCCTGTGTGTCTCCACCCCAAATCCAGTAAACATGCAGAATAACAGCAGCAGTTGGCATAACTGAATGCTGCATACAAACTTTGTTTTAGAAGATGTGTTATGCATGCACATTGCAGAAGACATGTAATGTTGTCTCATGCAGTCTTGTCAAATTACATAGAAGAAACTGCTGACACCAATTAATAAGAAGATCTATACTGAAAATTTTGACTATCCAAAAAGGCCTAGTACCAGAGGTATCCCAAACGGTCATAACACAGCTCTGACAGTAATTTTCCAGCTTTATTTGAAGCTTGAATCTATGTTCAACAACCATGCATGCTCCCACTAAATCTTTTTTTGCTTGTGAGTTGTGTGCAAGAGCAAGATCACATGTACACGTGTGTGTGTGTGTGTGTGCGCGTGTGTGTGTGTGTGTGTGTGTGCACATGTGTGTGTATAGAGAGGCTTTGTTGTTGTGCTGTGAGTCAAGGACTAGGCTTTGGTTGAAGGTCAGTCAGTGAGTAGAATGAGCCTGTTTGGCTGTCTGATGTCTGGGAATATCATGATAATATAATTCAGTATAGCCTGGGTTGCTGTCAAACAGGGGATGCTTTGTACTTTTCTCCGAAGGGGGTTTGGGGGGTGGCATGGCGTGGAGGGGGGTATGTCATTATGCTCAAGAGAGGACAAAACAAAGGAAAAATGAGGACTATGACTTAGAATAATGAAAGAAGAATCGTGCTTGTGTTGGCCCTGGAACCTGACAGTACATATCTCACTTCTTAAAAATAAGAAGTTGTTCAGTGGCTGGGTGGGATTTTGGTGTCATTTCTAAACTCTGGCTTCATGTACTGCTTTTCGTAATACCATTTACGCAAGAACACTGTTGGAATATGATACACTGGTAGAATAATGTCTCCTAAGTTCTTGTGCTACTCTGATTCATAGGTCTAAGATTCAGTTAATACAGGGCACTAGAATCGCATCCACCCAGGAGGATTCTTAAAAGCAAATGAATTGGTAAAATGATCCCCTGTGTTTTAAATAACATTATTCTCTTATTTATCTGAGAAATGTCCTTAGTTTAATGCTTCAAACATGGAACAAAATGTATTTGAATGTATTGTTATGTTATGTTAATTTTTTTTATTTGATGAAGTAAAAGTATGACTTTTAAATAGTTGGCTTTTTGCTAGTAAAATTGCTAATGCTGTGCAGAGTACAGTACTGTAGTGCAGTTGATGTCCTTAAGTAACTGTGGTATTTGTCTGATTAGGCTACAATGACATTTTCACTGTATGATGGCAGACATGACCAGTATGATGAGTGTCTCTTCATTTATACATGCCTTGCCTGTTTGTGTATGTTTTCTGTGTCCTTCGTTTTTAATGATAATCTCCCTGTGCAAAACCGCAGAGGGTTGCATTTTTCATTGGCAGAAAATAATGTCTTGCTTTTTCCTGCCATATCAATTTGCAGTCAACTAGTCTTTTCTCTGTCCAAAATACTTTATATGCCTATTCACACTCAAATTCAAATGTAAATTTCTTAATGAAGTGGCTTTTTCACTTGTTATCCTGCCTGATATCAATAGAGTACTCTCTGTGTGTCGGGGAGGGGATGGCATAGATATAGCATGATTTAATTAGTGAACTTATTCCAGAGCTGTATATGTGTTCAATGCAACACACAACCAGATCTGTATTTAATTGACAGCAGTGATTTGACACAGACTTTGTACTCAGCCTGATCAGCATCCGAAGCTGATGATGTTCCAGACATGCTGCTGACAGGTGAGCAGTATTTTAGCAGTCATTGTGGTGAGGGGATCATTTCTAGGGGAAGCAATGAGCTCAAAAGCCACATCTGGGAACCAAATCCTCACCTCCCACTCCACAATACATTGACATCACCATATTGTTAAAAGGCTACGCCTCATAGCAAGTTGGAAGTGTCCTGCTACAACTTCTTACTGGTGACATTGCCCTGTCCAACAGGTTTGATCTATATACTACTAACACTAAGCAACAACTCAACAATATTTGCCACAATATGTGGCAATACATGTTGATTAAAAAAAAATGTCAGCAAAATCATTTGAGTTGAGTAATCAGTTTCATTAATAGATGTATTGCTACAACTTTAACAAACACATACACATTAAGTTTATGTGCAAATATAACATTAACTTAATTCATTTGCGGGTGTAGAGGCATCCAGCAGTTGTGCTTTTTCCATCAATGTAATTTCCCATAATTTGCCTTTTGCAGAACCATCTATAAAATATATATCTTCACAGGCTTCACATGACTCTACACAGCAAGCTGTCAGGGTGCGAATGTGTTCGTCACACTGCATTATGGAGAAATCGGTCAGGAACCCGACCCCACATTTTTGCAGTTTTGCCGATTTGCTCCACTTGTAATTCATTCCATTCAAAGCAGTGGAAGTGATTTATTTTGCCACATAGTTTTCTATTTACGGCTTTCTGCCCCTGTCTGTAAGTGCTGTTTTAAAGAGGCAGACAGGCATTGGCCTGTCTTTGCTAAATGAATGTAGATAAATGGCTATTTATTCTATAGAATAATTCTGTGTATTAAAAATTACTAGAGCCTAGTACATGAATTAGCACACAGAATGTCTCTTGTTATATTTAGGGGGTGCCATGGAAAGAATTAACCATGATGGCTGAATGCTCACTGATGCATAAGTGTTTTTCTCAAGGGTACAACAGCTGTGCCCCTTTGCCCTGATGAAGATGCCCCTTAGATCCGAGCACCCTGTGTGCACCTCAGATATAAGTTGCTTTATGGGAGGGTGCAACTGCAGTGCCCTCAGCAGAATTGACACACATATCCTGGTAACTGTGCCATGTCTAAACACCCCACCCATGCCAAAAATTCTTCTTATATTAAAGCAAAAGTGAAGCAAACATCACTGAACATTAGCACAAATTCAAAAATACAGAGAAAATAAATAATAAAATCAATTTATATTAAAAACAGAATGAATTCAAAACATTGGTTTGCTCTTGTATTTGAGTGTTGCATAACTGCATTAACTACGATTTAAGCCATAAATGGTCTCTTTGTGGTAAATTAAATGGGCACAGTTTTAAAAATAAAAAAATGGTGACCTCAGTAATGTTAGTGCTGCATGCCAGAGGTGAATGCATGTAGCCTGTTTTGAGAGTATGTGACATTATTCTGATGCAGACCCAATTTTCTGTTCAGTAGTGGTTTTTATCAATTGTGATGGACCGTGGGATCCCCCCAGGCTGTCCCTAATCTTGCCTCTCCTGTAGAAACGGGTAATAAATTTAAGCCCAGACTGCTGTGTTGGGTCTTCGATAACTATATCAAACTTTCTTAAAATTCAGAACATTGTTTTATTATTTATTATATTTCCTTTTTGTCCTGTATCCTTGTATTTTCAATGCTTCTTGGTCAAATTAACAGAGACTGCTTTTACATATCACACATTATATTTTGTGGAAATATTCCAAAATTAATTGTGCTCTTGAAATAGTACAAAGAAAGTGGCAAAGGTTTTTCTTTGTGGGAGATAAGTGAATATATTTGTAAATGATACATGCAGTTTTCTCTTGTTCTTTAGTTGGAATGTCTTCTGATTAGATCATTTGTAATGTTGTCTTGTCAGCTGGTATCTTCCATTGTCCAGCTCTCCTGTCATTCACCCGAGCACAGCAGCACTGCAGACTCCCATAAAGTGCGTGCAGGCTTATCTTCGCTGTCATGTGTGTCACACTGCTGAGAAGTGTGTGGGTGACATAGCTGAGCTCTCATCATTTCCTCTTAGTTGATGATCAATTGGTGTAGGCCCCAGTGAGCCACTGACAGAGACAGGAAGAGAGAAATAGACTGTAGTCTCGCCCTGCATGTGGTGGGACCCAGGAGCCTGCCCCATTCTCAGGGGTCACATGACCAGTCTCCCTAATCTTTGGAATGTGCCTCTCATTGGGAGACCTCGCTGAGCTCTCTCTCTTTCTCTCACTCTGTCGTTATCTTGTCCCTTCCTTTCTCTCCCTACACTCCTCCTTCTCCCTCCCTCCCCCTCTCTCATGCTTTCTCCCTATTTGTTGTGCTCTCTTGAAATGGAACCACAGACTCAGTGCAAAATGGTTCGGGGACTGATGACAGGAGGGACAATGGCTGTCTTTGTCAGGTTCCTTGGCGGTAAAGAGGGGCAATGTGGGGACAGCGATACCCAGGGACGAAGCTCAGAAAGGGCAGTCTATCTTTCTCTTTCCCTCTCTATCTCTCCTTCTCTCCTTTTCAGTTGCCTGTATTTCTTTTTCTTTCTCTCTCTCTGTTTGTCTCTCTATGTTTTCTACATCTTCGCAGCTATGAATAAGCATTATGAGAAATGGTAGTGTCACTCACTCCTTCAGTGACTGACTGATGGAGGGACTCCCCTAAGTAATGACAGTACCTTAATTTTACCACTGTATATTGGTAAGGGGACCAACCAGAGTAGGCGCCACCCCTTAACTGCCTTTTGTTTTTCTCAAAGATGCCCTCATGTTTAGACAATTGTGTGCATATCTGAGGGGAAGGGTCAGAGAGCTTTGTGGGAGGAGGAGGGTAAAGGATTTCTGTCATGGTGAGAATGCTTTTTTGGATTTCATTTGATCACAAGCGCAAGAATAACTGGGAATATCCCTTTCGATCCTTCAAACCCTCAAACTGGTGACTGAAATGCTTGGGTGACTGTGCTGGACAGTCACATTTTAACTGTGAGCTAGCCTAGACCAGCTTAATATGGGTGGCATGAATCCACACGAATAAGAGTCATAACAGTAATAATAGTAGTACTAATAATAGTAATGGAAGAGACGATTATGCTCAGGCTAATAATAACTTCCACAGGATGGCTGAATAATGGCCTGTGCTCTCCAGCAGAGTAAATTTGGGTATTTGTGTCTGAATTCTTGAAGCGAGCAGCCATGTGTTGTGTATTAGAAATCCAGTAATGACATAAAGGACTCATCCCAGTGGCATGTGAGTGCAGGGGATTTCTGGGTTAATATTACACTGATCTCCAACAGTTCAGCTGGAGAGACGCTGATGCGAAGGTGCTTTCACTGTGGTTTCATTATGTTGATGTACTCCTCCTTGAGATGTGATGAGATCCAGCCAGGCAGCTCAAGACTGGAGACAGCACATATTGCTTTGGTGGTAGTGTTGTTTTAGAGGCCATAGGGGATCTATGGACCTGTTCCTAAAAGTATCCAGCACTGTGGTGTTTCTGAGAAGCATTGCGTTACATGGTGCCTCCTGATCCAAGCTTACTTCAGTGCTCCATCTCTCCCTGCCTTTCTGTCCAATTGCTTTCCCTCGCTCAATCCCTGATCTTTCTCTCCCGCCCTCTTGTCGTCTTATATCCTCTCTGTCTCCCTTTCAGTAGTCAGGATTTGAAGGATTCACAGGATTCAAGCTGGCTTTATCAGTATGGCAGGAGTTATCCAGTGTTGTCAAAGCTTTTAGGGCATAAACATATAAAATCAACCCTCACTCCCCTCTCTCTTTCTGTTTTCCTCTCTTTCTCATTTTCCCTTTCAAACACACGTGACAATGTTTACCCTTGCTATCTGTTATCCTGCTTGTAAACACATGAATGTTTTCAGGGCAGGCAGAATTAACTATTGAGGTTTTGGTGCTGATGTTAAGCTTGTCCATTACAGACCTCCATGGCTGATTTTAGCACTTTTTTCGTTTATTAGGAAATTCAGTTTTAGTGTCCAGCTTTTAAAAGTCATCACCCTCTACTCTGCATTGTTCATCAAACACCACAACTCCCTACATAAGTGAATGTTGATTGTGCATCCAAAGCCAAATTGTTAGGCTTCTTTGCATGGGGTGTACATTGGGTATCAAAACCACATGATTTCCTAGTGGTTGATTTGCAAATGCTCATTGTCATTTTACAGAGCTTTATGTAAAGCTCAAGTTAGGTAAATATGCATAGCTATATTTGAACAGAACAACAGTTGACAGAGTGAAATGCTGTACTGAGCTGTTCCTAGCCTCACTTACTAGCCATGCGTCAGATCTGACAGCATTCCATGCCTCTCTTTTGTGATATCATTGGTTATTGAATGGAATCAAGCTGAATGGTCACTATCATTACCCTGAAAGGGACATGGTGTCCTTGGCAACTATTCTTTGTTAATTGTTGCTGTTGTTGACCACCACTATGCACAGTGTGTATGTTGGTGCTCTTAAGGACCATTACTAGGCCAAATGTGTAGATTGCTATGATACAAGTATGTTGCTCTTATGGGTAATGAGTAATAATTGGTATTCTCTATTTGCATGCTAAAACAATGACTTGTGGATGCTTATAGTTTAGCACTGTTTTCCAGTTTCAGGATAAGTCAGGATCAGTGTGGTTGTATTTGTCCTGTACCTATGGTGCTCTATATTTTTGTTAGATTTCCAGGCCCGCTAAGCTGGAAGCCTATTGTTTCTATAGATATTTTCTGTTTCATTTTTTCCAACCAGTTTTCCTTATGTAATTCAGTGTGAAATTATCTGATCTTGATGGAACTTGGCATGGTCAATAGGCATACTATGTAGATGTGCATTCTTTTTTGTAAGCTCTCGACTCTCAGCCACACCCATTATTTTCAAAAGAGGGTTTTTAGGCCTTTGCCAAAATTCCTAAGCCTTGTACTGCCAAAGTGGTATCCTATCGAAATCACAGAGGAATAGTTGACAGTTATCTGTGTCACATGACTTGGCAGCCATATTCTCTGCCTTGGATTCCTTAAATTGGTTGAAATCAATTTCCCCTGATCTATTACTAGTAAAATCTTCAAATATTACATGTTGGCTCCTTCTGTCATATCCCTTTGGTGGGCATATTGCATGAAAGCCATTTCTCTGATTTATTGTACAGGGTCTTCAGATGTTGTATGTGTGTTCAGAGCGTGACACACTTTACATATACCAATTGTGGAGACATGGCTTGGCACCCATATTCTGTCATGTCGTAGTGTATAACATTAGTATATCTAGAATTCAAATACTATTGATTGTAAGGCACAGTGGCCATACTGTATACAAAATATACATTAAAATGTAATACTAATACAAGTACTGGGCAAATGAGGATACAGGCCAGACTAGAATTTCCCACATTGAAAGGAATGTTTTACTTATCAGGCTGAAATTGATTTTTTTTTTTTTGTTGTTTTTCAAAGATCAAATTAAAAGGCACCACTGTGAATCATTTCACATGGGTGGAAAGAGGCTTGAATAATTATGTTTATGTATAAATTGAAATTGATTCCCAAAACAGCACATTTGTATTTCTTGCTGTGTCAATAGAGATGGTATTGTCAGTGTTCATGACCTTCCAGTAGTTCAAAGATATGGGCTGTACAGCTTACTGATACCCAGTTGTCCTAGCATAAAGCCCCATAGTTGTAAAAAAGACACCTTGTGTAGGCCCATCTGTTGAACTTGAATTGAATACATACTTTCACATTCAGTTGAAACTTTCCTATATTCGTTGTAGTTCTTTGACAGACTATGTATCCTGAGATGACAGAAATTTATAATCAGTATGTGGTCACCTTTGCAAGTTAGTGAGAAATCACTAAAGGTGTTACCATGAAAAAGACTGTGGTCATGTATTCTCAGGCTCCTTGAATGTTAGGTAAATATTTTAAGTATAATATAAAAGTGGCTTAAACCCCAGTCTCATAAACTTAAAATTGGTGTATTTGATACATGAAACTTGTCCCCTTATGTTAATTACTTAATATTTGGCTACAGGACTGCAATACAGTGGTTCTGAAGTAGTCTGAACTCATGTGAAAATCAATGTGATATTTTCTGTTGTATGTTGTGTATGTATGTTTATCTATCAATATAAAATATATATTTGGCTACAGAAATAAATTACCTTAATTTTAACATTTGTTATTATTAATGTGGCATGTTCCAGCATCAAAAGGTCTCTGTTGAAATGCACAGAATTTCCATCAGTGGCTCTGCTAAATTGTCTAAACACAATTTGTTTTCCTATGATCTTTAAATAGGATCAGGCAAATGTCTCCTTTCATTCAGATCTTTTTTTTTTTTACAACCCTGAGTCACGTCACTGACTCCAACTGGCCCCTTGCTGTGCCTTTTTTTGTCTGACATGGTCATTTGTCATGTGCCTCTAATGTTCTAAAGACTTTGTTGTTCTGTTGGCGTGCTTTTCTTCAGGGCTAAAAACATTTTGCGTGAAATAAATGAATTGTACATTGTAGAGAAATAGCAGGGATGGAAATTACTTGTGTAAAAGCAGGAGGACATAAATATCAGCTGACATGAAGAGCGCATGGTTGTGCCTCAGGGCTGCTGTAATATCCCCTGACTGAGGGCAGTGTCAGTGAGAACCTGTTTTACCACTTTTGTTTGTTTTTTCTTTCTCTCAAAGCTTTTGTTTAAGCATTGCCATTGTCTGTTTTACTTGATCCATGTATCCTATTTTGTACTGTATTTTATCCAATACAAGACATCCATATTATTTGTATTATTATTAATTTATAATATTGATAATACAGAGCCCTCCATTTTCATTCATGGCATCGATATAGATGAAAAAATTATTTATTTTTTTTGTAAATATAAACAATACCAATACTGAACTATATTTAATGCTTATAAATCCTATTTCTCAATATTAATACATTTGCTCACCGAAAAGTATTTTGTTTTACACATTTTTTTTCCAAAAAACACCTGGATCACAATTATTTCCACCTTCATGTACTCTGAAATGTCCAAAAAAAAAAAAATCTGAATCCATGTAATGTTTTCATAGTTCATTGTTTTCAAGTTCATTGAAATTGAATTACATTGTTTTCATTTATATGGTTTCAAGAAAAAGATGTTTCAATAAATTAAAGGAAATCCAAGGACCACAGTTGGAAATATCCAAACAGGTCTGCATCTTGTAATCACAAAGTGTCCAAAACCACCATTCAGTATTGCCACCATGAAAGTGGTCTTTATGGAAGAGCTTCGAGAAAGAAGCCACCTCTGAGAGAAATCAGCAAAAAAGGTAACTTGAATTTGCTAAACTGAATTGGAATTACAATTGGATCCATGTCTTATGATCAGATGAAACAAAACTTGAGATTTTTTATATGCACGCCAGCATTTTGTTTGGCATCAAAAGGACAAAGCTTATATTGAACCTCATGTCTACAGTGAAATGCAGTGGGTCTTTGTCATTTTGGGGTTGTTTTGCATCCACAGGTCCTTTTTTAGTTACATGATGAATTCTCATCACAATGGAATCATGGCCATCTCAAGTCTCTTGACCTGAAACCAAATGAACATTTGTAGTTTAAACTGAAAAAGCAGTCCAGAAATGGAAACCAAGAGATCTGAAGGAACCATCAAAATTTTGCATGGAGGAACAAAGTGCCCTGAGACATCCCCTGACCTCATAAAACACTGCAGAAGACTTGTTAGTGCTGTCCTTGCCAATGGAGGATGCACACAACATTGACTACAAGGGTGTGAATATTTGTGATACATTTTTTTTCTTAAAAAAAAAAAAAAAAAAATTGTAAAAAGAGTTATTTTGGTTGATAGATTGCATTATTATTTAGCAGATGCTCTTACCCAGAGCAACTTACATAGGTTACAATTTTTACATGTTATCCATTTATACCGCTGCATATTTACAATTCTGGGTTAAGTACCTTGCCCAAGGGTACAGCAGCAGTGCCCAGTGAAGACTTGAACCAGCAAACTTTCAGTTAAAAGCACTGCTCCTTACCACTATGCTGCATTGTCACCCTATAATACTATGAAACCATTGCATTTTATTAAAGTATATCATTTTCCAAATATTTGAGCCAAAAATTGATATATCCCACTGGTTAAGAAATTCCATATAACCATGTGCCCATCGGTTCCACTATGCTTGTGTGCGGTGCTCTGTTTTTCCATGAGCTGTACCTTGGAGTCCACTCTTTGCTGTTCAAATTCAGCATGAAAACAAGAAACCAAAGACGCTGGGATGGGTGAGAAATCAACTCAGATTCTAAGGTGTTTTTGTCCAGAGGCATTGCAGTGTGAAAATACCCCATGTAGGTTCAAAAACTTTGGATAATGACAACGAGGAAGTGCCTATTCCCAGAGAAGCTGGCTTTCATGGATGAATGTCACGGAATGGTGTTTGGGTGCAAAGGTATTTGGGAAGGTCAGTAAATGAAGCGATATGAAATTAATGCTGTTGATTTATCATTTGGTGGGCAGATTTCAGGTTTATATTGTGTGACTGCCTGCCTAAAAAGAAGGCTTGGCTCACATTGACCAGGTGTTACGTCCTGGGACGTAGACGTAGACTACCGTTCGTGTGTCTGCTCCCGCTCTCGCGCTGTTCCGCCCTCCGTTTTCTTTTTTTTTTCTGCAGATTGGCGCCCCGCTGCGATTGGGTGAGGAACGAGCGGGAAGATTTAAAAGGAGGAAACCTCGGGATGGCTTTCCCTACGATAGATGATGCGCGTTTGTGTGCGTGCGCTCTGTTTTTGTATATATTTGTAATATAATGTAAATACTTTGTGTTACCGTTTTGTGGTTTAGCCAGCGGGTAGTAGGGGGTGGGTGCCGTTTTCTGTTGTTGATTTTTTTTTCCCCCTTTTCTCCTGTTTTCGGATAGTTAGGGAGTCAGGGAAGAGATTGTATTTTGTTTTCTTATTTTCTTTGGTTAGGTCATTTATTCCCTTTCTCCTCAGCAAGTTGTGTTATGTTTGTTATTTTGGCCTTGCCCACCCCCAAAGTTTTGCGTTAATAAAAGAACCCTGGCTTTATTTGCGGTGTCTGTGTTCTGGACTGGAGACAAGAAAGCGGATGTCCACACGGTTTATTTTATGTTGCACCTCACCCTAGACGGGGTGGTAACATAAAATTTGGGGGCTCTTGTCCGGTTTCGTCCGCCATCCTGCTGTGTTGGGCTGCAGCGTCTGCTTCGTTCGGATGAGTTTTGCAGGGGTTTTTTTGGTTGGCAGTTTTCGTTTTTGTGTGTGGGGGTGTCATGGAGTTTAATTTGGAGGAGTTCGCCATACGTCCCACGCTCGGACAGTTTAATCGCTGTCGCAAGGCAGATCTGTTGTTGATTGCTGATTTCTTTAATGTGTCTATTCCTGCTGGTGCTACAAAAAAAGAAATCAAGTCTGTTAGAGCCAGCGCTGATGGACCAGGGAGTGTTACCGCGGGGTGATGGGGCCGACGTTGTGGGTGTTGGTCTGGTAAGGACAGGTGAGGCTGAGGTGGAGGCTGACGCCAAAACCCTGCTACCGCCAGCCATAGACCCCGGCACCGCGTTAGTCAATCCCCAGTTAGCCATTGAACTGAAAAAGTTGGAGTTGGAGCTAAAAAGGCAAGAGTACCAAACTCAGCTCTTACACGTAAGGGCGTTGGAGATTGAGGCGGACAGGGATATACATTTATGCCGGCTTGAGGTGAAGGCGGAGGCGGGTGTTGTGCCGTCGCGTCAGGCACCTGTACCTCAGAGGGCTGGGCCCAGGACCAGTTCCCCTGCTTCTCCTGTCTCATCTCCGGTCATTGCTGCATCTACCACTCCCATTCGCTCATCTCCCATAGAGTCCTCAGTGATAGCTTCCAGTGTTCCTGATTTTGATGTGAGTCGGCATATCAGTCTGGTGCCTCCATTTCGTGAATCGGAAGTGGATTCCTATTTCACTGCTTTCGAGCGTATTGCCACAACTCTGCGCTGGCCTAAGGACGTGTAGTCGTTGCAAGTTAGTCGGGAAAGCTCAAGAGGTTTGTTCAGCATTGTAGATTGAACAGAGTTTGGATTATGACGTGGTTAAGAGCACTGTACTGCGTACGAGCTTGTCCCTGAAGCTTACCGGCAAACGTTCCGGAAACACACGAAAGCTGCCAACCAAACATTCGTGGAATTCGCCCGTGAAAAAGCGACACATTTAGACAAATGGTGTGCAGCCAGTAAGGTGGCTACCTTTGAGCAGCTCCGTGAATTGGTTCTGCTGGAGGATTTCAAGAGGTGTTTGCACGAGGATATTGTGGTGTACCTATATGAGCAGAAAGTGATGTCTTTGATGCTGCTGTTCTGGCGGATGAGTTTGTGTTAACCCATAAAACGGTATTTTCAGCGCATACTTGGGAAAGGCTATCGCCGCAGGTGGCAAAAGAACCAAGGGGGTTCTCAGCCTCGGGAGAGGACAGCATGAAAATGTCTCGGCCCACCGGTTTCCCTCGTGCGGGAGAAAAACGGGAATGTTTTATTGTCATAAGCCTGGTCATTTGATTGCTGACTGCAAGGCTCGGAACAAAAAACGTTCGGATGCCAAAAGTGTTGTGTTGCTCCAGACTGTGCCACCGGTGTCTGACCCACCCGTCGCAGAAGGGTGTGATGTTGGTTATAGCCCGTTCTTGGGGAAAGCTTTTGTTTCTTTTAGTAGTGATAAAAAAAGACCAACAACCTGTTACTGTGCTGCGAGACAATGGTGCGGCACAATCTCTTATCCTCTACAGTGTGCTTCCTTTCTCGGAGGCGTCATTTTGTGGGTCGCATGTGTTGGTGCGTGGTATCGAGCTGGGCTGTGTGTCAGTTCCCCTACATACCATTTACCTAGACTCTAAGCTCGTAGCTGGTTCTGTACGGATTGGGGTGTGTTCACGATTGCCTGTGGAAGGGGTTTCTCCTCCTCGGCAACGATTTGGCGGGAGGTAAAGTGTTTCCTTTGCCTGAGGTGGTTGACGAACCGAGTGTGTGTGACCGGTTAGCTGACCAGTTTCCGTCTACCTTCTCGGCCTGTGTGGTGACGCGTGCTCAGGCACGCAAGTTTGGCAAGGACGTGGACCTTGCCAACACATTTATGAACGTGTCCAGTGTGTCCTCAGAGGCAAATGTGTCTCTGGTTTTCACGTCCCCGACTGAGCTGCAGTTTTCTTTGGTGGAGGACAATAAAACGCCGCCTTTGATAATCAGGAAGGAGCAGCTCCTAGCAGCTCAAAAGGCTGACCCTTCCCTGTCGACATGTTTTTCTGCCGTTGTTCCCTGCAATGAGCTGAAAACCAAAAAGGCAGCTTACTTTTATGATCAGGGAATTCTTATGCGAAAATGGACACCGACTACGCAAGATGATATCCGACAGGAACAACAAGCTGATAACTTGTGTTCCACCCCATATCGGCCACAAGTGCTGGCTTTAGCACATGATAATGCCTTGGCTGGTCATTTAGGGGTCCGGAAAACGTATCATCGGGTCTCCCGATATTTCTTTTGTCCTGGGTTAAAGACGGATGTGTCGACATATTGTCGTTCATGTCACACTTGTCAGTTGGCAGGGAAGCCTAATCAGGTGATTCCCCAGGCTCCGCTGCACCCTATCCCAGTTATCGGGGAGCCGTTTGAGAGGCTTATTGTGTGGGTCCCCTGCCTAAAACGAAACCAGGGCATCAGTATGTTTTGACCTTGATGTGTGCTGCCACGTTACCCCGAAGCCGTGCCGCTATGCACGCTCAAGGCAAATGCAGTTGTGAAGGCACTGGTGAAATTCTGTTCTACCTTCGGGTTACCTAAGGTCGTTCAAACGGACCAAGGTACAAATTTCACCTCTAAACTGTTCGCCCAAATCCTACAACAGTTGTCCGTGAAACACCAGGTGTCTAGTGCTTATCATCCGGAGTCCCAAGGTGCGCTGGAGCGCTTCCATCAGACTCTCAAGTCTATGTTGCGGACCTATTGCCTGAGTTCGGGTAACGAGTGGGACGAGGGACTTCCCCTCGTTTTATTTGCCGTGCGGGAGTCTGTGCAGGGGTCCCTTGGTTTCAGTCCTGCAGAACTGGTATTTGGTCATACGGTTCGTGGACCGCTGAAACTGTTACGTGAATCCCTGGTGTCTAGTGAAAATCGTGCTGAGCATAACGTGCTAGATTATGTAAATTCCTTTCGCGAGCGGCTTCACAATGCTTGCGCTGCCGCGAAACAGTCTCTGGGACTGACCCAGTCCAAAATGAAAAGTCATTTTGATAAACGGACGAGGCAGCGAGACTTCTCGCCTGGCGACCAAGTCCTGGTTTTTCTTCCCATCCTTGGCTCTGCTCTGCAAGCTCGATTCGCTGGCCCTTACGTCATCGCGTCATGGTTAAAACGCCGGATAGGAGGCGAAAAAGTCGTGTCTGCCATGTGAATATGCTAAAGGTGTATGTTTCCCGCAATGTGGCGAGTGAAAACGTGTCCTCCGGGTCATCTCCGCCGGAATCAGAGATTAAAAGTGTTGGTTCGGTTTCCTTGTTGTCCACCTGTTGTCCGGAGGAGGATGGGTTGGTGATGCGCTCCGCTCCGATGGCATGTGCTCGGTTGCAAAATTCCGAGATCCTGGGAGACTTAGAGTCTCATCTGTCCCACCTATCTCTGCCTGCTCGTGATGAAGTCATTCAGTTAATTCGAAGTCATCTCACCATCTTTTCCAATGTTCTGTCTCATGACATCGATGTAGGTGATCATTCACCGATCAAGCAGCATGCTTATCGTGTGAACCCCGTTAAAAAGGGTCTAATGCAGAAAGAGGTGGGGTATTTAGTCCATAACAGTTTTGCTGTCCCCAGTGCAAGGTCCTGGAGTTCGCCGTGTATTCTGGTGCCGAAGCGTGACGGCACAGTCCGTTTCTGCACAGATTACCGGCGGGTAAATGCAGTACCCAAACCCGATTCTTTTCCTCTTCCTCGTATGGAGGATTGCATAGATAAGGTTGGTTCTGCTCGGTTTGTAAAGAAGCTAGACTTGTTAAAAGGGTACTGGCAAGTGCCGTTAACTCCCCGTGCTTCTGAGATTTCTGCTTTTGTGACCCCGGACTGTTTCCTGCACTATACGGTCTTGCCACTCGGTGTACGAAACGCTCCCGCAACGTTTCAAAAGCTCATGAATATAGTCCTCGGTGATGTTCCGAACTGCGAAGCCTATCTCGACGACGGTGTAGTGTACATGTCCACCTGGGCTGAGCATCTGAATTGTCTGGCGCTGGTGTTTGGTCGGTTGCGAGATGCGTCTCTCACTCTTAACTTAGCCAAGTGTGAATTTGGGAAGGCTACTGTTACCTACTTGGGGAAACAGGTGGGTCAGGGTGAGGTGCGCCCTGTGGAGGCCAAAGTCGAGGTCATCGACTTTGCCGATTTTGCGCTGCCTTTTAAATGAGAGGTAGACGCAAGTGCTACCGGAGCTGGCGCTGTACTGCTGCAGGAGGACTCCAAAGGGATTGATCATTCCATCAGTTTTTATTGAAAAAAGTTCACCAAACACCAGATAAATTACAGCATAATTGAGAAGGAGACGTTGGCTCTACTGCTGGCTCTCCAACACTTCGAGGTGTACCTCGGGTCAAGCGCTCTTCCGATAGTGGTGTATACAGATCACAACCCTCTGGTATTTTTAAGTCGGATGAGCAATTCGAACCAGCGCTTAATGAGGTGGGCCTTGCTGGCGCAGTCATTTCCCCTGGAAATACGTCACAAAAGGGATCCGAGAATGTCGTGGCAGATGCCCTGTCTAGGGCATAAGTTACTGGGTTGCTCATGTATGTGCACTACGGTGTGCTCTGGCAAACACCTCTTGGAAACATTGGGATGTTTTCTTTTGTGTGTGGGGGTGTTACGTCCTGGGACGTAGACGTAGACTACCGTTCGTGTGTCTGCTCCCGCTCTCGTGCTGTTCCGCCCTCCGTTTTCTTTTTTTTTCTGCAGATTGGCGCCCCGCTGCGATTGGGTGAGGAATGAGCGGGAAGATTTAAAAGGAGGAAACCTCGGGATGGCTTCCCCTCGGATAGATGATGCGCGTTTGTGTGCGTGCGCTCTGTTTTTGTATATATTTGTAATATAATGTAAATACTTTGTGTTACCGTTTTGTGGTTTAGCCAGCGGGTAGTAGGGGGTGGGTGCCGTTTTCTGTTGTTGATTTTTTCCCCCTTTTCTCCTGTTTTCGGATAGTTAGGGAGTCAGGGAAGAGATTGTGTTTTGTTTTCTTATTTTCTTTGGTTAGGTCATTTATTCCCTTTCTCCTCAGCAAGTTGTGTTATGTTTGTTATTTTGGCCTTGCCCACCCCCGAAGTTTTGCGTTAATAAAAGAACCCTGGCTTTATTTGCGGTGTCTGTGTTCTGGACTGGAGACAAGAAAGCGGATGTCCACACGGTTTATTTTATGTTGCACCTCACCCTAGACGGGGTCATAACACCAGGCCAGAGAAGCATAATAAAATGCCAGTGTTTTCCCTGTGATCAGAAGAGCAGCAGAAGAGTGTATTTTAGTTAACCAGGGCACATTATGATATATATATTGCACTGTGGATTGGAGATCAGAGTGATCTTAGTGTGATGCTCCTCTGCAGGTGGCATAAATTATGATACAGTGCTATATAACGGTATATTGTGTTGCGCCAGGTGGATTTTAACCTCTGATGACTGCAGGGACTGTACCAACACAGCACCCCAACTCCCCCCCCCTCCTCTTTATTTCCTGAACATGGATCAATAATGATGTATAAGGAACGTTAGAAGCTGTTGGAATTTTATTATCTTATTGTCCTCTTCTCTTGAAATCCTATTCTCATCCTTTCATGATTAACCAACATGCATGGTGAGTTTGTTATTTATGAATGCTGAGTGGAGAAGGTTCTAGTTTATGGAGGTGAGCTTGCACTATGAGATCTCTGTCACCTTTTCTCTTTCTCTCTTACCCTCTCTCTGTTTTTTTTCCTGTGTCTCTTTGCCCCTCCATACATTTCTGTAGGACATCATTAGGAGCTGATGAGATGCCCCTTGTGTCAGAGGGCCCTGTGTGTGTGTGTGTGTGTGTGTGTGTGTTTGTGTGTGTGTGTGTGTGTGTGTGTGTGTGTTATGAGGAAGAGAGTATAGTAGGGGTGTGTGTTCCTGTGGTTGGGGTGTAGGGGATGTGCAAGAGGGCCTTGTGTGTGTCTAAAGAAGGGTGGGGGGTGTAGGGAAGTTGTGTGTGCATGTAGTGGTGGGTGGCGTTTTGCAGCTGTGTCACAGTATTGCTTATCTGTTGTATGGCAGGCTCTGTTTTATGACTCTGCAACTTCCCCCACCTCATGGAGCCCACAGGAGCAGGACTGATGCCACACACAGTCGTAACAGGGGAATGGGAGAGGTAAAAGAGACAGTGAGCCAGCCATTAGGTCTGTAAGTGAATTATACTAGTGGCAAACTTTACAAACTTTGTCAGTTAATTATTTTTCATAAGAAGGTATTGAAAGCCCTTTCCAGTTAGGAGCACATATGCAGCTCTTTCCCCCAACAGAAAGCTGCCTTGTGTACAGTACAGTCAAGCAGCTAGAAAAATATGTAATATAGGAAAAATAATGACACAATTTCAAAACAGACCAAATGGAGTTATCAAAAACTAATGAAAAGAGGGAAATATGCAATTCAACAATTAAATGCACAGAAAGGCTAAAAGATGGACATGGAATAATGTAACTGCCATACAGCCAGTGTTTTCCCAGTGTTATTAAACTGTCCACGCCAGCTGACAGAAGTGCCTACACAAAGAACACAATACCTGAAAGGCACTTAGTATTGATAGGGGCTCAGTCATAGTGCGGTCTGTTTCTTATATTACATCTCACTCACTGTCCGATTACATTGAGGTAAAGCTTAATAT
The DNA here is from genome assembly GCF_013368585.1 of Megalops cyprinoides. Lineage (NCBI taxonomy): Eukaryota > Metazoa > Chordata > Actinopteri > Elopiformes > Megalopidae > Megalops > Megalops cyprinoides. The sequence goes on along the minus strand of NC_050589.1, from coordinate 38,245,109 downwards.
TTCACAACTGGGTCAACAAACAGGAGGATCGTTTGGGTCAGTGCTATTTCCAGCAACAGTATTCACATTCAATTTCCTCCAGTGTTTATTGTTAAGATAAACTCTTTCCTCTAGCTACCTTATCAGTGTAGTCCATATTTTGAACTCTCCGTTTTCTGTTACTTTAAAAGAGTCTCAGAATAAATTATATTTCCATCTTTGATAATAGCAAGAGAAGAGAAGCTTTGATCTAGTTTCTGATGAAATTATGTAGCAGAGAAACTGTTTTGTGGTCGGTGATTATAAATTTTCATTTAAGAGTCAGTCATTTATTTGTTTCCACTTGCTGTCATGTTCTGTGTTTGTTATATTATTTTGCACTGTGTTTTCATATTGCACTCTGTGAAGCACTCCATTGATTTATAACACAAATACTTTGGTCAGGAACAAATCAATGTTTATATTTTTCCTTGGATGCTTTTCAGTTGATGAATTGATTCATATACACATTTGTCCCAGTTCTGGTTGAATCACAAATCAATAACTTACTGAAGTGTTAGTTTTCCATTTGAAAAACATCACAAAAATAGGAGCATTGCTCATTCTTTCAGATGAGAGAACTATTGCACATACTGTGTTTCGTCTTGGTGAGACATTTGGTGTGTTTATTTTCCCTGTAATCTGCAAGAGATCATACCATACAGTTATATATATAATAATTTATAATAATGTTGATACACTTCCTGTGATGCACATGATTTACTGTTGTAAATGGTTGAGATGGCTCTGTTGCTTTTATAAGGGATTGTATAGCATGGGGTGTGCTATACTTGTTTCTTTGGGATTTACATTCTACACTATTTTCTAAAGCTGTATACTTTGCTCTTGTTAAGGGTGTTCTCCAGATTAAGCTAAATTAATAATAAGCACTGTTGTCATAACATTGGGGCCAGTGCGTAAACAGTTACAGGCACAAAGGTCATTCTGTGATGGATTTACATGCTGACGTCCCTGACTTACCTTACTCTTAACAACCACCACGCTGCACCGTGTGGCATATGCTGGGGGCGTCTAATTACATTTGTACAGGTATACAGTTTATCCAGGTTTTTAGCTGTTGCCCTGGCTTATAATTTCCCAATTGGCTCAACTGTCCACTCGTTGTTTTCATGTTTAGAAATGGAAGCTCACAGCAAATGTGAAATGGAGCTGACATAACTCAGGCTTTGGGGCTCAGCCGGCACTCTGAACCAGTGCCCTTACCATCTAGCTGCTCATAATGTTTTCTTTGTTTCATATGCAGAGCATAAAGAGCTCAGTGACTACTTTTACCTGCTGCAGAATGAAAAAAGTATCTTTGTATCTATAAACTCAACTTGGTGCTATATGTTACCAATAAGTTAAATCTCATGGTAGTTGTTTCATGGGAAGGGAATCAAATACAAAGTTTTTTTCTGAATGCCAGAGTCAGTGTAAAGCTGACAGTCCTTTACTGATAAGAACTTGAGCGTTTAAAGGTTTTAGTCATGAAATAGAATGAAATTTAGCATGTGCAGAAAGCATACATGCAGCGATTGCCTGCCTGCAGCGATTCCTTCAGCAGGGGTGTTGGGTGGGAGTGGCCAGTGAGTGGGTCAGGTTAAATGAAGCCATTTGGGGTGTGGTCTCATCCAGGAGCTGCGTCTTCTGCCTTGTGTAGCCAGTGTGGTCAGGCTTGGTGATCACTCACTGAAGAGATGCAGAGAGAGCTGACAGAGATCAGACCTGTTGCTGACACTGCAGTGCAAACAAGAAGCCTCCCTGATCTGTTTACTCTGTTTGCATGCATGTATGAGTGTGCATGTATGCATAAACTAAGTGAATAGTATATTTGTGCCCTCTATGCTAGTCATAACTAGGCCTTGAAATACACTGTAAAGAATGAGTATATTGTAATAATACTTGGTGATTATATTTTTCCCCTAGCCACTTTGTCTGACACCCCCCCCCCCCCCCCCCAGTCCTGAAGCTGCATTACATTGTGGAATACAGAGGGATGGAAGCAGCAAGACCTGCAGCAGTGAGAGCAGTTGAACATATTTCTAGGAGCAGTTTACTGCACTGATCAGAAGATGCTGGTTGGTGAGGTGTTCCATTAGAATAATTACACTATTACACTTACACATTACACATTTCACTGAGGCATTTGTGTTATTTCTGTTAGTGGAACACCTTACCAATAGATGTCTTCCACCCAGGATTGTGAAACATATTAATCTTTAACCTCATCTTTTAGAAAATGTTGAGTATACATCATTTATGAATGAAGATGTTCCATTAGGACATATCTCATCTATCTTGAATCAAATACAATTTGATCACATTTCAATGATGCTATTACTGTCATCTGTGATTTTGTTTTCTGCATCTACAGCATTTTTACTGCACTATTTCTTGAAATTATATTCGCTGTGACATGAACTGTCCATATGAAATGCTCTCTATGTTCTAAGTTCTCTCTGAGTATTCCTTCATAAAGAATGAGAGAAGTTAAATTGATTGATTGATTGATTGATTGTGCATACTAACATTTCTTTAGTAAGACAGCTTTGTGTTTGGACTGCCATTTCCATCATCCAGTTCCCACATCATCTCTGTCTTTGGCTCTGTGCCACTTGCTACTGGTGACCTGACAGTACCTTCAGTGCCCACGCCAAGCCAGCTGCTGGCAGAGTGCGTGCAAATACAGGCTTACTGCAGCTGAATTGATGTGTTGCTCTAAGAGAAAGGGGGAGAGATGCCAAAAAATGAGGCACCCAGGTCTTGCTGGGGAATCAGTGGTGTAGTGGTGTCTTTGAAGAATGGTGCTTCTCAGCTGTAAAGTGGAAAACGTATCACCCCAAATAGCTCCAGTAAGGATGGAGAAAGGGAGGGTGGCAGTTTTGGCTGGGATTATAAAAATAGGACTTTAATCCCCAGTTGGAATTTGGAGGAAAGATTCTCATTATAATAAACCTGGGGAGGGGGGGGGGGGGATTATTGAGTAGACTGATGCGTTGTTGGGTTTTGTTTTTTTTTTGTTGGGTTTTTTTGCATTTTGCTTTTCAAATGACATGTGTGGTTTGCCTCTAGACCCATTGAGTGCATGGATTAGTTTTTTTTTTTCCCCCAAGACATTGCTCAACGGTCCCACAGGTTGATCGAGAGCATTTTTGGTTTGGCCCAAACCCTGAAACATATAATAGCATTGCCCCCCTTCCTTCTACCCATATTTACCTTCCCTGTCACCCCAGAGAAAGGTCAACATGGGTGAATCCTGTGTTGTAGGAGGAATATGGAAACGTGAGAATGGAGATGTATATGAAATGCACCTACCTCATTCCTTGTGCCAGTCTTAGATAACTGCAGTGACAGTAGCGTGATGCAGTGGTAAAGCTGGGTTTGAAAGCATAAGGTTGCAGGTTCAGTTTCCAAGGAGAAAATTGCCATTTTAAACTTTAAGCAACCCTTAATCTGGTTTGTTACAGCAAAGTATCTGGCTATAGATTTGGGTAATATAAAAATGTATGAGCTACAGTATGTAAGTTGTCCTGTTGTCTGTCAAGCAAATGAAATAAAATAAATAAATAAAAATAATTAAAGTAATGATAACAACCAGCAGGATTCCGTGCCATTTACAGGGAACACCATTTCTGGGTTTACTGTAGTGGTAGAAATTTCAGGAAGTGTTTCTCAGGTTTATATACTGCAGACATATATACCATGTTCCTGTCAAGGTTGGAGTCTTGAACTCATGGTTGAAACATTGTTAAATAACATTTAATCAGGTGACATAAAAGGCTTTATTTGTCTGGCTTATTTTGTGCTGACAGCCAAAAATGAAGTGAAAAACAAAATATGTCTTTTTTGCTGCCTATCATAGTTAAAGATTGTAATTCTTGGTCTCTGTCTTGGCTCTCTGTCTCCATGGTCAGGCTGGTGGTGGTCTGGGTCTGTAGAGGACTGTTCTTGATTCCATCTCTGGCTCTTGTACAGCTGAACTCTGAGAAACTGCTGTCCTGGCAAGAACAGTCTAACAGAAACAATCTGTGGTTGTCAGCCACAAGCAACAATTTTGAACAATGAATTTTGTAGTTGAAAGAAACCCAGAATAATATGTTTACTGAACATGATGTCTGTAAACTGCGCCATTGATGCAGTTTGTCAATCAGCACATAAAACCAGACTATAGATATTGCATCAATAGATGCAATATCTATAGAGAGTTTAGATGTTGATTAATGTGTTTGAGCTGCAATTTAGTAAGACAAAGTTAGAAACCATATGCAGTATAGTCAGGCTATCCCAATCATAGAGTAGCTTAGTTGCTGGATTAACCTGACAGAATAACCTTAGATTCCTCCTCTGGGTTTCTGTGCAGGTATATTTACCCTTCATTTTTCATCACCTCCACTGCATTTTTATGCGTAATTCCTGTGGAAGTGTATCTTAAGATGGAAAAACAGTGAAAGTAGGGGTTGCTCCCACAGGCGTGGCCTCTACTATAATAGATATAGATACATCTTTTTGTTATTTCTAGTGTCACAATGATTCTTTTCCTTACTGTAGCCATTTTAAACACACTAAACCTAGCTTTGTTATGAAAACACATACAAGGATGCAGGCGTGCTGTGCAGCAGGTAGGAGGCATGAATTGAGACTCTTCTCTCTCCCCTGACAACAGACTAAATGTGACCTTGGGAGGGGTTTGAGTGGCGTGACCCTGGGAACAGGCTGGGATAATGTGGCTGCTGAAAAGGCTGGTCTGTCAGGTTTTCATCGAGAGGAAAGACAGCTCTGGCCAGGGGTAAACATCAGTCGCCGTAGATGTGAATCAGGACAGATGTTTTGTGGATTTCCAGAGTCATGTCAAAGATCTGCTGCTTGAAAGAACTTTCTGTGGCCCAGTTTCAACAACAACATCCCACAATGTCAGCGCTCCTCCCGGGAATAGTGCTGTGGCCGTGCAGTGTGTACATTTTGCATCTGGTATGTTACTTAGCTTTATATCCCCCTACAGCAAAATGCAGCTGTCTCCAAGAGGAAAACCCTTATTGGCTGAGGCCTGCGTGGATGTTGACACCCGTGTTTAAGATGGCTGTTACTTCAGGACGCAGGTTATTGCCTTTGTGTGCAGCTCCTAATGGATCACCCCTGACGTCTGTACACCAGCCAGTCGTCACTTAATCATCTAATGCAATGTCAACTATCTTGCATCTTGCAACCATTGTCAAGGTTTCTTAATGATAATAATCTCTTGAAGTGCAAATAATACTGCTTACTCTTGGTCTGGCCTGTTTGGGTAGCCTGTGGTCAATCATTTGTGGCCTATAGCTACATTTGTTCACTGTAGCCATTTACAAGTTTGCTGCCCCTTTTTGCTTGGCAAGAATTACGGGTACACATACACCAGCTACTGTTAAAGTGATGGCATCGCCACAATGTGCCATCAGAGGGTTTTGCTTTAAACAAGGCCTATAAGATTTCAATTCGTCTGAATGCTTTAATATTTAATAAAAACAACTAGTGAAGTATAGACAGTGCTGCTTTATTTTATAGTTTTTAAAGCTTCTTACTCTCCTAAAAGATGTACTAATGCAGTACCTTTGTCTGAGAGCTGATGGATTTGCTCTACCATGTACCAGGTCTCTCCTTTACCTTGGACCTTTGCCATCCTGAAGATCTCTCCTACTATGCAATTACTATTTGTTCCATTCTGCACATTTTGCCATACTTGATTTTATTCCATGTGTGTCTGTGTGAATGTGCTGCGCTTGAGTTTCAAAAGGTCATATCATATCAATTTAAAACAAGGTAATGGGATTCCTTGCCCTTAATGCAGCCTTATTTTGGAAACTCCAATTGTATACAGTAGCGTAAACGTGACAACCGCTGCAGTCATGTAGCAGCACGGTGGCAAGAGGATTGGAATCTTCCAATACACCCATATGCAGCCAATGGCTGCTTTTCATATTGCAAGTCATAACATCTAAACCACGGATATCGCAGCTGCCTGACAAATCGCTGGCTGCCTGAGAGCAGTTAGACAAGGAATCCCTGCCGTCCTACCCACCCTTATCCTCAGCAGAACAAAGCAAATTTTTTTCTGCAGTGGGCTCCCAGTCATTGTTAACTGATGACAGGGTTAGGAGGTGCTCAAGGTCAAGGTGCCTGAGATGGTTCCTGAGTCATCTTTTGTAATGCTACAAAAATTAATAATGATCTCTAACTATGGCACATAGCTAGCAAGCTACATTACCTCTTGACCTACTTTGGAAGCATGCCAGGGATAGCTAGTTGTGTAAGGGCTTGAGACATTTTGTACAAGGCACATTCTGATATGGAGTATGTTTTTTCATGGCACCATTTATTTAGCTTAGTTACTAGTTGCTTTTGTACCATTACTTTAACCTGCAGCCTTCCCTTTTTGTCTTCTCATCATTGTAACACATCATCATTGATATTGCTGTAATGAAGCATAGTGAAGGTTTGTGTATCCATCAGATTTTGTGTCTCTAACAAAAATAAAGAACATATGGGAAAATATTCCATTGTATTGTTATTCTATAATTCACACTTTGACGCCCTAGTAATTAATATTGTAAAATAATAGTCCATTGACAGGTTGATTAACAGAACACGCCATATGAAGTAAAAAGTTAAAAAAAAATTAAATAACAGCATTGGAATCTGGAACTGAGTTAAAGTTACCCATATTCAGATGTACTTGTTTAGTAAAGGTGGGGTGATGGACTGAAAATGTTTGTCTCTTTTTTCTTTGTCAACTACTAACAAAGACACCCCACCCCCTTCCCAATGAGTCATTGCCCCCATTTGTAAAATCTTCCAAATACCAGTGCCCTGTGTGGGTGTTGTCAGGAGTGTGCGTGCATGCATGAGTGTGTGTGTTTACAGGATAGTGTGTACTTTGTTTTGCTGCCAAATAAATGATTTTCAGACAGACCAAATAGGACCTTTTGACCAATCCACTGGTCCCAAATTACACTCTTCCCAAATGAGAAAACCCCATGGTTCGGGTGACTCATCTCAGTGTGGGAATCTATTGGAAACACTCTGGCTTGGAATTTTCTCTCAGCTTGTACATCCCATCCTGATACAGCCCTGATACCCCTTCCAGCAGGTTAAAGTAATCACATTAGAGAAGTCTATAGTGCTCTAGCACCATCCTTAATTTTTTCTCACCTCACTCAATATCTAGTTGTGCAACTAATTATTTACGGAAAGTATTTGCTGAGTTCAGGTGAACCTGAACCAGTTTCATAGGTGGTGGAGACAACAGCAGGGCCACACCTTTGGTTCAGAATGGCAACCTGCTGGCCCCAAAAGCACTGTGTCACACTAGCCAGCTTAGCTATGTCCTTTCTGTCTGTATTTTAACCAACAGCTTCACTTAATAAATCAAAGTTTGATTCAGTCCCCACTAGAGAGTTGTTGGTGGACCCTGCTGAAATGCACACACATTCTGAATGAGCTGTCTGAAATCCCTGCCTCTTCTTCCATCCCTTTGACCACTCCACCCCCCAACCACCCTCACCCCTTACCTCAAACCAATCTTTGCAGCCCTGCCCTCCCCTCCTGGCTTGAGGGAACTAGAGCCAGTGCATCTGCTTAACCTAGCTGGGGCGGGCTTTTGGTTTGCTAAGACACACATGGATTTAAGAACGGCAGTTTCTCAGCCTGCTAGACTGAAATGAACCCTCACACTACCAAGAATCAGGCTCAACTGCCATCCACAGTCTGGATTTCATCTGCCTAATGACATGGGGGAAGGGAGAAGAGTATGGATCCAGCCATCCTAAAGGCCTCATGTGCACAGCCATGGAAAAAGTGTTTCCCCTCAGCCAGCTGTTTGCAGAGGCCTTTTATGAAGAACATGCAACTTCAGAACAAGCTTGTTTTAATCATCTGCAATAGTCTCATTTTAATCAGTTTAAGGCCTTGTTGTTTTGACCTACATGTGACATTTAGCCATTGTGTAATGTTGTTTATTTTTTTCATGTCACTATACATGAACACCGCTGGCCACATCTCCGAAACTGCCTTGCTAAATGCTTGTTACTAGAACACATTAATATCAAATGTGTCATATAACAGGGAACCCTCAACTGTATTCACTAGAGGAGAAAAAAAACAGGTGATTAGAGTTCAGTTCCTTAAGGTACTGCTCAGTTATTGTAAAAGCGTGAGAAATAACAAAATTTGATATAGTTTTTTTTTTCCCTAAGGTGTAAGATACCTGCTTATTCCTTTGTCAAGTAATGAGAACAGGCATCACCTTTGTTTGAACAGCAGTAATTACTGGCTAATGTAATTTATATGGCTGGATAGCCAGTGTTGGTTTTGTTGTTAACGGTTTCTGTGTTTGTACAATGATTCCTTAATTAGCTGCTCACTTCAATGGCGGCCTGTCAGGTCGCAGTGTCTGGTTACCAGGATGTGTAATTAGGGCAGATTTAGTCTTGCTCCCTTTGTTTTGGGACAATAGACCTTTACCGTCCAGAGTGGTATTCAGAAAGGCCTGCTGTTGTGTAAACACAGGGCCTGTTCCTGTGTACAGTGTAAACCCGCGCAGCCCTTCCCCCTGACTGTGAGGTCAGCTATCTTTTCACAAATCAGGTTTCAGTTTTACCAGGCTGTTCCCCAAAGCCTCGTGTTGTAAACAGGCCTTGCAGCCATCTGTCAGATACCACTGTGACATCGTTTTTGCTGTCGAGATCTGTGTTTCCCTTCTCTCCCCCCATCTCCCTGTCTGCTCCTCTGTCGCCTTCCTCCCTAACTTGTCTCTATTCCTCTCCTTGTCTCTAAATTCATATATAAAGTCCATTCCCATCCCCACACTTCCTAGAAACATGCAAAATGACTTCCAAATGGCATGCAGTGAACCGATATACACATAGAAAAACACACAGGTTCATTTACATACCAGCTCCTAAACACCATGTGCTGGTTTTGATAGTCAAAGGAAATCTCAGTTGTATTTCTAAAAACAGGTCAGGACCAATTGTGTTCAAATTATCTATATCACGTGTACATAAGGCTAGAAGGATTGTAGAATTATGCTATCATATCTGACCAGCAGGGGTCAGGCTTTGCCTTGATATTATCTGAATCAGAACTCCCGCCCCTCTGTTTTGCTGGGTGATTTTCCACCATAGGATTTCAGCGGATAAAGTGCCCTTCCTGGTTGTTTTAGTTCAGCTGTCACTAAGTGAAATTAGCCCTTTATTCACTGACATGAAAGATACCATCATGAAAGCCCTGTCTTTCTGTAGCTTTCAGCCTGTGTTAAGCCTTTGTGATTCCCCTTCCACTTCTTTCTGTTTTTTTTCTTCCCCTCTCCAGGGGAAGTGATATCTCCCCAGGAAATGTTGTCTTTTTAGGTCAAAGGTCAAGTCATTTTCCCAGGCTATAGTGGGGATCAAAGTGGGAGAGAGTTGCAGTGAATTTGTGCTTGAGTGGGTAGGGGATCTCTAAGGCTATAGTGAGAAACATTCACTGGCATTCTGCCTTCTGATATTAAACATAAAAGGCTTAATTGAAATATCTGAACTCAACTTAGAATTTCAGCATAAACAATGCAGATGGTGAAGGTTAAAAAATGTAGTGTCTTGAATTTGAAGGGGTGGAGGGGTGATGTGGAGATTTGCCCCAATGGGACACATACATTACACTTTTGTTGTCAATGTTACATTTAGGGCTGCCCCCGACCAAAGATTTTCCTAGTCGACTAATAGTCGTTAGTTCAAGCCATTGGTCAACTAGTCGCTGCACGTTTATGTCATTAATTTAATTATTTAAATATATATATATTTTGGGGGCATCAGAAAATGGTTTGAGTTCCAGGGCTGAGGAAGAATGTTGTAAGTAAAATTGTTAACATTGTGCTACGTTACAGAAAAATACAAAACCGTAATAATGAGCCTTTAAAATATAAATTTTACAAGCGCTGGCGCGAAGCGAGCCACCTGTTAATGACAATGCTAACTGCAAAAGCGGTTATGATTCTGAATGTGTCGGAACAACCAGCAAGGAGACTGAACATTTTGTTAATTATTTCAACACAGTGTAACATAGTACAACTTATGAACTTGTAACACCAACACAATAACTTATAAAACGAATGATAAATAAACATGAAACGGAACAATAAGTTAAACATACAGTAAGCGAGGTAATTTAGCTTTCCCAGTCCCCACGAACACTTGGATAAACCTAACAGCGCATATGACTATATATTTACTTAACTCCATATAGCCTCAACTTTGCAATTCGTTGATGTTAATTAGGCCATTAATTATTTAGCATAATGGAATAACCCTTTCGCACGTTCGGTCACACTGGTGTGATTAGCCGTTTAGCGCATATACTAAAACCGGTATTAGAACACTAGATTGGAAAATTTCTAGCTAATTTTAGCTTTGAGGAAACAGTGATTTAACGTTAAAAAAATATAGCTAATGCTAACTGAAAACTATGAGAAGCTTAATAACGCTAATGAAAACAAAACGCACGCGCTACATTGCATAAAAATTAGGCTACGTGCGATAGGGACAATAACTTTAGGCTACTTAAGGGAGAGCCGGGATGGAAGTTGCTTCTAAAATAAGAAACTTTGATATGGCAAACTTCAGGATGTGTTCAAGTACTAATTAATCTGTCAAATGATAATGATTATGACAGATGAGACAATAGACACAACTTGTCATTAAAAAAAATTACCGCTTGAGTCAATTTACTTTCCGTGAACCAAATACAACTTCTCGGGTAGGCTATAACTCCGCGAAAGTATGATGTATCCACGCGAATTTTCATAGTTCTGGTAAGTGTTGCATGCTCTACATGCTGACGCAGTCAGGCATATCAGACTTGTATGGGCTCGGAGAAAATCGCCGTGTTACTTTCGTCCCGTGTTAGTTTTGTGCCGGCTTTCCCCTACATGTTTCAGATAAGTCATGTTTGAGGTCGACGAATGATAGGAGAATCTTTGCATGCAGAGTTTGCATGTCACCTTCTTGGGGTGGTCCTTTACACGCTCGAAATGATCCCACACTTTGGATGATTTCCTGCCTGACATAGTCTAATAACTTTTTGACGACAAGGTGCAACTCCCGAATGGAGATTGAGGGATTTTTTTCTGTGACTAACCGACCAGAGAAAACTTGACTAAGAATCTTCTCATTGACTAACGTTTGGTCGACTATTAGGGGGCAGCCCTAGTCACATTATTATATAACACAAATAAAAGAAACCACGATACACAAAATTAAAATTGAAACTCAAGTAGAGAGCATGTTCCATTCTCTGGAATGAGATTTGTAATATACTGGACGCAGTATGCAAGTAATGAGTGTGACCATGATTTTATTTTGGTAAAGGATCTCTTCCTGTCTCCTTTCGACTAAAGGCTGAAATGGGAAGTGCTTACTGTACGTATTATGTTAATGTATGGCCTTTATACTGTGACATGTCTGTCAGCATGGTTCAATGGAACTATTTTCAGATCAACAACAGTGTTTTTTTTGCTCTGTTTGTGTATGTGTGTATGTCATTATACCCACAGTGACCACAAGTCAGTGAGCCAGTGAGGTCAGCATGAATGTTTCAAAGTTGTATTTCCAGGAGGGTAAAGCATGGGGTGAAACTGGAACACATTTGCCTGCAAACACATATTTGGTCAATATCGGGTACATTGTTTTTCCCATTTAGAGGCCAATTCCCCCCTTATGGAGGCAAAATTGTGCCATTTGACCTGTCGCATGTTTGTTTTTGTCTCAAGGTTTAAGCAATGTATTTAAAGACATTTAAAAAATTCAGCTCCATGTCAGATAAATAAATAAGAGGCCGCTTGATGCTGAAATGTTAAGGAAGAAAGCCTGTGTTGGATAGATTTGTGCACCCCAGCATTGTTTGCTTTCAGCTTCAACTTGTTGGCAAATTGCAGAAGCAAGTGATTGAGTTAAGGCATCTCTCCTTGTTTGCACTGTTAGCATTTTCAGTGAAAATATCTGACCTGACTTTGAAACACTTTCTTAGAACAGCAGAAGGTTTTTGTCTGTGACAGCTTTTGCTTGTCCTGTGTCTACCCAATTCTGCTTTAATATGACACATAGATTTCACAACAGTTATTATTATAAAACAAGAGCACTAGGACCTTTTGGCAGAATTTAAAACTCACCCTATCATACTCATTCCCTCATTTCAACACCCATTATCCGTAATACACTGGTTTAGTCTTCCCGCAGCCTCTGCTCCTGTCTTGGGATGATGCAGTGTATTTACACACATACTCAAACCTCACCCCCGTCCCTTTGACCCCCTGTTTCTCTACCCAGCTGAGTGCCAACGTGCTGATCTTCCTCTGCACCAACATCATCGGGATCTGCACTCACTACCCGGCCGAAGTGTCCCAGAGACAAGCCTTTCAGGAGACCAGAGGCTATATCCAGGCACGGCTGCACCTGCAGAGGGAGAACCAGCAACAGGTGGAGAAAGGGCAGTCCTCAACCAGAGATTCTCTAGTGCAGGCATACATACACAGACACACTCACCCACTCGCTTGCTCATTACATATACACTAAAACACACAAACCTGGGCTTAGACAGCACGTGTACAGCAGGACATGTTCTAATATGCACACATCTGCTGTCACTGATAGACACATAAACACCCAGTCTCAAAGACATACATGCACACACTCATCAACAGGGCTCAGGTAGCACACGAAATGCACATTTGCTTGTGTGTACATGTACACTTATACAGACAGACCCATGCACATATAATTTACATACTTGCAAGCTATATTTATAATCTCAAAGGCATATGCACCTACTGGTTCCTGCATCCATACAGACATTACACATTCACATAGACACTCATACTCTAGACAGATTACACACACAAACACACACACAGAGCAGCTCACTTTCACATCTGTGTAATTTCTAGACTGAGTTTTACCTTTGCAGCCTGATGTAGAGGGATGAATGCTGGCCCCTTGATTTGCTCTGTCTTAAATTCCTCCTCAGCATGTAAAGGCTGTGTTTAGTGTCAAGAAGGAAGATTTCAGAGTAATACACATCCACATAACTGCTGGTAGGCACACTCTGAGATACACCAGCATAGCAAACAGGTAGATATAAACGTGAGAAAGAGAGGGCGTGACTTTCTCTCTTACTTTTTGTCTTTACTTATTTCTCTCCTACTCTCCAGGAACGCCTGCTGCTGTCTGTGTTGCCCAGGCATGTTGCCATGGAGATGAAGGCGGACATCAATGCCAAGAAAGAAGACATGATGTTTCACAAGATCTATATCCAGAAACACGACAATGTCAGGTAGAGCAGTGACATCAGGTGGAGGAGGTACCAGAAGCACAGCTCTCTGGGGGCCAGGAGAGATGCAGATAGTTTACAAACCGAAAACAACCTCATTTTTTATGGGTTGGAGGTAACCAGAATCCATCCAGATCTACCACAAAAGAGTGATTTCTGCACCCTGAGAATTAACCACAGTAATGTTCAAATACATACAGCTGTACCTTCAGCCAGTGGTGTTAAAAAAGTACACTAATGTGGTTGCATGAAAGCAGTCTGAGAAAGCTGTTAAATTTTAGGAGTTCACAGAATGGAAGAGAGAGTGGTGATGTATGGGGAGAGTGAGGCTTCATGATCCACATAGTGGGTGGAGACGTGATGTGCTGTTTCACTTATTTGAACCAGTGAAAAGAATGCACACTTCATGAATAAGCACAATGATTGGTTTAGATCAATGAGTCAAAAGTAATCTTCACCATTTAAAAAGTACTTATAATTATACTTAAGTGTATATTTTGAAAAAGTCCATATACCTCAGACAAAGTCAGCTCCAATTATTAACGTGCATGACAGAATGTTGCATTCAGAGTTGCCCTGTCTCTCTGCCTCACTCCTTCCCCCACACAGATTAGGGCTCACCCCAGCTCTGCTCAGGGGAGCAAGAGCATGCTTAGGAGCTAGCTAATTAACATATGACAGGGAGTAGTTAATTACCAGGCACTCATGATACCCAGGAGGAGCCAGGCTGCACTCAAGATTCAATTACATCAGTGAGCACCAAGCTGCAGGCCTCCAAGGTCCCGTTACCCTGTGATATGGTCTCTCAGATTGTAACACAGGATCAATATGAACTCCTACCTTTCCAAAGCTCACAGAAAGTGCCGTTGGTGAAGCAGGTCTTCAGACCTCACATGGTTCCTGGACCAATGGATTATACACTATATTCAGAAAGTATTCAGACCCTTTCACTTTTTTCACATTTTATTATGCTGCAGCCTTATGCTAAAATCTTTTAAATTCATTTCTTCCCCTCATCAATCTACACTCAATACCCCATAATGACAAAGCGAAAACAGGATTTTAGAAATTTTTGCAAATTTATTAAAAATAAAACATTTTGTCAAATATAATCACATTGACATAAGGATTCAGACCTTTATCTCAGTACTTAGCTGGAGCACCTTTGGCAGCAATTACAGTCTTGAGTCTTCTTGGATTATTATGCGATAAGCTTTACACATCTGGATTTGGGGATTTTCTGGTGTCTTTCTCTGATCCTCTCAAGCTCTGTCAGGTTGGATCAGGACTGTCGGTGGACAGCCATTTTCAGGATGTTCAGTTGGGTTCAAGTCTGGGCTCTGGCTGGGCCAGTCAAGGATATCGTTTCATTAAGGATATCTCTGTACTTTGCTCCATTCAGCTTTCCCTCAACCCTGACCAGTCTCCCAGTCCCTACCGCTGAAAAACACCCCCATAGCATGATGCTGCCATCACCATGCTTCACCGTTGGGATGGTATTGCGCAGGTGATGAGCGGTGCCTGATTTCCTCCAGATATGACGCTTAGAATTGAGGCCAAAGATTTTAATCTTGGTATCATCAGACCAGACAATCTTGTTTTTTACTGTTTGAGAGTCCTTTAGGTGCTTTTTTGCAAACACCAAGCGGAAGCTTCCGTCTGGCCACTCTGCCATAAAGCCCAGATTGGTGGAGTGTTGCAGTGATGGCTATCCTTCTGGAAGTTTATCCCATCTCCACACAGGATCTCTGGAGCTCAGCCAAAGTGACCATTGGGTTCTTGGTCACCTCTCTCACCAAGGCCCCTCTCCCTCAGGTGCTCAATTTGGCTGAGTGGACAGCTCTAGGAAAAGTCCTAGCTGTCCAGACTTCTTCCATTTAAGAATTATGGAGGCCACTGTGCTTTTGGGAACCTTCAATGCAACAGAAATTTTTTTGTAGCCTTCCCCAGATCTGTGCCTTGACACAATCATGTCTCTGAGCTCTGTAGGCAGTTTCTTTGACCTCATGGCTTGGTTTTTGCTCTGATATGCATTGTCAGCTGAGAGACTTTATATAGACAGGTATGTGCCTTTCCAAATCATGTCCAATCAATGGAATTTATCACAGGTAGACCCCAATCAAGGTGTAGAAACATCTTGACAAGGTGTACAAACAACATGAGGGAAAAATGAATTTAAATGATTTCAGCATAAGGCTGCAACATAACAAAATGTGAAGAGGTCTGAATGCTTTCTGAATGCACTGTATGGTTACCAGGAAGATTTGGCCTGAGAAGAACTTAACCAATAGTCTCCCATTTAGTTTCAGATTCACATTTTTTAATTTTAATCTGGTTGATAAATGTGCACACTTTCCCAGACGGTGCTAATGGTCGCCGTTTCTCCAGGGCTCTCTGTACGGATTTATTCACATTTATAAACATTCACATGATTTGTTGTGGTTTTAAACTCAGAGGAAAGTCGTTACGAAAAGAAGTCAACTTGGATCCATAACTCAAGAAGGACGGTTACAGGAAGGTCTTTAAGCAGGAATAAAATTGTCTTTCCCAAGATGGTTTTGTGTGGATCTCTTCAGGTCAATTCAGTGTAATCAAATGGTCCTTTCCCACTGTGCCCTGTCTCTCTCTATTTTCTCCAGTATCCTGTTTGCTGACATAGAGGGCTTCACCAGCTTGGCATCACAGTGTACGGCGCAGGAGCTGGTCATGACACTCAATGAACTCTTTGCTCGCTTCGACAAACTGGCTGCAGTAAGACAGCAAAATGATTGGCAGAACCATTAAACTGCATTAAACAGTGTTAAACTTTGTCAGTTGTGTGGAGTTAATAGTCCTGCATCAGTGAGTGTTGGTTTGTTTGCTTCTCTGTTAGCATGTGTCAGTCTCTCTGACCTTCTCTTTATGACTCATTGCCTTTCTATATTCTTTTGTTCTTTTCTGGTATTGAGCGGTATTGTTTTGTGTATCTTTGTATTGCTGTATTTACTTTCAAATAATGGTTTATTTCCTGAACGCCAAGCATACTACACCCTTGTCATTAAGCACTTGTTGAGTTTTTGGAACAAAATATGAATCTAAGTTATGTTACTGATAAAACTAATGGAAAGCAAATTGATTAAGGCAAATAGTAAATACTTTAAAAATCCCTTCAGTTTTTCAGAGTGTAGCTTCTGCTGATGCAAGTTATTTATTGTGTGTAGTTGTTATTTGTTACTTTTGTACTGAACTGTGGCTTGCCACTTTTTTTGTGACCTTTCAGGAGAACCACTGTTTGCGCATTAAGATCTTGGGAGACTGTTACTACTGTGTGTCAGGCCTCCCAGAACCCAGAGCTGACCATGCTCACTGCTGCGTGGAGATGGGTGTGGACATGATTGAGGCCATCTCGTGAGTCTCCCTCATTCTCTCTCCTTTTCTATACCCCTCCTCTGTACCTCCCTTCCCAGCTCTTCCTTTGTCTTTCCATTTCTACCCTCTCTGTCTCTCTTTCCATTTTTCCATACATCAGTCTGATATAATATCGGATGAATTTAACAGGGAGTGCTCCTAGCAATATTCTCTCTCTCTCTCTCTCTGTGTGTGTGTGTGTGTGTGTCTGTAGGCTGGTGCGAGAGGTCACTGGGGTCAATGTGAACATGCGTGTGGGGATCCACAGTGGACGTGTCCATTGTGGAGTGCTGGGACTCCGCAAATGGCAGTTCGATGTCTGGTCCAATGATGTTACCCTGGCGAATCACATGGAAGCAGGGGGCAAGGCAGGGTGAGAGCCCCCCCAACAGTCTGGTCTTTGACTGAAGCAAGTGATAATGTCTTGCACCAGTGCAGTCTGAAATATCCTGTGTCATTGTCACTTTCTCACTCAGGCGTATCCACATTACGAAAGCCACACTGCAGTACCTGAATGGGGACTACGAGGTGGAGCCCGGGTTCGGGGGAGACAGGAACGCCTACCTGAAGGAGAACAGCATAGAGACATTCCTGGTGCTGGGCTGCAGTCAGAAAAGGGTCTGTCTTTCTCTTTCTGTGGTGTCAGAGTTCAGTGCATGCGTGGTTATCTGTTTTTCTAAAACACAACCCATGTTTTAGTTTCAGAGTTGGGCACAGCTGGAACGTTGGACATCTCAGGTTTATCAAAATGAAATGCATTTGATTGAGAGGGCATTGGATACAGATACTCTCTGTCATACTTGTTGCCAAAGGCAGCTTTATAAGATACTTTGGCACAATGATAATTGTAAGTCAGGAAAGAAAAAAAAATTGTTTAAACGTGTTAGATTGTTAGGTCTGAGCATGAGGTGTATTGCCATTGTGCAACATTTGAGGTGTCTGATCTGCAAAGAAGAGCTGTGACCCCAGAGGCTAAGCCTTAGCACTATGTGTGTGTGTGTGTGTGTGTGTGTGTGTGTGTGTCTTTAGAAAGAAGAGAAGGCCATGATGGCTAAGATGCAGCGTGCGCGGGCCAACTCCACCGAGGGCCTGATGCCTCGCTGGGTTCCAGACAGGAGCTTCTCCAGAACGAAGGACTCTAAAGTGTTCAGGCAGATGGTGAGTGTGTTAGGGGACGCTCCCATCACACACTCTGCCAGCCCCTTGCCTTCTCATGCATCACCTGGGTGTGAAATGAGGTGTGAAAGATTCAGTTCAGTCTCCTCTGGCATTATCCTGTGCCTAAAGCAAACCAGCAATCTTCGCACAAATGTTTGCATTTTTCTGCCTGTCACCAATAATTTCATTTTATTTTATTAATTTTAAAATTTTTCTCCTGTTACAAAAAAATGTAATTTTCATTTACTTGCTGCCTTTTATACGATTTAGTTTATTTCAGTTCTGGTCTTTTGTTGTTTTTTTTCTTACTGGCTTTAAAAATGTATCCATACATTGTGTATAACAGCATATTTACACCAATGAGCCAGAATGTTATGACCACCTGCTTAATATGCTGTTGGTCTTCTGTGTGCTGCCAAAGCAGTGCCGACCTGCCAAGGCATTGACTCTACAAGACCCCTGAAGGTGTCCTGTGGTATCTGACACTAAAGCATTAACAGCAGATCCTTCAAATCCTGTAAGCCGTGAGGTGGAGCCGCTGTGGATCGGACTTGTCGGTTCAGCACATCCCACAGATGCTCAATCGGATTGAGATCTGGAGAATTTGGAGGCCAGGGCGACACCTTGAACACTTCATCATGTTCCTCAAACCATTCCTGAACAATGTGTGCAGTGTGGCAGGGCGCATTATCCTGCTGAAAGAGGCCACTGTCATCAGGGAATACCATTGCCATGAAGTGGTGTATCTGGTCTGCAACAATGTTTAGGTAGGTGGCATGTGTCAAATTGACGTCCACATGAATGGCCAGATCCAGGGTTTCCCATTGCCCAGAGCATCACACTCCCTCCACCGGCTTGTTGTCTTCCCACAATGCATCCTGGTACCATCAGTTCCCTAGGTAAACGCCGCACACGTACACGGCTATCCACGTGATCTAAAAGAAAACGGGACTCATTGGACCAGGCGACCTTCTTCCACTGCTCCAAGGTCCAGTTCCGGTGCTTGCGTGCCCATTGTAGGCGCTTTCTATGGTGGACAGGGGTCATCATGGGCACTCTGACCAGTCTGCGACTATGAAGCAGGGTGCGATGGACTGTGTGTTGCGACACATTCCTCCTGTAACCATCATTAAAATTTTCTGTGACTTGTGCCACAGTAGACCTTCTGTCGGTTCGGACCAGACGGGATAGCCTTCGTTGCCCTCGCGCATCAATGAGCCTTTGGCGCCCAACACCCTGTCGCCGGTTTGTGGTTTGTCCTTCCTCGGACCACTGTGGGTAGGTACCCACCACTGCTGACCAGGAGCCCCACAAGCCTTGCCATTTCAGAGATGCTCTGACCCAGTCATCTGGCTGTAACAATTTGGCCCTTGTCAAAGTCGCTCAGGTCTTTACTCCTGCCCATTTCTCCTGCATCCAACACGTTGACTACGAGAACTGATTGGTCACTTACCATCCAGTCTACCCAGATCTTGATGCCCTTGTTTGGAGATGATCAACATTATTAGGTTCACCTGTGAGTGGTCATAATGTTTTGGCTCATCAGTGTATAGATGTAGATAAAGGCCATGTCCTCAATGGATTTAGTGGATGGTTGCAGCTGTAACATTGCTACCTACTGTGAGGAGGGCAAACTACATCCTGCCCAGACTGCTTGCCACAGAATTTATTCACAATTCTACCTCCTCTGGAGAGAGCTAAGCCAATGCCTCCCATTGAGTAGGTTTTCACACTTGCTCAAGTATCCATATAAGTAAAGGTGTAATCAGCAGCTGTGCATCTGTGTGAGCAGGCCCTAAAGCAGCCTCCATTGAAAAGCAGAGAAATGCATGCTGGGACCAGACAGCAGGGCTGGGCCATGGATTATTACATCATTGTTAGCAAACACATACACATGTGCTCCTCAAAGCTTCATACATGCTGGTGATAGTACACTGCAGGGCAGTTCATCCTTTTCACTCCCTGACTGCTGTTCCCAAAATGTTTTCCCATCATGCATACCTAATGAGATCAGCCAAAGGTCCTCATACCACTGCCACAACACATTACTACAGACTTAGCACTTGTACCTAAATTAGCTTGACTGGTTGAAAGGTGAACAGCTGGAAACAGGTCTGCATACTGACAGTTTGAGTTAGATTACATGTGTCTTTCTGTTGTATTTAGCCACATATGTACATGTATGCATGCATATAAGTGAATGAATTTTCTAAATATTGACTAAAATTCATCCTTGAAAAAGTTAGAAGAAAACAGAAATAAACTTTGTGCAAACGGTTGTGCTGCACTGAATGCAAGTATGTTCATCTCTGTCTCTAGCTCCCCCTTTATCTCTTTCTCCCACTCTGTCTGTGTTCTTTACCCACAGGCACATTAATTAACATCAGTCCAGCTCTGTGAGTTGAACTATACATATGTCTGTATGAGTGTGTGTGTGAGAGTGTGTGGTTGTCTGCTCCTTCTCACTTCTTGTCCCTCTGTTCTTTACCCCAGGGCATTGATGAAACTTCCAGCAAAGACAAGTAAGTGTTTTTGTATGGTATGAACTCAAATGCTCGTTCCCTGCTTGGCTCGTTGCATGTTAAGTAGCGTTGTGGGCAGGTGCATAGTAACAGGATACCATCCTGCGACTGGCTCACAGACATTGCATTTAAAGACAGGGAATAATCCAGGACTGTCTTCCTCTCTCTTAATCCCATCAAAGCCGAGGTGCACAGGAGGCCTTGGACCCTGAGGATGAGGTGGATGAGTTTTTAGGGCGAGCGATCGATGCTCGCAGCATTGACCAGCTCCGCAAGGATCACGTCAAGAAGTTCCTGCTCACCTTCCAGACCTCTGATTTGGAGAAAAAGGTCTGCTCCCCACCCCTGTCTGTCAGACACTGCATCAGCATCATAATATGCTCAATAAGACCAGTTATTATAATGTGATTCTGAGATTAATACCTTTAAATGTACACTTGTGTGAAAATTCAATTTGTATGATCTGTTTTATAAGCACTGTTTTATGCCAGCAGTTGATTTTGTGCAGTTGTACAGTTTCCAGACCCAGGGAGGCTGATGACGTCCCTGTGTTTGTTGTCAGTATTCTAAGAAGGTGGATGACCGCTTTGGAGGCTATGTGGCTTGCACTCTCCTCGTCTTCTGCTTCATCTCCTTCATACAGATTGTCATCTTCCCTCAGTGAGTGAGTCCTGTGCTCTATACACAGACACAGACACACACGAACAGTGCATTATCACAAGGAAATGGCTATGGTCCTTGGACAAAGGATTCAAAATTTGAGTTTTGGCTTTACAGTAATCCCTTACTGTTAATGTATTGAAGTGCAGGCTGTAGTGAGAAGTTTGACTGGAGTGTGTCTTTGTCTCCCCTGTCTTGGACAGTACCCCTCTAATGCTGGGCGTCTACATCAGTATCTTTATTATACTGGCAAACATCCTCTTTATCTGTGCTATATACTCCTGCATTAAGGTAAGGGCTTCTTATCGCATCTAAATATAAATTCAAGTTCATGTGAGTTTTATTGGCTCAACAAACACAATGCGCTGTAATTGCTCTAATAATAGTAGTGAGTAACAGTAGTGATATTAACAACAGTACATACAATACTAATAATATGAACAATTTATTTTGAGCAGGATGTGAGTAAACAGTGTGAGTTGCTCTGTCAGTGAGGTTATGTAGGCATGCTGCCATATTATACCTTTCCTTTACCCCATCCTTCCCTTTCTCTTCCTCTCTCCATCCCTCTCTCTCTGATGGAGTGATGGTAGTACATTCAGTGTATGATGGCCCCTGGTAGCAATCTCTCTCTCCATCAGCTCTTCCCAGTGGCCATGCAGACAGTGTCGAAGAAGATTGTCCACTCCCGTACTAACAGCACCCTGGTGGGTGTGTTCACCATCCTCCTTGTCTTCATCTCTGCCTTCATCAACATGGTAGGGACTGCTGTTATTTGTGAGTGGATCCTGTACTGTCTCTGTGACTCTGTGACTGTGTTTGCATTTATTCCTGCATGCTACAGTTTGACGTACAGCACAGCAGCACATATGGTGTTACCCCTGTGTGCGTGTGTGTGTATGCTTGTTTATGTGTGCTTTCTTGTGTGTCTGTGAATGTATCTTCACCCCTCTGTCTTCCCCCCTACAGTTTGCCTGTGACACACAGAGTTTGATTGACTGCATCTCCCGCAACCTCAACACATCCGAGGACCAGGTGACCGTCTGTCTTATCCACAACCTATCGCAGTCAGTAGAGGAGGGGCTGGTCCACTGCCCCAGCGACGCCCCCCCCTGCCACTTCCCAGAGGTGAGGTGTCATATGGACATTCAGCACAGCAGGCTCACATTCCCATGGGATTCTGTGACACTCTACCTCTACCGAACTTAAAACACACAGAGAGGACTTACAGCTTGTTTGCCAATATTTTGGAAACCTATTGTGGAATTATCATGGAAATTGGAAATGGAAACCTGACATCCCTGGCTACAATTAAGGCACCAGGGTGCTCTAGTTATCAAATAAATCACAGAAAATTTTGGTTGGATGTGCTTTTGTGTCAACACCACGGCAACTCTTTTTACATCTAATTAACCGCATACCCAGGAGTTTATATTCCAGAAATGTCCATTTATATTGATTTGTTGGACTTTATGTGCGTGCGTGTGCATGTGTAAGCTTATAGTGCCATGACAATTAGCATAACACTGCTTCACTTTTGTATATATTAGCCACCCAAATGAAGTACATCTTGCAGATGTGTTTTACTAGTTAGCTACATATTTGAGAAAAGGCGTCAGGGCCAATTGTTCAGCTTGCCGTTAAGCAGCATTGGTCAGCAGATTGGGGGTTGAGACACTGTTACAGAGTGTGTAATGCTATGTCTCTCTGTAGTATTTCAGCTACAGTGTGCTGCTGACACTGCTTGCCTGCTCCGTGTTCCTGCAGATCAGCAGCATTGGGAAACTGGCCCTCATGCTGCTGATCCAGCTCTCCTTCCTTCTCCTGGTGGAATGGCCACAGGAGGCACTGTTCAACAATGCCGACCTCTTTGTCACTGCCAATGCCTTGTGAGTCCCTGTCCCCAGCCCTGGAAGTTGGTAGCCTGAAAGAGGCCAATCTCAGCAGCCATTGCAGTCATGCAGGTTACCTGATATAAGATGTCATGGACTGGCAACAACTGACATAGGCAGACCTACATTAGGGCACTTATGGATAACCATATGTTGATGGTAGCGTGGTGTTATATGATGATACTGTCTCAATTGTGTTATGAGCGATTTTTATATCTATACTACTGTCTATCAAACCTTATCATATGCACCAATCTTTTAATCACTCTGGATAAGAGGATGTGCTAAAGGACATAAACGTAAGTAGAAATTGGTGAGTGACGCTTCGCAAACCCATGTGCTGTCATACTACGTTGAAGACATTATTCCGTGTTAGATAAACTGTGTTTTATTCCTGTAATGTTTCAGTGTTTGCATATGGTTGCTCCAGTAAAGGGGTTTGTGAAGCCTCACTCTTTCATCACTGGAGATACCTGTTATAATGGCAGACAACGAATTGATACTGGTTTTGACTAAATTATTGTTAAACTTAATTATAACGCATGTATGTGTATGGTGTTCTCTGTTTAATAAGAAAAACACCAAATAATGGCAGAACACATATGTAAAGATAAATCAGCTTATATTAGATAAGTCCACTGCTGACCCACCTCTTTCACACTTCTTTCGTTTGACACACTCCAGTGCCTTTTTAGGCAAACCCCACAATAACTTTTATCTCGCATCTTTTCTGTAGATGGTTTAGTTAGATATTAACTATTATCTGTTGATATGGTGATATACATAACAGCAACAAAATATACTCTGCTGCCAACTGGCTAATTTGGTTGTATGTACATTGACAATATATGCCACATTTCATTATATTTAACCAAATTTGACCCATTTATCTGAAAACATTGAACATTCCAGCTATGCGCATATATATGGACACACATGATTTCACTTTTTATAGAAGTTATATTGCTATGTATTTCTTGTGCCTGAATTTGTGTGTAACTATCTTGTTTTGAGTATCTTTGACTGTCACGCTGTAAAGTAATACTGCCTTCAGTGTTAAGCCTAAGCGTTTGTCTTTTTTTAGGTATTCACGACCATTCAATGACACTCTGGAATGGTAGGTACTGCAGCAGATATTTGCCTGTTTTAAAGTAATTTACAGTGCTACCCAGTTCAACTTCCACAATTTGTATCGTTTTCTCTTATTCTTCTCTTCAGGTCCAGTTTCAATGAAACAGATACATGGTGAGTTAAGATCTTCTTGGTGGAGTGTGTATGTGCTAGTATTTAATAGTATTTATCAATTATATAATATACAAGCTGTTTTTGTTTCCTGCATTTTAAATTTGTTATTACACCATTAAATCCATTACACCCTCCTGCAAATTCATGTATTTGACATGAACAGTACATGTACATATTAAAAGCTCTGTCTACATCTGCAGCCAGAAGACTGTGACCAAAGTGTCACTGAAGGTCATGACCCCTGTGATTCTGACCGTCTTCGTGCTGGCATTGTATCTGCATGCCCAGCAGGTAGAGTCCACGGCACGCCTGGACTTTCTCTGGAAACTACAGGTACGTTCTACCTGACCACTTGGAGGCCAACACAGAGTACTGCAAGAAACCTGGGCAAAATAGGAAGAAAAGGGTCATTTATATTTACATTTACATTTATTCATTTGGCAGATGTTTTTATCCAAAGTGACTTACAAGTGAGGTCAAAAGTCATATAAGAAGTTAACAATATTAGAAGTGCTGCATGACTAAGTTTCAGTAGTTGGACAGACAAGGTACAAGCTAGCCGGTAGAGACACGAGTACATTAACCCATTAAATTTGGGTGAAGTGCACTCCAATCTCCAGACCACGGAAATCTGTACCCACTCCACCCATGTTCATAACCATATCACTCCATCTCATAGCCACATCACACCAGGAGTGCAGTAGGGGTAAACTTTATCAAACCCTGCAGCACCAAAACATATCAGTAAATGAAAGGAAAAGACTGCTTCAGTTGTACTAGGTCTACTACGTATTTGTTGAACATGAAACAACTAAAGGTAAACCTTTCAGGGTTCATAAGTTCACACTTCTTTTTACTAAGGGATAACAACAATATCCCCTTTTTCATTTTTTTCCATTTTTCAATTATTGTTCAGATTTGTTTTGCTTGAAACGGTTGACACATCTATTTCTCTGCCCTACTGTCCCTGTGCTTTTGAAAAAATCAATGAATAAATAAAGAACATAAGAACATATTATGACGAGAACAGGCCATTCGGCCCAACTAAGCTCGCCATTTACTTAATTAAAGAGTATCCGAAACTGCATCAATTCTAGACTTGAATACAGCAAGGGTCTCTGCCTCAACTACATGACCTGGCAACCTATTCCATGTATTGATAACTCTTTGTGTAAAATAATGTTTCCTTATATCATTGCGGAACTTACTCTTAACTACTTTCCATTTATGTCCTCTTGTTTTACAGACTGAACTCACCCTAAAAAATCTATTATAGTTAACCTTATTGAGTCCTTTTATAAGTTTAAAAACCTCAATTAAATCACCCCTAAGCCTCCTTCCACTTAGTCTAAATAGGTTAAGTAACTTGAGTCTTTCCTCGTAGCTTATATATTTCATGTCAGGAACTAATTTAGTTGCCCTTCTTTGAACCTTTTCAAGAACTTTGATATCTTTTTTATAGTGCGGTGCCCAGAACTGCACACAGTATTCCACAGTGAGGTCTGACTAAGGCATTATATAATTTAAATATAACCTCTTTAGATTTATACTCAATACATTTGGCTATATATCCCAGCATCCTGTTGGCCTTTTTTACTGCTACAGCACACTGCCTAGATCCTATTAAGGTTGGGTCAGCTATTACTCCCAAGTCTTTTTCAAATTGAGCACATTCTGGTGCACACATGCAAGACTTTTACCTTTATCTAAATTGAATGTCATCTGCCAGATATCTGCCCACTTTTGGATACTGTTTAGGTCTTCCTGTATTACCTTAGTTGATTCTATACTGTTGGCTAGACCCCCTAGTTTTGTATCATCTGCAAATTTTACTATTTTACTACTAACCTCTGCATCAAGATCATTTATGTATATAAGAAATAGCAAAGGCCCCAACACCGATCCATGCGGCACTCCACTTCGTACAGGACCCTGCTCTGATACAATTCCTCCCACAATTACAGTCTGCTTTCTATTAGACAACCAACTTCAAACCCACTCAGTGATAGCTCCTGTAATTCCTGCAGATTTCATTTTCATTATGAGCCTCTCGTGCGGAACTTTGTCAAATGCCTTTTGAAAGTCCAAATAGATAATATCATAAGCTTGGTTTGAGTCCAGACATGCTGTAGCTTCCTTAAAGAAGTCCAGGAGGTTTGTTAAGCATGACCTCCCTCTGTGAAAACCGTGTTGACTATCATTTAAAACACCATTTCGTTCCAGGAATAATTCCAAATTATCCCTAATGATGGATTCTAGTATTTTGCATGCGATACAAGTTTAGCTGACAGGCCTATAATTTCCTGGATCAGTCCGGTCTCCTTTCTTGTAGATAGGTACTACACTGCCATGTTTCCAGTCATCTGGCATTTCTCCAGTTTTAAGGGATTGCTTAAAAATAACTGTCAGAGGCTTGTAAACCACCTCTGCTAGTTCTTTGAGAACTCTTGGATATATTCCATCAGGGCCTGCTGCCTTATTTGTTTTACATTTTTGAAGTTTATCTAGTACTTCTGAATCATTTAAATCAATTTCCTCCATAAGTCTGAGAAATGACTGCACCTGAAGTGCAAAAACACTTCACTAGTGAAACTCTCCACAAAGTAACTGTTTAGTGTATCAGCAATAGCTTTATCATAAACCATAACTCCATCCTTATTTTTGATACCTCTTATTTCATCCTTAACTATCCTTTTTTGGCCGTAATATTGAAAAAAGCATTTAGAGTTGCTCTTTGCATCTAGTGCAATCTGTCTTTCAAAACACCTTTTAGCTTCCCTTATTTTTTTCTTAATTTGAGCTTGCATATTACTGTATTCAATCTAAAATAGAGGAGGGAAG
This sequence comes from Megalops cyprinoides, assembly GCF_013368585.1. Classification (NCBI taxonomy): domain Eukaryota; kingdom Metazoa; phylum Chordata; class Actinopteri; order Elopiformes; family Megalopidae; genus Megalops; species Megalops cyprinoides. The sequence goes on along the minus strand of NC_050589.1, from coordinate 38,218,054 downwards.
TTTGCTTTTGCCTTCCTTTCAAAAGGGGTCCAAATTTTTTTTTTTCTCACTCATTTGATCCGTTAGAAATGACAAAATGGTGAAAATGAATAAAACAACAGTGATCCTGGTTGGGTGCTGCCTGTGACATATGTACCCCCTGTGCCCCAGGCCACAGAGGAGAAAGAAGAGATGGAGGAGCTGCAGGCCTACAATCGCCGTCTTCTCCACAACATCCTGCCCAAGGACGTGGCGGCCCACTTCCTGGCGCGCGAGCGGCGGAACGATGAGCTGTACTACCAGTCCTGCGAGTGTGTAGCTGTCATGTTTGCCTCCATCAGCAACTTCTCCGAGTTCTACGTGGAGCTGGAGGCCAACAACGAGGGTGTGGAGTGCCTGCGCCTGCTCAACGAGATCATTGCCGACTTTGACGAGGTGAGGAGGGGACAGAGGTGTCAGGCTGGAAAGGAGAGGAGACAGACTGCCTGTCCATAGCATGGACATGAAAGCAGAAGACAAATCGGCAGTAAATCAGATTAGATTTGATATATGATATATTTGATATATGATTACATGTATACACAGCTCCTATAGTAAGACACTAAAAATCTGGGTTAAGATTGTGGGTGAAGCAGTGCCTTCCATAATCAGCCACTTGCTAGCAGCTGGGAGGAAGCTGTATGGAAAGTGCTTTATTCCAGCACAACAACAGAATCTCCTTCTCTCCAGATTCTGCTCATTTCTCTGTCTTTTTACCTCCCACCCCACCCATGACCTTTTGCCCTTCACCTCTTCAGATAATCAGCGAGGAGAAGTACAAGCAGCTGGAGAAGATAAAAACTATTGGCAGCACCTACATGGCGGCATCTGGCCTGAACGACTCCACCTATGACAAGGAGGGCCGCTCCCACATCCTGGCACTGGCCGACTACGCCATGAGATTGCGGGAGCAGATGACATACATCAATGAGCATTCCTTCAACAACTTTCAGATGAAGATTGGTGAGGAGGGTGTGCTGGCCTGCAGAGGGCCATGACAGATAGCAATCCTAACTCATTATAAAAGGGGCATGGGTCATAATCTAGACTCAAAATGTATTTATCTGGGCTCATTTTAACATGTGATACAGTCAACTCTGCAGGTTGTGTTATTTAAATGTTAACTTCAAAGATAGTGACTGTTGCTCCGTTACCTTACTGTTTAGTAGGTTCCCTTAGCTTACTGTTGTGTATATCCATTTCATGATGGAAAACTCATTACCTTCCACAGTTTTTATGACATTCCAGTCTAATCAGTGAATGATCATTTGAGGATCTGGTCTCCATACTAGCATTTAATGCATAATCAGGTGGCTGCTGTAAAACATTTAAGAGCTTTGTTTTTTGTTTAAATATAGTTTTATTGTTTTAGTGAATGTTTCTTAAAGTGGACATGAAACACTAGATGTAGTTAGCATAATTTACAAGATGGATTCCCACTCTACAAATTCTTATAGGTTTAACACTGTCAGTGAAACTAGATTAAAAATAATAAGTAATCTAAGTTACATTTTTGAAACAAGTGTAGTGCCATCTTGTTTTAGCGTAGAATGTGATGTCATGGGGTTGGTTGTCTTGGACATTCTACATTAGTTCACATTAGGTAATTAGTGACAGCACTGACAATCACTGACTCAATGGAAAATAAGAAAACCCAAAAAAGCGATGCAAGGGGGTCACTTTTGTATTGCCCCTGGATGCAGCAATGAATTTTATAGAGTCCAAAACCAATTAAAGATTGTCCACTTTCATACTTTGCCTCTTAAGCGGCAAGCGGTTCTTTATCGTTGGCTAGCTGAAACGAAAGAATCCCCCAGTTAGCCGTGATGCTATGGTTTGTAGCGAGTACTTTGTAAACGAGGACGATGTGGACGAGAGTCAGGCGTACTGGTGGTTCGCCGGACCAACAAGCTGAAGTCCGAGGCTGCTCCCTGTGTTTGACTTTTCCTCTTATAAGATTGGGTGTACACTATAGACCGTCCGACCCAGTCTAATAGCAAAGAAGTAGCTGTGCGCCATAAGGAAAGGGCCCAATGGCACACCCATCTGGCAGAGCAGAAAGAGGTACGACCAGGATTATGTTACGTCTTTTCCCGTCAAAGCACAGCCATCTAGTTTACAAGATAACGATTAGGTAATATGTAAGGGATAATGTTCAGCGAGCCGGTCATTATTGCGAAATAAACCCTGACGGGATGATGCAGGACCCCAACGCGAAGCTGTACATTATCAGCTTATTACACTGCTACTTACTGAAGAAATCAATAATTTGACACAAAATATTGATTTAAAAATGATTTTATTGATTTTTTTTATTACTTTTCTCTCGAACAACAAGCAAGTTTCTCTTGAAATTCTACGTACCACCGCCGCAACTGCCGTCTTCCTTGGTCGACTTTCCAACTAACCAACCTCATGACGTAGTCAGTGATGCAACGGCAATATGGCGGCAAGCCAGAGCGAAAGCAGAAGTTAGTACCAAACATAAATCTATTATAATTTAAAATGTAATCGTTTTATATCTAAAATTTTCTCAAAATAAATTCCCACACACTTAATTCTATACAAAGCGTGTCAAAATTAGGCTTTTTCATGTCTACTTTAAGGGTTTACTTGAAACTAAGTAATATCCTTACATCCTTCCTGTTTGCCTCTAGTGTCCAGAATGCATTGTGAAATTGGTCACAAATTACAATCTACAAGCAAATAAGCTACAAATTAGCACAAGGCTAATGCACTGCTAAAATGGACATAAATTCCAATTCCACACAGAAAGACACAAACCATTTTAAGGTATGAGCTCAGCTGAGTCCATCATGACCACTTAAAGGTATGAATAATGTTTTTTTCTCAGAAAATGAGTAATAATATACCATTCGGAGTTGCAATTTGCAACAAAGCACAGAGAAATAGAGAGATGACACAAAGCATTCTGCTCAAAGGAAACACCCAGAAGTAAAATCATGAAGGATTTGAATTAGATTACATTCTTATTTATAACCAACAAAAAACTCTTTTATGTCCATATGTGCTATAGTAAAGGAAAGGAACAATATATTAAATGTTCTCTCACTTAGGGAGCATGTCGAATGTTCACACAAGGTGCATCTCCCAGCTGGAGCAGTAATATCGCTGCCTGGTTCTGATTGGCCTTAATGGCCATCTCTGGATTGTAACTGGCCAGCAGAAAAGGTGACAATGTGAAGTGTTTCACCCTTAGGTTTGAACATGGGGCCTGTGGTTGCCGGGGTTATTGGAGCTAGGAAGCCACAGTACGACATCTGGGGCAACACAGTCAACGTGGCCAGCCGCATGGACAGCACCGGAGTCCCTGATCGCATCCAGGTAACAAACCAGTGCTGCTCTAGTCAAAATGACTGGAAAAATTCGTGAAGTCTGTTCAACATACATTTACATTAATATACTGGCAGCTGTAAATCTCCTCTACAGATATGATCTCCTAGGGTCCTCCATACATTAATATGTTCATATTGAAAATAAAATATATGTATATATGGAAAAAATGTCGCAAAAATTGTCAAAAATTGTCAAATTGCCATTTTGCATAATTGTAAATTTATTTTGGCACATGATAATTGGAAATATCTTCATCTCTGTTTTAGGGCTCCAAGATGTTCTTTGAAACTTGTTAAGCCAAAGAAATCTAACTCTATGTTATTGGGGACTCACGTGCAGATACACACAATTATTCACATATAATTTGATGGTTCTGCCATCTAGTGGCCCAGTGATGTTATTGTTGAAAAAAAGATTCTTGCCAGAAAAACACTACAGTGTTCCCATCTTCAATAAATATACTGAGGGTTTTAGTCACAGATCATTGGATTTTTTTCCCTTTTCTGTTTGAGTGTTCTTGTGCTGCCATTGTATAGTAGTCTTTTTAGGGAGTATTTTTGAGAAGCCCCATGGGTTTCTCTTGAACTGGTTGAGCACTCCCCTGTTATTTTGATTATTTGATGTGGTGTGGAATTTTGCCTGAGCACTTGCACTGTATAAAAATGAAACTCATGTCAAACAAACTTGGTGTTTGTAATATACAAAAATGTCAAATAGCAAACATTTACAATAACCAGACTGCAAGGACACCCCAAGCCGACTGTAACTAAAACATGATTCCAGATTTCCTAGCGTTACATTCATTCAGAATTTTCCAAGGTGTTCTTGATAATGTGTAAAGGATCAATGATCACTGGTCCAATTTTCCTACAGGTGACCACAGACCTGTACCAGGTGCTGGCAAACAAAGATTACCAGCTGGAGTGTCGGGGAGTCGTCAAGGTGAAGGGAAAGGGGGAGATGACTACCTACTTCCTGAATGATGGGCCCCCCAGCAGCTAGCAGCAGTTCCGGAGGTTCCACTGTACAGACATGGAGACAGACTGTCAAAGGCAGACTTCAGCAGAGACATCTCATGAACAGACACAGGACTCCGGGAGTCACGTGCCAAGAAAGAAACCGTGTGTGTGCGTGAGTGCACGTGTGCACCTGTATGTGTGTCCCCACTGATGGTGTGTGCATGTGTGTGTGTGTGTGTGTGTGTGTGTGTGTGTGTGTGTGTATGTGTGTATGTATGTATGTATGTATGTTTGTGTGTGTGTGTGTGTGTGTGTGTGTGTGTGTGTGTGTGTGTATGTATGTGTGTAAGTAATTCTTGTGTGTTTGTGTGTATAGAGGAAGATTGTCTCCCTATCAGGGTTCTCCCACAGGCAACTTGAAAGAAGAAATAACACATAAAACACAATTTATTTAATGAAGGAAATGACTGAATATTAAGCAGCTTTTTTATTTGTAAGGTTTTTGATTTGTCTTTCTAGTTATGTTTATTTCCAGAGAACTATAAATACAGGTACTTAGACTGCATTTCTGGAGTCTTTATTTTGATTATGTATTTTGTGAGAACATGTAACACAAACATGTATATGTGAATGGAGAAGGAAAAATTGACCAAAGAACAAATATTACAAATATTTAACATGAGAAACGCAAGATACATCTGTCCTTTATATGTTGAACAATTGTGATTCTACTCAACATTTTTTTCCTGTTGGAAATTGTTTTGCTGCTGTTTTTTTTCCATCTTTTTAACCCAGTGTTGACAGCAGAGGCCACAGTAAAACCACTTTTCTCAATCTGGATGAACTGAGACCTTGTTTTTCATGTGACGTTAAGGAGACCAATGAAATCAAATGTCTGATTCTGATTTTTGTTGTTTCAACATAACAATGAGGAGAAACAGAGCTGGAGGCCCTGTTGACATACCTAGATTTGGAATTCTGTGCTCCCTGGGTCCCTTTCGAAGACCTAGCCTGGAGGACACACTGGGGGGGGGGGCGTCGTCATGTGCTTGGTTTGTACGGACTGTGCACTACTTTCACTGTCTTTCTAAAACTGTTTTTTGGTACAAGACAAAAGCAAACAAACACACTTATGAAATGGAAGACAAGCTATGGCATTGGATACTGGGGTACTAGACCATCAATGTTGAAGAAAGTGATTAAGAAAGTGATTTTTTAAAGAATACATTGTGTGTGTGTGTGTGTGTATGCGTGTATATACACGTTTGTATTGTGTATGCATTTGTGTGACTGTGTATTCATGTATGTGTGTGTCCAATTTGTATATGTATGTATGTCTGACAAAGAGCATGTGTGCATATGTGTGGTGGGGGCAGTATGTGTGTTTCTATATCTACATGTGTGTATTTGCACGCACAAGTGTGTGTGTGTGTATGTGTGTTTGTGTATGTACTATGACTGAAAACTGTGCTTTAGATTCTCTTCAAGGGGCATAACCTTTCACTGTGAGGTTTATGTAATATTACAAATTACTTTCTTGCCAAATTAACTGTTCCAAAGCATGTCTGATTGTGGTCTCCTGTTTTACGTTTGTGTGTTTGTTTATGGTTTCAACATTGCTTGTTTTTTTAATCACCTCTTATTAATCTTTTTTATTTTATGTTATGCAAATGATTATAATGATTCCATTACAACCTTAAGAATCAAAGGACTGAGTACTTGCTTGGAGCCATGTTACATGACAGAAGCACAAGCTTGTTTGAAGCAAATCATCTGCAATCAGTATAAAGGGCCAGCTCCTACTGAAATGTACAGTATTCCAGAAAGTGCCCATCAGTTTAACTGAACTTGGCCAGGAACTGTTATGAAGACACCAATAACATCAATAACACCAGAATAACTCATCTACTGAATGCCCTCAGAGTGTTACAGTGATCTGTGGCAGAATCTCTGCTCTGCAGTGCCCTGGTGACAGTAGGTTAACACTTAGTTTGTTTCCCTCTTGATGTCTTTTATGAATCTACTGCAACCTGAAATCTGTTAATATAGTAGTATTTATATAGTAGTAAAAGACAACCAGAAATATTAGCTATAATGAGACCACAGCAAACATTATCAGTATTTTGTGTTTTAATATGTCTGAAAATTATTTGCCTTAAAAGAAAAAAATTTGAATCCCTTAACAATGTTAAAGGTGCCTCACTGTTCCTTCTGGCGCTCTAACCCCCCTAATAAACAACTCGTGTAGTAAAACATCATTTTTTTAATTTACATTTGAATTGTGAGTAACTGATGAAAACATAAACAACTCCATTTCACCAGTACAAAGTGTGTGAAAGCAAGTCATTGCAGTTCTTATTCACTTTGGCCTGTCTTCTTTCGACTTTTTAACCCACATCCCTCCCTGTAATGGGTATTGTAATTGGTTGACATCTGTCTTATCAGCTGCTTATGTTCCTTTCATTTATGTCAGATGGTTATCTGTTAGTCTAATCTATTAGGTAATCTATTAGTGCGGCTATGTGGGAGGGGCTTAGGGAGGAAGCTGATTGACTGTGTGGGGATTGTGGGTAAATTGTTTTCTGCTCGAACTGAGAAGCTTTTGACTGTGACAATAATGCAGTGGTGGTATGTTGAGAGGGGTATGGCTTTTATATTCCAATAAATTCTACAGTTACATGGAAATGATTTATTATATGAAGAAAAAACACTGAAAAAGGAACACTTTCTCTTGGAAAATAATAAATGGCTGTTTAATTTTGTCTCCTTTTCCCCTCTGCTTTGAATGGATGTTGCATTTTACACTTTGTTGATGGAACCTTTTCCTAATCACCTACAAACTAGTATTACAGTATCAGAAAAAGTAGATTCTCTCAACGGTAGTACTTTTGTGTAACCACTCAGTCACATCTACCTGCATCATGTTATATATTTGCTGAATAGATTCCCTTATCCATTGCAAATAGAGAATATACAGCTTACATATGTATTCATTTATTTATGTGTTGTATTGTCTATTCATTTAGCTGAAAGGTGGTTCAGGTGAAGTGCCTTGCCCACGGGTACTAATTCAGTTCCCTTGGTTGTTACACCACACTGATGCCCATTGAATTAGTAATACAAGCTCAAAAGGAATATGTGACCCATTTATCAAGTTAATATCCAGTCAATTATCTCCTGCCAGTATTTTCTGTGAGTGCCTGCTTTGTGAAAGAGAGGATGGGCTTGTTCTTTTGGGGGCAGCCAATGCTACACAGTGGCAGCGAGGAGTCACAGATCTCACCTATCTTACTATCAGCTCATCAAGGAATTAGCGTTTTGTCAAAAGATCTAGAAAATGTTGTTCTTAGCAAGAGACATCTACCATATTTATAGTTTTAGTTGTTAGATGTTGATTTTTCTGTTCCATATTGTTGAAAAATAACTGGTGGCTTTTATTTGTCATACCAGAGAACACAGATGTGTTTTCAGATGGCAAGAATGTTGTTTTCCCCTCCGATTAATTCTTACCACCGTACTCACTTGGGTCAGCAAAAAATAATTTTCTAATCCGTAGGCTTCCCTCTGTGAAAAGCAAACTTACCACGACCTTATTGTACACCTAGAGGGCAGTGTAACATTACTGAAAAACCGCTGTTAGTGCTCAAAACTAACTAGATATTTTTGCCAGCTGTCCCCTGTCCTATATGACCGCAGTCCATCAACCGCGAACAGCAATCAGTCACGATAATCGTGGTCATAATTAGCCTATCTTCTGACCTGGGCATAAAGACAAAGTTAACTGCTGTCGACATGATGGGACTCCTCCGAAGAATTCTATAAGGTGAAAATGCGAACACCTTGTAACCAAGATTTCCCTTGTAGAGTGTAATCAGACACGTGTGCACCGGAACCTTTTGGCTTGGGCCTTTCTCAAATTCTGAATAAATCTGTATACGATTACGAGACGGCGACATTGGAGAGCATTGAATTCTTTCCGCATGCATTATTGATATCTGTTGAGGTAAGAGCCATGTTAAATATTCTGTACCCTATTTTGAACTTTAATTAAGTCACGAGTGAGGTGTGGTATCGATTAAAATCATTTAAAAGAGAGAAAAGTGAATGTAAGCACAAATTTGAAGCAAACTTCGAGTTACTTGTGTCTATATAGAAACCAGATAAATTCCAGGAAAACAAAGTATCCTCCCGAAACGCAGCCTGACGCTGCAATGTGCAAACGCATCGGCTGTAGGACCCGGAAGCCGGTGGAGTTAATCATTATAACCAATTGCACCTGTTGCATTCAAAGGGAAGCCGGGAGGGCAGCGTTGCTGGGGGCGGCCGGGTTTCACTGCCCGGGGTAAATTCAGCACTACGAGAAACGCGAAGCCAGGACATCATTCACTTCCACACCTGTATATCAGCAAGAGTCACAGATGTGTTCATAAGGGGTACGTTCGGGCAAGAGAAAGTACACGGAGCAGCCACCTTACAGGTAAGTCTGTGAAAGTTGTCAAGAGACACACACGCTGGAGTTGTTACGATGTCGATTTTCTACTTGATGTCTTGCTTCCGTGTCCGTACTCTGGTCGCGGACTTTCTTTTTAAAGGCATAACATGGCCAGTTGTGCTAAATAACCGACTGTACAGTACTGTGTATAGCAATTAATAAAAACGTCAGTGTCAGATAGTCACCGAATTAATTTTAATCAGTGAAGACTGGTCACTAGTGACCCTTAACTGACGTTCGGCTAAGACATTTCATGTTGTGTACGATTAGACTATGCCAGGAGTGGTCCATACATAAGCAAGTGACTTCTGTCGAACGTTGACTCTATTCCAGTAATGGGACTTTTGACAGTGGTGTATGTGGATGTGTGAGTTGTGGAAACGAATGCGGAACACTTCCTTGTATTTAGTCAAATGAATAACTCTTTCCTGTGGCTGCTTCAGTAGATCACATATGCATCATATGAATACATTATAGTTTGCGTCACTTCAAAAAAAAGAGAATGATAACTTATCTTTCAAAGATTACGCAATGGTGCCACGGCTCTCGTAAGAATAGTCGGTGTAAAACAAAGCTCTGGCACTTAATTAAAAACTGCAAAGTATCTGTACCCTAATAACATTTCTTGCTGTATATAAGACTTCGATTCCCCATAGAACATGATTAGGGGCAACCCACCCCTCAGTCGGAAACGTTCGAGACACATCTATCGCGGAAGTCTTAGTATTCAGAACGTGATCTGAACAGCGATGCTTTCCTATAGAACTTTGTGTTAGAGTATCTACACAAAATGCCAAACATAAAAAGAGCTCAAAATCATCTCTATTCTAACTAAAATAATGCCACCCCTTAGAGCAACTTGGTAAATGTAAGCCTGTAAAATCAGTAAGATCGGCTAAGTGTCGATGCTGATTTACTTTGTCTACTTGGGCTGTAATGCTGTGCAGGTTTTCGTTCCTAAAATCTGAGGAATTCGATTTACAGACTGAATGTTGAGGAGGATATTTTTGTGCCTGCAGGACATTTATTGCGATGGTGGTGCATTATTTAGGATGGTGCTGTGATTGAGTCCCTTCAAGGGCAGATAAGTGGACAGCATGGTGTAGAGGCAGTTAGAAGTTATCATAGAAAAAAAGAATAGTGTGTCCACTTTAAAGGGTGACCTGAAGGTGCTATGCAGGGTATCCAGTGGAGCTGGTGTGGGGGGAATGTTCTTGCCTTGGGTGACTGTTAGGAGATTACACATGTCAGGAGATCCTTAGACATAGGGAAACAAGTAGGAACTGACCAAGGAAGAGATTCAAACTGCCCTCAAGATTTACAGGGTGCACTTCTCCCTGCCAAAGTGACATTTTCAAGAGCTCAGAGTGTGTTATTTCGCTAGCATTAATAAGTAAGAAAATCATTTCATTAATAAGTAAGAAATTCAATAATTGGAATTGGAATTCAGTAATTGGAATTACAGGGAAGGGGAAATGTCATTTGTGGTGATGATGTCTCAATTCTCAATTCTGAATTGCTGCATAAGCTGGCATTCGATATCGATTTCAAGTCCTTTGGAAGGAGAGGTGAATTGCTTCCTGGCTGTAGAGGCGAGTGTTTATGCTTGGTCCTCCCTCTACATTTAAGCCATACATTTGACATGTTCTGTGTGGTCAGCAGTGTGGCAGCACATGGGTGTCACAGTACTCTGCTGTTTATACAGGGTATGTCTTGTTATTCATTAATAACTGTGAGTGGCTGTATGGGCTGCCACTGGAAGGTCAGCTGTGGTTGTGTATATCTTGCAAGGTGGTGACTGGAGCAGGTGGTCAAAGGTGTGGCTTTTCAGCAGCTCTGTTTGCTCTGTCTGTGTTATGTGCATGCCAAGCACTTTGTAGAAACTACAAATCCAGAATAAGACTTTGCTGAAAGTGTGTGGGGGAGAGGTGAGGACCTACAACGCAGGTACTTGAAATCACTGAATTGGCTGGTTTTCTTCTCAGATGTGCATTTTAGACAGTACATGGGAGGCCAGGCTACAAGACAAAACAGTTTGCCATATTTGTGTTTTTTTTTTTTTAGCTTTACTGGAGGTACACACTATTGTGAAGAGCAAAGTGCATTCCTGTTAAATCTAACTTCTTTTTAATTTGTGTTCTCAGTAAGGGTGAATGAAAGCATCAGTCAGCCACTAGTTAACACCACTGTGACATCACTAATCAGTTGAAGAACTGCTGGCTTTCTTGAAGAACGTGAAGTACCAATTGCCTTCAGGTATTTTTGTATTGTATTGCATTGTTGTGGTTACTGCTGGCATACATGCATTACTGAACTTGCTGAACAATATTAGTAAGATGCTGTATTGTATTTCCTACTGTAAATTCAGAGTCAAGGGCTTCTGTTAAAATGGTATTACAGACATTAAAACGCAACATTTTGACACGCCAGCATAATCGGAAAAAGGACACACTGTTTAAAAGTCAAAATGTAAATGACACTCCCAATGCATAGTAGTTTGAGTCATACCAGGTTTTTTTTTAGAAGTTTAATGTACTGTTAGCATACTGTTAGTGAACTGGTAGCTTCCTATTAGCACACTGGTACATGCACTTTATTAGGAACACTATACTAATACTGGGTAGGGCCTCCCTTTGCTCTCAAAACAGCCTCAATTCTTCATGGCATGGATTCCACAAGATGTTTGAAACATTCCTTTGAGATTCTGTTCCATGTTGACATGAATGCATCATGCAATTTCTGCAGATTTGCCAGCTGCACGTTCATGCTGCAAATTCTATCACATCCCAAAGGTGTTCTATTGGATTCAGATCCGGTGACTGGGAAGGCCACTGAAGAACATTGTATTCATTTTCATGTTCATGAAACCAGTTTGAGACGACTTTTGCTTTGTGACATGGTGCATTATCATGCTGGAAGTAGCCATGAGAAGATGGGTAAATTGTGGCCATGAAAGGATGCACATGGTCAGCAACAATACTCAAATAGGCTGTGGCATTCAAGCAATGATTGATTGGTATTAATGGGCCCAAAGTGTGTCAAGAAAACATTCCCCACACCATTACACCACCGCCCCAGCCCCCCGCCTCAAACCAGCCGGTCTGGCACCAACAATCATGCCACGGTCGAAATCACTGTGATCACATATTTTCCCCATTCTGATGGTTGATGTGAACATTAACTGAAGCTCCTGACCCATATCTGCATGATTTTATGCATTGCACTGCTGCCACATGATTGGCTGATTAGATAATCATTACATGAATATGTAGGTGTACAGGTGTTACTAATAAAGTGCTCAGTGAGTGCACTAATAATGAACTGCTAACTTAATGATGTTAGAGTTGGATCTGCCTACTTGTGATTTGCTAACCTGATTCTTATAAAGCTTGGAATGGCTCCAGCTGCTATGCCTTTGGGGTACCATTGCCGTCCTTGGGTGTCTGGAAAAATAAGAGGGTACTATTCCACCCTATTTTCTCTGCTATGTTCTGTACACCAGCCCACAGATGCGACTGTTCCCACGCCGTCGCTTGTCCCCGCTCAAGTTGGCGGTGCTGGGGGGCACGCTGTTCATGGTGGTGCTGGTGGTGCTGCAGCGAGATGTGGGAGGTGGGCCGTCTCCTGACCCCTGGTTCCAGGAGCTGGTCAACAAGAAGGAGCAGGTGATGGATGTGGTCAGAGGCGCAGTCAACAACCTTGGCTTCCAGATCGGAGCACCAGACCCTGTGCCTGTCCAGCAGCAGGTCACCCCAGACGGCCACTGCCCCCCTGGCTTCTACAGTCAAGCTGAGCTCAAGCCCCTGCTGGAGCGGCCTCCCCAGGACCCTCAGGCCCAGGGTGCTGATGGAAGGGCCTTCCACATGGAGAAGCTCTCCCCAGAGGAGGAGAAGGAGAAGGAGGAGGGCATGACTCGCCACTGCTTTAACCAGTTTGCCAGCGACCACATATCTCTGCACCGTAGCCTGGGGGAAGACACACGGCCTCCAGAGTGAGTGCAAAGCCTGGGACTGTCCTAGAATCCAAATTTGAGTATCATTAAAAACTAGAATTAACTGCCCAGGAAAAGGACACTTGGTGATTCTGAGGCCCTATTGCCACATTGAAGCTCACGTGTTTTTGAGTGTTTTGTTATATTAACTGAATGGTTGGGCACAGATCAGATGAAAACTGCACACACCTGCTGGCATGTTGAGTTCTAGACTGTTTCTGAAGGTTTTTGTGCAATTATAGCCAAGCTATGCACATGCCCCACAGGAACAAAGGTGTAGTTTCATGGTCTGGTCATACTCAGATGCTCAGAGAGCTGACAGGTGTGGTGTGTATGTCGACAGGTGTGTGGAGCGCAAGTTTCGCCGCTGCCCGCCTCTGCCCAGCACCAGCGTGATCATTGTTTTCCACAATGAGGCATGGTCCACGCTACTGCGTACCGTCTACAGCGTCCTGCACACAGCCCCTGCCTCCCTGCTCACAGACATCATCCTGGTGGATGACGCAAGCACTGCAGGTAGGCATGTCTCAGAGCTACGTGGAGAGTTGTCTGTGTCTTTCACTCTGACTATACATATGGATCTCCCCAAAGCCAGAGTTTTTTTTTGTTAAAGTGAATATTAAACAAAATATTATTTCTTTGTTGTTGACCAAAAATTTTAGCAAATATTGCACAAATACTATCTATAGATTCAGTTACGCATTTTTAGTTATCTTGGTCACAGACAGACAGACAGGTTGGCAGTTAGGAATACGCATTCTCTGCTCCACTCCACTTTTACTGGAGGTAATAAAAAATTATCATTCAAAATGGGGAAGTGATTTGAGACAGAAGATTATATTCTGAACCTAACTTGTAATAGGAGTAATTCTATCATAACCAGCACTATGTAACGCATTCGCTACGGATAGTTTACTAAAGACTGAACAGTGCTGTTTTAGGCACAGCTGCCCTTTGTGTCTAAGGCATTCCAACACATTCAAATGAAATCATAATAATTAGTTGCAGTGTCCATCAAACAGAGCAAATTATGCTTGAGCACATATTCTTTTCACAGTGCTTATCACATTAATTTAGGCCCATCAGACAAATGGTGGCCACAGAATGACACTTGCACTCAGTATGTAAATACAGAGTTTATATCCTGTTTTTACAGGATCCTGAGCACAGTGGAAAAGTGTCATGTGCACTTTGGGAATTTGACATTTGCGTGGCACTGCTTGGGCTCTTGTTTTGCACTATTTGCTTTAGCTTAAGTGTAAACAGCCCCAGTTGCCAGGTGGAGACACGCCCATGGGGATGCAAACTCTATTCAGCTGACAGGTCAGCTGCCTGTTACTGTGGCCACCTCACAGCTGGTGATGGCCCCACCCAGCAGAAACTCTCTCTGGGCTGAGTGTTACTCCCTGTGGAGGCCAGTGGGCTTCCAGTGGCTGCAGAAAAGGGACCAGTGCACTGTCTGAAATGACCAACGCTAAATACACTGCGCCTGCTGTGGTGGTTTCTGAATTTGTGACCTGAGGGTTGATTCCCAGGAGGGATTGCTTCAATAAATATTGAGCTGTTGAAATAGGTGATGTGTAAATTTTGAGCTGGATCCCTGTCACCTTGGATGAGCGTGGTTACGCAAAAATAATGCAAGTAATCAGAGTGAACATACAGTATCCAGTGCTGTAATTTCCTTTTAAATATACACTTCTCCCAATTAACACTTTATGACTATTTAATAGAATAATCTCACTAATCCGGGCTACCCATGTATCACCTTACAGCACCCAGTCACCTAAAGCACAAACGTTTGCCGTAACAGTCCCCTGACTGAGCTGAATGAACAATTTGAACAGAGAAAGCTAGTCTCTGCAGCCCCATCCCACTTCTGACACTGCATGGCTCCTCCCCCTTCTCTCTGTCGGTTATACCTCAAAGCCCTCTGTTATGCCCTGCTTCTGCTTCACTCTGACTGCTTGTATGTGTGCGCGCGTGTGAGAGAGAGAAAGCAAGGGAGTTGTGAGCAAATATCGCTGTGGTTTTTCTAAAATAAAACCCTGTTAACCAGCTGATGTTGCTGAGAAGTGGGCAGTTATTTAGCAGTTTGTATAGCTCATAAATTATGTTGTCAACAGCCTTCTCTCTGCAAACCAGTGTAATCATTAATGGTAACAAGCTTAAAAAGTGTGCAGGACTGGTTGATACTGTCAAATTTGACTCATCGCTTTCGGGTAGGTTAGCATTTTGAAAATCATTTAGTACTCTTACCAGTTGCACCAACAGCAGTACAGATGGTGTTCTCAGTGCTATATCAGAGTGCGTCGTCTTGGCAATAGTGGACCCCTCTTTAAACCAGGCCTTTGTTTGCTCTTGATAAACTGATTATCTAGTTCTGCTGTCTGGTTCTCGTTAATTACCAGCCACTTCTAAGAGAGATTGACACTATTTTCTGTTAATGTGGAGGATTGTGGTAATTGTCTGTTGTTCCAGATCATCTGAAGGGTCGCCTGGAGGAGTATGTGCGTGCACTGAAAGTGGTGCGGGTGGTGCGGCAGCCGCAGAGGAAGGGCCTGATCACAGCCAGGCTGCTGGGGGCCAGCGAGGCCCGCGGGGAGGTGCTGACCTTCTTAGATGCCCACTGTGAGTTTCCCAGCATGCCTCACTCTGTCACCCCAACAGTGGTTGTCCATGCTGAACCTGTTGCTTTAAAATGTACAATGGGTTGGCTCTATCACCTGATCTATGATGGGTTCAATGGGTTGGCTCTATCACCTGTTCATTTTAATTATCCTTACATGTTGTAGATGAGCAAATATTTGATTTGGTCATCAGGCTCGTGCCAGTAGTAAAACCCATTTTCCTGGTTTTTCCTGTGAAAATCAGAGGGAGCCCACCTGACATATGTCTCACACTGCCAGTACTAGGGTGAAGTAGCATGATGGACAGCATCTCTCTTTAACCTTACTCTGAAGTCCTCAGTCTAATTACAACAGACACAAGGGTACAGACACAACTCTAGTCTCTAGGGCAGCGTTTCCCAAACTTCTCCTGGAGTACCCCTTGTCCTGCATGTTTTAGATCTTTCCCTGCTTCTACACAGCTGATTTAAATGATCAGTTTGTTATTAAGCAGCTTCAGGAGTTCATAACGAGTTGATCATTTGAATCAGCTGTGCTGGAGCAAGGAGACGTCTAAAACATGCAGGACAAGGGGTCCTGCAGGAGAGGTTTGGGAAACGCTGCTCTAGGGCTCGATAGTGCCACCACATGATGCAGTATTAAAGGTAAGAATCAATTTCAGGAATGCTCTACATGTTTCTATGGTTTGATAAAGGTGAGTGTTTCCACGGCTGGCTGGAGCCCCTGCTTGCACGCATCGTGGAGGAGCCGACTGCGGTGGTGAGCCCCGAAATCACCACCATTGACCTCAACAACTTCCAGTTCAACAAGCCAGTGGCCACAGTACGTGCCCACAACCGTGGGAACTTTGACTGGAGCCTTACCTTTGGCTGGGAGAGCATCCCTGACCACGAGAGGCAAAGGAGAAAGGACGAGACATACCCTGTCAAGTGAGAACAAACTCCCACTCACGTATCACACACACACACACACACACACACACACACAGTCTACACACACACACTCTCTCTCCCTCTTTCTATACACACATATTCTCAAAACACATACCTCAGTATTGTCAGTCACATGCAGCTATGGTTGGATAGTGACCATGCTAAAAAAGTTGTTGCAGTGAGCTGTTTGTGAGACTGGGTGGAATATATGTAACTCCAGGTACATAGTCGTAGTAGTCACTGTAGCCAGGGAGTGGTTATATTATGTTTGACAAGTAGCTATGTTTACGAAGCAAATAAAGGAGAAATTCAGCTTGCACAATTGCAAATAAACAGTGCAACTTCTGGAAAATAGAAACTAAGTAAATATTATGAGACTGGGTATCAAGAACAGGTGCTTTAATGGCACCAGCATCAAACTGGGTGCTGGCTGCAATTACATGTCAGTTTTTTGTACTTCTAAAGGATACAATAATGTGAAAGTTACATGGTTACGGTATGTTACTGGTGTTGAGACCAATTATACATGTTTTTGCACAATTATATTTATTTCTAAGTTGGCTAACATTTACAACTGCTGTGATTCTTATTTACAACTAGAATCACTGGCTAGCTGCATAGCTCACCAAACCCTCCTAAAAATAACAATGGTGGTTGTCAAGTACACAAAATGAATGCATTTGAACACATTTCCTCATTTATAATTATCTTCAGAACACTAAGTGCAGGCAACAGTCACTTCTGATAGCTGCCCACAAGTTGGGATGTAGGCCCCCCTTTGACTTTGGCTTAGAAAGGGAAAATGATGAAAGAAATGACAGTGTGTAACAGGGGCTATGACCAAATTCATGGATATAGGGGCTTACGTCATTTCTCTACAGTGGAATTGCATGACCTAATGTTATGATAGAGTGCCTTTAAGATGAAACTATTTACCCCAAAGCCTAATGAGCAAAAGCAGCAGTGGCCTGGAGGCTGGACAAGCCTAACACAGAATCACTGCATCATGGTTAAACTTCATTTGGCCTTGCCTAATGACATGCAACATATGGGCTTTGTTGTTGTCTTTCAAGCCATTTCACTATTTTTTACATAAAGGAGATACCATTAACAGTACTGTCAAAGTACCATTATAGATGAGAAACAACATTATCCGAATGACACTAATAACTAGCAGTAAGTAAAGTAACTAGCAGTCCTACACATGGACATTGGAGGAAGAATTTTATTTTCTTTTTCATTCATACCAGAGTCTTTTCTGTGTGCTCTCTTGCTATCATGAGAGACAACTGGTGGAAAAGGGGTGGATATCTGATGTTCTTCCATAGCTAACTGCACCTCAAGACAAAGTAAAGAAGTATGGCTAATTTTTTAGTCAGACCCACATACACTTGGGCTGTCAGTTCACAGTTCATCTTGACTAATGGAAACAAGTCAATGCCTAAGCCCTTCCACACCCTCGCTCACTGTGTGCCGCACTCTGTCTCACCTCCTCTCTCACTCACAGGAATAAACTTGCTCACTTCCTCTGAACTGCTAGACCTTATACAGTCCAGTTGTACGTGTTGGTTTTAACTTCAGTGACATTTGTTTGACCTTAGAGGAAATGGTGGGTGCAAGATTGACTGACTGAAGATGCACTTTTGTAGGGGTATGTTGGATGTCTTAGGAGTACATCATTGTGAATGTCTCCGCATCCTTTTTGCAGGGCAACCCAGATGCGTGACTCATCAGCACTCACATTGGTCTGTCTTTGATGTTGCTAATAGACTGTGTGTGATGGCTGATGGCTTGAGAGTGTGGCAGTGATGGTAGATATCAGTGGTAGTGTTTGGGGGGAGGGGGTGTTCCAGTTGCTATGTTGCTGTGTTAAGAGTTGATGGGATGTTAGGCTTAGTTAATTAAAAGGTATTTATTAGTCTTTAATATTTTATATTTCATACTTATATGTATTATTTATTATTTATTATATGTATATGTATTATTCTTATGTTTGGCTCAACAATAAGAATAGCAACAATTTCAGTGTGAAGGATATACAAAAATAGGGTTTTTAGCCTGATGAAGTGAAAATTCCATGTAGAAGTTTACTGTACTGCCTTAGTTATGGAGCATATGAGTTAGCTCATATATACTGTAAGAATCTGCTAAGCTATTACCTTGAGAGCTAAGTAATTGTTTAAACTGAGAACTTGGAGGCACAAATCTTGGGTTTCCAAATATGGCAGTGACAAAGAGCTGTCCTCCCACGCATGCACTTTGTCTTTTTTGTTGTAATGTAACATGCTAACAATTAATTGCACATTCAATTTATACACAGATTTTTCAGTAGTACTGCAGGTATTTTAATTTCCTGTCTGACGCTTTTATAAACACATTTTTTTTAAATGCTGCTTCTTTTTTCTATCCTCAAATGAAAAATGATCTTAGGCAGTACAAAACACACTCTATTAGTTGCAGTACCTTCCATGATGACTCCAGCCCCTGCACAGAAAGGGTCATATTTCAAAAAGTATAAGAGATTGTATGCCATTTACCCTAGTCATCTAATCATCTACAAAATAATATGTGTAATAAAGAGCAAATCAAATTATTTTGTTTAAATGTTTTTTAATATTCATATTTTGCACAGTTAATAATATACATACATTTTCAACAAGCACCAAATATGTTTTACAACATAAAATGAGGTTGATTATCATGCCATGATTGTGTCTAGCATGTATAGATGAAAAGTTACATTACTTTTAGGTAGTCTGGGTAGGCACAAAAATTCATAAATATTCTACTTCAGTCAATCATATCTCAACAACTGTATTACATACAGTACAAATGAAGAAATTTTGCCAGCCTTCCTTTGTGTTGATCTCACATGGAATGATTTAATTGCTAGTCCTCACAACCATCCACAAGCCACCAAGCCACCTTGGCATACTCCACCTGGCTTATCTCAGGACTCAGGAGGAAGAGACCCAGTATCTTGTTACAGTGTTCTCTGTAGTAACAAGACTATCCAGGTATGGTGGTGACAGTAGTAGGGTGTGTGCTTGTGATTGTGTTGTAATGTATTTAGCTTGTGACTTGGTGTAGTGATGTCTCTTGTGAATTACTTTCCCCAGAACTCCCACCTTTGCCGGAGGTCTGTTCTCCATCTCCAAGTCGTACTTTGAGAAAATCGGCACCTATGATGACAAGATGGAAATCTGGGGAGGGGAGAACATAGAGATGTCCTTCAGGGTGAGTCTGTGTACTCCATTACAGTAGTCAAGACTCCGTCCAGAAGAAGACCCCATCCAGATCCACTTTCTTCCAAATATATTATTCAGTACTTGTTAGGTCTAGAATTGTTAAAGCACCTACTTACTGTGGGTAGAGGAAAGCAGTACATTAAATTAAAGATGAGTGAAAGTAGTACTGTCACAGAGAGACTCCTTGGTGTTTTGTAAATAGAAACAAGGAAATCAGAAGTGGTCTGATGGAAGCTGCTTCCCTTAACTGCTTGTGGTGACCCACTGGCTATTGTGGGGCAGTGCAATGCATTTTGAATGTGCGGCCATAACCCCATGCCATCCTGTGTAGGTGTGGCAGTGTGGGGGACAGCTGGAGATCATCCCGTGCTCTGTAGTCGGACATGTCTTCCGCACCAAGAGCCCCCACACCTTCCCCAAAGGCACTGAGGTAATCACCCGCAACCAGGTGCGCCTGGCAGAGGTTTGGATGGACGACTACAAGAAGATCTTTTACCGGAGGAACCAGAATGCTGCCAACATGGCCAGAGAGGTGAGAGTATGCTCCAGCACTCCGACCCCAGAAGCAGGATTCAAGGATGGGGTGTTCCCACTCTGTTCTGGAAGAGCCATGTGTGCATGTGTATGGGTTTGACTTTGTGATTGTTTTGAACGTGTGTGTGTGTGTGTATACTTGTGGATGAGATGGGGGAAACAATTTTTTGAATGTGAAACCTGAGTGTAATTTAATGATGCACTCAATAGTTGACTACAGTAAAAATGCAAAAAAGACCAAACCGTTGCACTAATGAAATCATTAAGAGCAGAGATTGAAGACAAAAAACATCCACACACATATACACATACACTTCCCACCACTAGTTTATCACCTGTATTTTATAGTGTGAAGCTGAACGTAGGACACAGAGCACATGGAGCAAAGCATTCAGAACTGAGCTTTGCATTTAGGCTGTTTGAAAGGCATGTTGTGATAATGGGCAAGTTGCGGTTAGTGTCTTCATCAGTTATTTTGCTCAGGAAAATCTAGTTCCACAGATGGTTTTAGTACTGTAGTGGAGTAGAATCTCTGAAGTGACGTCACTCAGACGTCACAGTAGAAAGTTGGTCATCGCTCCCTGACATCTCACCCAGACTGCTTTTCACCCTCTGCTCTGCCTGCAGAACAAGTATGGTGACATATCTGAGCGCCTGAGACTAAGGGAGAGGCTACACTGCAAGAACTTCACCTGGTACTTGGAGAATGTCTACCCAGAAGCATTTGTTCCTGACCTCACCCCTGTCAAGTATGGAGCGGTAAGACCAGCCTGCCTACCTGCAGTCACACAGTCATGCACAATGTACTCTGAGAATCAACATGGAGACTTACAGTACCCAGAGCTAGCTGGACCTCAAGAGCATACAGTTTACAATCTGTATTTTTACAGAGTTGGGGTGGCTTTCTGGCCAGTTACCAAAAATGTAACAGAAATAACATGTATCATTCTTTAATCATAGTTTATTTAATGGATGCTCTCAACCCCCACCCACTCGCAAGGCCATCATGGCAAGTTACAGTAAACGCACACCACAAGAGGCACAAGGACAACAAGGCCATAGCTGCAGGACAGCCAGAAGCCAGCTGCAGAATCCATTCATTACTACTTGCTTTCACCACATAGAGCCTAATAATTAAGAGCAACTTAACTTGATATCATCACAGCATTCTTATTAACTTTGTATGACTGACTCGCTATTTGAAATAATTCATTCAAATATCAGTGCTTGCATTGTTACAGCGACTCTGATTCACTAGTGAATGAGGCACCTTCTGGAAAATAATTGACTAAATCTATTAGCTGGCTCATGCTGTCTTTAGTTTATGAGTGCCTGTGTGCTGGGGGACGGACTTCGCTAGCTTGTTGCTGTCTCATTCTCAGATGCTTTGCGTGGGACCCACGATGTGGCGTCCATCATATGAATGTGAGCTTTGTCTCCACACAGATCAAGAACTCTGGCTCTCAGACTTGTCTGGATGTGGGAGAGAACAATTCAGGAGGGAAGCCCATGATCATGTATCCATGCCACAACATGGGCGGAAACCAGGTATCCCAGACTGTGTGTGCTGCTGAGAATGACCATGGCTGGTCCTTTGGTGGATATAGTAATGCATTGTTTGACTGAAAAAATATTGCTGCAGTGATCTAACAATAGTTGTTGTTGAAGCATTCCCATCAGTGTAAGTATTGGTGGTGCAAAGGAGATTCTAGTACCATCACACCATCTCCTTTGGTGATTTTTTTTTTGTTTTGTACCCAAATTAAATCACCATTTTCTAACAACAAATGACATAAATACCCTATGCTTGTATTTTAGCCCTTGTTCTGAAGTGGAAAGTGTTTCAGGTGCACACTCATTTAGACACACTGCATCCAGACAAAGAAGAATGTGTTGCCTCTGCATCAGTACATTCATTCATTCAGTCAATTTATTCAGCCAGGATATTCTTCTTTGCAAAGGTATTACTGCTTTCCATACATCCTTGGATCCATACAAAGAGGAACATTAAGAGTACCAGTACCAGGTCATGAGGAAAACTGGTTTCCTGTAGTTCAGCACTTTCCCTCCATGTCCCTAGATCCTGTGGTAGTGCCCCTGTGTTGTGACACTGGGGGGCAATAGAAGAGTTTTCTTGTCAGTTCAAGCCAGCTCTCTTACCCCTCTCTCCATCCTCCATAGTAAATTTCCACTTGACTGAGAATGAAGTTTCTTGAAAATGATCACGCATAGCAAGCAGCTGCCTTCTGTAACAATACCACTACTTCCTTCTGTGATAACTGATTGTACAGTACATAACCACAAAGTTGGTTGTGACAGTTTAGTAACTATTTCATTCCAAGTTTATTTAATAGGTCTCTGCAACACTAAAAACATAAGGGCTATCTTGAACACAGAGATCATGTTCTGATAGATCAGGCTCTGGCAGCTGTTTGCTTATTAGCCAGTCTTGGGGCATTATAGGTGGGTTTTGTGCTTTTGTCCCTCTGCAGTATTTTGAGTACACATCTCACCAGGAGCTGCGGCACAATATCGGGAAGCAGTTGTGTCTGCAGGCAATGGCTGAGCCACAGCCTGTTCAGGTGGAAATGTGCCAGCTAAAAGGACGTGGAACATCAGTGGACCCCAGTCAAATATGGGAGTTCACCACGGTAAAACTGCCTTCAAAGTGTGCTTCTGTGCATGGGAACAGGCCAGAACCAAAAAAACGACAGAATGTTTGTTACATGTGCCCATATCAGCAAACCCCAGTTTAGCATGTTGTAACTTACTTGCTTGGCAGACATAGACGTACATTTTACATATTGCATACACTTGAACTACTGTATACTTAGGGAGGCAATAAAGTCATTCACCTGCCTCAAGGGTACAATGGCTGGAGCCCCACCTGGGAATCTCACAGACCTCAGCTTTTAAGCTGATCTCCCACACCATTGCACCACGCTCACTTCCCACTTAGCTTGAGAACGTAGTGTAGTGTTTTGGTGTTTTGTAATGTGTTAACAGTGAATGATACTCTCTGTGATCTGTTCCTGTGACCGTTTGTAGACACAGCTCTTGAGGAACCCACCCTCTGGCAAGTGCCTGTCCCTTAGAGGAGGCCAAGTAGTGATGAGTGCTTGTGACCCAGCTGACTACAACCAGCACTGGGCCTTCAGCTGACATCTCTGGCGGGGCAGCCAGGAGAGACATAGCAAGAAGAGTCACTACCATTAAGACTATCTGCAGAACACACCAGAGCCTCTGGAAGCCAGTTGAAACTTCTGCAAATTACTGAAAAGAAGCTGCTTTGAGAGGACTTTCTGTATGTGTGTGTCTGCATCACATAGCTCTGTGAAGGAGTACTGGATCAATGACTGTTTTAAAATTATTTATGTTGGAAACTTGGGGGGTGCAAAGGGTGAAGAAAATCTACTTTGAACCAGATGGGAGGTGTAGACCATCCATGCTTCTTGGATGAGTACAAAGGGAACTATAAACAGCCCTTGGACTAAAATCTGATGCCTTTTACAGTCCATTTTTATATTGCCTCTTTGTGTTTGTGTCAAGTGTACATATACTTATGAAATGATGAATGCAAAAATGTACTTCTGAAATTATTTTTGCTGTGATTGAGTATCTTTTGAAAGCATTTTCATTTACATACCATGCCAGGAGAGCAAAAGTGTCAATCTGTAGATGGTTTTGCCATCTGCGTTTTCATAGTCTGCAGTAGTTCTTAACCTAAACTATAGCTAGGGAGGGAATAAAAATAGTCCTTGTGCTGGATGTAGTTCCTTCTAAGAATTTAGTTCTGTTTTTTAGGCTGTTGCTTCACGTGTACATGACTGTGTGCATTAATGATTTACATAATAATTGAAGAATGATGAAAGAGTTTACTCTAGGAAAGCGCCTGAAGGTAAGAGGGATTTATGATTTCCATTCATGGCTGACATCATATCAAAGTACTGAAGCTGAGTTGAAGTGTTTATTTAAAACCCATTTTTTGAATTTAAGACTGGGTGGAGCCTGTCAGATACATCACTTACACATGCAATGTCATCTTCTATTTGCATAGAAATGGGTGGAACCAGCACTGAAATGAAAGAACAAGTTCGTTATTTAAAGCCGTGTGTGTGTGTGTGTGTGTTTCTTTCTTTCTTTCTTTTCAACCCAAGATGAATTGTGTGTGTAAGATAATTGCCATGAGAGCTCAGCTAGGACATGTGATTCTCTTTTCTCACAGTATGCACTCTTCTTCCATTTAAGGACCTCCTGTGACATGTTTGTACAATCCAAGTTGGGTTCATGCTGTTTGGAAAGAGAAGAGTAATATGTCCCTGTTATTGCAGACTAACAAGTCTGCAGTTGCAGATGCTGTGTAAATTCAATTAGTTTAATATCGGTCAAAGCTGTGGACTTAGTGAACAGGATAAAGCATAACGATTATGTTAACACTGTTGAATCTGTGCGACAATGGTTCCGAAAAACCAACTCCGTTTTCCTGCAGATGCAAGACAGATTAGTAAAGTTTGTATTTTAGCTCCACGGTAGCCCCTACAGGCGTGTGATGGAAATACTCGCCAGAAAAACAGGCTAAAATAGTCCCTTCCGTAAAAAAAAAATGTATCAACAAGCATCACACAAACGATTATTAGTGTGGTCGGACACATGGTCTTGAATAATAC
The DNA here is from genome assembly GCF_013368585.1 of Megalops cyprinoides. Classification (NCBI taxonomy): domain Eukaryota; kingdom Metazoa; phylum Chordata; class Actinopteri; order Elopiformes; family Megalopidae; genus Megalops; species Megalops cyprinoides. The sequence continues at coordinate 38,193,229 of NC_050589.1, read as the reverse complement.
AACTACTTGCCTCTGCTTAATGGACTCTACTTAAAATGGTAAAGATGGTAGCGATGCCAAGAACATGGAGCATGAATTCCACTACAAATTGTTTGCAGATATTGAACAGCGAATGGTGTGTATTTACAAGGAGTCTCAGTCTGGGGAGTGCATACTCAGGCTCATAGGTGAACAGGGATTTCTGTGTAAGCTATGCATAGGGTTTTTGTTCATAGTTTAGTAACTTTAAAAATGTCGTGCGACTTTCCCCGATTGTGTACTCCTGTACACTAGACGGCGGTATTGTACTAGTCACTGATGGAAACCATGTAATACAAGCAGTAATGCTGACGGAACTCATTCAACCAAAAAATATGAATTAAGGTTATTGGTATATCTAAATCCACTAATGACTAGGACCGTTTAGCCATCTAGGTGTTTTATATAAGCAGCTGTTGTTTCAGCTAGTGATGCCTTTGCATTTGTAGATCGATATGTGGCTAAACTCGCTAGCTAAATAATTGCTGGTCAACAGCTTGACACAGAACAAGACAGCTAACGTGATTTTAATTTTTCGCTTAAAAGTTGGCTTTGCAGGTAAGATGGGCCCCACCTCCCACTAAAAATGTAGATATGAAGTTGTCGAAGGCCATGAATTACACATCTTCATACCTAAGATGGCTAGCCAAGTCAAATGGTGTTGTGTGAGGTTCAAGCGAGCATTATTTAATATGAGATATGCAACTTCATACTTACTACTACATACACATATTGCAATTTTTTGTTGGTTTCGGGTATACCCCGAGACACTGTAAAACCCAGTATTGCGCGTATCTGTTCAGCTAAAATGAAGTCACATTTTTTGTTTTCCTTTTGTAATTCGTTATGTTAACAGTTCATGTGTTCAGTTGAATGTTGCGATGGTTGCTTGGGGGTCTGTTATCAATCCCATACTCTAATCGTTTTGTTCTTTCGGTTTACAGGAAACAACCAGGTAAAGCACTTAAAGCACTTGCTCAAAGGATTTGTGCAAGTTTTAACATGGCAGACATAGATGCAGTTCTTTTCATGGTTGCCAGACGGAATATCCGGCGAAAAGCCGTGCGTAGCCAAACCAAGAAGAGATTCAGACTTCATCAGAACGTGCAACAACTGCCCGATGAGCTACTAATACAGCGATGTCGTTTTGACAGAGAGACAATTAAATACTTATGTGGCGTTTTAAATGACAAACTGGTCAATCCGTATGCGCATAACCACCCTTTGTCATTGGAGGCGAAAATCTGCGCTGCTCTGGCCTACTATACCAGCAACTCTTTCCAGACAGCCGTGGGGAATTTTGTAGGAGTGTCACAGTCGACCATCAGCCACGCCGTCACCCACGTCACAGATGCTCTGGTGGAATTAGGCGAGCAGTTCATTCAGTTCCCTCCCCCCGAGTCGCACCAGCGGGAGAAGCAGCAGTTCTGCAACATTGCGGGGTTCCCTGATGTTCTGGGGGTCGTGGGGTGCATGCACATTGCAATCAGGGCGCCCCCTGGGGACCCACACACCTTCCTCAACCACAAGTCTTTTCACTCTCTGAAGGTTCAGATAACAGCAGATGTGAACTCCACCATCACCAGTGTGGTGGCTCGATTCCCTGGGTCCTCCAAGGACTCTTTCATCTGGAGTAAGAGCCCAATGGCAGCACGTTGTGCTGCTGGCTGTCTAGGCACAGGACATCTCCTTGGTATGATTGCAGACTGTGTAAATACAGTGCCATGCAAAAGTTTGGGCACCCCGGTCAAAATTTCTGTTACTGTGAATAGCAAAATGAGTAAAAGATGACCTGATTTCCAAAAGGCATAAAATTAAAGATGACACATTTCTTTAATATTTTAAGCAAGATTACTTTTTTATTTCCATCTTTTACAGTTTCAAAATAACAAAAAAGAAAAAGGGCCTAAAGCAAAAGTTTGGGCACCCTGTATGGTCAGTACTTAGTAACACCCCCTTTGGCAAGTATCACAGCTTGCAATGCTTTTTGTAGCCAGCTAAGAGTCTTTTGATTCTTGTTTGGGGGATTTTTGCCCATTCTTCCTTGTAAAAGGCTTCTAGTTCTGTGAGATTCTTGGGCTGTCTTACATAGACTGCTCTTTTGAGGTCTATCCACAGATTTTCGATGATGTTTAGGTCGAGGGACTGTGAGGGCCATGGCAAAACCCTCAGCTTGCACCTCTTGAGCTAGTCGATTGTGGATTTTGAGGTGTGTTTAGGATCATTATTCTGTTGTAGAAGCCATCCTCTTTTCATCTTCAGCTTTTTTACTGATGGTGTGATGTTTGCTTCCAGAATTTGCTGGTATTTAATTGAATCTATTCTTCCCTCTACCAGTGAAATGTTCCCCGTGCCACTGGCTGCAGCACAAGCACGATAGAGCATGATAGATCCACCCCCATGCTTAACAATTGGAGAGGTGTTCTTTTCATGAAATTTTGCACCCTTTTTTCTCCAAACATACTTTTGCTCATTGCAACCAAAAAGTTCTGTTTTAACTTCATCAGTCCACAGGACTTGTTTCCAAAATGCATGAGGCTTGTTTAGATGTTCCTTTGCAAACTTCTGACACTGAATTTTGTGGTGAGGACACAGGAAAGCTTTTCTTCTGATGACTCTTCCATGAAGGTCATATTTGTGCAGGTCTCTCTGCACAGTACATCACCACTCCAGAGTCTGCTAAATCTTCCTGAAGGTCTTTTGCAGTCAAACAGGGGTTTTGATTTGCCTTTCTAACAGTCCTACGAGCAGTTCTCTCTGAAAGTTTTCTTGGTCTTCCAGACCTTAATTTGACCTCCACCGTTTGTGTTAACTGCCATTTCTTAATTACATAACGAACTGAGGAAACGGCTACCTGAAAACGCTTTGCTATCTTCTTATAACCTTCTTCTGTGTGAGCATCAATGGTTTTAATTTTCAGAGTGCTAGGCAGCTGCTTAAAGGAGCCCATGGCTGCTGATTGTTAGGACAAGGTTTGAGGAGTCAGAGTATTTATAAAGCTTTGAAATTTGCATCACCTGGCCTTTCCTAATGATGATTGTGAACAAGCCATAGCCCTAACAAGCTAATTAAGGTCTGAGACCTTGGTAAAAGTTATCTGAGAGCTCAAATCTCTTGGGGTGCCAAAACTTTTTGATGGTGCTTTCCTTTTTTCACTCTAAAATTGTACAAAACAAAAATAATACACTAATCTTGCTTAAAATGTTGAAAAGAATGTGTCATCTTTAACTTTATGCCTTTTGGAGATCAGTTCATCTTCTACTCACTTAACTATTCACAGTAACAGAAATTTTGACCAGGGGTGCCCAAACTTTTGCATGGCACTTCAATCTGTCTGTCTTTTTATATTTTATACAGTATATCGACACTGTATCTCTCTCTATCACTCTTTTGCTCTGTCAGTCTGTCATAGGTACAGTGTGTATGTTTCTATTGTGCAGTCATAATTACAGTATCAGCATGTGGTGACAGTAGCACAGGAAATACTCTTCTCTCTTTCTCACACAGTTGTATTCAGAGTGGCTGCACAAACACAGTGAGTCAAGTGTGATTCCTCTTCCTTTCTCTCCAACAGGAGGGTCTGGGTACCCCCTCCGGCCCTGGCTCCTCACCCCAGTTCGCCATCCATCCTGTAGAGCAGAGGAGCTTTATAACGAGGCCCTGAAGAAGACCCACAGCACGGTGATGAGGACCTGCCAGCTCCTGAAGAAGCGCTTCCGCTGCCTGGAGGGGACCAGGGTCCTGAACTGCTTCCCTGAGAAGTGCGGCCGCATCATCATTGCTTGCTGTGTCCTCCATAACATCGCCGTTTCCCGTGGTGTGGAGCTGCCACCCAACGAGGGAGCAGCACCAGGGCAGAGGGACAGACGGGACAGCAGGGAGGAGGAGGAAGAGGACAAGGAGGATGAAGGAGACGAGGAAGAGGACACACATTACCACCTTGGCAAGCAAAAACGAGAAGCCATCATTCAGCAGCACTTTGAAAAACTGTGACTTTTCCTCAGGGTGTTGCCACATTTATAGTCGGGTTGAGATGGCCAGTTTGCATTATTTTACCTTGTCAGAGGTTTGCTTCAGCATTTAAAAGTAGGGGAAGTACAATGCTTGTCATGTTAGGATATTTTGAAAATGTTGTGTATTTATAATGTTAGAGATTTAGTTATGTTAAAATGCCAAAATGGTCAGATAATGGAGCACCCTACAATTTCAGCATTTGTCTCTCCTGAAATGTACATGAAGATGTGTCTTGGGACGTATTTGTACGAGTGTCGTCTGAAATACTGTGCACATGAAAGGCAGTATGATTTCTGCACTCTTCACACTGCTTGACTCTGTGATGCACCCCATGCCAAACAGGGACAATGATGAGCGGCTAACTGGTCAAATATGGCAAACAAGTTACTGAAGACAAACTACAGCAGCTCAGATTCCAGGAAAATGTAATTATCACTGTAGAAAATTCTGTGACTGTATTTCATTATGGATTAGCTCAGATCTGGAACTGAATCATATGTTCATTCTGGCTGACTGGGTAAGGGACAGGTGCTTAATGAGAAACTTAAATGGTAAGTGAAGCTGACTGGGATTTGCAAAGGTCCATATAAATGATAATTGAAGCCGATGGTCTTGTCGGAGTGTAAGTTTGTTGTGTGGTTTTTAACTTGAGTAGAAAGCAAGCTTGAATGTGGCTGCCAAGAAAAAAATTCTACCTATCAGTAAAACATGTTATGTCAAATCAGATTGGCTTTTCAGCATGAGAGGTAGATTTTCCTGAAACATTGTCTTTGTCTGGTCTTTTCAGAGAACCACACAAATAAATTAAAGGCTCTGGACAGCCGGTTCTTAGATGCAGCCCTATCTGTGAGGGATGGAGGGAGGGGTACATGTTTTTGTGGTGCACATTTGACAGTCAAAGAGGTTTTGTCTCTAATAAGAATAGCTTGAAACTGATGCAGCAAAGAAAAAAGAAATGTATAGATTGCGTAGTCTCTGCAAAAAATAAGAATATGGAAGCATATGTGCCTCCTCTTGGACATTTTGGCTATCCTCCTCCACAAACTTCTGTTGACAGATCTTCTTGATGTGTGGATTTAGTTAACACAGTTGGCTGCATCATCCGCAACTGTAAAATCAACGCACTGTTACCCTGCATGACACCCTCAAAGACCAGCATTTGCTCAGTGATCACATTTAAGGCAGTGTAGCATAGTAGTAAAGAGCAGCAGGGCTTGTAACTTGAAGGTCACTGGTTTGATTCCCTGCTGGGGCACAGTTGCTGTACCCTTGGGCAAGGTACTTAACCCAGAATTGCCTTAGTAAATATCTAGTTGTATAAATAGGTAACATATAAAAATGGTAACCGATGTAAGTCACTCTGGATGATAGCTTCTGCTAAATGACAACAATGTAATTAAGGCAGAGCTGATACACACTAAAAATATCCATTATGCACTTTTATTCATTTATACAGCTTGATATTTACTGAAGGAGCTCAGGTTAAGCAGTGAGCTCATGGGTACAGCAGACCATCTGGGAATCAAACCTGCCACTTTTAGGTTGCAAGCCCAGTTCCTTAACATACACTGGACTGTTGCACAGTTCTTATACATATACTGTATTCTCTTCTGCACTCATCTCGCCTCTTCCTCTGCATAACTGGCATAATCCCACTTCCACTACTGGAACACATTGACTAAGCTACAGTTGTGTAAACACGAGTGTATTTCACACAGATCTAAATATAATACCTTGTCTGTACAATGAAATGTACATTTAATCCATACTGGGCCTTTGATCGCCCTTAAACGCTAAAGCCGTATTGACCCGATCTTTAAGTGGCAGAACTTTCCTCTCAGTAATACACCTGAGGTCGCTCGCCCACTGGTTCCGTCAACAGATGTCAGGTGCAACTAACGACGTGTTTTAATTGGCTTGCGCTGTATTTAAGTGTGCAACAATCCTGTCACTCATCGTTTTCAGTAAACGTAGGAGTATTTGCGTTCTGGGCTCATAGTGTGGTTTTGCAATGCACGTTGCAAGGCTTTAGGAACTGCGGTGACGTCATTGAAGAGAGATGGGAAGTCGAGCTAGTGCTGATAAGTTTCTGCAGACCAATGAAATCAAAGGATTCAGCCTAGTTATTCCAGCAGTAGCCCAGCGCCAAGGGGGGCTGGGAGTGGTAGCAGTAGGTAGTTTGAAACAAGTTTATCCCTCTAGCAAAGATTAACGTATTTAGTAGACATCTAGCTAAAGTGATTTCAAAAGCGGGAAATTCCTCTCAGTAAGTATCGTGCTAACTTGCCGATTCGTCGGCAAACATAGCTGCATCAGGTAGGCAGCTAGCTTTACTTTGAGTACTCTGAGCGATGCTGTGCTGGAGGTGAGCGAGTTTATCGCATCCAAATTGGGTCGTTTATCGGGTTGGCTAACAGGCTACTTAGTTTACTTTGTGACCGAGCTAGATAATGTACTGCTGTTGCTAGCTAACTACTTCTGAATGCGTTATGGTATCCAACAGACGCTAGCTAGCTGTCTTGCTAATTCCTGCTCCCAAGCTACAAAGTTAGCATGTTAAAGTTAGATACTGGCCAATTCGCTGTGGTGCTACAGTAACCCGTAATCCTAATTTGACTGCATAGGAGAGTCTTAAATACATATTCCTTTGGTTCAGTTGCTTACTTCTGTATTTGTATTTCTATAGTAATGCCAGTTTCTTTCTCTCTCTCTCTCTCTCTCTCTCTCTCTCTCTCTCTCTCTGTGTGTGTGTGTGTGTGTGTGTGTGTGTGTGTGTGTCGTGCTCGTTCTACCACTTCTAGCTACGGCTTGCCAGTGACTAGCGGTTAACAAGTCGAGTTAAATTATCTGCAGTATATGAGTAAGAAATTGCATGTACGTGCTTGATTGTGTATAGGTTCCACGTGTTTGTGTTTGTATTCTCGCATTATGTCTCACTGTAAGATAAAATCGAACATACTAACATCATAATTGTAACAACATTCTAAATCTATAATTGTAGTTGCAGTATAACTTTTACTTATCTACTAACTCATTTCTTGAGGCTGTCACATTGAAATGTCCCCTTAGGGCTGGGGGCAGTGTCCTTGGAAGTGGAAGTCCACAGTTAAACTTATGTGGAACAAAGACAGCAGAGAGTGAGGACAAGAATTTAAAGTCTAATTATGAAACTGCAGAAATATTTATGTCATTTACATCACCTCTGTTTCCCTGACCTTACCCAGTGTCTCCTTCTCCCTCTCCCAGAGAAGATGACGGCCCTTCCCCTCTCTCGAGCTGAGGTATTTGGGCAGCTGAGGAAGGAGCTGCATGACGACAAGGAGTTCCACCAGTCAGACGTGCACATCTTCATCATCATGGGGGCTTCGGTGAGCACCACACCTCCTCACAGAGCACAGCATGCCAAAATCCTCTCGCTGCACTTTTTTGGGAGGAGGCTCCTCTCCTGTCATTAACTTGGCTTGTGTCTGCTTCATATTAGTTTCCCACTGGCCATGCAACCCTGTAAGGTGATTTTACTGGAGTGCACTCATTAATGGAACTATCGCAGTCTACGAACCAAACAGTTGACAAGGTCGCTTTGGAAGGACCTTGATTTTATACTGAAAGGCATCATGTATTGTGATTTCATTTTGCACCACAAAGCATCAGCTTATGTTGTTACATGCTGACATCAGTGTATGTCATGGCATTATCCAGTATGATGTAATTATGTGAAGACCACATTTTGGCTTTGCTCCTGTCAGCGTTCTGTCAAATCTAGCTGGGGCGAGACCAGCCCTAGATGTGTGGCTAGGTGCTTTCAAAAAAAAGCGCTGATGGGGTCTCAAAAGTCACTAGACCTAGCAACAAAAGTGCCCAGTTGGCAACACTCTTGGCAGGATTTTATTTCCTCTTCCCATTGCATTGCCTTTCATAGAACTTCTCCTGCCCAGTCAACCATACAGAATAGGATGATCAAATTTCTTTAGCCATGGCAGATAATCTGCTGGTGCAGAGTTGGAAGATAAAAGGTTATCCTTGGAGAAATGTCTGTGTTTATCTTTGGTCAGTCCTGATATGAAACGGGTGAAATATGTGCTCATAGCTTGCTAGAAAAATTATATAGCTGCTACCGAGCAAATTTCATATTGCACTTGCCTAGCACGTCTGTAACAAGGCCGCTGTCTCCCATGCCATTTTAGCTGTCAGAGGTGAGATCACTTTGCTTTCTGGCTAAACTGAAAATCAGTGTAATTACCAAAATCCCAAAGCCACTTTAATGCTCCTTGTGTATTACATGTACTGTATGCCTTCATAGGTTCCATGATGGTTATTACTTCACTGATTTTAATTGTCTGCCATAAAATCATGAGTGAAAAAAGTATGCTTTTAAACCTATATTGTGTAGATTCATCTTAGTGTTACTCAGCCAGCTTTCTGTAATGTTCTAGTTTATGCTTGTTTCCTTGACTTGACTTTGGTGATTAGATTGCCAGCAGTATTGCTTTTCCAAGTCATCATAACTTGCCAAGTAAAACTTGGCACGTGCATGTTCAAACCAGAATCTAGCCATATACTGTTACATCACCAGTGAAGCAGCAGTTATTTTTCCCTCTTGTGTATCCTTAATCGATCAACATGGTTACTTACTCCGACAGCTCCACCTGTTGCACTTGTTCTAGTTAGCTAGCAGTAGCTCATTAGGAGCCTGAGGTGGCATGGTTTGGCATTGGGTGTTTTGCTCTCAGCCTCACAAAAGTTTTCTCAAAAGTGGAAAAGATTATGATGTTTTTACTGTTACTGTTTTTTACTGTTGCTATTTCTTCATTCATGCAGCATCCAGTGTAACTAATAAGGCTAACATTACTTTACATTATTGTCATTTAGCAGATACTCTTATCCAGAGCAACTTACAATTTCAGCTGGAGATTTACTGGGGCAATTATGGGTGAAGTACCTTGCCCAAGGGTACAACAGCAGTGCTCTAGTGAGGAATTGAATCAGCATCCTTTTGGATACAAGTCCAGGACCTTACCACTGTACCACACTGCTGCCCCAACATGACATTAAATGGTGGTAATAATAAGTGCTGTAAAGCCTTCACCTGTCCCCAAAATTGCTGCAGTGTTAATATCGAGTTATTCATGTGTTATATTGATAGTAGTTGTTTACGATTCTTAATTTTTCCAATGTACTGTATTTGCAATAGACAGATCTCATCCCATCAGCTTCATTCTAAATTGGTTAATTGTTTAATTGTCAGTTGTATTTGTCATTATGTGTAATTGTAGACAACCAGACATGAGCCAGACCTGCCTAGTTAAAACCACATCAAATGCAGGTGTGTGGTCTTTCTTCTTCCTTTTTTTTTTTGCTCTTTCTGTTCATTTTTTGTGAGAAGTGTTTGCTAGCTTCTCCACAGGGGGTTAACGGATTAAGTAGGAGATGGTGGGAGGAAAGGGTTAATTTGAGTGTACGGAAACCCTCAATAGGGGGATTGCACACAGCGCTGTAATGTCCACTGACACAGTGAACAGAATGTGCTGAGGTGGTGCTTTCTTTTCAGAGACACTGAAAGAGAGCAATAGCTGAAGACAAGCGTGTAGTTTTAGCAGTGATAATCTGTCGTACGACTGCAGCATCTTTATCACAGATTGAGGAATATTGATAGAGGGAGAAAGGAGTGTTGCGTTTGTTTGAGCCACAGAGGAGGAAGATGAGTAGAATTTGTGTAATCGCACAGAAACAAGTAATCACACTCACCCTCATTGGCCATATGACTGTCTTGGGGTCATGGCCATTAACTGTGAAATCAGTGATGTTAGATAGTGTTACAACAGCACAGATGGAGCCTCTTCGCCTCCCTTCCCCTTGGCAAATCTGTGGCCGTTGGTGTTGAATTCAGCCCAGTCATTCTGTGTTTGCACAATATCAACCTCTGTGATTCACTGCTGAAAGGAGAGATTGAGCACTCCCTCTTTCCTTTTATTTCCTTCTTTTTTCTTTTTATTTGGCTGTCTTCCAGTGGTCTCAGAAAAAATATTTGTTGGTTTATCAGAAGGAAATAGTTTTCTTTGTGTATTTGAAGTTGTGATGGGAGGAGGTGGCTGTTAGCAGGTTTTTTGCAATGTCAGAGGTGACTCAGACAAGCAGAGGCAAAGGCTTTTTCTTTTTAAGGTAGCATTTAAGAACACTCATATAGCATTATCAGTGTGTAGTGAGACACAATTTAACATGATGTCTTTCTGTGACTATGTCTGTCTATGACTGTAGCGAAGGGCGACTGGCTCTTTGGCGTCGCGGTCAAAACCGCATGTTTGGTACCCTGTAGACCCGGGTTCAAGGCCGGGTGGGGTGACTGCTCTCGCCCTTCGCTACAATGACCATGTTTCATTTGTGAGGTAATCCCTTGTACTGATCAGTTTTACAGTGGAGTGTTTTAAAATGATCAGGCCCTCTGTGAGTGTCTGTTTACATCCATGCGTGAAGAGTTGACTAGAATGAGGAGAAACTGCAACCAGCTCACAGGAGATGGGCATAGGCTAAAGGGAACCCTGAGAGTGTTGACTTCCTAAGTTCTCCTGTTTGTAGAAGTTATGTTCACCATGCATGCATGTCTGTGCACAGCTTGTCTCGTAGAAGCACAGCAACTGATTCCTGCTCTGTGTAGACAGGTGAAATGTATTCTACAGAATGCTTTGTTCCATCTGCTGTATTCTGTTCAAGAGGCTTATGTTGCATGTCAGCGTGTGATTAAACACATTTAAGCTCGGTCTTTGATAAACAGCAGTGAGCACAGCAATTTGGAACAAGAGTTTATCGTCTTGTCTCCTCATTGGGACTGTGTCAATGAAAATGGTTTGTGAATATCGCACCCTGATCTTAACAGGGCAGACCCCATGACCTAAACACATCACCGCAGCAAGCTTCTGTTGTCGCACACTTATCCCAAAATTGAGTCTTGCTGAAGGCCCTGGCTGTCAGCACAGTAAATACAGTCTGAAGTGAAGAGAGAGAGTAAGTAGGAGGACAGAGAGCCCATTTGTGCACAGTCATGAGCTGTTAGCACTTTGTAACAAAAGGAGTCATTACAGAGTGGAAGGAGGGGCTGGACTCTGTTCCACAGAATAAACCTCTTCTCATGAGAGAAATGCCCATGTCACCCCACAGGGGTAGTGATGAAATAGAGAGGCTTCTTGATCCCTAAAATGGGTGGAGCTATAACATGCTATCAGGGACTCAATGATGTTTAACCAGTTGTGGTTTTCACTATGGAGAGCAACATCTTTCCATAGAAGTTCGGTGTGAGTCAGTTATCTTACAGTACACAGTGGCCCCTCCCACTGTGAAATTTGTGAAGCCTCTTTCTCCTGTCACTCCTTAGTGGTAGTATATTATGAGATAAATATTTTGTATGTGTGCAGTTTGACACATGTGTGTGGTGTTTAGTGATGGTGTTTGTGGGGAGATTAAGGATCAGTGTGCTAATACAGCTCACAGTATTATTCACTCCCTGGAGCAACATTCCTATGAGCCTTTGAGTGGGACAGCAACCTTCGGCAGCTGTGTGCAAGGTTTGGCAGAAGTGTCACCTCAATGTACTGTGCTGAGGGCTGTTAATCATTTTCCAGGGGGTAATTCGCAATGTAGGCTGTTGAAATGAGTTGTGCAACAGTGCTGTGAGAACAGCAGGGTTTGAAGCAGGAAAAAATTCAAAAAATGAAACTGCATTTTTCTTTACATGTTTGTAAAATATTTATGGCTACGGGTTCATAATAGAATATTTGACTTTATTTCTCACAGTTAGTATCTGCCCTAACCCCATAAGGTTGTGAGTTAACTGCCTTGCTGTCTGCATTAAGAAGAGGACTGTGGGTAATGGGTCTGTCATAGACTGCTGTGTGTACATGTATAGCAAGTTGCTTCATGCCCCAGGAATGTCGATAATCTCCAACCCTGTCAGAGGTATTGTGCATACAGTGGCATGAAAAAGTATTTGTCCCCTTCCACATTTCCTCTTTTATTGCATATTTCTCTCGCTGAATGGTTTCATATCATCAAATAAAATGTAAAGCTGCTTTGTGACAACTTGTGTTGTAAAAAACGCTATACAAATAAACAATAAAAAAAATTAATATTAGACAAGAGAAACCTGAGAAAACAAATCATTTCATTCATTTAATAGAAAAAGTCACCAATTACCCATATTGCCTTTGTGAAAATTGATTGCCCCCTTAGTTTTGAAACAAAACAATAAAATTTTAGTTCATAATTAGATTCAGGTGACTGAACAGTCAGGCTTAATTTCAGCCAGCCCTGTTGACTTTAAATGGCATATATATTGAACCTTACCATCAGAGGGAAGTAGTCACCACAAAGCTTCTACAGGCACAGACTTCCATAATCAAAGGAAATTCAAGAACAGTTGAGAACCACAGAGCAAGCCATTGTCTCCAAATGGAGAAGACTTGGAGTAGTGGTGAATATTCCCAGGAGTGGCCAACCTGCCAAAGTTTCTGCAAGGGCACATGAGGCACTTCATCCAGGAAGTCTCAAAAGATCCCAGAAAAACTTCCAAAGAACTGCAGGCCTCTCTAGCATCAGGTCAGTGTTCATGGTTCAACAATAAGAAAGAGACTGTGCAAAAATGGGATTCATGGAAGAGTAGCAAGGCACAAACCACTGCTGACAAAGAAAAATATCAAAGCTCGTTTCACATTTGCTAAAAAGCCCCTGGATGATCCCAGAGAATTTTGGGATAATATTCTATGGACTACAGTGAAATATGGTGGTGGCAGTGTCATGGTATGGGGATGTTTTGCCGCCTTGGAACCTGGACGACTTGCTGTCATTGAAGGAAGCTTGAATTCTGCTGTGTACCAGACAATTCATGTCTGACCCTCTGTGCATGAGCTGAAGCTAAAGCATAATTGGGTGATGCAGCACAACAATGATACAAAACACAGAAGCAAGTCTGTCTAGAGTTAAAGCAGTTGTGCAAAGGAGAATGAGCCAAGATTCTTCCACAGAGATGTGCAAGGCTCATATCAAATTGTAGGAAACGTTTGGTTGCAGTTATTGCTGCTAAGCGTGGTCCAACCAGATATTATTGACATATTGAAAAACTCACAAATGTAAAAAGCAAGCATGCTAATAAACACACACATTCATTCACACCTAAACATGATAAAAATAGACAATTTCCAGTGTCAGAACAGTTAAGTCTTCAGGGAGAGGCTATAGTTCAGCATTCAGTTGGATGGTTGACAGGATGGCTTCTCTCTTTCTTTTGTCCAGCTTTTGATCTAATGAATATCATTGTTTTCTCAGGGAGATCTGGCCAAAAAGAAAATCTACCCTACCCTCTGGTGAGTGTTAGTGTCTGGTGTGTGCTGGGATGTGTGTCTTTCCCAGGATGCGTTGCAGTGGTTGTGGGTAAAAGCACACCTCTCTCCTGTTTGTCTAAGGTGGTTGTTCAGAGATGGACTGCTCCCAGAGGAGACTCACTTTGTGGGCTTCGCCCGCTCTGACCTGACAGTGGATGCAATCCGTACTGCTTGCCTGCCTCACATGAAGGTTGGAATTATGTGTCTGTGTGCCTGTTTGTTTGCAGTCTGGAGCATCTTTGTCAGATGTGCATTTGTGAGCACTAAGTCTGTGTTTCTTTGGCTAATATGTGTTTAGTATGTACTTGTGCATTGAACATGTCTGTTTGTCCAGTGTACGCGTGCACACACGGTGTTTGTTTCTTTGGTGTACACGTGTTATGTGTTTCTCTAGTATATTTGTGTCTGGTGTGTATATGTAATGGCTGTTTCTCTGGTGTACATGAGTGTTTGTCTGGTGTGTGTTAACCCCTCCCCTCACTTCAGGTGGCAGATGGTGAAGCTGAGCGTCTATCGGCATTCTTCAGTCGAAACTCGTACCTGAGTGGGAGGTACAATGAAGAAAGCTCCTTCTCACAGCTGCACACGCACCTGTGCGCCCTTCCTGGGGGGGGAGGGGCAAACCGCCTCTTCTACCTGGCCCTGCCCCCCAGCGTCTACCATGACGTCACCAAGAACATCCGCCACCACTGCATGAGCAGAAAGTCAGTGTGACTCCAGCGTGCAGCCATCACCTCCTCACCTCCCCTGTGTCAACACCCTCCCCTACCCCAAGCTTTCTCCTGTCTCCTGATTTTTGTTATTCTTTAATGAAATTTGTGTGCTACTCTTTTTCCATTGTCAAATGTTATATTAGCATAATCATTACATTGTTGTCATTTAGCAGATGATCTAGAGTGACTTGCATTGGTTACATTTTTATCCATTTATATAGCTGAATATTCACTGAGGCAATTGTAGGTTAAATACCTTGCACAAGGGTAACAGCAGCAGTTCCCCAGTGGGGAATCAAACCAGCAGCCATTTTGGTAATAAGCCCTGCTCCCTACCACTATGCCACACTATTGTCCCAGTTACTCTACAAATTGCTCATGCATGAAAATAAGTGTGAGTAGCAATAATCAGTAATCACGCTTTGGAGAGTAAAGTCTCCCAATCCCTTTTAATGTAGGCTGGAGTGTAAAGTCCTCCTCTTTCATTGAGTATAGACTGGAGTATGAACTCTTTCACAACATAAGTTGGAGTGTACAGTCTGCTTCATCTGTCTTGCTCTCAGGGGATGGAACAGAGTGATTGTGGAGAAGCCCTTCGGCCGTGACCTGCAGAGCTCGGAGGAGCTGTCTGCCCATCTGTCCTCCCTCTTCAGCGAGGACCAGATCTACCGCATCGACCACTACCTGGGCAAGGAGATGGTGCAGAACCTGATGGTGCTGAGGTACAGCATGGTGCTCCTCCAACTTCTCCACCCCTTTTTCCACCCCTCTACAGTGTGTGGGTCCCCATATGTGCACCTTCCTTCAGAGAGAGCACAGTGTTTGAGTGCTTGTACCAGTCTGTGTGTGTCAATTTGTCTCTCTTTTTTTGTCTTTTTCTTTATGTCCATGACTCTCATCCTTTCTCAGGTTTGGGAACAGGATTTTTGGGCCTGTCTGGAATCGGGATAGCGTGGCTTGTGTGGTCCTGACTTTTAAAGAGCCCTTTGGCACCCAGGGGCGGGGTGGCTACTTTGATGACTTCGGGATCATCCGGTGAGATTGCACCCTGTTTATGTACAACAGGGACGCATCTACTCAAGTTCAAAGACTCAAGAATCTGGTTTGGATTTACACCAGAACCTAAAAATCTGACTTATATGTGCAATTCGTAAATTACAAAAAGGCATATTTCTATAGTTAATAAAAACCCACAGTAAGGTTAGTGCTAGTGTTACTGTATGTCCCTCATATTACTGTTAATAAAGTGCATTTCCTGGATGTGTGTTTCCTTCTCTGTATATCTCCTTCTGTCAGTGATGTCATGCAGAACCACCTGCTGCAGATGCTCAGCCTGGTTGCCATGGAGAAGCCAGCCTCCACCAGCTCTGATGATGTGAGGGATGAGAAGGTAACACTGTTCAAGGTCCTCTTGTTGTGTAAAGGTGAAACTGGTTCGTTGTCAGTCACATTCACTGTGCGAGGCCTGTGATGAGGTTTGCATCTCTCATCACTGTGCCTCCTCTACAGGTAAAAGTTCTGAAGTGCATCAGTCCAGTGTCACTGTCTGATGTTGTACTGGGGCAGTATGGAGGCAATCCTGCGGGAGAGGGTGATGCCAAGCTGGGGTACCTGGATGACCCCACTGTCCCCAAAGGCTCTCACACCGCCACCTTTGCCACCGCTGTGCTGTATGTCCACAACGAGCGCTGGGATGGTGAGTGCAGCATCTTCCCCCTCTCTGTCTCACCCTCTCTCCCTAACTCCTTCTCCTTCCCTGTCTCTCCCTGCTTCGCTAACTCTCTCTTTCCCTCCCTCTCCATCTCCCCCTGTTCTAGGCCAAGGTGGCAGCTCAGTACTTAAATATACCCCTCCACACCTTCCCTCTTTAATGTTGCAGAAACTTCGAAAGGCATCTAGAGTTGTGTGAGAAATAATCATTTAAAGGGGCATGCATAAAACACTTCCAAATCATCTTTCTAAGGGCCTTTTGTTTCGTGTTTTTTAAACATCCAACGAAGTCTTCCTTGTTTTTCATTCTCAAATTCTTGACTTTTTTGAGAGAACTTTTGAAATTGGATTGATTTCAAACCCCTGTGACATCCAGCACTAGATAAGCAGTCCTGTAAATTCTCTCACTCCCTCAGTCTCTCTCTCCCTCTCTACAGGTGTGCCCTTCATCCTGCGGTGTGGCAAGGCCCTGAACGAGCGCAAGGCGGAGGTGCGGCTGCAGTTCACCGACGTGCCGGGCGATATCTTCTCAGACCAGTGCCAGCGTAATGAGTTGGTGGTGCGTGTGCAGCCCAATGAGGCCATCTACGCCAAGATGATGAGCAAGAAGCCGGGCGTCTACTTCAGCCCCGAGGAGACAGAGTTGGACCTCACCTACCACAGCCGCTACAAGGTGGGACTCCAGAGGTGCTGACAACCACACCAGTGGATCAAGAGCACAGTCATGGCAACCTCCTTTCTTTTCCACTCCCTTCAGGACGTGAAGCTCCCAGATGCGTACGAGCGGCTCATCCTTGATGTTTTCTGCGGGAGCCAGATGCACTTCGTCCGCAGGTGGGTTCCGGCTTCCCTCGCAGTCTCTGTCACACTCTCGCTTTCTCCTCACTGTGGCCACACCTTGTTTGCGTGTAAGACTGCCATGGTATCCACTGTCCAGACTAGCATGTTAAGAAGGAAGATGCAGTGTGTTTGTTGTCCCCTAGATGGTGCCTTTTTAAAACTAAGACACCTTTTCTGTCTGTGTTAGTGATGAGTTGAGGGAAGCCTGGAGGATCTTCACTCCTCTTCTTCATCAAATTGAACAAGAGAAAACTGTTCCCATTCCATACACCTACGGAAGGTGAGACCCAGAAATGTGTAAACATCATAAGGCTTAGCCCCAGCCATTTATAGAGGCAGGAGAGAAAATCTTCAGTAAAATGTTTTGACATCCATTGAAATACTTGTACAGTGCTCAGTTGAAATGTTGTTGTTGTTGTTATTATTATTATTAATAACATATTTTCACTCCTTTACCTTCTGCCCCTCTCCCACTCTTTCTGCCCAAATTCCCTTTTCCTTCTTTTGCTATTGCTTACCCTTTTCTTTGTCCATCACCTCCCTGTGTCGTTTGCTCTTTTTTGTCTCTCCTTTCCCTCACTCACCTTCTCTCTCACTTGCTCTGCCTTTCTCATTCCATCACCCTCTCTTTCTCTCATTCACTCTCATTCCCTTTCGCTTTTTCCCGCACTCCCCTTCAGTCGAGGGCCCCCTGAGGCAGATGAACTGGTGAAAAGAGTGGGATTTCGATATGAAGGCACTTACAAGTGGGTCAACCCCCACACACAGTAACGACCCACTTACACACACAGACAGACACTCATTCACTCACTCGCTCACTCACTCACTCTCACACACTCACACAACTAGGCACACACACAGATTGAGATGGGGGTGCAGTATACCCTTCATGGTAGTGGTAAGAGGTTGTTAAACACCAACAGCGCTTGAAAATGATTGCAGGAGAAGGAGGGGATGCACATTCATGTAGAGTAAACAGAGATGGACACAGTACCACAGTTCTGCAGGGAGAGGGGTTCACATGATGTCCTGCTGTGCTCTAACAGCACACATGAGGCAAAGACACATTCATCCCCCTCTTCCATCTGTGTGTACAGTTTAACAGATTGGACAGACAGGAAGAGAGAGTGAGATCTGGTTTAAACCAGTTTTACTGTAGTTGAAACTCATCTCTACAATCCCTCCATTTCCTTTACATTCCATTGCTTCCATAAAACTAAAAATTTGTACTCGTAAGAATAATAATGATCCTAATGAATGTTTGATTGTAATAAAATACATGACAAAATAACTTTTATTCTAACTAATGGCTGTTTACTTTATGAAACCAAATCAGTCTAATTATAATCATCATGATTACTGACATTGTTGCTATGGTATTTTTTGGGGGGCTGGGGGCTTGTATGGAAGATTAACTTACTGCAGCACTTTGTGTATCAATATCTACTTAGCCCTTCACAACAGCAGTGCCCAGTCACTGAACATCCTGCAGATGTTCTGTATTTTTCATTCCTTTTTTTATTTTTCTGTGTCAAGCCCATTTGTTTACTAAATTTCATTCATTCCTTAGAGACTAGCATTTTTTTTCAGGGTAAGAGGATACTGCATTACCATGGTAACCTGTATGATGTAAGAGTAGAATGTAAAAAATACTTTAGTAATCTATAACATTAGAGTCTGTGACACTACAATGTACTGTATTATATTGTAGCATACAGTTAAAGTACGAGTTAAGTTCTAGCCATGTTACACATTATAATATTGCTATACTACAGTGTGCTCATTTATATTGCAGTGTATGTCGTTATTCTTAACATGTCATAGTACAGTGTGATTGTTACCATGGTATACTCTGGTATCACTCCTCAGAAAAAAGGCTTGTGTTTACTGTCACCTTTGGTTTACGTGGAAAAGCAGGGAACAAAATGGAAAGTCTAAATACCCAATGAGAAATTATTAGTGTGTAGCTCAAAGTAGGGTATAGGAGGTTGCATATGTGTACATGTGTGCTTGTGGCAAGCTGAAAATACAGGGATAAGGGGGTGTTGTGGAGGGAGAGGAATGGCAGATGAGGGCGACAAAACACGTAATCAGATTTTTTTGCTAATTTTCTGATATCATTGTTATTCCGGACAAAAAGAGAATTTCAGAAAATCAAACACCTTCCAATGCATGAACCAATCCAGCCAACAGCCATCTGGAATCAGAAATGAAAAAGTACACCCAATACTGATTGGACCGACCTCTCCCAGGCCATCCTGACCCTGTGTCTGCGGCTTTCACTCACAGGTACACTGTGTAACTGTGGGAGGCTTGTGCCTGCACACCTGGGACATGCTGCACAGAGGCTCAGTTCCCCCCAGCAGCAGGCCAGCTTTTTGGGGCTTGCATTAGTGAGAGAGAGAGATACATACATATACCTTGTACTTGCATTTAATGTTGTGTGCATGTAGTGGGTTACTTTATTTTGCTGATATGTTTGGATTATGGTTTTTATGGGGTGGATTTATATTATGTATGGATTTGACATTTTTATTTCATTCATGTTAGTTTTGCACATCTGTAGCTTCTGATGGACTTTGAAAATTTTGAAAGGTGAAGACTTCAAAAAATTGTAAAGGGGGAAATTTTCTTCACATTCAGTAAGACATCACTTTTGCCCAATCCCATTTCTATTTTATACCCCTTCGCCTACCCCTACCCCTTGTCCCTCCAAACGGAGTGGCAAGGGGTAGGGGTGAAAATATTCCTCTAAGAAATGAGACACCACTCTATACCAGTAGACGTCATCATACATCGTCGCTCTAGCTGCTACGCAAACAGATGCGACGAGTGTTTGACTTCCAAGATGCCGTCGTCAGCCTTGATCATTTCAATTGCCTGGGTTATAGGCATATTTTTGCGTTTGTCTGCAGCAAGGTGAACAAATCTTTATTAATGCCGAAAATACATTTATGGATGTCTTTGGTAGCTTGCGTAGTCATGTTGCCGGTGAACGCGGTGTATTCTGGGAAATTTCTTCTACCCCTTCGTTTGAAGTGTGGTCCTGGAAAATCTTCGCTGGAAGGGGTGTGTAGCCCTTCCCCTTACCCCTTCCCCTCGATCCAAAAGAGAATCGGGATACCCCTACCCCTCACGTGAACGTGCAAAACTGAGGGGTAGAAATGGGATTGGGCTTTTCTGCTGCTTATTGCCAAGGTGTGATAGGTGTGATCTTTTTTTCTGTCTGTGCATAGTTGAATGAATATTGCAGTGGTTAATCTGTGACTGAAAACAGGTGTGTTCCCCTCACTCAACATGGATGGTATCCCCAAAGTGCAATATCTTCTTTTTACCACTAGATGGCACCTATGAGAACACTCTGGAAAGTTGGGAAGGATAGAGATCTATGTTCCTATCTTTCCATTGAAACAGGAGGATTTTCAGTTCATTGTGTAACAGAGTTGAAATGTGACTTCAGCTCAGCTAATCATTGTGAATTGTCTTTAAATGTTAGTGTTCTGCAGAACATCTTACCATACTATTATCCTTGACTCAGTATGGTATTAAACAGCAGTCTATAGTTAAAAGTTTTTTTATTGAGAGCATTTAATCATCTGATAAATGTTTTCTTTTGACCAATTTCCAATATTGTATCATCATTCTTTTACCCTGCCTCGAACCAGTGAGGTCTCTGGTGACTGTATCAGGTGTGTAGAACATATCTTCCCTTGCACTTCCCGTTTCCTCCTGTGCATGGTCGGGTTCCTGCCCCATCCTCGATGCCTCTCGCAAACAGACGCACCAGCTGGCCATGCACCCTGAGAAGACAGTCAGCCAGGTGAGGGGAGGCCATCCTGAGCTCACTGACAGGGCAAATGCAAACTGATGGAGAGGGCCAACTCCATGAACGAACACAGTGGCAGACATGAACATGGGAACAGGCAGGCTCATGGCACACTGTAGCTCAGATGGTTGACGCTGGATAATCACTGCAGCTATCCCCTCAAATGGGCCGTTTACTGTCAAATAACACATTACACATTTACACCATGCATCACACCTACAATTGCTCTCAATACCTCAGTCTGTACCAGTGTGATTTCAACAAGAATAACCAGGTGTTTGTTAGTATAACAGCAATAACTCCCAGCAGCATTGGCTGCATAACTCTGTAGATCAGAAAAAACTGTGTGATTATGATATGCATCTCTTAATTTCAGGAGGAGACACACATGGTGCACTGGGTTGTGTAGCTGATAAATGTTCCCAGGTGGATGGAAATGCTGTATACATAACTACATGAAAAGATATGTTCAGAGTTCAATTAAAACAAGATCGGCATGAAATGATGTAGAGATGCTGTGGGGATGGAAGCAGATATACAGAGATTTGGGGTATGAAAACAGGAGAGAGGTACAGAGACAGCTGTACAGAGATGCTGCCCACCTGCATAGGATCTTGGCGTAGGGCAGGATCTCTCCATCACAGTTCCACACAGAGACAGAGGGGGCCCTACTGCAGCACGGCACACACAGGAAGTCCCTCTTCTTATGGTTGGTGATCCCTCGCTCCTTCCCTCCACCCGTGAGGTGCTGCCGTGAGATGCTCCTGCAAGCGCCTCCTCCCCTTTCTCCCTCGCACTCAGCCTTGCAGTCTCCTGCCTCTGTCACTTTCTCTCCCTCTTCCTCTCCCTCGCTCTCCTCCTCCCCAGGTGGAAGAGAGAATCGTACTGCCCTGACGCGATGGACTTCCACAAAGGGCAGATCAAACTGGGAAAAGCAGAGAATTAAGCATTTAACAGCAGTGATTTCTTACATTCAGATGCAGGTACATACCCACATTCATACATATATGTTTTAATAACAGCCATCCATACAGCTGGATGTTTGTTGAAGTTCAGTTACAAGTTCAGTTCCGTAAATGTTACTCCTTTATACTGATTATTAAATGATTGTCTGCCAAAGAGTATGTTTCACTAAGTTAAGTCTGGGAAGCACTGCTGATTAATTGTTTATATTCAGACACAGGACACCTGTAGTTGAGCCTGAGTCAGTTTTTAGTAGGGATGTTACGATATATCTAATTTCGCAATATCACAATAAAAAAAAATATCTCAATACCGTCATGGGACTGTGACGAAATCTACCAGGATATTACTTGGTTATTTCACTAGTATAGCTGCGTTCTCCTCTCTCTCCTTGTCGAAAATTGCATTGCCAAAGACTACTCAGAGCCTAGATCTTACTTGGAGCCTAGATCTTATTCTAGGTGCACGTTTTGTTCTCTTGCAGCCAATGGCTTTATCAACGAGCTCCCCACATCATACTACCTGCACAATGAAATCTCCTCTAGTTTATGTTCAAACCCTAGCTCAACTGAAATTAACCTACTCGCAGACAGTATTGACTCTTCTTTGCGTAAAACTCTGGATGCCGTTGCTCCCCTCAAAAGGAAGAAAATCACAGACAAGAAGCTAGCACCTTGGTATAACAACAATACTCATGCTCTCAAACAAGCTACGCGAAAACTCGAAAGAAAATGGCGCTCCACCAAATTACAGGTTTTTCTCCTGGCGTGGAAGGAAAGTCTCCTAACCTACAAGCATGCCCTCACAGCTACCAGATCCAAATATTTCTCTACCCTTATTGAGAGAAATAAGGACAATCCTAGGTACCTGTTTAGTACTATCGCCAGATTAACCAAGAGTCCTGTACCAGCAATTTATAGTAGCAATGACTTCATGAACTTCTTTGATAGTAAAATCATAAAGATAAGAGACACAATACAAAAATTCTCATCGACTTCTGCCTCCTGCCTGGCCAGTCCCTCCCAGATTATGTTGGTATGTCTATCAGGCCCGCTTCACGCTTTGACTCTTTTATACCCATTGAATTTAGCGACTTTTCTTCTTTTATCAATTCATCTAATAACTCTACCAGCCAACTTGACCCCATACCAACTGGCTTCCTAAAACAGCTACTGCCTGCAATTGGCACACCGCTATTAAATCTTATCAACGCCTCCCTTACGTCTGGACACGTACCTCACCCCTTTAAAGTAGCAGTTATCAAGCTTATTCTGAAAAAGCCCAATCTTGATCCCAATGACCTGTCAAACTATAGGCCCATCTCGAACCTTCCATTCCTCTCAAAAATTCTGGAAAAAAGCAGTATCAAAGCAACTGTGCATTTTTACACTCTAACATTTTGGAAGTTTTTCAGTCTGGTTTTAGACCTCACCACAATATGGAAACCGCTCTCCTGAAAGCGCTCAACGACCTTCTACCCTCCTGTGACAATGGCTGTATCTCTCTTCTTGTGCTACTAGACCTAAGTGCAGCCTTTGATACCATCGATCATCGTATCCTCCTCGACCGCCTCGAAAACCTGGTTGGCATAAGCGGACAGGCCCTATCTTGGTTTAGGTCTTATCTATCAGAACAATATCAGTTTGTCTCCATTAACAACGAATCTTCCACTCGTTCCAGGGTAAGATATGGTATACCTCAAGGATCTGTGCCTGAGCCTTTGCTCTTCTCATTATACATGTTGCCTCTTGGCGATATCATCCGTAAACATGACATTAATTTCCACTGTTACGCGGATGACACTCAGTTATACATATCAGTCAAACCCGTTGTCCCTCTGAATATATCAAACATGGAGGCCTGCCTTACAGATGTAAAAAAATTGGATGGCCCGAAACTTTCTCCTCCTCAACCCGGACAAAACCGAAATATTGGTCATAGGCCAAAATTCAATCAGGAGCAAATTTACTCATTTTACACCGGACCTTGATGATGTCTCCCTTGCCCCAAGTGCAGCCATCAAAGACCTTGGTGTTTAGACTAGACTAGACTACTGATTAGACTACTGTAATGCCCTCTTGTCAGGATGTGCAAATGTCTCATTAAAACCCCTTCAGCTGGTACAAAATGCAGCTGCTCGAATCTTAACTAAAACTAAATGCTACCCATTGGCTACCTATTAAATACCGGATCATTTTTAAAACACTCTTACTCACATTTAAGGCTTTAAATGGGCTTGCCCATTTAAGGACCTTCTTCACCCATATCTTCTGCAGAGAGCCCTTCGTTCCCAAAATGCCGGGCTTCTCATCATTCCAAGAGTGGGCAAAACTACTGTAGGCGGTAGAGCCTTTTCCTATCAAGCCCTTCTCCAGTGGAACAGCTTACCCACCGAGATTCGGGCAACAGACTCTCTCCACCTTTAATTCTAGGCTCAAAACATATCTATATAGTAAATCCTTCAGCTAAGGGACATGGCCTGGTGCTGGCGTGGATCATAGAGTCTCTGGTGGACTAAGTGGTCATTGCTTTCATGGACTCTGTGCCATGATCTGGTGTTGACTGTCTTAGGGTCGCCCTCATGACTATGCCGGTCCCTTGCCTCCTGTCCCCTAGGTATGCTGCCATAATGTTAGCCTGCCGGGGTTTTTTCCTTGTTGCACACTGGCACCTTTTTCACTGCCCCTCCTCTCCTGCCTCTCTATTCTACATCCCTGCCATTCTTATCATCCACTAATCACTGTTTTCTGTTTGCTTCCTATCCCTGCTCCAGGCTCCTGTCCGGAGCTGTAGCCCAGGCGTCTCATCCCGTTTTCCAGTCCTGCTACCTCGCTGCCCTGCCCATCAAAGCCAACTGCGTTCCAAGAACCTGACATCCTAGGAGACATTCTTATAATCACTCTGCTGTTAATTACTATTGTCTATCAATCTTAAATGTCTTAAATTACATTGTATAACTTGTCTTTAACTCTATCTGCCCAGTACCGGCCAGAAGCCACTGTTCCTTGCCACTGTTGCCTTAGGCTTGCTCTCAGGGGCTCTCAGGCCTGGGAACATTGTAAAGCTGCTTTGTGACAACTTGTGTTGTAAAAAGCGCTCTACAAATAAAAATGAATTGAATTGAATTGAAAGACAATTCATGCCAATTTTTGCACATGCTTAGGTCATGGCTGGCTACTTTTATTTTTATTAAAGAAGGAAAGCAGAAACGCTTTAAGTTAAAAAGGAAAAAAAAATTATATGAATAAAAAATGCTGATTTTTTTTAATTTAATAAAGGACATTTTTTCTTCATTTTTTTTCATTTTTTAATACCACAATATCATATCATGGACTTTTTATCATGGTATTATTGTACCGTGAGTTTTTGGTATCATTACATACCTAGTTTCTAGTTTGTAAAGGTTTTGAGGACAAAATAGCTGTACTTGGCTCTGTGTGCTGGTGTGTGTAGTCTCTTTCCTGTGTGTTGTTGTAAGCATACCTGGTCCTCCGTTGTGGTGTGCCTGTGCAGGTAGGTGAGGAAGCCCAGGGGATGGGTGTCCCGGACCAGGATTAGGTCGCCTGTCCCATCAGCCAGGTGTGCTGAGGGGGAGAGGCCCAGGGGACTGCGGGGGCAAGAGCTGGACATGCAGGTGAGAGAGACACACCTGAACCTGCCCTCTGTGCTCACCCACTCACCTGGACAGGGACAGTGGAGACGGGAGGGAGGAGAGCATTGTCATTGTTTTACATAAATACAGACTGTATAGCCTGCATCTTATGTTCTTGAGAGTAGGGAAGAGGAATCTAGGAATCTCCTTAGTGAAGAAGGCTCAGCAGCGGCTGCACTTCCTGCGTGTCCTCAGGAAGAACAACCTGGACAAGAAGCTGCTGCTGGCCTTCTATCACTCCCCTGTGGAGAGCATATTAACATACTCTCTGGGGGTGTGGTACGCAGGCTCCACAGCTGAGGACAGGAAGGCTGTGCGGAGGGTTATTAACACCGCCCAAAAAATTATCGGCTGCCCTCTGCCCACCCTGGACGACATATCCAGATCCCGCTGCCTCAGTAAAATTATCATCACAGGAGACTCCTCACATCCCGCCTATCACCTGTTTGACCTGTTGCCCTCCGGACGGTGCTTCAGGTCAGTCAAGTCCCACACCACCAGACTAACAAATAGCTTCTTCCCCTGGGCCATACGGACTGCAAACAAACACTGACACCCCCCCCTCAACCCTCTACCTCAATACAACTGTGCAATTCCACTGTGCACTTTAAGTAGTTTTTAAAAAGGCCATATTAACGCACAAGCTTTTCTTTATATTTCTTTTCATTTACAATGTGTCTTCTTTTTTATAATTTGTAAATTTGTATTTTATTGTATATTTTGTATATTTTTTCTCCTGTGTCACGTGCCTTATTTGTACTGTTCTTTGTTTACATAAATGTTCCTCAGTGCGCTGCTGTTGCAGACCACCCACAATTTCGTTGCACCCCCACCGTGCAATGACAATAAAGTCTATTCTGATTCTGATTCTGATTCTAAAATGGAAGGTGAGGGGGATGGGCAGTGGGAGGGGCAAATTAGAGGGGTGGAGGAGGAGGTAGTGAGGAGATATGGGGTACTAGGAGGAACTAGTAGTTAGGGGCAAAGCAGGCAATTGTTTAGGAGAGGGCCAAATGAGAGGGGAGGAGGGGCAGTGAGATTAGGAACTGGAGAACAGTGGAAGGGACACAGAAGCAATGTAGGAATGGGAGATTGAGGGACATTACAAGTAGCACTACCCCCTAATAGTCAACTAAACGTTAGTCGATGAGAAGAGTCTTAGTCAACCAAGTTTTCAGTAGTCAGTTAGTCACAGAAAAAAAACCCCTCAAACTCCATTCGGGAGCTGCGCCTTGTTGTTAAAAAGTTATTAGACTATGTCGGGCAGGAAATCATTCATGATTCATTCAAATCATGAAGTGTGGGATCATTTCAAGCGTGTAAAGGATGACCCCAAGAATGTGACATGCAAACTGTGCATGCAAAGATTCTCGACCTCAAACATGACTTATCATCTGAAACATGTAGGGGAAAGCCGGTACAAAACTAACACGGGACGAAAGTCGCACAGCGATTTTCTCCGAGCCCATACAAGTCTGATAGGCCTGACTACGGCAGCATGTAGCCTACAGCATGCAACACTTACCAGAACCCCGAAAAATTGCGTGGATACATCATGGAAAGTAAATTCGCTGAAGCGGTCTTTTTTTTTTTTTTTTGAATGACAAGTTGTGTCTATTGTTTCATGTGTCGTCATGATCATTTGACAGATTAATTAGTACTTGAATACATCCTGAAGTTTGCCATATCAGAGTTTCTCAGTTTAGAAGCAAGTCAGGTTTAACTGTCAGGAGTCATTGTCGGGATGATTGTAACAGTTGTTACTTTCGTCCCTCTACAATAACAACTATACGGATTATATTATTATAGTGAAGTCATTCCACATTTGTACAGATAGAACATTTGATAGAACACACACGTGAGTTGTTGATCACAATGAAAATTAGTTTTTGTCTGTAACGTCATTGTTTAAAATGACGTTTATCTGAAAAGTGTTACTTCCATCCTGGCTCTCCCCTAAGTAGCCTAACGTTATTATGCCTTTCATACGTAACTTATTTTTATTCAATGTAGCGTGCTGTTACCATGGTTCGTTATGTTTTCATTAGCGTTATTAAGCTTCTCATAGTTTACAGTTAGCATTTGCTATATTTTAGCAAATCACTGTTTCTTCAAAGCTAAAATTGGCAAGAATTTTTTCCAATCTAGTGTTCTAATCGCACCGGTTTTAGCATATGTGCTAAACGGCTAATCACACCGGTGTGACCGTACGCACAAAAGGGTTATTCCAGTAGGCTAAATAATTAATGGCCTAATTAAAATTAACGAATTGCAAAATTCAGGCTATATGGAGATAAATAAATATATTGTCATATGCGCTATTAGGTTTATCCAAGTGTTCGTGGGGACTGGGAAAGCTAAATTACCTCGCTTACTGCATGTTTAACTTCATGTTCTGTTTTTATTTATTTGTTTTGTAAGACATTGTGTTGGTGTTACAAGTTCATAAGTTGTATTATGTTATACTGTGAAATAAATTAACAAAATGTTCAGTCTCCTCGCTGGTTGTTCCGACACATTCAGAATCATTACCACTTTTGCCATTAGCATTGACGGCTCGCTTCATGCAAGCGCTTGTAAAATTTATATTTTAAAGGCTCATTATTACGGTTTTGTATTTCTCTGTAACGTAGCAAAGTGTTAACAATGTTACTTATAACATTCTTCCTCAGCCCCGGAACTCAAACCATTTTCTGATGTCCCAAAAAAATATATTTAAATAATTAAATTAATGTCATAAAGTGTGACGACCAGTCGACTAATGGCTTGAACTAACAACTAATAGTCGACTAGGAAAATCGGGGGCAGCCCTAATTACAAGGCATTAAGACTTCACTGATATGATGAGGAAACAGCAACTTGTTCCCCTGAGAAGCCATGGCTGGAGGAGGTGAAATCATGAGCCAGTATAGTGCCTCACCCTCTGACTGACTGCTGTCCTGGCTGTACTGGGAGCTGGAGAGGGAGCTGGAGAGGGAGCTGGAGTCTGACTGAGGGAAGAGTCTCTCTGTACTCTCCGAACACACATGGCACCTAGAATTAACACAAATCTCACCTCATCATAGTGTTTCACAAGCCATTTATCATTACATCACTTAGCAAAAAAAAAAACATAACCACAGACATGTTCATTACCATACAATTAACATCTACACCTCCTGCCTTCATTTCATTCCTGATCTGAAGTGTGTGTGTGTCTGTCCCTTCTTTTCCTCATCCACATGTGTATCTGTGGGTGGTGTTAAGAGTGTGTGTACATAAGAGTGTATGCACATTTAACAATGCCACAGCAGTCACTGATTTGGGCTAGGTTAACCTTCCTAAGTTAAAAGTGTCCTTCCTGTTGAATTTTTGTTTTACCTCTCACCACAAGGGGGGCAATCTTATTGACCCCTTGTCATTCTCTTAAGAAATCTTATTCAGTTATTCACTTATAACTTATGCAGGCTGGTGTGCATTATGTTGCTGTAATGCTGGTGCTCACCCTGAGAGGCAGCGCGTGTTATCCCGGGGGCTGGAGAGCTGGGGGTCTGCGGGCAGGAAGTGCACCATTCCAGCATAACTCCTGTTACTCAGGTAGACCAGACAGCCTACACAGACAGCGTGAGAGCACTTACTACACTTCCTTATTTTACTGTGTTAGTTTTCATTTACCATCATACCATAAATAACTATTAAATAACTATTTTTAACTTTTTATTGCTTTCTGTTGTTCTAGTTATGTACACGCTGTGGCAACTTGATTGTTATGCCAATAAAGTTATTCTCTCTGCTACACAGTTGCCCAGCTTGGTGTAATTGTTGTCATTTCTCTGTCCACTTTTTACCCCTCTAGCTCAGACCTCCATTCAGCACCCACGGACAAACCCAACAGACCCCCCAGAAGTCATTTTAAGAACATCACTCTTCTATGAACACAATGTGGCACTTGCAGCCACTGTAAACAGCCTGTCACAGACAAGCTTTGGTTTGAGAGCTGTGTTGTAGTGCAATTCAACAGAGAAGCACTTTACTTTGATGGTGCTGACCTGAAAAATCATATCTGAGAGGCCCCATCCAGCGATGCCTCTCACTTTCAGCTAATACATCACCATAGAAACCATAACCCACGAGAGAAACGGAGTAGCGAACAAGTTTGTTGAGGTGATGGACAGAACACACGTCTAATGGCTGTGAGTCTCCTGAAACCGAAGCATGGAGAAGAAGAGATCAGCTCATTTCTTCAAACCCTTAGCAGCAGATCCAGTATGTCAATGTTTGCAGTATACACCAGTGTTTCAGTATATAGTAATATTAGCAATAAAAAGGTTGTACAGAAGCAGTATGGGCCAGCATCTCAGGATGCAGGAATAAGTCTGATATCAGAAACATGGCATTTAAAAATACCTATGATGATGTGGAGAGTAGAGGTAACAGGGTCGTTTACACCCACAGTGGCGAAACACACACAGTCAGTCGAGCCTGCAGTATATACACAAATACACTAAGATGATGTTTTCAGTCATGAGTCTCCAAAAAGACCACTAAAATAAAAACATATCTTGTACATCGTTTGTGCATGTTTGAGACACATATCTCAAACACAATCATGATGGCAGTGAAATAATCACTCTCTGACCTGCTGGAATAATACCAATGTGCAGGTTACATGGCTGTAAGGTCACAGCAGGGTCATGTTCCGATAGCCCCGCCTCCTGCTGTGTTCGTCCAATCACACCATGCAGAAGCTCACTGAACATTCCATCCCCACCCACACACACCACCCTGAGTGACAGCAAGTGAGACAGAGGGAGAGACATGGAAAGGAAGAGGAAGAATTGCAAGTTTATATTAAGGCCATTAATTAATCAATATTATCATTATCATGTCTGTCATCACTCATTCCTTACAAAGAACAACTCAACAAATGCATTTTTGTGCTATTAAGCATCCATCAATCATTTATAAGGGTTGAGTAGTACTTTAGGACATGCACTGAAAAACAAATAATGTTAATAACATTAGTAATTGTTAACCGTTCTTTACTAATGGTTAATTGACACATCAGATGCATTTTTATTACAACATGAAGGTTCTGAAACTACTAATTTTAGATGTGATTAATTGGTTTATTGATTACAATTAGAGAAAAAATAACCTGATTAGCCTGACAAGCCTGACTAGCCTGAATGTCTTGAAAACTGTTCCGTCATGCCTGGTTTCAGGAAATATGGCAATAAGCAGTGTAAACCCTTGTTTCGTTCAGCCATGTGCATTCATACATCCGAGCATACATTCTTTCTCTCTGAGATGTTCTCTGTGAGAGGAGTCACCTGCCTGACACTGGTTTCATGTCAAATATTGTGTGACTCAAACAAATACAGAATGTTTTTTGTATCATATCCACTGCCCAAAGCCCAGATACAGGTGTGAGCTGAAATTCCCCCCCCTCCACTCACCCATCGAACCCAGCCAGGTCGTTCTTTAGAATGTGATCTCTAGCTTGGTTCGCTCTGTCAGTCACTGAGGAGAGAAAAGGGGGGGGGGGGGGGTTGGACACTGAGCAATATAGCACACTGTCATTTCCAGGTAAATGTAAAAAGGTTCAGGGACACAGTGAACTTGCACAGCTACTAGTTCTCTGTTTAATTCCCTTCAATTCACTTTGATTAAAAGCATGCTTTACTGACATAACCAATAACAACAAGAATGGAAATAAATGAATTACTTACTGAAAAAGACAATGCATGATAAACAGAAAGGTATGTTGATTATTTTTATTTATGTGAGGAATTTTTGTTAAAGTTTTGTCTCTGCCTTGTATCTCTGACATTGTAGAGAGCCAATCTGTCATTTTGTCTCGGGTCCTCACATCAGTCTAGTTTTCTTTGCACTTTTATTTAACAGCTCAAATGTTCTAAAGAATTTTGGGCATTTTAATATTTTGGTTTGTTCTTCTCTCTTCTCCTCTCTCTGTGTTTCTTACCTACAACATGAGCACTGATTCCAGCCAGCTCAAAGAGTGGAGCCACCAGAGACTGATAGATCTGTCTCCCTCTTTGCTTCCCACTGAACGGATTGATGAAGACCAGCAGCCTGTGTGGGCGAGAGGCACCTGAAGGAAGAAGGGAAGTGAGAGGAGTGAAGTGGGGGAGAAAAGCATGAGACGAAAAAGTTTCAATATAAAATAAAAGCCTGGCATGATGGATTCGGGGAAGAAGCATGCATGCCTCAAACAATATTTACCATACAAACATGTCTGAACTATAAATATTTGTAGAAGCAAAATCATGTGTGGGCTCCTCCACTGGCTGTGAGTTTTAAACTGATCATTTGATCAAAAAGGAAACTCATTAAAATCTATAACAGTAAGAAACAGCTGTACACCCCAACTCTGTGCAGAACATCTACACAAATCATCACCAGGCTGCAGGGACTTTCTCACCATGCTTGCGAAGCGCGGTTCTCAGCTGCCTAACCCAGTGGTCACGGAGGTCTTGGCTGTTGCAGCAGAACTGGGGTCGGCCCACGGTCCACAGTCCAGTGGAACCACGCCCACCACGGCTGCGTTTTACAGTGAACACTGGGGTGTAAAGAGGAAACAGTGTTCAATGCAAAGGGAGAAGGTACTCACTGAATGGAGCCAGCCTTGTTAATGCTTACATTCACTTATAAATTCATTTACACTCATTAGGCAGACACCCTTAATAGCACACAGCACAATATGTATATTGATGTCATAGGAACAGCTCTCGGAAATGTCAGTTATGCATTTGAATAAAAGTGACTGAAAGTCACAGTATGTCAAATAGTGTCACAGAAAAAATACACATGGTCTTGCACACGTCTAGACAAAAGTACTCCAATAAAGTCAATGCATTACTCCTAGAAAAGGGGAAAGCTGGGGTTAGGGGAACCAAAGATACAGACAAAAGTAGGACTGAAATCTGAGCCACAAGATGACTAGCACTAGTAATACAGCAAGTAATAATTTTGGACTTTTTACAGCTAAGTTTATTACCACATCTTATTTGTAAGTGTGTACAGGTATTCTGGTGGCCTATACATATGAAAATGTGCATAGGGAAATTGCATATGAATTTCAACTTTAAAAATGTTACATAACTTCTACACCCTGTATGAAGTTCACCTTGTTTGACCAGAGTATTTATACAGTATAAATTGAGTATACATTTATGTATACAATTACAATGTGAATTGCAAGAGCATGTATATTTACTAAAGGCTCCATAAGGGTACTGAATGAAAGCATGTAATCTGCATTAAGATTGTGTTACAATAGGACAACTATTTTCTGTTGCGAATACAGTAAATTGCAATAAGGCATGTTTGCAATAAGAGTGATGTCTGCCCCCTGCAGTAAGACTGAGACCTGTCCTTACACTGGCCAATAGATCCAAGTCTGTGGAGCTAAATGCTCCTCTGACAGGTTATAATCCCAGTGTTCTAGTCACAAAGGTCAAAGATCAGACAATTACTGCCCTTTAATAGGTACCTTGGGTTGTATAGAGCATTTATAAATCAGCCTTTTACCCACAGTTAACCTACCTGACATGGCCAACAAAACACTCTCCATGATGCATTTAAAGCAATGTTGCATCAATTTCTGTAGCGAGTAGTCAGGGACCTCTCTGTAAGGTCAGTCAGTTATTGTTTCTGTGTTTTATATCTAGTCTGCACCTGCAGAGTTAGTGTTTCTGCAGATTGTGTAGACACTGAGAATGGAATGCTGTGTTGTGTTGAAGTATAACTTACCAGTGAAGTGTCTTTCTGTTTCCTCCGCCTTCCTCTGTGGCAGAATCTCCACCCTGCCCTCCTCTACCCCAATAAGTTCTGACAGGGGCACTGAAACTAGAAAGCACCAAAAATTACAAACTCTGATGCTAAAAGAAACACTCAAATCCCCTGAGAGTCAACTCTGACAAAGTCACTGAAACTAAAATCCAACAGTTACTTCTCAGTCAAATCCAGCACAGGCATTGAAACTACACAATGGACAAAAATGAAAGGATTACTGCATCTTAGCAATCAAAATAAAATGCTACAGTTTTTAAAAAAGTGAAGAATATAATTGGTGCAGCATCTATTTCACATATAGTTTTATATTCAAATCAAAAATATTTCATGCATGGTGGTGGAATTGGTGGTGGTGGTGTGTGTGTGTGTGGGGGGGGGGGGGGGGGGGCGGGGTAGGAAAGTGTTGGGTGTGTCATTCATGCTTTTGTTTTGAATGTGTCAGAGTCTGAGCTGTGTGACATGTTGGTTTAGTTTGACAGGTTCCTTGTGTGTAAATGTATGACAGGAATGCTACTGAGCGCAGTTGAGCACATAAATAGGTACCCCATTCCCATAAATATATTTAAGGTGTTTCTATAATGTAGCTTTCTTCACCAGAATTGTCAAAGCTGTGACCAGATATTGATTTTGTTACTGGGAGATTTCATACGTTAAGAATGCTGTCCAAGTCGTTCTCTGTCAGACACGTTGTCAGCTTTCTGTTGGCTGCATGGCATATAAGTATTCACGCCAACATGTCCGGTAAGCTGAACATGCCTTTGCATTGTAAGACAAACTGATTGAAGATGTGCAGTATAGATCGTTCAAATCGGTAATAAAAAAGTGATTCCATAGAGATAAATTCTTTTAGTGTTGACTTATCTGAGCCACAAAGAGAAACGACAGGGTTCAACTAATTCAAGAGCACATTTCAGTAACCATAATAAAACACTTCATTTCTCAAGAGTTTTAAATGATGCGTGTAAAAAGTTTTAACGGGAAAGCAAAACACAAAACCTTGGACATGACTGCTACAGGGGACAATGGAGCTGAAACAAAAGTAATAAGGAGTTACGAAAAGACGTGTTGGACAGCACAAACAACTAAACCTATGGATCGTACTCTAAAAACAAAATGCAATAAACAAATGGATGTGATGTCTCACCTGCTTTCCTGTCCCGGTTCTTCTTATCAATCTCAGTCCAGCTGAAATAAAGTTCATTGAGGACTGCCCGGTACTGTTTCTTCCCGACCCACAGGTCTGACTCAAACCATTCTGAGTCCATTTCCATAGCGTCAATATGGGAAAATCTAACTTGATGTTTTGATACGCATAGTGTACAGTAATAATTTATGCTAATGTCAACATAAAACAGTTTACAACATACTTCATCACATTTTTATGAAACCATTTTCAATATACAACCGACTGTTTTCTACAAAAAATAAATATACTAGAACATTTCAATAGTTCCAACGCAAGCTACTTTTACGGAACACGTAGCCAGGCAGAAAGCAACAAACTAAACTAACAATATGCGATACAATCCAAATCATTAAGAAAAAAAACTTAAACCCGTGAAATTAATAGCTGTATTTTCATCTTTTCATTTTTTACCGTTTCCCTATACCTTCCGCTCACCTGTTCTAACCACCTGGCTCTGCGAGGGAAATGGGTGGCTGATCTAAAAATGATCTAAAAATATTTCCTACTTTCGCTCACTTGCCTTTATGCTCATCTGCATATCCTGTACCGGAGTACTGGATTCTGATTGGGTATGGCAGGTTGCATAGCCTATCTGTTGTGTTCTCTTTCCATTTTTTCCTCTTTTGTCTTTGTTGTCTGTTTGTAATTTGGATACGGGCGTGGCCAGCTGCAAGGTCTATTAGGCCTACTGGCTGCTTCCGTTCGCCCATTGTGCTCTCAGCGATGGTACGAGGAAACTGACATCGAAAAAGACGTCAGGTTGAAAAGCAATGGTTCGTCAGCTCAGCCCAAATAATCGGCAAAATTAAAACGTTTCTGGGGACCAACTCTTTTTTCAATTCAATTCAATGTATTTATTTGTATAGCGCTTTTTACAACACAAGTTGTCACAAAGCAGCTACATTGTTACCAGTCCCCCTGAGAGAAAGCCTAAGGCAACAGCGGCAAGGACAAACTCCCTAACTGACAGGAAGAAACCTTGAGCAGAACCCAGCTCAGAGGGGGAGCCCATCTGCTTCTGGCCGGCATTGGGCAGATAGAATTACGGAGAATACTGAAGTTGTATAACGTAAATAAGACAATTTAATTACAGTATATAGACAATAGTATTAATACAACAGAGTAATAATCAAATGTAATCCTGGAATGCCTGGTTCTTGGCACACAGTTGACAGATAGGACAGCGAGGTAGCTGAACTAAAAGTCGGGATGTGGTGCTTGAGCTACAGCTCCAGGCAGGAGAAGTGGCAGGAATGAAAAACAAAGGCAAGGGAGGAGTGGGGGGGGGGGGGGGGGGGGCAGAGAAGCCTGTGTGCAATAAGGAAAAATCCCAGCAGATAAACACCATGACAGCATACCTAGGGCAGTTCAAATGATCAACTCGTTATGAACTCCTGAAGCTGCCTAATTACAAACTGATCATTTGAATCAGCTGTGTTGGAGCAGGGAGAGATCTAAAACATGCAGGGCAAGGGGTCCTCTAGGAGAGGTTTGAGAAACACTGACCTAGGGGATGAGAGGCAAGGTGCCAGCACAATCATGCGGGTGACCCTAAGGCAGTCAACACCAGACCACCGCCAGATCAGCTGAACACAGAGTCACCAGGCCATGATGTAGTAACAACAATGACCACTTAGTCCACCAGAGACTCTACCATCCATGCCAACGCCAAGCTGTGTCCCTCAACTAAAATATTTGATATGAAGGTGAGTTTTTAGCCTAGAAATAAAGGTGGAGAGAGAGTCCTGCGCTTTGGGAACATAGAGCTTGTTGTGGAAAATATGGGTGAAGAAGGTCTTTAAGATAGGGAGGGGAAAGCCCATTTAAAGCTTTAAATGTAATTAGAAGCATTTTGAAATCAATGCGGTATTTGATAAGTATACTGTAAAAAATATCCGTGAAATTAACAGTGAAGTGCTGTAAAATCATGACATCAAAACAGTGTAAATAGAAAAACAATGAAGCAGTGTTTAATTTACAGTATACTATTGTAAAATACTGAACCAAACACAACTGTTAATTTTAAGGTAAGAATATGTTAAAAGAATCATATTTCTTCGCTTTCATTGCCCACGTTTGTTTGGGTTCGGTAGGGTGCCACCGTTGAATGGGTTTTGTTGCTATTTGTTACGGAGGACAAAAAATGACATAAGCATAAATAAATAAATGCAGAAATAAAAGAAAAATAAATACATTTTGGTAATGAAAAAAATTCTATTTCTGTATTTACATTTTTTTTCTGTTTTTCTACATTTCTACATTTATTTATTTCTGTATTTCCGCGTCCGTATGTTAATTAAGTGGGTGGTTCTATACCTCAGTCTAAAGCCGGATTGGTCAGCTGGGCGAACCAGACAGAAGCAAACGATTCCTATCAGATCTACGTTACACAAGCTAACCTTGGTACTAACTCCACGCAATGGCTCGTACAAGACTTTCCATCAATAACTCAGGGCTACATTAAAACTAAAACTAGCTGTCGACAACTCAGTTTAGCTAAGCGGCTAGTAGTGAGCTAATGGCAAACCTCCCGGATATGCACTGACGTCACTTTCCCACCGGAATACGTCTCCTCAGTCGGACTGCAACATGGCTGCATTTAGTAGGGGAAGTTGCAAAGCCGGGAGTAAAACAAACGACTATCTGGCTAAATTAAAGGCAGTTGGACTCGACAGTGATGCTTACAACTTACCAAAGAACCAGTAGTCCATGGATAGTGACATGTGACCAGGAATCGGGGTTTCCTGACATTTATAGATAGCCTACCTGATTTCGACGCCGGGGAAATACACAAAGCAAGGCCTGAAGGCATACAAAAGCCACGCTTAACGTGGCTTAATGTTCCAAAACTGCGATCAATGATCACCAAATTTCTCTTGGACATCTCTTGTCAGAAACACTTCCTCCTTTCAGAAACATGTCCTCCTGTCAAAAAATCAAAACCGAAATCCTAGGAGTATGGTCGTTCTCACGTTAAGCGTTTTCCTCTCCATTGATGCCCATTATAAGGAAAAAAGCTTAACGTGGCTTAATGTCTCAAAACAACGATCAGTGATCACCAAATTTGTCTGACATCTCACGTCATAAAAACTGTCTTCTATCAAAAAAGCTAAACTCTCCATTGACGCCCATCATAAGGAAAACGATTCGTAGCTTAATTTTCCAAACAGCGATCAACTAACAAAAAAGACATTCATTCAAAAAGCCCGTCATTTTTTGTCCTCCATAGTTTGTTGACTTCCC
Organism: Megalops cyprinoides; assembly: GCF_013368585.1. NCBI lineage: Eukaryota > Metazoa > Chordata > Actinopteri > Elopiformes > Megalopidae > Megalops > Megalops cyprinoides. The sequence goes on along the minus strand of NC_050589.1, from coordinate 38,155,899 downwards.
TTCCCCTTTCTCTTTTGATGGTCGAAAAATAAATAATATAATAAACCCAAAAGAGGCTACCACTGATTGAAATTTCAGCTGCCGCGTTTTCAATCAAACCAGAGGTTGCACACACATACACCTGGAACCAGATGGCATGGATTATTTAAAAGGTATACTTTATTGATAGTTCATAAACTAGACCCTCCGTTTGCAAGATAGATTACAGGACCAAATAACAGGGATGGGATACCCCACTCAGTGTCTTAAGAAAAAGGCTACCACACTTAATAAATAGGCACAACACCGCAAAGTCATAGTCAATATAGGGCACTTCTTCAAATTGCAGCCCACCCCACACAAGATAACCGCCCAGCTAGATGCGCCCCCCACAAAAAGGGAACTCCCCTATGCACGTTCAGACCCTCCCTCGGGTTGTGGCGTTTGTGGACTGCACCTCAGAGACGGGAGCTTTGTCAGGTGTATCAACAGGGGGAGAGATCGCTAAGTTTGTACCACAGCAAGCTGGAGCGGGGCGAGTAACCACTTAGCAGTGCGACGCTGCTATCCTGACCCCACTACCTAAACTAAGCCGTTTTCGCACATGAACTCCGGACAAATGTCTGGAGAATCGGGTCCGGAAATTGGCCGGAATTGCCCTTTCACACATGTAGCACACAACAGGAGATTGTCCATGACAGACGCGTTCACACCTACTGGAAATATTCTGGTTTGGTTTAGGTGAGGGATGGCGCCTGGATAGAGCGTGCAGGAGGCAGGACATGACGCAAAAAGTACGCTGAGTACGCAGTGGCTGTATTCGAAACCGCCTACCGCATACTGTGTACTACACAAGTATATACTGCATAGGCTACTGCATGCTATTTTTCAGTGTAGTACCCACTATGCGACCATTAATAATTACATTTGTATGTTACATTGTCGCTTGAAATCATTGCGAGTTTAGAAACGTCCAGATTTCCTTGTGGTATTTTCCAGTTAGACGCCACTCGCATTCTCACGAGTGAAAAGTATTGACGAGTTCATGAAAAGCATTTGCGAGTTAGTGCTTTCTTTTCAATGTCTTACCTTTCGGTGGTGCGGGCACATAATGTGGCACGGAGGAGGAGAAGTCGAACATAGCTATTGTACTCTTGGGTAGCCTATAAAAAAATAACACATGGCCATCCAAATGGTGCTACCGGTACACATAATTTATTATTAAGTAAATAAATACTGTAATTGTGTAGTGTGTGGATTGTGTGTGTAGATTGCGTTTCATAGACGATCTGGCAACTTGGTAACGTCAGACAAACATACAAAACGGATCAGTGTATGACGATTATGAAATTATGTTTTACATGTATCTCACCATAAAATGCTGGCAGTATAGATATATTTTCATAATTGTGTAGGGGAGATTGTCTGGAATCTAGCAATATCAGAACCATGATGGTGGGATACTGTATGACCTAACGATTTGAAAAAAATATGTGCGGAGTGCCTAGTGAAATAAATGTCATTGTTTTATTCACTGAAGTCTTGTCACTGAATCATTGGATGAAGAATGTGTTTTATTTTATGAAAACCCGCGCACGTCTTTTGACCACAACTTTTGTATCATTGCAATGAAAAGCAAATACATTATTTTGTGTTTATTTGTCACAAAGTGGGATGTAATGTCAGCCCTGTGTTGGAGACAATGCAGAAATTTGCTGTGATTTCAAAACCAGATTACTCGACAATGATTTGTCGCACAGAGAAACAACTAGTATTGGAAAGAGTAAGACCTGCTGTTTATTTTGATTAGATTAGATAGGCAACGAGATGCAGTTAGCATCTAACCAGAAGTGCAGTAAGCAGCAAGTGCAGAGGATATATTACAGTTATATGTATGTACAGTATACGATGACTGCTATGGACATTTTTTTGTACAGATGGATATATACAATGTGATATGTGATAGGGATTTAGGGATATTTTGATATCTGCGATCGCTAGCGATCGTGACTTATTCAACCGAGAAGGAGGAGTGTGAAAATGAGTGAAGAAATTAGCAAAGATATTACTTTGCAGAAGTTAGATCTGTCTTCATAATGTGATTACTTCGGTATGTACAAATATGCGACTAGCATCATTACAAAGCTCCGGTTCCGTTCTTTCTTGTGATATATATTCCATATCTGTGCAATGACGACTTAATGAGTAATTCAAACAAGAGTAATGGGGGTGGAGATGGATGCAGAGCTGCATGCAGATTGTAACTATGATTAAATGTTATGTAAATTCAAAATTATTTTTCTCGCCAACACTTCCTCGCATAGACAAGCAACTAGCATTGTTAGCAATGAATAGGCTATCCTATTGAATTTGGATGCAGGCTGCGTCTGTCAGGCTTTAAGACATTTTTAGTGACAATTGCAAGTGACAAATAATTTTTTTAAGATTTTTCCAGAGCCCACCCTTTCAGTGTGTCTCAAGTGTCAATCAAGGGGTCTCGGACACCCGAGACCCCCGTATTTCGCACCCTGAATGAAAGGCAGAAGAAGACAAAGTTGAAGAAGGAGCAGATGTAGTTATAAATTGAAAAGGATGAATTTAAGGTTATCCAACCAGAACAGACCTGTGGTGATAAATATTATTTGCATTTCAAAATATTACCATTATAATGCAGTATTGTTCTTACTTGCATTTAATTTATGCAGTCAAATCAGTTACATTCATATGGAGTGATGGTCTTGCTGGTGTGCCTTAAGGTGTTGGCCAAAGCTCTTTATAATAAGTCAAAATGAGCAAATGTAGCTATCAACTGGATATGCTATCCAGACAGGACAGATCACTAATAAAAAGCATTATTAGGGTATGCTACTGGAGAATTTCGAACGATGTAATTTAATTAAGATGAACAAGACGCAGAAAACGGAGTGGCATATAAATGAGTGCAAAATGATCCGAGAATGAGGTCAAAATGATCAATTGTCATGTGGTTTTACGTAGATATGAAAGGTTATATTGTAAAAAGTAAGTATTTGTGAAGCTCTTAGGGTCATTGTGGTTATTCGTTTAGAACAATTTACTTTAATTGTTATCAGCAAATTTCAGTGCGATGCTAAGCCTAAGTAGGGCTTATTGATTAATTGCTTCTTCGATTCCATTTTTCTGATCCTGAATCATCGAATCGAATGTTCTGATCTGAATCGAACATGTTGACCCTGTTCGCTGAAAATACACCTGAATTAGAATTACGTATACATGGCCCCACCTACACTAACTTTCTCACTGGATATTTTTCACATTTATCAAATTATAATATCGTTTTCTATTGGATACACAAGTGTCATTCTATATAAAGGAGATATGATTGGTCTTCCTGTCTCGATTGTCACTTAACGCTTTTGAGAATCGTTGGAAGGCGGGGTTCCTTTTTCACACGATTTCCGGTTCGGCGCCTGAGTGTGGATTTGATGTAACATTTTCGTCGTGCTGATTGGTATTAGCTAGTAACCTAATATTGTTGATAGATTTTTTTTTATTGTGCGCCTCAGTTACGTTGAAGAGAGGGCAAACTGCTGGACGGAGAGAAAATGAATATTCGCAATGCCAGGGTAAGCGCGCCGTACCACAACGGAAAAGCTGACCATCAGCGTTTACCAAACTGGGCCATGGGGACTACAGCCAGCTAACTGTATCTGACAGTTTCAGAGAGTGAACTTGCCGGAAAGCTAGACAAGCTAGCTAAGGCACTGGGGCTGCGCTCCGTTGACGAAGTGGTTAACGTTAATTTAAAGTAAAAAGCAAATGCTGTGGCGCTGTAGAATTGTAATGTTTCAGTCCGAATGAACTGATTGGTGGATAACACATGGACTGTTCAGTAGTTCGTAAATTAGCCTAAAATCAGTCGACAACTTACCTAGGTAGGGAAAAACCTAGTGTTTCCCGATCTAGCTAGCTAGCTTCTTAGCTACTAAACTAACTAGCAACTTATCACTCATCACGATTTCCATTCCCTTTGGCGAAGCGTGGTTGTAGCCATGTCAATGCCAGCTGTAGTTAGCTGGCAAGCTAATACTGTAGTTGTGTTGAAGTGGTTCCTGTTTAGTATGTGAATTATCGCCACGTTTCTCTCAGTGATAGCTACCGATATTTGTGCTTTGATGTACAAACCAGAACATGTAGTTAACTCGCTTTCTGTATGTCAGTCTTCGACGCATCATTAGCCTCTCATGTCGTGGATGGAAGGATTCAGACTGACTCTGTGAGCAAGCCAGTTATTCATTGTTGTCAAAACGTTTTAGAACATTGAAATAAAAACTAACGTATCCCCCACCTCTCTGTCTCTTAGCCTGAAGATCTGATGAATATGCAGCACTGTAACTTGCTGTGTCTTCCAGAGAATTACCAAATGAAATACTACTTCTATCACGGCCTATCCTGGCCCCAGGTCTGTAGCGAAATAATTATTTTATCATCACTCTGTGTCAGTACAGTAGCATTTCTTTTCAGTGTTCATTCAGATCAACTACTTCTTTTCTGTTTCAGCTCTCCTATATAGCTGAAGACGAGAATGGAAAAATAGTGGGATATGTTTTGGCCAAAATGTGAGTTTTTGTATTTTGTTTTATCTTTTGTGTTTCCTCTCTCCTTTTCTGGTCGTCTTTGTCTGTTTGCCAGCCATCTGAGTTTTGTACTGAATCTCTCTGAAGTCTCTCTCTGTTTTTTTCTGTTATGAAGTTTATGAATACATAATTTGTGTATAATAAGATGGTAAATAAATAAGATGGAAATACACAGTTAAGATTAAGAAAATTATTTATGCTACCATTTGACATATACTAACGTCTTACTGATTTTTTTCCACTGTTCCCCATCTTATGGGAGTGTAGAGAGGCTGGCAAAAAAAAACATGAACAGAAAGATCAAATATTCAAAGAGATAATTTAGTTTTTAAAAACTAACAAACAAAAGGAACCAGCCTCAGCACATGGGTGACCGCAGAGAAAAAAGTGAGCTGTCCTGGTCTCCAGCCATATACTTGTATTTAATATGGCTTTAATTAGGCAGGTATGGCTCATAAACCAATGGCTGGTTGTCTACAGTTAAATTACACATAATGAGAAGTTACAACTGACAATTAAACAACTAGCCTATTTGGAACAAAGTTGATGGTATGAGGTCTGTCTGTTACACATGTAGTACAAGGATCCCTAACATTCAAATTTTAAACAATAAGAAAACATGATTGATACCACAGTGACATGACATTACATTACATTATTAGCATGTAGCAGACGCTCTTGTCGAGAGCGACTTGCATTGATTACAGTTTTTACAATGTTATCCATTTATATAGCTGGGTATTCACTGACACGGTTGTGGGTTAAGTACCTTGCCCAAGGTTACAGCAGCAGTGCTCCAGCGGGGAATTGAACTGGCCTTTTGGTTATGATTTCTGCTCCTTAACCACTAAACTGTACTGCTGCTGCTGCAGCCATTCTGGGGACAGACAACAGCTCCTTCTTCACAGGGAGGCAGCTACATACAGTGTGATGCTCATAATCTTGAGCAGCTTCCTTCTGTTCCTCTCCCAGAATTTTCTTCTCCCAGAATTTTGAGTTTTCCCATAGATGCCTCGATCAGTCTCTGTGGCCAGGTTCTGCTTGATGTGACCATTAGGGTGCTATTTGCTTAAGTGCTTTTGTGTGTGAATCCCAGTTGGTGATGTGTGTGTGTTGTGTTATAGTATGGTTGTTTGGCAATGTATTGGTTTTGAGTTATCCTGTGGCTATTGGCTTAATTCTGCTCTGTAATTTGCTTGCTTTCTCATGTTTACATGAAGATGTCTTTGCAAATGTATGCATGCATAGTGTCTGTTAGGTGTTCATGCTGTTTTTAAAAGTCTACTGCAAGTAGATCCCAAAACATATCTTTCTCTCTCTCTTTGTCTAGGGAGGAAGACCCAGATGATGTACCTCATGGACACATCACATCTCTGGTGAGTGTTACCCTGCCCCTCTCACTTTCTGCATACTCCCTTTCATAGTGGCACAATCTTGCTTTTTAGCAATGAACATTTGTCTTGATGGATTGTGGGTAAAGTGTAGTGAAGTGTCTGTGGCAGCACGCAGCATGTTCACTCATCTTAGTTGGATGCATCTAACCAGTTCCAAAGAGTAACGCTGACAGGAGTGCACATTGCCAGATTATCCCCAGTATTTGTACCAGATCATAATTTATTCTGAGCATTGACGGCTGTGAGTTTTGGCAGGGAGAACAACATGAGAGATGGATAATTATTCCAGAAAAAAACAATGGGCCTCTGCCTAAACATATTTGCCACACGTAGCCTAAGATCCATGTCTGTGTGTTGTATTTAACTTCCTCCCCTGTGCATATTAGCTAGTAAAATGGGTTGTTTAAACTAACAAGAATTATTCCCAGGCCTATGCCCTGTGTATTTCTCTAATCTGTTTTGTTTTGGCTTACTCGCACCTCTTAACTGACACTGATGCTGTTGTGAAAAGGAAAAGAAAATAAACAACTTTAAAAGTCAGAGAAGGCTGTGTTTCCAATGCTGGAGATCACTAGTCCTACCAGGTTTTGAGTGCAAGAACCAGGTGGTAGTGGTGTAATGGACCGCAGTTGATCCGTGATCCGTACGGATCGCCCCCCACGGTTCGGCACGCATGTAAACCGCAGATTAATTGCAAAGTTTAACCATAATAGTGTGAAATACAGTTTTACTGCCGCTGTTACTTTTTAAAGTAATAATTCCCTAAATCTCGATGCAGAGTTGCAGTGAAAAGATACAAGCGCCATTTTAAAAAAACCAGCAACCTTACTTAGCAGAAGCGTTGCGAAGACGAAGGCTGCATCCGAAATCGCTCACTCACTCACTATTCACAGTCATACAATAAATGAACAATTTTCTGGATATAGTTTTATGTTAGCTAGTTTATTCAAACATTTGTATGAACATCTTTGTGTCTAACTGTGCCAGCTAGCTAGCTAAGTGACTAGTTAGTTGCAACTGACATTACCTGCTAGCTAGATAATACCGCTACCTATCTAGCTATCACTAGCTAATTTAATGAAAGAACTAGCATCCAGCTTCATCTGTTCATATTAGTTGAAACTAATGTTAGCTAGCTAGCTGGCAGTTAAGTCCAACAATCAACTGTAAAATGTATATATGCACTATATTGTGAATAGGGAGCGATTTCGGACACAGCTGAAGAGCAGCAGAACAAGCGCTCGGAATTTACGTCGCAGTCGAAGCTGTCGCAATATTGCAGACTCATGAGTCCGGTGGTTCCTACACTACAATGGAAGTCACGGCTACGACAAAAGCAAAAGTTCCTTGCTCTAAGTGTTCTTTAAGTTCTTTAAGTAATAAATGGAAAGCAAAGTTATATTTCACTCAAAAACCGCGGTACGATCCGAACTGTGAGTTGTGTGATCCGTTGCACCCCTACCAGGTGGTGTGGTCGTTTAGGATCTAGGCTTGTAGCCAATGTGTTGCGCAAGTGTGATTCTTAGGTTGGGCATCTTCGATGCTTAAACTGAGGTGCTTCTACTCAGCATCAAATGAATAATATCTTCATTGTATGTGGATTGTTTTCACCTGGTGTGCAGCTGTAGAAATTGTCAATATGTGAAATACAAGCTGGGTAGTTGTCCTATGTTCCGTAGGCAGTCAAGCGGTCCCACAGGCGTCTGGGTTTGGCTCAGAAACTGATGGACCAGGCCAGCCGAGCCATGATTGAAAACTTCAATGCAAAATACGTCTCTCTGCATGTCCGTAAAAGGTATTTCCTTAGGGTTGCATTGTGTGACATCTTGACTGCTCATGTGGACTGAAAAGTCCACAATTCCACAACAGACTTGAAAGTATGGTCAGGCCTGGTTTATGATATGTTTTCCATCATATACTGCTACACCCATGTAAAATTAACTCATATAAAATAATAACATATATAATATTAAGATCCAAAATGTGGTCAAGTGATCATATTCAGTTACATTTGCCCCTCTATCAGAATATCTAGAAGCTTAATCTTAGGCATACTTTAAATGGTAAATAATGTGTATATCATTGGAGAAATGCAGAACAGATAAGTGTTAGTGTGACTACAGTTAAGGTTATTACTTTTTAAATTTGTTCTGTTACAAAAAGTCTAATCCAGCAACTTGAGGGCAAATGAATTGAAAGTGTTGTGGTTATTAGATTGTTGGGTGGTAGGTAAAACCTAGGTCAGTTTTTCTCAAAAATCAAGTTACTTGAAGGACTCTGGCTGTTAATTCTGAATTAAAATGAAAGTCTCTTTGAATCTTATTTAATTTCAACTCCACAATAAATTTGTAATGTGTTGTCTTATTGGTGTGACTACACTGCTAATACAGTTGAAAACAAGCAGAATATTTTTAATTGCCAAATATGCAAACCTGTCCTAAGTAATTTGAATGAGTAATTAGCTTATATCTACATTAGGGGTGCAACGAATAATCGACGTGGTCGACTAAAATCGATGACCAATTTAGTTGCCAACGAATTTAATTGTCCATGAGTTGGTGACGTCATCATGTGTGTTTTTCGTGCTGACTCGGAATGCTCAGACATGTAGCCTAAGCTACGTTGCTTTACTGGAGTGAACAATAGAGATGGCAACACCGTCACGACCAAAGACCTTAAAAGTGTGGCAGCATTTCACTCTTAACCCTTTCGCACGTAATTTATTTTTTATGCTACGTAGCGCACGTATTACATGGTTTGTTATATTTCCATCAGCGCTATTAACTTCTCATAGTTTTCAGTTAGCATTTGCTATATTTTTAATGTTAAATCGCTGTTTCCTCTAGCTAAAATTAGCTAGAATTTTTCCAATCTAGTTTTCTAATTGCACCAGTTTTAGCATGTACGTGTTAAACAGCTAATCACACCGGTGTGACTGTACGCGTGCAAGAGCTCACTCTGCCAAGAAGATTGTGAACTGCAACATTTGCAAACCTGACCTTGCCTGGCATGGGAGCACTTCAGTCATGCTTGAGCCTCTGTAGGTGGCACGCTGGCTCTCTGGATGATGAAGACTCGTCTCGTTAAGTTAGCTAGCTAGCATAGCCAATGTTAAAGTTAAAAGCCATGTTACTTCACGTTATGAGCTGTAACGTTTTCTATTTTGAAATACAATTTCTCTTGATCAATAAATTATTAATGATGTTGAACATACAGTGTAGCAAATAATAACCTATTATTCACAACGACCCTGTTCTTATTCCAAATGTGCCCTTACTTTACAATGTTAAACCAGAGCCCATCTGATATTTAGAAATTCTCTGTTTAAATGTTGCATCATTGTCATGGCGATGTTTATAGCTGGAGATAGTGATGCTGCAGAGTGCACAAGTTTAGAGAACACCGGAGAATTTGATACTTTTTAAATTGCGACAGATTTCTACAACTCGTGTCTATGCGTGTGTGCCCAATGTGAATTGCATTCGAATTAGTTCAAACGAGTTATGGGTTTGTTGGATCTCGTAATGCTACCATGGATGGCTTTCTTCAAAGGAAGCAGACTTGTACTCCCCAGCAAGCAACTGCCCTCACGGAATTAGTCCTAGTAACCAGTCATCAAAAGACGTATTTTTTAATGAAGTTCTCATCTTTATTGTTAATTAGCATATGCCTAAAACAACCTCAAGCTCAATTTAAGTCTATAGATAAATAAGAGCCATTGTGTGATTCATAATCCAAATAGTTGATTATTTGTTTCAATAATCGATAGATTATTCGACTGTCAAAATAGTCGTTAGTTTTAGCCCTAATCTGCATAATAGATAAGAAGTTTACTTGATGTCATAAATGTATGATGTGTACACTTTTTGCAAACATTTTTCTGTAAATGCCTTATAATGGAATAGTTGCACAGGTTGGAACTACTTGTCAATAAATTTGGGCGTAGACGAAATGTTTTATGTATTATGCAAATGTAGACGTTAATCTCCTCTCTTTTCCTCTCATAGTAACCGAGCGGCATTGCACCTTTACTCCAACACGCTAAAATTCCAGTGAGTGTAACTGTTTTTGAATTCCAGGGTGTGTGTGGTCTTTAAGAATTCTAGTGAGTGTGAATGTTTTATTATTCCAATTAATGTGTAAGCCCTGAAATGTGAGCTATTTACAATATAAACACCTTGTTGCAACATATGTCTTGATCAGCATCCCCATCAACCTCTAGCCATCACAATTCTCTCTGTCTAATAGTGCAGTATTTCCTTTTTCCCCATCATGACTTTCTCTCTGCCTCTTACTACAATGTCCTCTGTTTCCCACCATTAACATCCTCTACCTCTGAATGTAGTGTGCTCTCTCCCCTTTTCTTACAGAATTAGTGAGGTAGAACCCAAGTATTATGCTGATGGTGAGGATGCGTATGCCATGAAGAGAGACCTGGCGCATATGGCTGATGAGGCAAGTTTGTCAGCCACAACCAAAATGTTCACTGTCTTAAGTGACTTATAGCAGTGACCTCTGTGGCCAGTCTTTCAGTTATGTGTATTAATGTTGTTTTTCCTTCCCTCTTACAGTTACGGAGGCCAGGTGTACGTGTATGGGGTCCAGATGCCCCCCCAGCTCAGGGCCTCTCTGCCCCAGGGCACTCTGGGAAGCTGGAGGAGCAGGAGAGGGAGGGAGAGCGAGATAGTGGGGGAGAGAGTAAAGAGCTGAGTGAAGTCAGTGAGGCTACAGAGAGCACAGACATCAAAGACTCCTCCTCTGACTCCTAATGACATGTCCCATTATAGCAGTCTGTTGCTCTTACACCTGATCCCTGTCCTGTGCACTGATCTCCCATAGTGCTTTCTCTTTGGTTCCTGTCTCATTCACTGAGGTCTGATTAGCCCTTGCACCTCTCCTCACACTCTTTAGACACACACACACACAGTGACACCACAGATCAAGAGAACAGTGAAGATTTCATGTACATTTTGTGCAAAAACTGCTTCTGACTGTGAAACAAACTGTTCTGTGTGAATAAAATGATTTCTTTTATCTTGTTGCCACTTTGATTTTGCCACACATTTATCTGTTTTGAAAATTGCTATTGCTATCTGTTCTGAAATTTGCTATTAAATGAATGGTAACTTTATTGTGTTTTTATATTTGCTATTTGTTCAATATGAGATTGCAACTACAGGGACATGATATGGCAAATAAATATTGCCATGAAATGTGTATGAACTGGAAACATTTTGGTTATTATAGACTGGCACATCTATCACATCCTGTCCCAGTCCTCTTCTGCTTGGCTAATTCATTGATTTTCATCATGCTGAGACATTTTTTGTTGAAATGTCAGTGTGGGGCTTTATAGTAAAGCTATTGTTTAGCATAGATATTTAATAAAGGTCACAGCCCATATGCAGTAAGCTTGGACATTACAGAAATGGACAACTGAGATACCAATTCACAACATTTTGGATTTAACTTTTATTATGTATATCCTACTGCTAATGTGATTAATTGTTACAATGTTCTGTGGCATGTTAACAAACTAAGAACCTTGGAGCATACATCTCATCTTTCTAGATCTTCTGGAGTTTGTGTCTTTACACTGTACATCACTTAATGCTACACCCATGGATGAAAGGGGGGTTACTAACTCCAGGCAAATGGGAATTCTTAAATGCAGTGCATTGGAAGTAGCCTCACAAATGACTTTAGTGGTTACAACATTAGTACATGAAAACACAATAACACACTGTGTTCTGTTGTATTGACAGGTGTAAGGGAAACACACTTTTGGATTGTTCTATTAATCATATGACTGTGGATGTGAATGTCCTCTATCTTACCACCTCGGTTGATGGCTTGAAAAAAAGAATATGGCTTGAACCCTCGATGTCTGACCTCACCGTCTATCATGTACTGGAAGGTTGGGAAAACAGTTTTGGTCCTTTTAGCGTTCCGTACACACAGATGACGTGTACTTCCGCTCTCGCGGTCAGAGTTTATCCCAGACATCATTGCGCGCCCACAGCTGAGGTGGCCCTTTCCGAACAGGTTAGGACAGGAAGGGAGGCGAAATTGTGCTGTCGTGTCCTGTGAGAACGAAATCTCTCAGCGTGGCAACTATTGAAAGGTGTTAAGATAAGCAAGGATGAAGATGATACGGATCTTTGCATTGTTGGCTATTTTTATCGGTCTTTCTGCAGGTAAGAAACTATTAAGCATGCGACTTACATTGCTCGTTTGGCGAGTGATCTACGTCAACAACGGCCCATGATCATCAGGCAGTTAAGTTTTACATATCTTTACATTCTAGTTTTTTGTGGCTTACTACCATGTAATGATGCGGTTAATTAAGTCGCTAGGTAGACAGTTGCCGTTAATTTCCCTGTTTGACAGAAAGAACATTGCTATACTGGCTAGGTGGTATGGTTAGTGAACTCATATATTCCTTTAAACCCTCTTTAAATCGTCTAAAGATGCTGGACACTAGTGTGAAAGCATGTTGTGTAAGTGGAAATTATGTTATCAAAGGAATTATGGTAATTGGGGGTAAAGTAAGGCTGAATTCCTGAATTAGTTAAGACTTTGGTGGGGGCTTGTCGCGTTGTAATGCTGAACAAAGTTCTGTAGAGATTAACGTGATCATCTGTGTGCGGACAGGCTGATAAGTACCCATGACACAGTAAACGAAGTGAAACCATTCGGAAAATGTAAACAACTACCATCTAATTGGGTTTTGACGCGTTTTCCTCTTTAAATTAAATAAGTAAATATGGTTATTTTGTCTGACCAAGGGCAGCTGTAACGGTCAAACTCACCGCAAACTGGTTGCTCATGTCATTGCTTGAGGTTGATCATAACCACTCAATGAATAATAATTGGTATGGCCCACAATACGTTACTTGTGAGATATACTCAGTGTTCCTGAGACAATGCCAGTTTTTGTGTAACGATGTCCCAACGTCCTTCGCAGCTGAGAGCTGCACAGACCCCGTCATTACCCCTTCCTCCTACACGACAACAGACGCCGTCATCGCCTCGGAGTCGGTCTTTATCGTGGAACTTAGCCTGGTGTGCGCCAATGGAGCTCAGGTACCACACCTCATCCTCTCTCTCTCTCTCTCTCTCTCTCTCTCGCTCTCGCTCTCTCTCCACGTTTAGAGTGTATCTTCCTTCTCATGTTCCCATGCATTTGAAGTTGTTTGTGGTTTTGTGGAAATTATTCAAATGTGGACATCTCTCTCTCTCAACTAGAGTGTGGCCCTGTATGCTGATGTGAACGGGAAGCAGTTTCCTGTGACCAGAGGCCAGGATGTAGGAAAGTACCAGGTATGATTCTCATCCATTCTATCCATATGTGCATTTTTTGTAACGGTTTTGTTGTCATAGACTATATTACCTTGTTACATTGGTCATCTGTACACCTCCAGGTGTCCTGGAGTGTCCCTCACAAGCAGGCCAGTTCTGGGACATACCAAGTCAAATTCTTTGATGAAGAGTCTTACAGTGCACTGCGCAAGGTATGCTACTGAGAGAGTATGCCCCCCTGTATGTCCTACCCCTGTGTGCGTGTCACACCATTTCCTGACTGTGATTACACAAGTGTGACAGTAAATCTGTATCTCCATCTCAGGCCCAGAGGAACAATGAGGATGTGGACTCTATCAAGCCTCTCTTCTCTGTCAATGTGGATCACAGGGTGAGAACCGGACGCTGGCAGTGATACTCACTTCCACATGCACGCCCTCGGGTCCAAGTACTAAAGCTCTGAACTACACTACTGTGGTGGCAGGTTGTCAGCTGTTTAAAAATAATCGTCAACACATACTGAAACCCTGACTTGTTTTTCTAGAGGGGAAACCAAAACCATAGAATTGAATACTCACCTTTGAATGTATGTACAAATAGAAAAATAACCAAATAGTGCTTGTAATTCCAAAATATTAGCTTTAGGTGCACAACACTGTATCTTCTGGCAAGGGCAATCATAATTTTCCCTACAATATAGTAAAACAAAAAAGTGCTTACATGAATAGGATAAATTACTCATAGCACAGTTGTGTTGTTTATCCAAACTGATGTCACTCAGTCTGATTTCAAGACTTTGATGGATAAGACAACTTGATATCTTGGAAAAAACCTTCACACTAGCTGACCTGACCTGACAGTTATCAGATGGGGGAGTGTTGGACTAGGTGATCATAATGTGTGAATGGACAGCAGCATCAGAGCTGTGCAGTGAAAGCAGGTCATTATCAGATTACTAGTGGTTGATTGGCTTCCATGTTCTCGCATCCCTGACAGCAGAAGAGATGGTCTATAAGGAGAGTGAATCAGGATACATCAGGTCAAGTCCTGGAAAGGCTGTAAAAAGTTGTCCTGGAGGTCTCTCTCAATCATGTGATTGAAGAGGCTGTCATTGTGTTGAGAAAATGGGCATACTTCCATTCTGTCAGCCAATGAACATGTCCAATTTGCTGCAAAACAGTTCACCATGATTGCTTGTATTGGCCATTGATTTGTCCTGTTCCTGCTGTGAGTGTCTTTGTTCAGGTGCACAGTGATTTAAATTAGGAACCACAAAGCTCTGCTGCACTTCATTTAGCACCTCTAGAAACTGCGCAAATGTTCCTTTCTCCTCACAAAACGTGGTAATACACCAGCAAAGTTAAGCATCTCCTCAGGATGTTGCCCCAAATCAGCCAGCATGCTTCAGTCTTCCTTGTGTTCAGAATGTAACTTAAACATATAAATAGAAAGTGCTGGTGATTAGCAGATAACACTTATTTGAAGTGAAGTGCTTTCACCACATTGTGCGTGGAGTCCCAAAATGTTTGAATGCCCCGCTTATTCACACAGGTCTCCTTAGTTTACAATACAGTGGGGTGTGAATCTGATCTGACTGCTGCACATGAAGGAAGGAAAAAAGTGATCCTGCAATCACCAGCCTTGCTGCTGCAGGAAGCAAGGTTTGGGAAGTTTAGGTCAAACCTTGTCGAAACAACAGTAAGGACAGAAATGTCTACTGCAGTATATCATAGGATAAAGTGCAAGCAGATCGGAATTGCTTGTCTTTGGTGAGGCACCTTACCCAATGGCATGGCTGTGCTTTTTCCATGATGTGCGCTGATTCCTTACGCACTGTGCCAAATGCCCAGCACACCCTCAGCTCAGCTTTCTGCAAATACCCACATGATCGTTACTGGGATAAGTGGGATGTGTCTCTCCACTTATGTTATCTTTTATTTTGCTGTGAGGTTCCCAGAAATTCCACACTTGTGACCAAGCACTCTTCATGGTGACATCAGCAAAGCTCTTTTTTTCCCTGCCTCACAAATTCATCTCATCTTATCAGCAGACTTTTTGTTCTGCTAACTTTGTTTCATGGATTAATATCAGTAATTACAGCATCAATGCAACACACTTCAACTTGTGTTTTAATACATAATGAAATTCAGCTAGGCTGCACACAGTTGTGATTTGGGTTGTGTTATGCTAAAGTGATGTACATGCCTGATCCCTGCTTACACTGCAGAGGGAACAGTTTCCCTGCTGCACTCTGTTCACACTGAAACACAGAGAAAGTAGTCACAACGGTTAAGGAGCTGGGCTTGAAACCAAAAGGTCTCATGCTTCATTCCCAGTTAGCACACTGGTTTTCCCACATCTGGAAGGTACTTTACTGCCTCACTAAATGTTCAGCAGTATGTGTAAATGTTCATTGTGTGTAATGTATGAGTGGATGGTGTTTTAAGTCACTTTACAGCTTAGCGCATGCTCAAATCCAATGTGGCAGTTGTTTGCATTAACACTTTGATACTGAGAGCCTGTGTTCATGAATTGTCTGTCTCTCCCATATCCACAGGGGGCGTGGAGCGGTCCCTGGGTCTCTACTGAGGTTTTGGCTGCAGCTATTGGCACCCTGGTTTACTACTTAGCCTTCAGCGCCAAGAGCACCATCCAGGCCTGAGGGCTAGACACACACACACACACACACACATCTTCATGTAAACATGAGGAGCAGACATTGACCACCCTGACCAGCTTCCAAGAACACACACGCACCTCAGCTGAGTCTGAGGAACTCGCTGTGACCAGCCTGCACAGCCCTGCCACACATCTGTTCACAGTGGTCTGTCTGTGACCTGGCCTTCATTGCCAGGAGCAGGGAGTTCAGACATAAACTCCCTAGTCATATTGACTGACACTGAGCAGCACATTGACGGACATCTCATCACCAACAGACTTGAACCGAATGGCTTTTTTTCTGGGCCAGTTACAATGAGCATTTATTTCAGTGGTTTGAAACCCCAACTTTCAAGCGCGGGGCTGAGGTGCTCTTTTAGAGCTGGAAGGGTTGTTCCCAGTCTTAGTTTAAAGCCCTGCTAAGCTCATTGCTCTTGGCCTCAGACTCTCCATCTCAAACACACATCAGCAGGGCTCACATGTACTCTCCTCCCCAATCTGACTGACGTTTTCAATGTTTGATATTTAATTAGGGGGCATTTACCCCCTCCCCATTCTTAATTTGAGCTCACAGACCATTGAATTGCTGAGCTGCAGAGAAGAAAACTGGGGGGACTTGGGAAGTCATTGTTCCTATGTTGAATCAAATAAATCATTTTTTATAATGAAAATGTTTGATGATTTGTTTTTAAATGCACTAAGTAATAAAACCAGCAAACCCACATATGCGAAAAGGTTGTGTTCATTGAGGTGTTCAAATTTACTCTCCTTGCTGCGGAGAGGGGCCTTTCAAAAGTAGGGTTGCTGCAATGCATGTCCGTATGTGGTTGGTCCCAAGTTGTTACTTGCAGTACCTTTGTTTGGACACATAGTGGCAGTTGAATACCATGCTACCAATGGTGAATGCCATTGGAATTCACATTGTGAATGAAGCGCTCTTCACTCCCTATTCCTTCATCATGAATACTCCACTCATCCTGCTGATGTTGGAAAGGGGTTTACACAAGGGAAAAAAGCCACAAGATGCAGATCAGCAGATATCTATCATAGACACATACACACCATGTTTTCATACAAATGAAACATAGTAGTTGAGTTGAAGACCATTTGGTCTTTGTGAGGCAATGGTGTGCAAACCATCAATAGTTCTGCTCTGCAGCAGTTTCAAGAATGATCAGTGATGGGAGAGTAAGCCTTAATGAGCACTATAATATATGAAGCTAACACTTGATAATTGAGAACCAGTTCAATGACTTTGCTCTCTTTAGTTACACCCTATGACTATGAACAAATAACTCCACCCACCTTTGCTACTCTCAGACTAACTCACTGAAGATTTGACATTGTCTGCACCAAAAGCTGGTTTTCACCAAAGCTTGCATTTCTGTGTATAGAGGCTTTTATGAGAATAGTGCTGGGGTGGTCATTTATGAAGCATAAAAAGTAACCTTTACATTTTTGTAAAAGGGATACATGAGCTGAAGTCACCCAAAGCATTGTGCTGTCATACATTTTTGGGGAATATTCATTACATTTCATTTATTAAAACAATAGTTTGTACCTTTAGTTCCAAATTCTACCATTTTTCTATAGTAGCTCAAGATAACATACACCATTACCCAAGCCAGCATATGCTTAGAAGGGTCTGCCTTCCTTGCATGGTGTCAATTAGTCTTGGACTATCCAGATTTAATGTGGATAATTTGTACAGCCTTAATCTTTCACCCCACCCCAAATGTGTTTATCTAACATCGTGTGCCTCAGCTAAATGCTTAGTCCCTCTCTGAATAGTCATCTCTAAGCCATTGACACTCACTGAGGTTGATTTGTTTCTGCTGAATTTGATAAGTATCTGTTTTTAGACTAGCTGTGAATGTTGTTGTGCTTATTATACACAAAGGGCAGTCCCCAGTCCCCAAAATATATTCTCTTGCCTTTCTCCCTCGCTCTCTCACACTTTTCTCTCATCTTTCCCATCTCTCTCCCCAATGACCTTTCTCTCAATGCAGTAAATAAGCTTTCTTTCCCTCAAAAGTAAAGAAATGCTTTATTGGCATGAAGTTCATTCCTTATTTCGTGAAGTTGCCTCGTGAGTTCTCCCTCATGTTCCTCTCTTCATCTCTGCTTGTCCCCCCTCATCTCATTGCTCATTTTTTCTCTGGCCTGAAAACTACTCGCAAAAAATAATCTCAGTGGGTTTGATATTTCAACAATCCCCTTCCTCTCCCTGTTCCTCCCCTGTCCTTCCAATTCCATCTCTCCTCACCCCCTGACCCCCCCCCCCCCCCCAAGACACACACAAACACACACACACACACACTCACACACACAGAGTCTAAGTGCCATAATTTTCAAATATCAGCACAATGTACCATCAAGGGTTAGAGGTTTTGTCCTCTCTTCCTGTTCAGTTCAAATACTTAACATCCAAACAAACAACAAAACTGATCCCTAGACTATTATTTTTAAAATATGAGCACTGAATAAAATTATGGTTTTGAATTGCAGTTAGAAAAAAATGAAAATTGTGAGCTTGCAGCTTGTGGAGAGGAACAGCACAATCTGGTTGAGCAGCTCACTTCCACTGGCAGTCAGATGTAGCATTGTCAACTTTGCTGATGCCTTTGATGTAATTTAATGTGGGAGAATCTCCATCTCCAAAAATACTTTATGCAGCTGTTCTTGTTAAGCCGGTCCTAAGAGGTGAGTCACTCGGATGGTTATAAAGATCCTGCTGTTTGAGCAGCAGGGAGAGACAATTTTATGTAACAGCAAAAGGTTTACTTGTGTTGTGCCATTGTACTGTGCAGTCTGTTTGGTGCTCTGGTGCACTTTCTGTTGTTTTTTTTTAGTGTCAAATGGTAGAAGGCTTTGTGCATGAGAGTGGGAAAGAGGCAGTGTTTTTCAGTGGCATATGTGTTCTTATGCTGCAGTGTGGAGCTCTGTCTTCATTTCAGTGTATTCCTCTGCACTGTTTAAGTGGCACTTGAGCTAAATGGTGAGGATTTTATTATGCTGTATTACTGTGTGCCTGTGTTATTTATGGAGCTGTCAGTTGGAGTTTTTTATGTCTCACCAGGTCAAGCAAAGTCACTGCCTGACCCTAATTGATTTTTATGAAGAGCATCACCTGTGCTTTCTCAGGCCTCCTGAGCTCAGAAATGATGGCTCTCTGATGTCCTTGTCCGATTGAGCCCTGGCAAACATCACCCTGAAAAGAAGCCATGACCTTCATGCAGAGATGCATGGATACCATCAGCATGAGCTCTCATCTTAAGAAAAAAACATAAATCATATTTCAAGGTTAGATGATGGAAGTTATTCTTCGCTTATCAGCTGCAGGTAAATGTTAAGTCATGGTCCTCTGCAACATATGGAAGAAATGTCTGTACAGGTTCCTGTTTGGTGGAAGAGTTTGGTGAGCATGTTACTCTGCAGCTGTGTGTAGATTCACACTAGCTTTGTCATGCCGTGTGTCGAGTTGTTAGATTGACAGACCGAATCCTGAGTTAAATGGGTTTTGCGGGAATTCTTTGTGGATAAAAACAAAACGAGATGTACAGCTGTACACAACTACATTTGTGTTAGCTCCAAAAGTTTCTTCTTGCTCAGGGTCTTTTAAATACAGAAACTCCAGAGTGATCCCTCTGTTTAATGCATCATCTCTCCATCATCATAATAGTCTTTTACCGCTTGTTTCAGTTACTCTCTTTAATCTATTTTTTGTACTCTGTCACTCTCTCTTTGTGCCTCTTGTGTCCACCATGCTTTCTTGAGCTCTCTTCCTCTTTCCAGCATAGCTATGGTAATGAGCAAACTGAGATGGAAGTCCCTGCCAAAGGACAGAGAGGTCTGAAAGCAGAGCTCCACCACACTCACAAATACGGTCCATCTATTGTCTATAGATCAGAGAGAGCAGAGGTCAGCCTGACCATGCTGTTCGGAGATGGAGAAGCTTTGACAGAGTGTAGGGAGAAGGACTGGACTACAGAATCCCAAAAATGCCTGCAATCTGTGGAGCCCCATTACTGAGAGAAGGAAGAGATGAACAAACATTAACACAAATGCATTGCCATGGTGGTTCCTAAGTAAATGTTTGAGGACATTTTCATCTAAATCCTTTTATTTTTTGATACATAGCTTTGGAATAAAATTGTACTTTTAATTCCATGTGTTCGTATACATAAAGACACGAGGAGTAATAACTGTGACAAAAGTCATATAAAAGGAGATAGTTTTCTGTGTGTGTATGCAGCTTGAGGGCTGATTCAATTAACCACAAAATTTTAAACCATAACAACCCCGACTAATATTCAATAACAGAAGATAGAATTATTTGTGTATCACAGTAGTTTTGTTCATTCTGCATTAAATACAGATGCCCTCTAAGTTACGACAGAGCGTGATAAATATAAAGGCCCTTACTGCTGGTCTGCCTTTAATATACTGCTGCTGTTGTTTTCCTTTCCATATTGCTATGTGATGAAACAATTAGTAGATTGAATCAGCCCTTGCTGTAAGACATTAATGAATAATCTCATTCACCCTTCATCA
This sequence comes from Megalops cyprinoides, assembly GCF_013368585.1. Lineage (NCBI taxonomy): Eukaryota > Metazoa > Chordata > Actinopteri > Elopiformes > Megalopidae > Megalops > Megalops cyprinoides. The sequence continues at coordinate 38,135,396 of NC_050589.1, read as the reverse complement.
AATTCCTCAAATTTCCCTCGGGATTAATAAAGTATTTCTTATTCTTATCACCGAGTGCTATTGATTCCTTGGATGGTTAAAGGGATAGAGAGAACAGACTGAGACAAAGGAGTGGAGAGTGAAGGACAAAGAGGAAACCATTTCAAATTGTTAGTTGTTACATTAAGAGCAAATATTGCGTACACAGTGTGTTGGTGTGTAAAATTGTGCAGTACGTTTAAAGTGTTAAAGAATTAAAACTTTTTTTCCATTCCAGAAATGGCAAATGGTGCCACAATTGCTATTATCAGTGTATTCATGTCATTTTATCATTTACCTTTGGAATTTAATTTCAACTTTCTATAATGCTGCATCCCTGCTTTGTAGCACAGCGTTGCTGGTAATTATACCTCAACTATAATGCTTTATCACCTCATGATCTATGTTTTCAACTGTACTGTTTTCTCTTCATGTTAGGCAATATAGCTGATGGCAGTACATACAATCAACATAATATTTTGTGTTTTACTTATTTACATTTTCTGAATCTTACACTTAATGTATGCCAAAAGTGTGTTAGTATTAAGACCCAGTCACATGAGAATGATAAGGATGCCTATGAACCATAACGTTTTGGTTGCAGTTATCATCATTATTATCAATCAATCATCAATCATTAATTTTTTATGTCAATCAAATCCACACTCTGTCACTGTCAAGATTTCTGAACATTACGGTAGAATGATGGGCTGATGGATTGGATGCATTTTACTGGAATGCAGCATAAAATCATCCCTCTAAAAGTGATCCCAAACAAAGCTGACATTACCTTTCCAGTCTTTTTTATACTTCTCCTTGTGATGACACCAGATCCATTTATTTGAGCTTGAGAAATTTGTATCATTCTCGTGAGCAGGACTTTACTGTGGAACAGGCTTCAGATTTAAACATGTGTAGCTCTAATTAATACTAATTAAAATACTCTGTAATGGTGCAGCTATATTATTATGTCCCACAGCTGTCCTCTTTGTTTCCTGTACACAGGGCTTGTACAGTTCTCTCTCCCACATTGTAACTGCCGCTGACACTGATCCCCAGTCTATCCACAGCATGGACAGCATTTCTCAATTGCTCTTTTTTCGCTTCATAAAGGATCACAGCAGAGGTCCAATTTGGGTCTGTTCTCTCCAAGGTTGCTGTGGACCAGATTTTGGGATGGTTTATTGCACCAACTCTTTCCCAGCTTTCCATTGTTATATAGTTCATTTGCTGCAGCTGTAGCATGTGTGCCATTCTGTTGTTACGGCTTTACTGTAGATCCAGTGTTTCTCATTGTTCTCCCAGCTGAGTCTGAGCAGACTGGGTTGTCATACCATGGTGCTTTCAGCAAATTGCATTCCTTTTGACTGTTCATACCTTTGGAGCTTTTTGACAATACAGCTTTCTGGATGGGTATGTACTGTCCACTTTATTTTCATTTAGAGCAATGGACCAATATATGAGTCCACACCTTTTCTGTTTCAGTTACTTGAAGAGTTTTTTTTACAGTCAAGCCAAAATATATTACATCACCATATAAAAATAACATCTTTATGAAAAGTGAAATGAAATACCTTCTTTTGTCCATTTCCTCCAAACTCCCCTTATTCAGCATAGATGCTCTTCCACTGTCCCCCCCACACTGAGATGACAGTAGTTCAGAGAGTCAGTCTACAGTGACATGATGCTGCTATCTCAAAGCGGTGGGGGCCCTGCAGTCCCAGGTTGAGTTCATGAGTTCACTAACGTTAGTTCGTGTTTCCAGCCAAAGGCAAAAGAAAATCGAGGGCAGCACAACTCTCATCAGTAAACCGCAACTTGAGAATTTCAGGGCATTTATTCAGCCTACAACATGGCACTGTATTTCAAAGCTCTTTGTCAAAGTAATCTCCTTAAAGACAGTCCCATCACTCTTTGTCAAAATTCTGAAGTTGCTATTGTGAAATAACTACCTGTAGTTCACTTCAGAGTGTTTGGATGTGTCCTCCTCTCTCAGGTGTGCCTCCTCAGTCAGTACAGACTGTTCTTAGTGGCAGTTGTGGAGGTGTGTGTGCTGGTGGAGTCATTGACGACAGACCCCCTGCGCAGGTCCCGGGAGCCACTGCGGCAGGGCAGTAGGGCCTGGAGCTCACGGGACACACTGTTGGAAAACGCGGTGTAGATCCAGGGGTTGGTGCAGGAGTTAAGGCTTGCCAGCAGCATCATAATGGTGAAGGCCACCCCTGAAGAGCAGGCAGAGGGACATTACATTGCATATTTGTTTAACAGACACCTTCATCAAGGAAAGTTCACATATCTTACACATTACAATTATACAGCAGGATATTATTACAGAAACCATTTCTTAAGACAATAATTGTATCGCTCCACCTAGGAATTAAACCCAAAACCTTTGAGATGCAAGTCCGCTTTGAGTATGGTCATAATACTATAGCATTGTTGCAAAGAACTTAGATCTGACACAGATTTCCGCTCCTGGCACTACTTGGTTTCAACCAGACCTTGAGTCTGAGTGAGCCATTGAGAATGAATGGAGTTCAATGGATCAGCATTGGTTTCCAGCCTTTCAGGGCATTCAAAAAAGTTCCAAATTAAAATATGAAAAAGAGTTGCAGCCTTTGAATGAAATAACAAGGAAACAAAGGCAACACCTTTACCCTGTGCAACACTATACTAAGCAGTTTTTATTTACTTTCCCTTTAATTTGGTAACCTTATAACCAGATAAATTAAAATTGTTCAGCACATTTGCTGTATTTTACTGTGACCTAATATCATAATAGTAGCCCATTTCTTCCCTTCCCCCTCACTTCCCAGCCCTGTCAATCACTGCTGACCTGTTGTTGTTGCCCATCTCTCCCTACCTGTCACCTTCACACTGCGTTTATCTTTCTGGCACAGAAGGTCTGTTAAAGTGTAGAGATGACAACAACATGTATACTGTATATAATGTACAATCATTTTAGTATGGTGGTTCAATGAAAAAAATCATTGTGCTGAATCCAGCCATGGTTCATGTCTGATCTTCTGAAGAGTTGTGAGTGGTTAACTTGTATGTCTGTATTGATGAGTGCACATGGAGAGGAGTAGAGGAGTAGAGGAGTGTGCATGTGACTGTGTGTGTGTGTGTGTGTGTGTGTGTGTGTGTGTGTGTGTGTGTGTGTGTGTGTGTTGGACCTGTTGGCAGTGACAGCTGTGGCTAGAATTGGCAGGAGACAGTGCATCTAGCAAGAATATCAGCATGTTATTGGATGTCTACAGCGTGAGCAGTTCTGCACTGTACTTCAAAAGAGAGAGGATGAGAGAGTTAATACTGAGCTACACTAATGTCTTTTCCATACTGAGCTATGCTAATGTCATTTAAACACTGTGCTACGCTAAGATAATTTAAATACTGTTCTTCAATACCCTAATTTTGATGCTATTTTCCACTGATATCCACTGCATACCAGGTTACCATGAAACTCGTCAGGTCAGAACTAACATAACAAAGAGCATGGAAAGAGCTAAAGTGAGAGTTTCAGGGCTGGAAAGTCACCTGTTGTGGAACAGTGTGGTGTACTGGTTACAGAGCTGAGCTTGGAACGAGAAATTTGTTGGGTTTAATCCTGGATGGAACACTACTGTTGTTCCATTGAGCAAGGTATTTCACCAGAATTGCTTCCATAAACATCAAGATATATTACAGTATAATACTGTGAAATTTAAGCTATAGAAGTCACCCCTCCGTGAGGGCAAGTGCTTTCTAAAGAAAATAAACTGTAGTTCTCTCCCTCTAAGAAGATCTCTGTGTGTATGACAGGTATTACTGAACAATTTGCATTCATTTAGATGGAGTCAGTTCCAGCAAATAATATGTAATTACATTTTGTTTATTAAAAACATCTAAGTTACTGAACTACATCACAGACCAAATAAACATAACAAGAACTGAAATGGCTGTTTCTAAGCTGTGAGATCAACAACCAGGTAGTCTAAACTTAAGGTTTAAATCCCTGCTAAAGTCATTGGAATAGGTCCAACAAAGCTATGAATTTCAGATGACCAGATTCTACTTTCTGCCCTCAGGTCAACAGAAGTGCAGAACTGAATAATTGGGCAGGAGATTGACACAGACAGAAAACAGGAACAGGAAACCCGACCTTGGTCGGGAGGGTTGGGGTCCCAGGCAGCCCACAGCTGAACGATGAAAAAGGGTGACCAGCACACAGTGTAGACCAGCACAATCACCAACGTCATCCGCACCGTCTTGGACATGGCCCTGGACACGCTGGGGGGCGCTGGGGATATTGGGAGGGGCGTGGCAGGGGGAGGGTAGTCCATTTCAGGGGTGCAGGGACATGAATCATGGGGTACACCATCAGAGGAGACATCATAGGTGTGAACGGGGATGGTGCAGTCACCACAGAATCCAGAGTGACTGGGATTGGAGATAGAGGTGTTGGATGCAGTAGGCTGAGTCTCTCCCTGTGAGCCAGTATGAGAGGGTGACACAGCCATGTGGGAGCTTATGTGAAAAGGGAGGGCATCACCGAGGGTAGGAGCATCTTCAGAGGGGTCATTACCAAGGTCTGGCAGTTTGGAGGAGGTGCAAAGAGAGGTACAGTAAGAAGGAATGTGAGTTCGGTACCCTTGTGAGTTTGGATGGGAGGGACTACGAAAGGGATTGTTACCATGGGAGCGAGAATCTGGGCTATTAATTTTTATAAAGTGGCTGCCTCTCCCCTCTCTTCCTCCTGCACCTCCTCCTCTGGCCCCTCTCCCTCTTTCCCTCTCTCTATCTCCCTCCTTCCCCACACTATGGAAGCGGACGAGGACGGAGTTCTTCTTAAGCTCTGCCGATACCACTCTTTCTGACTTCAGGTAGATGTTGTCATGGATCTCTCTGAATATTCGTACCTAAATATAGAATGATTGAGAGGAGAAGGTACGATGGGTGAGGAAAGCAATTTTATTACTTTGACACCACAGAGTTTAAGTGAGACAGAGGCAGACAGGGCAAAAGAACACAGTGATTGCTATCTTTAGCCAGTGGAATGGGAGGTGTAGAGTAACAGAGGGCTGCCATGTGAGTCCAAGACCTACATCAGCACATTAACCACACTGTGCTGTACAAATCTGCAGCCCCTGTTCTCATTTTACATAACACCAAAATTAAAATGTTGCTCTTTGCAAATGAGCTGCTTTTGCCTCATGGAAAGGCTGCCGCAGGATCTGGCTCTGCTGCGTCAGTGTTGCCGGCCCTGGGCCCTGGCAGAAAACTTAAAAAAGACCACTGGACAGACATTTCAGTAAAATTCAAACCTTGAGAAAATCAGTTTCACATCTTGGACAAACAAAATAGAACATTACATCAGATTGCCGTTAAAAATAAGATAAACGAAACAATTTGACCTGACAATGATTGAACTGGAAGAGGAAACAGGCAAGGGCACTTTAGGCTGGAATGTTTTTCAGAATAAGTGAGCCAAATGAGACAAACAGGAGCTGAGACAGAGCTGCAATTTTTAATTAAATATGAGAAGTATGCTCACATAAGAGAAACATTTTTCCTAAAATAGAGAAGCCGTTCAAAAATTTCAAGCCTGCCCATATTGAAAAAAATTTCTGCTGTCTTGAAGGCAGCCATGTGACTTGTAGCAGCTGGCTGTCTCTATCTCAAGACCAGAGACCACTGCTTTACCTTCCCAATAAATACAGAGGCACAAAGACTCTTTGTGGGACCCCCCTTAACATTTTTATTGCATTTCCTTCATTTGTTGTATGTGAAATGCATGTGTACAAGGATTTTGACAATGTCAACATTGTGTCATGATGAAATAAACCTGCAAACCATCGCTGTCTGGGGGTAAAAATCCCACCAAAAGGAACATGATTGATGGTGAAATCTGCAGCAAATGGATGTCTGTCTGTCACAGTATGTTCTTATCACTAAGAAGAGTATGAAGAGGGTTTTAACAAAATATTTGCTACTTTGTGCTTCATTTTGTTTTGATGAAGTACGCTCAGTGACCACTTTATTAGGTACACCTGTACACCTGACCATTGATGCAAATATCTAATCAGCCAATCATCTGGCAGCAACTCAATGCATAACATCATGAAGACATAGTCAAGAGGTTCAGTTGCTGTTCAGAGCAAACATCAGAATGGGTAGGAAATCTGATTTAAGTGACTTTGACCGTGGGATGATTGTTGGTGCCAGACTGGGTGGTTTGTGTATCTCAGAAACTGCTGATCTCCTGGGATTTTCATGCACAACAGTGTATTGAGAATGGTGCGAAAAACAAAAAACATCCAGCAAGCAGCAGTTCTGTGGGTGAAACATTACAGCATTGCTATGTAGAAAAGCACTTCTGAACACACAACACGTCAAACATTGAGATGGATGGGCTACAGCAGCAGAAGACCCCTCCAGGTACCACTTTCTGCTGCAACATGCAGATGGTAGGGTCAGAATTTGGCATAAACAACATGAATCGATGGATCCATCCTGCCTTGTGTCAATGGTTCAGGCTGGAGGTGGTGGTGTAATGGTGTGGTGAACATTTTGTTGGCACACATTAGGCACCTTAATACCAATTGAGCATAATACTCAGCCTACCTGAGTATTGTTGCTGACCATGTGCATCCCTTTATGGGCACAGTCTACCCATCTTCTGATGGCTACTTCCAGCAGGATAACGCGCAATGCCACAAAGCCCACGTCATCTCAAACTGGTTCCAGGAACATGAGAATGAGTTCAGTGTGCTCAATTGGCCTCCACAGTCACAATCCAATAGAACACCTTTGGGATGTGGTGGAATGGGACATTCGCAGTATGAATGTGCAGCTGACAAATCTGCAGCAACTGCGTGATGCTATCAAGTCAGCATGGAGCAGAATCTCTAAGGAGAATTTCCAGCACCTTGTTGAATCCATGCCACGAAGAATTCAGGCTGTTCTGGGGCAAAGGGGGGTCCTACGCAGTGTTAGAGAGGTGTACCTAATAAAGTGGTCACTGAGTGTAGATGATACATGCTTGCTACAGATCTAGGCATAAAGATCATTCCTTTTGGTGGGATTTTAAGCCCCAGACAGTAATGGTATGCAAGTTTCCTTTTGTGCCTTCGATTCTCTAAATCAATGTACCCGTGACGAACTTGAAGCCCAATGTTTGTTTGCAGGCACAGAATCAAACATTTTGATGCTAAATGTTATGTCATACCAATAAAATTAGTTTGGGTTTGGCTTGGAAACTCACATGGAAACATTATGTGTAGCCAATGTAGTCAGACATCAGTTTCAAATCATCGGATCACCTTCCTAGGTGGGCCCCACTTTTCAGAATGAATTTATGTCTGTCCAACCCGTAACTGTAAACTCACGGATGTAGGGTGGTGGGAGATGTAATACTCCCTTGATCTGAGGTCTGACATAATTTCAACAACATAATTACTCATGAATGAGCCACTATACAGAGACAGCAACACTGATCGCTTTAAGGAGTGGGCTGACAACACAGAGCAACAGAGACAGAATACACACACGTGCACATAAATACACACACTCACACACACAGCACATAAGCACACACATACACACACATTCTGGGGATGTACCCTCATTTAAACACATTACTGAAGTAGAAATAATACATTTCTGCTGGATATGACATATCACCTGTCATTCACAGTACAACATTCAATAGGCAGGCAGACAGCTAGCCATCCTTCAGCACAAGGCACAGTCTAAACTCTGAGCACACAGTTCATATAAAATTGCATTTGCTTCTCTAAAGTAAAGTGTTTCTGCTTTATTTGGTCAATTTAATATCCTCACTGATTATGCATGGTCTTTCATTAAATTTGCTGGCCTACAACTTCAATCAAGAAGGTTTCAAGACTGTGGTATTTAAAATCAGGAATAAAAATCTATTTTCAACAGATTCATTAATTAATGATATCTGTGGAAATTAGAACACTACTTAATAAACAGATCATGTAATTTCCGGTTCATAACACATGATAATTGCAGATCACTTACTATATTAACAGCACTCATTTCTCAAACTCACTTCTGGTTTTACAAATATCCAAACAGACACAGACACAGATAATAATACAGACAAATACAGATAATCCATCCCTGGGACAGCCTTAACACAAATACATAAACAGACTCTAGTACCTGACAGACGGTGATAATGAGAGCTGGCAGTATGAATACAGCCAGCGTCATCCAGGTAACGTAGGCCTTAAGACCCCAGGGTTCAATAAAATGGCCCCAACACTCAAACACCCCTGGAGATACCTCTGACCTGGAGAAGATGAATACCTGTTTGGAGAGGAGGTAACCATATGAAAAAGACATAAAAATGAATTTATTCCTTCTGAGTGTTACACATAACAGCTCTGCCCAGCACAAGTAATGCCACAACATTACTTTCCGTACACAAAAATGAGTGGTTGTTTGGCAGGGTTAAAAAATCACATCCTGTTCTAGCCAAGGTGATGTCTACACTTTGGATACAATGTGTTTGGCTACAAGTAGCATGTTCTCCCTTTCATTTTCCCCCTCTATATAATTACCCAGGCTGTTGTGATTTCTGTTTTGTCCCTTGTCGATTTCTGTAGAGGGTAATGGCCTGCACTGGCACATTGGCCTCTTAACTTTGATTTCCCACGTAGGCGCATCGGTTTAGAGCAGGCGCTGTGAATATCCACTAGGCGTGACATAGGAATGCGTCAAGGTAATCGACTGATGACACTGAGATCTGTGGATCTCCACAGCACCTCCTCTGCTCTGCGCAGAGGCAGTGAGATATGAGAAAATGGAACGGAGGAGACAGGCAACGGCTGGCCCAAGCCTTTATGGGCCCTAAGCAGAATTTGATCTGGGGGCCCCCCACCGCCTTGGCGCCGCCAATACTATTGTGTTATCGTTAACATAATATTGCAATTTTGTATGATTACCATTACTATAATATATCACAAAAAAACAAACATTTCAAGCTCTCTCGTGGGACATTTCAAGCACTCTAAGGGGCCCTCTGGTGGCCACGGGGGCCCTAAGCAGGTGTTTAGTTTGCTTATGCGTCGGGCCGGGCCTCAGACAGGCCCACTCAAGGCGGGGCGGCCTCTCCGCTCACCTGGGGCACACTGAGCACCAAGGCCAGTCCCATGCCACCATGACAGGGAACGTTCCAGCGGGCGACGTCACCCCAACCACGGTAAGCCTGTAGGGGGCAGCAGATGGCATGATGGCGGTCCACGGTCATGGCCACAATCATGTATGAGGAAGCAAACATGCCGACGATCTGCAAGTACTTGACAGAGCGACACAGAGCATCAGGACCCTGGAATCGCTCCGTTATGTCCCACACCAGCTGGGGCAGCACCTGCGGGAGAGGAGACACACACTGTACAGAGGAGAACGGAGGCAGGAGTCGGCATGCATGGCGACAGGCTGGGGAAGCCCTCACCTGGAAGAAGGCCACCACCAGGTCGGCAATGCACAGATTGACCATGAAGAGGTGCATGGGAGCGTGGTGCTTCCTTCGCCGCAGCAGGACCCAAAGCACCAGCCCGTTCCCCAGGGCCGTCAAGGCCAGAACCAGGCCCAAAACCCCAATTTCTGCCCGGGCTAGTGCCATGTTGCGCTCCCTCGGGGGGTGTGGAGTGTGTGGAGGGGGGCCTGTGGAGACGGAGGCATTTTCAGGGAAGATCTGAAAAGGCGATCCTCCCCCATTTGTGCTGTTGATGTTGGTATAATCCGGAAAGAGGGAGGATGTGAGGTTGATGTTTCCCCTCGCCACTGGAGAGGAATGGGTTAGTCCCCCCCAGTCCGTTTCCCAGGAGATGGTTGCCATGCCTGTAAGAATGATAATATTTTTAAAACATAATTAGGTTTGCTAAAAGAAGGGTATATTTGTACAAAAGCACCAGGAAACTGCTTGTTGAAATGTTGCTTCTCCCCATCTGAATCATTGCATGTCATGAAACCTTGTGTCAGAATATGACAAAACAAGCAAATAATTTGGACAAAACAGATCAGATTGACCAACTTTAATCTGTTGGTTAATGTCTGTCACTTCTTTCTCTCATGTTCTCTCTCTCTTGTTCTTCTCATTTTCTCTAACTTTCCCTCTGTGCTCTACACACTGTTGTTCCCACGATTTGATGTGGGGATGATCGAATAATCTATGGGTGGCAAATTCCCAGACTGTAAGAGAGGGAAAAATAGAGATAATTTAATTCAGTAGAGAGACAGAGGCAATGGGAAAATAAATTGTATTGAAATTAATAGACTGACTATTGAAATGGAAACTAATGAGATAGCTGTTGTATTACCTCTAAGCATCAGTCAGTCTATCTGATGTTAGATTCCCTCTCATCCTGTCTGTCTGTATTTTTCTCTTGCCTGTACATCTCCCTCTGACAGACATCTTGCACTCACATTTGTCTGTCTGTCTGGCTGTCTGTCTGTGTGTGTGCATTTCTTTCTGATGTAAGTCCCTGCTTGTTTATCTTCTCATACTTTCTCTGGGTTGATAAGCACACCCTCTCTCCCACCCATTCTAACTCCTTCACCTCTGCCCCTTTAATCCCCCCCCCCCCCTTGCCCTCTGTTCCTCATTTGTACCCTCTGTTTCAGTCTTTTCCCTCTCTCTCTATTTCCCTTCTGCCTTTCCTTCTCTCTACCCTCTCCTCCTCTCCCAAAATGGCTCACTCTCCAGATTTCAATAAAATGTTGTTTATTTTCTCTCTTTCACAAATAAACCAAATGAAAGTAAATATAATTGAAAATGATGAGACTGACAACTGGAGAAACACGGTCATGAGATAAGAAGCAAACGAACAAATAAACAGAAGGAGGGGTGGAGAGAGGAGGAAGGATCAGATGGAGTGATGGAGAAAGGAGAAAGTATGAGATGGAGGGGTGGAGTGAAGAAAATGGCTGAGATGGAGGGGCGGAACGAGAGGTGAAGACAAGAATTGAAGCACAGAAAAACATATATTATAGGGACATGGAGGAGGAGAGGTCTATGTACAGATTTATGGGTAGGAAAAATAGAGTCACTCATGACATAAACCAAGCACATGTTCTTCATTTAATCCTATTTTCCCATGCATTAGATTATTTGTTTTGCCCAACTTTTCTGGATGAACATGATTTAAGTAAAATGCAGCTGTACATAAATGGACTGAGAGACCGTCTGTCTCATGTTGGGTTCAGCTGCACCTGAGCAAGCACCAGGGAACACAGGCAACATGCACTCTGAGTATCCATAGGTTTCCAGTCCATATTACAGCTCCAATCCTAATGACTTGACTGGAGCAATGGATCAGATGGGAATCTGCTTCACCTGTTTATCAGCAGCAGATGTTGAGGCCTATCTGAAAGCATTTTCACATTTGACTTTCCCATTCCATCCTCTCACCTTCTGATGTATCATCTGAGGGCAAAATGAGGTCTAATGAATTAATTTGACTCAACAGTAGTTAAAGGACATCAATATGCAGCCTCAGAGATGGTTGACATTGTTTAATTTTGTGTTAGCTGAATTTCATTTATACATAGTCAATGCAAGGTAAAAGTGTTAATTTATGGACTGGGATCTGAAAAAATGAGAGACCTGGTTCGCTGCTCAGCTATGGAGAACTATCTTACATTTATGTTGTATGTGTTTCTTGGAATCATGTATAGTGGAGCACAAGTTAGGGCACTACCGTTATAGCTGTGCTTAATTGAGGAGCTTAGCTGTATACCATGAGGCAAGTTAACCATAAGCAGCATTGGAGCCAGCTCCTGTACATGCACTTTCTGCCCAGGCTGTGCATATTACAGAATGTGTTTGTATCTCAGCCTCCTCTGGAGAGGCTAGCAATCGCATGCCTCTAATTTACTTGGGTTTCACATGAGCCGCAGTGCTCACAAACTGCAAGTTGATCCTTAAGGTCATATGCAAAAGCGCCTTGAGGATCTTCACCACTGCAAATCTCCTGGAGCCATCTTGGACAGAGAGACATTCTTTTTTGATGCTTCCCCATTCACAGATTCATGGAAATGCAGATGAAGAATGTGCTCGACTTGATGGAGAGAGAAAGGGAACTGGGAGGGAGTGGATGCAGGAAAATGAGAGGAGGAGAGTAGTGCCAGACAATACTATGAAAGTAGGAGTTTGATTGTGGATTCAGAAACTCTGGGGTCCACACTCCATACAGTGAGAGAGTCCCTCTAGATTACAGGCAGGGTGTGCTGAAATGGGTGAGATGGCATTATATTGTCCCAAGTTTTCTTTGACATTATGACAAACCATAATAAAAGCCTATTTGTGTTTATCAGTTTGTGTGTTGGGGTTTTCCATTGTGATTTGGTAACAGTGTGTGTTGTGTAACAGGAAAGACTGTCAAACTGTTTGCCAGAGGAATGTATCTAAATTACCACTGACACCTCTCCAAAAGTGTGTTACTCCCGCATCTCTCAGCTCACATCTTATGCTGTCATGGTGCAATGTCAGTGAATATATCAGAAGAGCATTAGCTCTCTCTCCCTCTCTCTTACTGAGCCAAAGTGACAGAGCCAAAACAAACATAGTTTGTAGAAAAGCATGCTTTATGATGTGAACTTTAACTAGCTAATTAAAAGCACTCTTATCGGTAACTTCAAAAATCTCTGCATTACCATTTTGACAACTGATCTGAGAGTTTATTTTCCGGTCAGTTTCACAGATCAGCGACATCACCCTCTCTGTTTCTTCCCATGTCGATTTATCTCACATGTTCTGTGTTTTCTTTTCTGCTCTTAGTTCTCAGTCCGAGGGCAGAAAAGCCTGTCTACCTCTGTCCTCTGTTTTACCTCTTAGTCCTGCTTTGCGTGTGTGTAACAGTCTATGTGTGTGTATGTGTGTGTACATGTAGGGCTGGAGTGATTCCCTATCTTAAGCAGATCTCCCTAGCTTAAGCAGATGAGAGGTCTCTTTATGCTTTGCCTGGTATCTCTCTCCCAGAGCAATTATGGCTGCTCTTGTGACAACGTTATGACGATACGATCGATATAATTGTCCCCACTCTACTTTGAGTTTCATTGTGGTTCCATGTGCTGTTGCTTCTGTGTCCGTGGGCAACTTAAAAAAGGAATGCATGGTATTTTTTTTTGAGGAGGGGGAGGGGAATGCTTAAAGTTGAAACAGAAAGCCTTTATCTGTAAAATTTTAAAAAATATTATTTACAGATTTATTTTGAAAGCTCCTCATTGCTTCCCATTCATTTGGGCGTCTTCCCAAAATTCTGTTCCTAATGGGGTAGTTACAGCCATAAACATTTAAAAACAGAACATCCAGACTATTGTCACCAAAAAGTTACAGCTTTGAATCACACTTATTGATCATAGACCATAAGAAGTACACTTCTGCTCAATCTAAGTCTACACTGAACTGTAATTAGTATGCCATGGCACTGAATTAGAAGCTTTAATGAGGCTATATCATTTATCTACTGTAGGCTGTGCTGACACGGAGGCGCCTGCCGTAACTTCATCTGCAGGTCAAAGCTGATTTTACTGGCAATTTTTTTTTCAAAATAACTCAATTTACAGAGGTAGATTAGGCTTAGTGAATGCTAATTTTTCACTGAATTTCACAATAGAGGTCTTACATCCTCCATCTTAAGATCCAGAGGGAGAGTGTCTGAATGAGGAGAGGAGTTTTTCTCATTCACCAGAGCAGGTTAAAGAAAAAAACATCTGCAACCACAACTCAATGCCAAGAGCATTGCATGAAATTGAATATTGGTAAGAGCAGATCATTACTTTATAATTATAAAGTAATGTATATTACTTTATAATATACATTACTTTATATGTTTATAAATTCTGTAGCAATGTAGCAATGGTAAAAGAATGGGTGCGTAAGGGGTAGTAATTGTCTTATCACCCTAATGTTTGCTTACAATGTGTACATGGAGAGATCTGCACTCAGATAAAGAAATTTTCATACAAATTTGACTTTTTTGCTTACCTATTGTAATTCCACACTTAGAGATTAATAGCTGTTAGAAATGTACTACAAGTTGTGATCAGCAAATGACTTGCGTCTGAGGAACAGATACATACAGTATGTACATTGTCTGTCATCAAGTTTTGCCATCAGAGCGTGTGTACACATGATTCAAGCTCCAAAAGAAGATTCAGGAGGAGAATTTTCAGACAATTTCTCTGCAGTCAACCAAACCTAGACAAACCGGTCCCAGCCATGACTGTAAAAATCCCACTTACCACTTCCTTCCATCAGTCATTCACATCATCTTTCCTCCACCCATCCTCCCCCTTCTCTTTTACGGTGTCCAAACAGGGTGTCAACAACCTCAGCCCATGGCCAAGTGTGATCTCTTATCATACTCCAAGCTAAATAAAAGGTGACAGTAGTTAAAAATGTAGTGATTGACCCATGAGACAGACCAATCTTCAAAGTAATAAAACTTTTGCAACTCTGGTAACTTATTGCTTAAAGAGAAAACAGTTACATTTAACTAGTGACCAAAGCAGTAAATATTGCAAAACAGTTAAATTTAGCTAGTGACCAAAGCAGTAAATATTGTGTCACCAAACAGTTATTTCTCTGTTTATGTATAGCTATGATACGTTATTTTCTTTCAGGAGGTCCCTGTATTTCACATGATAGCTTAAACATAATTTTGTTTATGAGGGAAACATTAACCAGTTTCACAGCTATTGAGGCCAGCCATGGTGCTGAATGCCATACCTCAATTCCTTAGCAGATTTGGATGAGATTCTATGAGTTTGTATGGGTACCCATGGACACTTTCTGGTATAAGTGTACCATTCAACACACAACACTCTCACCTGCATATTTCAAGACATGAAGGTAGTATGCAGTATGGTCTTCACACAGGCACAAAGGGTACAACTCAGCCCTAACATTTTCAAACTCCCTACTTGTGAGTTGGGTCAAAATGTTTGCCAGTGGGGGCTCCTGTGTAGCATAGACAGTAAAGCGCTTGTCTCAAGTGCAGGCTGAGCCCCATAGCCAAGAACTAAAAGCAACCGCGTCAACTGCTGACAGTGATTGGGAACCCATCCTGGTGGAACAAAATTCACTTAATTCTGCCAGAGGATAATGGTGAATATGATGGCCAGGACTACCTCATTCTCCACTGTGGCATCCCCTAGAGGCTCATGAGGAACCTGTAAAGTCCCTGGGGGACATCAGTGGGGATGCCCATCCTCTGAGGGGGCATCTGCTCCTCTGTATGGTGTGTTGGAGTGCATCAGATTGCACTTGCCTCACTTTGGTGCTCCTGCGTGACCATTGGGTGTGTGCAGGGAGATAAGCATAACAGTTCAATTTAGCGCTGCCCCCGACCAAAGATTTTCCTAGTCGACTAATAGTCGTTAGTTCAAGCCATTAGTCGACTAGTCGTTGCACATTTATGTCATTAATTTAATTATTTAAATATATATATTTTTGGGGCATCAGAAAATGGTTTGAGTTCCAGGGCTGAGGAAGAATGTTGTAAGTAACATTGTTAACATTGTGCTACGTTACAGAGAAATACAAAACCGTAATAATGAGCCTTTAAAATATAAATTTTACCAGCGCTTGCACGAAGTGAGCCACCTGTTAATGACAATGCTAACGGCAAAAGCGGTAATGATTCTGAATGTGTCGGAACAACCAGCAAGGAGACTGAACATTTTGTTAATTATTTCAACACAGTATAACATAATATAACTTATGAACTTGTAACACCAACACATATAAGTTACATTGTAACTTATAAAACAAATGGTAAATAAACATGAAACAGAACATGAAGTTAAACATACAGTAAGCGAGGTAATTTAGCTTCCCCAGTCCCCACGAACACTTGGATAAACCTAATAGCGCATATGACAATATATTTACTTAGATCCATATACCCTTAACTTTCCAATTCGTTGATGTTAATTAGGCCATTAATTATTTAGCATAATGGAATAACCCTTTCGAGCGTCCGGTCACAGCGGTGTGATTAACCGTTTAGCGCGTGTGCTAAAACCGGTATCAGAACACTAGATTGGAAAATTTCTAGCTAATTTTAGCTTTGAGGAAACAGTAATTTAACGTTAAAAATATAGCAAATTCTAACTGTAAACTATGAGAAGCTTAATAACGCAAATGAAAACATAACTCAGCGCGCTACATTGCATAATGAAAGGGATAATAACTTTAGGGTACTTAGGGGAGAGCCGGGACCAAAGTAACACTTTTCAGATAAACGTCATTTTAAAAGATAATGTTACACACAGAAACAAATGTTTGTTGTGATCAACAACTTACGTGTGTGTTCTATCAATACCAGTTGCTATGTTGTACAAATGTGGAACGACTTCGGTATAATAATATAATAAGTAGGCTAACTTTGTTATTGTAGAGGGACGAAAGAAACAACTGTTACAATCGTCCCGACAGTGGCTCCTGACAGTTAAACCTGACTTGCTTCTAAACTGAGACTCTCTGACATGGCAAACTTCAGGATGTGTTAAAGTAGGCTACTAATTATTCTGTCAAAAGATCATGACTATGACACATGAAACGACAGACACAACGTGTCGTTCAAAAAAAAAAGACCGCTTGAGTGAATTTACTTTCCGTGATCGAAAACATCTTCTTGGGTATAACTCCGCGAAAGTATGATGTATCCACGCGATTTTGCGGGGTTCTGGTAAGTGTTGAAAAGGAATCTGACATAACAGACAACCCCACAACAAAGCTGATTTAAAAACAGTCATGTTCAGGAAACATGCATGTGAAAAGCAAGGTCATGGTATGTCTGACACTGTGACATCAAAGCCACTATATTCACAATAACTTACCAGTTAATACTACATTGATTACATTAAGGTCTATTACATTAAACAGAAAACAGTAACTACAATATGTATGAATAATTATATACTGTTCAACACATCTGTTCCTTTCAAGTTGTCTATTTCTGCCAAGACCTCAATTTTGTTTTCAGTTGCAGGCTGGTGTTTTATTGTTGGAATGCAGTTGAAAATGTCACTATGAAGATGATCCAAATGAAAACATGCACACTTGTGAATGACAACAGTAAGTTAACTGACTATGACTATTATAAGTCAAAAATATTTACATTTACATCATATTGTATCATTGATACAACAACTTTAAAAGCAGTTCCAAAAATAAAATATTACTTATCAGTCCCAGCTATTAAAAAACAACCATCCTGTATTGTATAAAGGCAAGTCAAAAGGCAGGTATGCAATTTAAAAATGTGACAATAACTGACTAACTTTAAGGTGAAAAACCCATGCTTTATGAAAATATACGTCATTTCAAAAATACCTCACAAAACAGGATAGTGTGGGCAGTAAGAAGTGAATGGTAGCAAGTAGCTTGTTCATGTTTCACTTGTATCACAGTAAAATGTGATACTCTCCAGATCCTTTCTCCAGCCAGAGTGACACCCCTGTGTGACAGGTGAGAAATTTTGCTGGCTAAAATGTTAAAATGTGAAACTGTGTCTTTTCAGTGTTCATTGAGGAGACCCTAAGACAGAACTACTCAAATCTAGTCCTGTGAGGCAACACAATCCACCAGGTTTTCCAGTTCTCTGAACTTGGAGTGGGGTTTGTTGAATTGAATAAATAAATTCAATGATCGCAAAGCAATGATTAGATGAGTCAGGTGATTAAGCACCAACACGGAACAAAAGTCTGGGCTGCATGAAGAAAATAAAGACAACAAGACCAGTGTTCAGTAGCTGTGCCACAAACAAACTTTTCATGAAACACACACCATCTTTTTTGATTATTTCAGTTCAATATTCTAAGATGCTGTATGCTATGTGACCCAGAAGTACTGTGGCCTCATAGTTGAAATTTAACCAAACCAAATTATTTCACAGTCTTGTTGAGTTGTCCTCTCCTCAGCATGACAAATTGTTGCTAACCTCTCCCTTTCTTCTGTCTTCACTTTACACGCAATACACAAGCCATAGACAATACCAGGAAACATTATTTACAGTTACTGCTTTCCAAAACAATACATTAAATGTTAATCAGAACAGAAGCTGTGCATTATACACAGTTATATCTAACAATCACTCCTGCAACTGAGCTTCCACTGCTGAGGGTGCGATGCAGGAGTTTCCATTAGTCCACCCTGGCTGGAGTTACAGCCCATGTGTGTTCACTTCTTGGTATATGTATTTATATTTTTCCTTACAAACATGGGGCCAAAGGTTTTGTACCCCTTAAAAAGGAAAATAGGTGTCTGACTCCATCAGTGGTCTCTGCTCAAGGCTATCTAATAATGTCTGATTGTTTGTCACTGTTAGCCTCCTTCATGAAAACCAAACTGTTTGTATATGAATTTAGGCTGAACCCAGTTCTGCTGTAGTGGAAAATTAGCAAATGGAAACCTTGCAAAGACAGCTGATTATTTTTGTCTGGACATGAATGAAGATCTGATTCTGCTGTACGTAGGAACCTTGTGGACTCCCTGAACTCCAGATTAAATTCCTAACGTCATTTGGTAAAATGCCAGGTAGTTTGAATTAACAGCACTGAGCATATTAAATGAATACATAAGGCGATTTTCAAAGTGGCACTCCTCACTTGTAGCTCATTGTCTTCAGCACATCCTACCCATGAACATGAAACTGACTTTATACCCACTGTAAACACAAGTATGTACACACTGTAAACATATGATTCACATGCAAAAGACAACTGTCCTAGTTCGCATGCTCACATCCAAAATCATGCCAAGGTGATAAATAAAGGAGTTTAAAACATAACCACAGACTTTCATCTATACTGGTATGTTGTATCACAGATGGCAAATTTGCAGTGCTGGTAGCCCTTGGCTACACTAAACAATTTCTGCTGGGTTTCTTGTTTCTCTCTCTACTGTTTATTTGCAAAGCAGACACCCTTTTCCAGGTTACATTTACATTTATTCATTTAGCAGACGCTTTTATCCAAAGCAACTTACATAGGTTACAGTTCTTTACAATGTTATCCATTTATACAGCTGGATATTTTTACTGAGGCAATTGTGGGTTAAGTACCTTGCCCAAGGGTACAGCAGCAGTGTCCCAGTGGGGATTGAACCGGCAACCTTTCGGTTACGAGTCCTGCTCCTTAACCACCTCCTTAACCACTATGCTACACTGCCGCCCTCATACCTCACGTGATTATGTATTGCATACAATTATGCATCATCATTATTCATTCATACAGCTTGGTTCTTTACTGACATGACTCAGGTTAAGCGCCTTTCGCAAAGGAACAATAGCTGTGCCCCACCTGGTAATGCTGTGAACATAAGCTCAACTGCTATCTATGTCACACTGGTGACAGCCTCTCTCCTTTTATTTCTTATATTTAGATATGATTTCTTTTACACATTGATTTGAAAGAAGGCTCCATTTAATTGTGGCCTGTTTGTTTCTTTCCATCTTTAACTGGCTCACAATGGCCAACCATAGTAATTGGGTTGTCCCGGTGCAGATGGATTAGGACTAAAACTATTTCTTCACACACAATGTGTATTCACATTCTGGTAACCGAACAATAGAATCAGATGACTCTCACTGCAGCTGCTACAGACTGGTGGGAATTTAATTTTGAAATATGTGTCTATGATTGTGCAGTGACTGGTTAGCATTAAAAATCGTCTTCAGAGATATGCACCTTTCTACCATAAAAGCCACCTTGAAAACTACATAACCTCAGCCACAAAGACAAAACACTGTGCCATTAGCATGCCATTCATACAGCACGCTAGGAGATGTAAAGAGCTCACTAATCTTAAAACCCATGTTCCTGCTGGATGAAATCAATCGTACCACTAGGGAGGTCAAGGGGGGGGGGGGGACTCTCTGTAGGACATTCACATTATCACTCTTTCCACTGCATGCCCATGCCCATAGCATACCCTTGAATAGTGACTATGCTGCCATACTTGTGCATTAAGTGTTCAGTTTATGCACTTATATTTTTTGGTACACTACTAAAAATGGAATAGTTTTATTGGACTAATCCCTAAAATTTCTAAATATTTTAAATATAAAAGCAAATAGATACTCTCTGTGCAGAGTGCAGAAAGCTAGAAGCAGCCACAGCATGTTTCAGACAATAGTTGAGATGTCCCAGCTGAATCAATTCTCACAACCATAGACAGAAGAGAAGGATATGAGTGGGCACTCATCTCGACAGGGAGTTTGGGAAAGGGGCTTGTGGTTGTTCTAGGTTCAGTGGGAGGCCAAGGACATTGTTCTTGGTCGTAAGGGCAACACTGTTGTGTTTTCATTGCATTTGAGAGGATGTCCTGACTGTTAATGAGTTTTTGTTATTTTGCATTGTTTTCTTTTGTTTGTGGCTGTGTGTGCAGATTTTCTGATTTGGGGTTTAGTTTATTCCTATTCCTTGTATTCAAATGCTCTCCTTGACTGACTTGCGCACATTTCTGTAATTAATTGTTCTTATTGGAATAACAAAAACAACATTAACAATGAAAACTACTACTGTTACCGCTACTAATAATAAAAATTACCATGATCACATGATGATCACAAGAAAGATGTTAGTAAGAATGGACACTAATATACTGATATTATTAATAGTATAATAACAGTCATTCAAAAATCCTTCATCTGGGATAAAGATGCTCTAGTGGAATGACACCATACAAATTTACCAGGCTAAAATGACTGCTTTCTTTAAGTTACTGTCCAATAAAATATATTGATAAATGACTTAAGATACACAATCTTGAGGGGGGACAAGAACGTAGGACATTATGTAGGCTGCAGTAGAACAGCAACATGCCTCACACATGTGTGCAGTGCGCGTCTACATGTGGTCGACAATATTCTCGAGCCCAAAGGTCAAATGTTTCCCTCACAGTTAACATTTAGAAGCTGTTGTCACAAAATTCAATACAGTCACTAAAATATGTCTCCTAGCAACTTTCAACTTTTACACAGTGAAACTGCATATCTGGTTAATGTGTAATGGTTACCATTTTTCTGTATGAAAAGAATAATATAAAATAATATAAAATTAATCAACCTTAATTATAAAATAAATTAAGGTTGAATACAATAGAAATAATAAAAAGGTGAAGAAGAAGATGATGAAAAGGAAGGAGGTCAAATTAAATGAGAATGTCAAGGTGTGTACAAGTGATCATTGCAGCAATAACACTAACAATAACAATAACAATAACATTTTTATATTGTAAGTTCATGAGTTGAAAGTGTAATGGAACTAAATGGGCCATCACACACAACAGACGCCATTGAAAAGTGCATTTCTGTGTGTACAATGCTTATATCAGTTTCTTTGTGTGCCTCCCCATTTCTCTCTGCCCTCTTTCTCTCTGGAAACTTCTAAGCCCCTTGGGAGTCATAATTCTTGTTGAGATAATAGAGAGCTGTCACTGGAATGTTTCTGTAAGTAGATTTCTCTGCTCCTTACCTGTCTGTCAGTACATGACTTGATCCTGTTTGTCTTTCTCATCCACTTTACTTTCTCTGAAACGGAAACAAGCAGCACTTTTTTCATCATCACAAAGAATTGAGGGGGGACAAGAACGTAGGACAGTTGTAACAACAGTTAACAGGATTTAAACCTATTTACACGCATAAATAACTGACACAATTGGAACAGCTGGTCTTAATCTTGGATCTTAGGTGCAGTCATTTTTAATAGAGTTCAGTGGTCTAGTGATATAACCACCAAGCTTAAACCCCTACTGACTTCAATGCAATTGGTCCTACATGTTTTCAGGATTGTGGTAACAATTCCCTGTTTACTTCTGTATCTTCAGTTAATGACAGTAATCCTTTAATCAGTAAATTCAAAGGAAAAATATTTAATGCTCATCTGGTTTTTGGGTTTGTCATCATAAACCAAACCTTTTGCTGAATGTAAAAAATTATATCACCCATGCAACAAATGTACTGTACTGGTTTCTTAAAATAAGGAATCCGTTTGTCTTGCGCTTTCTAACAGGTCAGATATGCCTAAAATACTTTGTGATTGAATCACTTTTCTTCACAGTCATGCACACACTGTAATTATGATACAGTTTTGAAATATATAGGCATTCACACATCGTGTAAACATGTCATATTCATGCAAAAAGTCCATTGAAATATTGTTCAGGAAAAAAATACTTACTCTGGTGTTGACCCCTTCCTTGTGCGTTGTTATGCAGAGTTGTACATACAAAGTGTAAAATCTGTCATTTTTGCTTTACTCTGTGAAGTGTGCCAGAGGCAATGTAGGTCTGTATGCCAGAGTGAGCTATGGGATCATTGTGTCTGAGTCAGTGTGCAGTTGTTCATGTGTGACAGTGTGTGACAGTGAGTGTGTTGTATTTAGGTGAGCTATGTGCGCTCCCTGTGGGGCTGAATGGGTAAAGGCTCACCGCGCTGTCCTCTCTCTCTCTTTTTGGCTCCTTTTCTGTGGCTGTTGTCCTGTGTGTGTGTGTGTATGTGTGTGTGGTCATCCAAAGAAATTCCCACTGGTTCCACACAATCCCCTTGCTGCTGTCCGTCTCTCAGGCCATCACTCTGGATATCAGTAGGCTTGTATTACTGAGTGCAAGTTCTGCCAACTCTCACGGACTCTCCACCCCCTAGCCCCTCCTCCAGAGGGCAGGGCTGACTAAGGGAAAGTATAAGCAGCATAAGGGAGAGTAAGAGGTTGGAGGGAGGGCAGAGGGGAGGAATGTTAATACACATAGTGCTCACTGAAATTAAGAAAGAATGTGTATGTGTGATATGGAGTGAGAATGTGACAGGGTGGGACTGGGTGTGTGTGAGAGAGAGAGGGTTAATGTTAATATGCATCTTGTACTGTTCATTAACAGAATACTGAGATGGAGACAGAGGGATAGGCTAATGGAAAAGCCATATTTTTGGGGGAAGATCTTACTGGGTCTAAGATTATATAAAACTATACATGCCTGTCATGTGCAGCTGTTCCTGTGTGTCCACTAAATTGCTTACTTCAAGCATTCTGTCTCTTTCACCTACCATCTCAGCTCTTCTGTCACACACCTATTTTTCTCCAGTGTGTCTTTCATCTTGTATTTGTTAAATAGTTTTAATTAAATAGACAAAAGCATAAAAATTCATTGAGCAGAAGGAATTCATAACACACACGGATGAATATTGTCACATTCACAGGAGAAAGGTTTCATTAGATCAGATCAGCCAAGTGTCATCTGATTTTAACCCTCTTAAGTTCATGACCCTTGCCGGCATGTCAAAAACATGAGGTGTATTTTATGGTTAACAGTTTATGGCTGCCAGTTTGTTGTGCTGTGGTTGTGAGGTTTTTCAAAGTTTTCACTCTTTACTTGTTTTCACATAGCTCTGAGGAGGCAGTTCCAATTGGTCACTGCACAGGAATGACTTTAAATGGTGTAACAGAATATACTGTAAAAATGACAATTCCAGTCTATGGAGTTTTTGTTAGTGGTGAAAATTCAGAGAAGTCTTTTTTTATGCTTTCATTGTTTCAATGAGTGATCACGCCACGTCAAGTTAACCTGCAGATTTACACAATCTCCAATGAGGTCCGAAGGCAGAAATTGCTGTGAGTGAGATTAATGGCCAGTGCCGTGCTTTTCTCTCACACATCCTCCAAATATTTGTCTGACACACTCTGAAGGCTCTGCAACTGACACAGGCTGCTCTGTCTTCTCTTAATCACCAATGTGTGTTTATCTATACAATTGGGTATATTGAATTTGCTGATTCAATATACATTTCATTTGCAGTGACAAAATGCAAACAACTTCCAAGAACTATGCACAAACCAGTCATTGTCATGTCCACAGAAATGTGTGGATTTAGTTCAGTGGTGTCAAAATGGGCATGTCCCATTTTGATGATATTACCTAGTGGCATGTTGACATGTGATGGTGTCATAGGCTGACTCCCAGATTTCTCTCTATTACCTATAAATTGCACTACTTTTTGCATTATAAGCTTTCTAATTGAGGACATGAGGTATAGTAATCTATATAGTGTACTTCAGCTACCCCAGAATGTTCTGAAAAATATAGCAGACAAGAATTTTACACTACTCAGAAGAAGTATATCCCACAATGCACCACATAAGGTTTTTTTTTTTACATAAAACAGCAGTCAAAAGTGATTTAGTTGTAAATACTACTCGCCAGATTGCTACTATTTTAAACTATCATACAAATTATCATACAAATTACATTAGCTGGTATTGGAGAGTGTTTAATACCAATGTCACATATAAATCAAACTAAAATAAATAAATAAAGTAGTGGGAATAAATATGTCCCAGCCTTCACCTCACAAGGAGCACAAGCAAATGAGAAGGCCACTGATAGTTAATGTTATTTATGTAACCAGTTTGTTCTTACATTGGAAATCAGAAAACTGGTTTAATTTTTGCTACCCACTGAAAATCTGCCACACCTACAACAAACACAAGACTGCAATCCCATTATAAGTACCAGATATTCAAAAAATAGTTGCAGCGCATGATGATAAGATTGATGCAATGCCTGAAAGAAGGTTTTTGGTTCACACACTCCATACCCATAAAATGCACTATACAGCATCAAGTATACAAGGCATATGTAAGGGAGTAATTTGGGATGCAGCTACAAGCTGCCAAGGAAATGTCCACTGGTGATGATATCACAGAATATCCAAAGGCATGTCCTAGCTTGATAATGTGAACAAGCTGCCAAGGAAATCCTTACATGATGTTGACATGCTCATTTTCTGAAGTGGCTCTCTCTTTCCATCTTTCTTCTCATTCCTTCTCTCCACCATCTTCGCTTTTCTCTGCTGTCTCTTCTTTGTCCTCACTCTTTTCTTCGGTCTCCTTCCTCTTCCTTCGCTTTCTCCTCAGTCTTCTCCACCATACAGTATTACTGACTTTGTAGACAAAATCTTCAGAACAGGAAAAATGGGAGAGAAATGATATGTCTCTGCAGCTTGGAAATTCTGCAAATATAAAACCGGACATCTAAGTGGAAAACAAAGGGGGAGTGGGTGGAAGCACAGCGCAAGAAAGACAGCAACTTCAGACTGCTGGAAAACAGAATGGAAATATTGAAAAGAGTGGAGGCTGATAGCCATGATCACAGTGAGTCACAATCATACATTGAGACATACAGCTGCCAGACTTGCAGAGAAAGATAAAGTCTGTGTGTGTGCGTGTGAGTGCATGTACATGTGTGCCCAATTCACATGCACATACACATTAATGACATAAAACCATTGTGCGTAAAAATTGATACAACTGAATCATGTGAACACTTCAGCGAACACTGAAGAGAATCTGTCTTGTGTTTATATGACATCATAGTAGGTCAAAGGTCATTTACAATCAAAGAAATGAAACAACAAGACATTCTGCAGAGATAGTTGTGTATTTTTATCACAGATATTTAGTTGTTTCAGATGCTCTTCTTTATTCAATTTGTAAACTGCTTCAGCTTTGCTGCATTAAGGAAAAATGTCTGCCCTGATGGAAATGGTCAAACGGTATAGATTTGTGCTTGTTAGTGGAGTTCTCTTTATAATTACAGAAGGCCCCCTAACCTACATAAGGTATTTGTTGTGATTATCAGTAATCCCTGATAATATTGTTTTAATTTAAAGCAGGGCTGACAGTACCCCAGGGATAATGATTCTAATAATGGCTTTAATGAGGATAATAATGGTTATTCCCTGTTCCAGTTCTAATGAAATCCATGTGTTTATGAGATGGCTTGAACAGTTCCGTCTACTTGTGCTTGCCTGTTGTAGTTGCAGGCAACAATAAGTGTCTGTGTAATTTTACAGATCAAATATGATTAGTTTAGGATGTGAGAGCAAAGACAGCAAGTATCAAGTATGTGGATGAGTTGTGCTTTTTGGTGGTAGTGCTGCACAGTTAAATTCAAGTGGTTGCAGGATTGAAACCAAGGTGGGGTACTGCTGGTGCAACCTGAACTACTTAAGGTGCATTTATCCATCTGTATAAATAAACAACCTAACAAATGTGAGGGCTTTAAGTTACCCTTGATAAGCAAATGTATGCAAAAAAGAGCAATGATAACAAGAGAAGGGCAGCAGCTACAGAGTCTTTAAATAGCTGATGACCAAGTTGTAACATTTAGCAACTGTTCCTGAAAGGTGTGCCATGTATTAGATGAATAAGTAAATGCTGATGATCTTAATGTAAGGACTGCTTTTGCAACACCCATACTGTGTGTGGTCCTAGAATATGAGCAAAAACAAAAAACAATTTATGCACAACTACTGCAGGGGTGACCTCTGATGTGCATGCAAAACATAAGATGAATGAATGAATGCTATCCTACATTAATTACATTTGTGGAAAAAAATTTTGGTGGTCATAATAGGCCTGGCTCGTGATAGTGATGGGGAATATTTTGCAAACATCTAGAGATTATGAGGAATGTGTCTGTGTGCCAAATCTACCTGCTCCAGCAATTAAAGCAGAATTAAAGAGAAAAACAACAGTGATGTTGCTGTTAATATTATAATGGCAGAAAGAAGGGGGGAGGGAGGGCTACTGAGGAGCATAAGGGGTTGTAAGAGGATGGCAGATGGGTTTGTTCAGATCTAACTTTACAGGTTCAGACACAGAGATAGATGAACGAACAAATGGACAGAGAGTGGTGGATAGAGGAATGTATCCACGAGAGGTCCAAACATGTTTCACATTGTACACACAATCAAACCCACACACACAGACACACATACAGGAAAAGACCCCCATCACCACCACACCCATATGTGCACAAAGACAGTCAGACATACACACACAGTGATTTCTTTTACAACTCTATTAATAGTGAAATCAATACTGGCATTTTAGATGATTTTTTAATATATTCAAAGAAAACCAGACACTATCACTTTCAAAAACAATAAGTAAAAAAGAAGAATAGAGCTGAATCTGTTGTTTTCCAGAATCACAAAATGTTTCATAAATGACATATTTTTATAAGAGCCATCCAAAGAGGAACTTGCCTGAATGAGATATCAACAGCTACTTTACTCCACAAATCCAACTGTGAATTTCTCTGCGCCCCCACACAAATATGCGTGTTCTCAGTACTTCCATATCCTGCTCATATACATTAATAAACACAACACACTTTGTAGTTGAATAGACAAAGTGATTCTTTTGGATGGTGCTTTTATTCTGGAGGAAATGAGGTTCACCAAGCTCATCTCCACTGACACTAATCCTTGCAGAGACAGAGTCAGGAGGGAGAGAATTATGTTGTGCTGCCAGACAAGTGAGGAAGCTGGGAGATTTTAGGGATTTTCTGTTCCGTGGAAGTGAAAGTGCTTGGAACTAAAACATGCATGTGTGTTTACATGTGCCTTGCTGCATGTATGTGTGGGTCAGTGTGCTTTGACGTAGTTCAGATAATTACGATGGTGAAAATGTTTATTTTATTATTCACAAAGCTGGAAAACATGGAAATTAGCATGAATGGGAACAGTGTCAGGGAGGGAAAGGAGGAGAGAGGGAGTGATAGAGAGAGGGAGACAGAGGGAGAGGAATGAAAGGTGCTGTCTGTGGGAGAATGTATCC
Organism: Megalops cyprinoides; assembly: GCF_013368585.1. Taxonomy (NCBI): domain Eukaryota; kingdom Metazoa; phylum Chordata; class Actinopteri; order Elopiformes; family Megalopidae; genus Megalops; species Megalops cyprinoides. The sequence continues at coordinate 38,107,742 of NC_050589.1, read as the reverse complement.
AAGAGAAATGAGACACTTGAAGTATGTGGATTTATGTCAGTGTGGTCACAAGAGTGATTGAACAAATCTGTGTGTTTACAAGCATGTGTACATGTGTGAAAGTGACAGGAAGATACAGTGCAAAGGAGTTTCTTAAGCTTTTTTGTTATTTTGTTTTCCTTTAGCAGTATTTTGCATTGTGTCCATAAACCTTTATTCTGATTGTAACACCTTGTCCTTATATGCCCTGTTTATTATTATGCAAACTCCAATACTTATAATTAATACAGACAATGGTTTTTATCCATGAAAATAGAGGTAATTGCTGAGACACTCACACTCACGAGTCATCTTTATAGGATAAAAAAACTAATTTCTGTGATGATGTTCACTGTGCAGAACCCAAATACTCAGTGTGAGGCAGACAGGAGGAGAGCTCTTGCTTTGAAGGAGACACATTGACAGAGGGGGATACAGAGACAGACAAGAGGAAGCAAGTCACCTCTGGGAGAAGTCTGTCTCTGGAGAGCCACTTGAGTGGGCAATGTGTTCTGGGAGAGACTCAAAGCCAGACATACCAGACACAAACACTCACAATGTGGTAGATTTTCTATTTGGCCAGAAGTCCCTGAAAAAATACAGACATTTGATCAGTGGCAGAAGAAAATGAAAAGACTGTTTTGGCACTATTCAAACCTCTTGCTATATGTAAGGAGCCATGTTTGAGCCAGATGAATCACAGGATCATGGATTATCTCCATTCTGTAGTGTGAAGCAGCTGATGTACTTCATGGAGAAGATACCATGCAATCACAGCATTATCTACCAGTCCATCTATTTTAATTTTCAGAGCCCAGTAGAGAGGCAGCGCTTTTAAGGTACACTATATGGACAAAAGTATTTGGACGCCTGACCATTACATTGTAATGACATTGTATTCAAATACATATACTTTAATATGGAGTTGGTCCCCCTTTTGCAGCTATAACAACTTCCACTCTTCTTTTCCACAAGATTTTGGACTGTTTCTGTGGGAACTTGTTCCCATTCATTCTGTAGAGCATTTATGAGGTCAGGCACTGATGTTGGACGAGAAGGCCTGGCTTGCAATCTCCGTTCCAGTTCATCCCAAAGGTGCTCGATGGGGTTGAGGTCAGGGCTCTGTGTGAGCCAGTCAAGTTCTTCCACACCGAACTCATCAAACTAAATCATGTCTTTATAGTCCTTGCTTTGTGCACTGGTGCATAGTCATGTTGGAATAGAAAAGGGCTTTCCCCAAACTGTTGCCACAAAGCATAGCATTGTCCAAAATGTCTTGGTATGCTGAAGCATTAAGACTGCCCTTCACTGGAGATAAGGGGCCTAGCCCAAACCCTGAAGAACAGGTGTGGCCAAATACTTTTGTCCATATAGTGTATTTTGGGTGGACCTTCTTGTGTCAGGTCAAGGAACTTCATCCACATGGCCTTTTAAACAGTAATCATAGCGCTGTGTGAAATGTGCAGCACAGTTTTGCTGATCCTGTTTTCCTGCTCTGATGCTGTACATATGTTTTTCTCAGCTTTTTGGTGTGATGCCATTTACAAATGCATTGTGAAAGCCGGAGTTTTCACACCATTTAGCCTGAACGAATATCACTGTTGACAGCAGGGCTGGTAGTTCTCATAGCGTGTATGCTAAATGACAATGGAACAGCTGAATTTTGAGTGGACAGGACTGGAAAAGAGAGCGAGAAAATCCTGCTATGAGACCAAGAGGAACATGTGGGAACAGATGACTGTAGCACTGAATGTTTGAGTATTTCCCCTGAACTGTTTCTTATTATATCACAAGTTACAGAGAGGGGGGAGAGTAGAAGTGAAGAGGTTAAAAGGAGGAGAGAGAGGGAGGGCAGAGGGGGGGAGGGAGAAACAACATGATGTAGAGAGGTACAGAGTGACAGGGGAGAGAGCAGCAAAGTGAAAATGATTATCTTACAGAAATGTTACACATTTCAGGGACATAACATTTATTAGTCAAACACAATTGTGCATTACACAAATCACATTCATTTATGCAAAGTTTCAAACTCCAAGAGAAATAGGAATACATTTCAATACATTTCAATTCAAATTTGACTAAAGGACTTTGAATAAATAATTCACCCGGCTGCAATTTATGACAGTCAAGCGGGGTCCACTTGCAGAGCACGATTTGACAATATGCAAAAAATATGCAACTCTATCCATGCATGCACAATTCTGTAAAATGGTCTTATGTGCACAATGGACAAGAACCAATAATGCAGGACTGGATTTAGCAGATATCCAATTTTCAATTTTAATCACCCTTGAAAAATGAGGAATTAAGTTTTGGGAGAATCTAAAAAACCCCACAGAAAAACTGATGCACACACAAACACAAACATCAGCAAAAAGTGAGTAAACCAAATTATCAGGCAAACTGCATCACAAATACCAAAATGTATTACATTAGACATTAGACATTACACTTTGGTGGGTTACCTGACACCCATTGAAAAATGAAACTCTTACAAAATATTGATAACTTTATGGATCTGGTAAGAACAGCTTAACCAAGGAGAGCAGCCTAACCACAGAGAGCAGCCAGTACAGGCAAACCTAGACTCGCACAGAGGCTGTGCTCACAGTGTATCATATTGCTGTAGCTACTATTATTTTTGTTGTTGTTGTTTTTATCACATGCAACATTTAAATTTAATTATCTTTTTTTCAGTGATGATAGTATCATAATATTTCAATATATGACTACTATGAGAGAGAGGAAAAGGTAGACAACAGAGAAAGGGGTGAGAAGAAGATTGAAAAAGGGAGACACAGGAAGGGCAGGAAGTGTGTGTGTGTGTGTGTGTGTGTGTGGGGGGGGGGGGGGGGGGGCGTCTCCTGTTACACTCCAAGCATCCAAGCTCTGTGTCAGTCAGCACGATGTGTGTAAGGTAGGAGCTCAATATCATTCAGATCTTTCTCTGCAGAGTGAGGTTAACGGAGTCCTTGTGTGTCTGTGTATGTGTACTCTGTGTGTGTCAGAGTGCGTGTGTGTATTGAGGACATGTCTGTACATGTGTGTGTGGTACGGGTATCTGTGAAGGGACAAAAGCCAATTATTCAAAACACCACCTCCAATACACATACACCCAGACATACATCACCGCGGACAAAGTGTCCCTCTGGGGGTCATTTGTGTTTTATTCACAGATCAAAGGTGGTTTTTTGTTTACCGCACCTTTACACCATGCTCAGCTGCTGCCTGCAACACTGTATCCCATCTGCTCCTCAGGCTTGCCTTCTACCTGCTCAGAGTGGGAACATCACTCACCTTTTCAACATGCTGGGGGGGGCGAGTGTGGTATCTGAGCTTCTGCCCTTGAAGGCTGCTGAGGGTATCTCTGAAGGTTTGAGCAAGATGCTTAAGCTGCATTTGTTCCAGTGGAAATATGGGGTTGTATAAATAGGTAATAAGGTATTAAGAAAATGTGAGTTGTCTAAGTGTCCCCGGATAAAGGTGTCTGCTAAGGAAATGAATCATGTAAATTACAACTGGGCAGCCCTGTTCTCACACACACTTTGTGCCTGAACATTTTATGTGTGTCCTGGCCCCCCTGCAGCAGGTTATGTCACGGTCTTTGTCTCTTCCGTGGCCGGGGAGGGTATACCCCCTCTGAGTGACCTTTGCAAGGAGAACACACTGCATCTTCACAGATGCTCCAGCAATTCATGTTGCCTGCATTTGACTGCAGTTTAGAATGCTATGCATTAAATGCATATCACATGAACAAGAAGAATAAGAAGGATAGTGCTACTGAACAGCCAGTAACCCAGTGAGTATCTACACAAATCACAGTGGTAAAATATAACGTACAGCACGCATGATGCCCCACAATTAAGAAGACTCGGTCAGACTAAGACAAGGGAGTCTACCTGCAGGAGTCCACCGAGGAAGGACAACGAGGGGCACTACTGCGGTCTGCTCGCTAGCTACCCTGTGGTTGGGTTTTCTCTCATTCTTCGTGCTCTACTGGTTGTGTTGCTTTTCTGGTTCATTCATCTATTTTGTATCTCCTGAGTTTGTGCTACTAACACCTATTGTTCTGCGTTGTCTTGTCCCTCTCCCACACATACACTAATCGTGTGCCATCTACCCATTCCTGTCCAAATCTCCCCTCCCAATCTTCGCAGGCAGCAACCTCGCAGTCGTAACCTGTCTAACCTTATTCATCCAACTCATTCTACTGATATTACTGTTGTCATTTCCGGTGGCCTCTGGAACTGCCAGTCGGCAGTACAGAAGGCTGACTTCATCTATGCTCAGGCTTCCATGCTGTCCCTTCACTTCCTAGCCCTCACTGAGGCGTGGATCACACCTGAGAACACTGCCACCCCTGCTGCCCTCTCCTCTGCTTTCACCTTCTTCCACTCCCCCAGACCCTCGGGGAGGGGTGGAGGAGCTGGTTTCCTGATCTCCCCCTCGTGGAGTTTCCGTGTCACCTCCCTCCCTTCCATCTCCCCCACCTCTTTTGAATTTCATGCTGTTACTGTTTCTTCCCCTTGTAAACTGCACATGACTGTTCTCTATCGTCCACCAGGCCCTCTGCAGTCGTTTCTAGATGAACTGGACACTCTCCTCAGTTCCCTGAGGACGGCAATCCCATCCTGCTGCTTGCGGACTTCAATCTTCCGCTGAACTCCACTCAGTCTGCTGGTCTCCTCCCCCTCCTCCAGTCCTTTGATTTCACCCTAGTGGAGTCCCCACCAACACACAAGGCTGGCAACCAGCTGGACCTTATCTTCACAAGAGGCTGCCCTGCTCCTGATTTCACAGACATACCTCTCCACACCTCTGATCACTACTACCTATCCTTCTCCCTTCCACTCATATCCTCCCATGAATCCTCTGCTCCCACCCCATTAGTGTCAGCTCGACACAACCATCTCCCCAAGTGCCTTCTCTTCTGCTGTGTGCTCTTCTCTCCCTTCTGCTGAATCCTTCTCAATTCTCTCTGTTGAGGAGAAATCCTCTACTGTCCTCTCTGTGCTGTCCTCCTCCCTGGACACCCTCTGTCCCCCTGTTACCAAACCAGCTCGCCTGTCCCCTCCTAGTCCCTGGCTGACTGACTGCATTTGTGCAGACAGAGCCAAACTTCATGCGGGTGAAAGGACATGGCAGATATCAAAATCTCCAGATGACCTATCCCATTTCCACTCTCTTCTCATTTCCTTTTCATCTACCCTATCTTCCGCTAAGTCTGCCTTCTTCCACTCCAGGATCCACTCAGCCTCCTCTAACCCTCGCAAACTCTTCTCTACATTCTCCTCCCTCCTCTCCCCTCCTCTTCCTCCTCCTCCTTCTCCCTCATCCCTTTCTGCTGATGACTTTGTCTCTTTGAGAAGAAGGTAAAAGACATTTGCAACTCTTTCCCCTTGTCTCCTCCCATTTTGGATCCCACACCCGCTGTCACTCCCACTACTTTCTCCTCCTTATCCCCCCTAATTGACTCTGATGTTCTACAACTAATAAAATCCCACCGTCCCACTACCTGTCCTCTTGATCCTATCCCTTCTTCTCTCTTTCAGTCCATCTCTGAGGAAATCCTTCTCTTTATTTCTTTCTTAATCAACAGCTCCCTGTCTACTGGTGTAGTTCCCCCTGCTCTGAAGAGGGCACGGGTCATGCCACTGCTAAAGAAACCCACTTTAAATCCAGCTGATGTCAAAAGCTACTGTCCAGTATCTCTTCTACCATTTCTCTCCAAAACCCTTGAATGCGCAGTCTATAACCAACTTTCTCCCTATCTCCCCCAGAATAACCTCCTGGACCTGAACCAGTCGGGATTCAAAGCTGGCCACTCCACTGAGACTGCCTTCCTCGCAGTCACAGAAGCACTTCACTTGGCCAGAGCGAAGTCACTCAGCTCTGTCCTCATACTACTTGACCTCTCCACAGCATTCGACACTGTGAACCACCAGGTTCTTCTCTGGTCCCTTGCTGGGATAGTCATCTCAGGATCTGTGCTCACATGAATCCTACCTGTCTGACCGTTCCTATCAGGTATCTTGGAGGGAATCAGTCTCCTGCCCCCACCCTTTCCAGACCGGGGTCCCACGAGGTTCCATACTTGGCCCACTCCTTTTCTCCCTTTACACTAAATCACTTGGACAGGTTATCTCTGCCCACGGTCTTTCCTACCACTGCTACACAGATGACACACAGTTGTTCTTCTCTTTCTCCCCTTCCAATTCTCAGGTCCAGCCACGCATTGCAGCCTGCCTAGTCGACATTGCCTCCTGGATGTCCACTAACCATCTTAAGCTCAATCTGGGGAAGACTGAGCTTCTCTTTCTTCTAGCAAAGAACTCCCAAACGATTGACACTCCGATCACCATTGAGGGTTCTGTGGTGACCCCCTCCAGGTCAGCCAAAAACCGGGGCGTGACCCTTGATGACCAGTTAACCTTCTCAAGCCACATCGCGGCGGTCACCTGGTCCTGCAGATTCTCCCTCTACAACATCAGGAGGATCCGCCCTTTCCTTACCCAACAAGCAACCCAGCTCCTAGTTCAAGCACTAGTCATCTCCCACCTTGACTACTGTAACGCCTTATTGGCTGGCTTATCGCCTGCATTATCAGGTCGCTTCAGTTGGTTCAGAATGCTGCTGCATGCCTAGTATTCAACCTCCCGAAACACTCTCATCTCACTCCGCTACTCACTGCACTTCACTGGCTTCTAGTAGTAGCCTGCATCCAGACACTGGTGCTGGCTTACCAGACCACTAGAGGCTCTGCCCCGTCCTACCTTCAGTCTCTGATCAGTCCATACACTCCAACCAGATCTCTCCACTCAACCTCCTCTGGGCAGCTGGCTGTCCCCTCACTTCAAGAACCTGGCAGCCGTTCCACTCAGCCATGTCTTTTTTCTGCCCTTGTTCCGTGGTGGTGGAATGACCTTCCTCACCCAATCAGAGCTGCAGAATCACTTGCTATCTTCCGCAGGAACAGCTCCCTGGGGCACTCCACAGCAGGCCTCTGCAGCCTGACACAGTGTCACATTGATATCAACAATTATCCTTAAGGGCAGCATACCTATGTTGTACAAATGTACACACAGACATAACAAGGTATCACAGTTCCATATTGAAAGTGCTTAAAGCACTTCATCACATTATATCACATTTCATGCTAGAGGATGGAGTGATTACATACAGGGTGCTTGGATTGGGTACAGACTGCCTGAATTTCTACAGAAAACTACATTTGAGAAATTGACTAATAATAGTAGGCATCCTTAGGTACGATTATGGGAGTTAGACTTTGGGATTTGTGATTTGATTGAATCTGACCCACACTGCCATTTAAATAGGTGTATGCCACTGGTTGTAATGCATTTACTTATTTGCTATTTGTATTCTGCACAATAGTATTGAACATATGAATATAAGTGGTCTGTAAATTGCACTGGGCATGGAATGCTAAAGGAAGAAGTAAATGCATAATAATAAAAAAAAATATTATTGTGCATTTATTACTACGCACATTTAGTGCCACAAAAAATTCAGATTTATGCATTGAAATATCTCAGTAGCTGGTCTACTAATACCCGGAATACAGGTCGAATGCTCTGTTCTATAGGAGAAGAATATGAGGAGAATGGTAGGAGGAGATCAGGAAGTCAGATGGTAAGACCAATGGCAAACTGTATTTCTCATAACTGTCCTGAAAGCAATAATGCATGCAAATGGGACACATAAGGAGCAAAGAAAAGCTGTTAAATTGTCTTTAATGCATTTTAATAATGCAAAGGAGGAGATGGAAAGGAGATAGGGGACGAAACAAAGGAGTCTTTGTGTTTATTAAATTCAGTGTCCTTTTGTGCCATTTCTTCCTTGAGGGACAGGGATTAGTTGGGTTGAGGCATTGTCTTTGAGTGACAGGGATTAGTGGGGTGATACTGTTGTCTTTGCACTATTCCACAGAAGATGAGAGGGCAGGGAAAGAAAGACAGCAAGAAAGAAAGAGAGGAGTGCTAAAAAACACTGTTGTACCTCAACATGTATCTGTAGAAAGTTGTCCCTGCATATGAATTAAACACATTTCTACCGATACAAGCTGACCAATCAAGCCAGTAAGATGCTGGGTAAAGAGCTGTTTGTTCATTTGTTTGTCTTCAGAACTATTAACATTGTAATGCCTTTAAGCAAGTCACCAGGCTTTGGTGACGTTACTGTTAAACAGTCAGAAGGTGATGGAATACAGATATGCTCATTAATTATAGACTGATACCATATCATACAATGCTTGCCTTATAAACTTCACCACCAGACAGGGGAGGGGGGCCCTGAGTCAGGGAAATGAAGGCAAAAGTTTAATAAACACATATCCGCAGGAAATATGAAAGTAATAAATATACACCGATGATGCTGGGGTAACAACTATGGCACAAATGATGCTATGTACAATGTCCTCTCTTCTCCTCTGAGCTGCTCTCACTTTCAATTATAGTATGCTGTGCCAAATAAGTGTTTGAGGAAGCAAAAGAGAAAAAGGAATCTTAGAACCATTGATAGAACACAAACAAGCCCCCAAAGTGCCACCTGAAGTTGAATTTGGAATGGAAATTAAAACAGAGAGATAAAGACTTTGAACACACAGAAAAGGAGAAAGCAAGAGAAAGGGAAGAAAACGTTTTGGAAAACATCTTCCAAATGAGGGAATGAACGGGTATGCATAGATAGAGATAGATAGATATATGTATATATATATACAGAGAGAGAGAGGTAGAGAGAGATGGCATGGGTGGTGGGAGGGTCGGTTATAGGGGAGGAATTTCAGAAGTGATCTGGAATGAGAGTCTGAACTGGGATTCCTTTTGGATAATAACAGCTGCATTGTTGCTTTGGGTTACAGATACATGAACACATCTGACACACAAACACAAACACACACAAATGTGTGGGAATGCTTGCACACACACACACACACACACAGACACACACACACACACATATATATATATATATATATATATATATATATATATATATATATATATATATTTCACACACACTTGCATATTAATGTAAGACATGACATGATATCCTACCTACATATATTCCGTGAAGGGTCTTACATATGAGTTACATGCAGCCTTCACAGATACAGCATTTACACTTATAAATAAGAAAGTGCATGTCATTATCCATATCATAAGCTACATGACCATGACATTCATTTTTCATTTGTTATGACACTAATGATATTGAAGGTGACATGCTATGACAGTCTACATCGCCTGGCAACATGCTTGAGTTACATATGTACTGCTTATGATGGTATCATGAAGTCTTTATGTGAGAATTGTTATGATGAGTTGTGATCATAGTTGCGATGACTTGCAGATAGAGTACACTGAAAGACAGAAATGCCGGATTAAAAAACAGATGGATGTGGATCACCCAGGGATGGATTCCCAGATACACCGCTGTTTTCCTTTCTTGGTCAGGGTCACATCTGCACAGCAGTAAATGTGGCCTGAGGGCTTAAGCTCTCTGGCCCTTCCCTTCCTGGATGGGTTCACAGGTCACCACATCAGACTTACCAACAGCTTGTCAAGGCATTTTGCCTTTTAAGAAAAAGGAGAGCAACTACACTGTGAGAATACACACACTACTCCTACACTGGATTTTCTTCAGACTGAAACATGCATCTCTATCTCTCAATGCTCTGTTCTGTAACAAGTGGGTATTGGCAGGACCTGATTTCAATGATATATTATGTCCACACAGTACACTGTCTCCCTCTTTGTCCTCTTTTCTGATGACTCTGTCTCTCTGGCCCCCTTTCTCCCTTCTTCTCAAACAAGAGTTTCTTAGTCTCCCTTTTAACTTTCACTGAAAGAGAAGCTAATATATTTAAATGTATTAATACAGATAGATATAGATCTACAATATAGATCAAAATTTACTTTTATGTGTTGAATTTTCTGCTTTTTGTCAACTTTATGTTTTTCTATTATGTGTCTGCTACTGGTGGCAAAGACAATATTTCCTCTGGTGATCAATTAAGTATATTTTAATTTGTTTTAAAATACAGCACATACACAATAACCATTGCAACGCAGTTTAAATCACCTGAAAGAGGGAGCAAGCAAAAGTTGAAAAAAAGAGAACAGTTTCATATTAAATGGAAAAAACAATCAGACTGGTGTTTTCTGGTGGATTTACAGAAAAATCTGTTTTTATCAAAAGCACTTTAGAAACGGTGCACCTGGAGAAGGAGGGGGGATGGGGGTGAGCAAAACAGAGAGAGGGATGATGGCAGATGAGAGCAGGAAAGAATGAGGAGAAAGTGGGAAAGAGGATAACAGCACCATGAAACATAGACAGGAAAATAGTCTGGGGAGGAGAAAACAGAGCATCAAGAAGATGAGGAGAAGGGGAAGAGAAGGGGAAACATGGAAATTTGACTATGGAAGTATTTGGGAAAAGCAGACAGATTGTGTTGTGTTCTATTTGAAATGATCACTTTGAGGCAGATAATGCGGACAGTTGTGGCTATCCATCACATTATTGTTATATGCTTGTGAAAAGGATGCTTTCACTTTCCTCATTACAACTGCTATATCCACAACAAGCAAGAGTTACGCATCTTACCCCACAGCCTGGGTACCTTTCTCTTCCCTCACTGCTTCCCCCAGTGCCACATCTCTCTCTCTACTCCCCATAGCTTTGCTTCTCTCCTCCTCTCATAACATCACTCCTCTCTCTATCTGTTAATGGGACACTTCAAGCCAAACATCCATCTGCTCTTATCACTGAAACCTTGATGATTTTTTGGCAACAAATGCCAAAGGATGAGATAGACAGAGAGAGAGAGAGAGATAGAGAGAGACAGCAGACAAAGAGAGAGAGAGAGATGTGGGAAGTGATACAGAGAGCACAAAATTGCTCCCAGTAGTTATGCTCAATAGTACCTTTAAACTGAGAGGGAGCTTACAAAGAACAAATTGAAAGCTGAATATCAAAATATCAAGCAGACTAGGAGGTAATGTCAATTTGGAGATGTGTTTTTCATATGAGATGCCTCATCTGTGTATCATATGCCATTAAGACCACATCAAGATACGATTTTTTGACCTAATTTCCATGTTAGGAAAACGCCTAGTACATCAATAGGGTTGGGTTGACAGTTTTGACTTAAGCCAAAAGAAAAATATATGAACAATTTCTTGAGAAGAATGCACAAAGTCCCATGTCAATACATCAAATGGTCTAGGAGGGGATTTAAGTGGTTTTCACATAAATAAAAATGGCAGAATACCCTGTATGGCAGACCTACATGCTTATATAGCAAAAATGAGAATATGAGAAACATTTGTACTTCATTTCATGACTCAAGACTGTTGATTATTTACAAATATAGAAATATTTTGAGAAATAACAGATGACAAAGAAGCTACAAAATATAGCTGCCATACACTGTGGTTTATGGGTACGATATGTGCTGTGACAATTCATCCCCAGTTTTATGACTTTTTCATAAACTGTGTGGATTTTTAAATGATTTTTCCAAAATCGGTAAAATAAATCTAAATGAAAGAGTTTTGGCACATTTGATCTCCACACACTCTAACCACAGAAAAAAGAAAACCTGTAAAGCTCAAATAACTAGCATATCACAAAAAACAGCTTTGTGGAACATCACAGTGTCACCTTATTTAGCAAAAAATGGGATGAGAGAAAGAAGGGCAAAAGGAGACAGAAAGTTAGAAAAAGTAACACAGTGCAGTCACATTCCATCAGAAATTATTTAAAGATTTAAGCTTTGTCCCCCATTCCCATCTCCCCACACAGTATTAGAAGAGAACAACTCATCCACAGACTTAGTAAGTGTGCGCAATTTTAGGCAGGTAATCTAAATTTACATTTTAGCCTGGCCAAACAGACAGTTCATTAAGCAAGCCTTGTGCCTTTTGGAAACATCATTGGGCAATAAAAATAAAGTCTCCATGTGAAAACTAACCCAAGATTCCTGCACCACTCTACCAATGTTCAGCTAATGTGAACAACTCAATAATGTCCACACTCAGAAAGAGCATGTTCTAGACACTCTAAATTCTGACAGAAAGAAAGAAAGAAACACCCCTCCCACCCCTCTTAGCCTAACTGTGCCAGGTATCTGGTCATAGCTGCTGCCTCATGAACATCCTACTAAAGGTCCCCTGTCCCTTTCTCAATGCACCTCTTATAAAAGGACCTCAGAAGTACCTATGGCCCTCAGAAACCCTTTTAGAATGTTCAGTGCCATCCAGTAGATACTTCAACACAGGTCTCATGTAGGCTTTTTTTCACATTTTTTTCACATGAGCCACATTCTTCGCAGGCCTGTGTTTTTAAAGGTGGATAGTCCCCTCTCTCATTCTTGCAGCTCCCGAGTGCTGTTGAAATTGTGATGGGATGAAATGAGGCATCATGTCCTTCCTTCCCTTGGTCTTGAAATGAATCACTCTCTAGACAGGTCCTTAAGGCAGCAGGCATGGCAGCACACATCTCATTATTCACAAGCCTCTGCAGTGAAGGTGCGCACTGAAGGCCGGCTCGTGCCACACTTTCTCTCACAGTAATGCATCCTCTGTGCTTTTTCTGGTTTGCAGTTTCAGTGAAGCCTGCTTTCACCAAGACAGCTCACAGGCTTACAGTTTAAAACATAGGCCTATGTAGCAAGAGTGGATTCTGAAGCAAAGGCTCTTCCCAAAACCATGCCCCACATCTTCATTCAAATCAGAGGTTTGTCAAGCCCTCCTCTGAAGGGCAGCAGCCACCCTCTGCCGGCTCAGGCTGTTGTGGTTAAGCAGTCTTTGCACAGCTTGCATATCACCATACCTAATTCCCACAGTAATGCTGTCTGCATGAGCATTAAGTTTAACTGAATGTATATCTCCATCCACAGCTAAACCAGCTGATTGGCTCCTAGAAGCCTAAGTAGTAGCTCAACAGCAAGGCCATATATAGGGGGCTCTGAAAGGAGGCACCCCTGTTTAATCCACCTCTAGAATGAGAGATGGAGAGACTGAGAGGACTTCAGACCTGTTCTGTCATTCAGACAGGAGGAGTGAGGGAGAGAGGACAGATTTGGCAGAGCTCAATACTGTGGGATGCCACTGACATCATGTTCATGTTATGCAGGTGTTGGATTTTCTTCTAATTTTAATTGCTTACACAGGTTTTCCCATATGAAATGTGTGGGTTTTTTGGTGTTACACTGCTCCACACATACCCCCTCACCCTACAGAAGGCCAAGGGAGAGAAAGAATCAGTTTGAACAGATTTCACATTTTAAAGAAAATTTTCCATTTACCAATTTGCTCCTATATCATGTTTGTCATTAGCAAGTTCAATTTCAAGTTGGGTGCCTTCCTTCAGTGCCAAGTGTACAAAAATAGTGCACCAGCCAGGTGTTGAATCATCTGTCTTATGGCTACAAACCTGCCTTGCCAACTATCCTTTGACACTGTCGTCCCATATGTTGACATGTATACATTTTGCTGATGGCATAACAGCTTCACCTAGCTTGCAGCTATAGTAACAGCACAACACAGGTCTCCGAAATAACCATTTGTCATAAAATATATGGAAACAGCAATAAACCCTGGAAAATATGGGCCTCTGTGATCCTGTGATGTAAGAAAGATCATAGCTGCCCTCATCAGCTCACTCCACAAGGCAAATTATCACGTGGGCCTTGGGCAACAACACACCCACTGCCACCTCTGAGATGGGGGTCTAGAGCACAGCCTAAGCAGGTGGGATCAATTTCCCCTAGACCCCAGCTGTGAGGAGCCCCTGCTGAATGCACACACATACACATGCACTTGCATACACACATAGTCAGACTTATTTTCTCATACATACCACACACGCACCATGTTGAAACTCCGCCCCCCAACATACGCACACAGATACTATCAAGGGCCATTATCAGGAAGGCCTATATTCCTGCCAGGGATCATACAGCCTCATAGTACCACACACAAAAGGATATGGTGTATAGCCTATATCTATTTTAACATGCTCATGGCGTATAACATGGCGTATGCTAGTCTGTGATTTTTGCGAGATGAGCCTCCTCTTGACTTGTAGGATGGAGGGGCTTGTCCCCCCAACCCCCTACAGATTCCTGATGAATGTGAGGGCTCAAAAGCCATTTTCACATATGAACTTCGGATAATGTCCGGAGAATCAGGTCTGCACATTGTCCGGAGTTGCCCTTTCACACATGTAGCACATAACAGGAGCTTGTCCATGTCAGACGCATTCTCACCTACTGGAAATACTCTGTTTGGTTTAGGCAAGTGGCGGCGCCTAGGTAGAGCGTGCAGGAGGCAGAACATGATGCAAAAAGTAAGCTGCAGAAATCGCAGTGGCTGTGTTCGAAACCGCCTACTGCATACTGTGTATGGCTCTGCTGCCCAGTAAGTACCCAGTATGCGACCAGTAATAATTACATTTGTAGTATGTTACATTGTCGCGTGAAATCATTGCGAGTTTAGAAACGTCCAGATTTCCTTGTGGTATTTTCCAGTTAGACGCCACTTGCATTCTCACGAGTGAAAAGCATTGACGAGTTCATAAAAAGTATTCGCGAGTTGAAGTATTTTCAGGTTTTTCTTTTCAACCTTTTGGTGGTACGGGCACATAATGGGGCACAGAGAAGGAGAAGGCAAATATAGCTATTGTAGGCCTACTTTTGGGTAGCATATAAAAAATAAAAAATATCACACATAGCCATCCAAATGGTGCTACCAGTACACATAATTTATTATTAATTATACATTTATTATAACAGGAAGGTAAGTTTTTGTTGTTCGCTATGTAATGTTAGGTCACCAGTTCACCTATCTCACTATACCTATCACTATTACTTAGCTAGATACTAACCAGATAATAAACTAATAACCAACGTTATTAATCATCGTAAGAGACAAGTTTTGGCAGTATAGCTATAGCTAACTATCTCTTTAACGATTGTTGGACTCAATATAGCATGTATTTGGACGTATCCGCAATGTCAACAAAAGAGTGGAGAGCAATATACAGGCACACAGAAAAGAGTATGAAGCAAATGTCTGTATTCTTCCGGTTTCACGCCAGTCGCATGATAGAAAGATAGAAATGTCATCAACATGCCCACTCGCTTGCAGTGGATTCTCCGGAACATGACCTGCTCTATTCATACATGGACGCAATCCGACATTACACAGACTTTGTACTAGGGAGCTGGCAGAGTGAAGTCCGTCTCATGTCCAGTCCGACTGATTCAGACATTTGCGTTCTCACATACAGCTCCTCTGGCTAATGGCTAGATAGGTTCCGGCTTTCAGTGCATGTCTGAAAGGGGCTAAAGTAAGATATGTTATGATCCATTGAAAGAATAGAGAGCTGACAGACAATTAACTATCCTTCAGTATATCTGCTTTTCCCCATTTTTCCATTCAATTTTTTTCTGTGGTCTTTCTATTTCTACTTTCAGCATTTCTACACTTTGGCCTCTTGACAATCTGTCATTGTCTCTGCCTCTCCTTTAAACTGCTCCCTGCTGAATGTGCATCTTCTTCATACCACTAATCTCTCTTAGTCATCACACAGGAACTCAGTCAGCAAAGATCCCTCATGCAACTGCCCTGGGCTGGTGTAAACTGTCCAACAACATATTGAAATTTGACAGAAAAACAGAGACATGGAGAGAAAGAGACAGAGAAACAACAAAAGAAAATAGTGAGAGAGACAGAGGGAGAGTCTGTCATAGTCTAAAAACACAGTGAGCAACTACCCAGCAATACACTATAACAACTAATAACAAATAATTAAAAGGATATAATGATCAAATCCATCAATTCAGTTTACAACCTTTGTTTATTACTTTACTATTAATTATTGCTATAACTACAGTGTTTAACTACAAATATCTTGTATTTATGTTCATAGTATTAGATGTATATTTGTCTACTGTTTAGCAATCTTTTCAGAATGTATTCCCTGCCAGTAAAGTACACTGAACTGATCTAAAATTAACCAGAAAGAAAGAGGGAGTGAGTAAAAGAGACTGGTAGACAGAAATAAAGCAAGTCTCTAGCTGGAGGTGGGTTGAGGTTAAAATCTTGGCACATAGGACCACGCATCTGCTTCATGAACTACATTCCAGACTCATTATATGCTTTACAGTAGGATATCCCTTTAGGTGCAGTAACCTGCTTAAGGGCACATCAGTGCCTTGCCCAATCCTCTCCATTCAGTCGCACCTTCCTGTCAAATTATCTTTTAAATGAAAGCATTCACCTTCACACTGATTTAGCCAAAGACTATGAATGAGCTCTGTCTGACTCCATTTACATTGAATGATCTGACACTGTTAACTGCTTTGTCCATTCTGTTGCACCAACTACATGACTAAATGGTAAGGTGATGCATGCTAACTAATCCCTGTTTAATTCACTTGTACACTATCGGAGGTGTTTAAGAGCTTGGTGTAGAAAGACATTGGCCAAAGAGCAACACATTCACTGATGAAGACAGGATACTCAAATATTTGTGGGACAGAAAACACCGAACATGGATCTCCATCATAAAACAGTTTGCAAGTGCTTTTGATCTTTGCATGCCCTTTTTAAAAATTTAGGCTAAGAACAAGAGCCTTAAATGTGGATTGCTCTCTGTTGCTGCTCAGAATTGTTTAGCTCTCTTGTCCAGTATAATGTTGTGAAGAACAGGACACGGAGCACATTTACAAAAGATTACATCACCAAACCTTAAATGAGACAGAGACAGATTGACTGATTAGTCTTATCTGGAGCCATGTGGTGTGTGTGTGAACAACAGAGCTGAAGGGAACATACACACACACATACACACACACACACACACACACACACACACACACTAAACTATGGCTTGAAATAGCAAAGCAAATGACCTTGTAGAGCTCAGAGTTCAGATAATAAACAATGACAGTGAGTGGGGGGGGGGGGGGGGGGTAGACACGAACAGAGCCAGAGGACAGAGAGAAAGGCTTGTGCTTACATTCACAATGTCTGCGTGTCTGTGTGTGCAATTTGTACCATTTCTCTTTCTTTCTGTTTATGTCACGTAATTGCTTTAGCAACTCCCAATTTGTCATACCTGAACATGACACGTGGTGCGCCTGAGGGGGGGGGGGGGGGGGGGGTAGGCTGAAGGGTCACTGTGAATTAGAGAAGGAGAAACAATACATGGGGGAAGAATTAAGCCCCCCAAGGGGGAACAGAACCCCATAGGGAGAGAAATGCAGAGGGAAACAGAGAGAACAGAGGCAGAACAGGAAAAGAAATAGAATGTATCAGACAGGTGCATGACACAGGGAATGTGAAGACAGAGAGAGAGAAGGATTGGAGAAGGGAGCAGAAATTTTGCAGATTAAAAAGGCAAATAACAGACAAGGTACATAGGGACACATGATGAACTGGTTCCAGTCCCATCCTGATCCTGTAAAGCTGAGGGTGAAGTGAAGCGAGCTCTTTAGGTGGGGTTCAGCAGGGACCAAAGGGAATTGGGGAATCGATGAGGAGGAGAGAGGGCTAAAGGGTTAAGAGGGCGAAACTGCCAAATGAATCTACAGGGACTGAAATCTAAAATGAGAGATGGAGAGAACATTGGAACCAGTTCAAGGTCTGAGGGGATGGGATTGTTGAGAGAAACAATGAGAGAAGCCAGAATGCACTCTGATCATTTCCAGTGCAATTTACACACCATCCATCCCTCAGCGCTCCCGATCACCACCCACCGTCCCTTATGTTCTCACACTCAGTGCCTGCTTCCTTTAAGAGACAGAAAACAGGCAACGACAACATTTTAGCCATGAAATCAACAGCTTTCTTGATAAACAACTGCAGCCCCTTTCCAGTGTACTCCCTCTCCTCAAAACAACTCTGTCACAATCTGCTGAACACTAATGTCTGTCTAATGTGTGCATGTATTTCATCATCAGCTCAGGCAATTCATTCCACTCTGCAAAACAGGATCCGTCTCTCCTGGTGACAGAGCACCAGAATGTTCAGCCTCCTGCAAGCTCTTCCAGATTTGACTTCTAACTTTTCCTAGGAGGATTTACATCTCAGTCCCTCTATTGACTTCAATTTTTTAATTTTTACCTTAAAACATTCCTGAGCAAGCCCAAAGCACTTCAGATGCAATACACATTTTTAGTTTCCAGAGAGACCAGGCAAATGGACAATTTACAATATTCTAAAATTTGCTGCTTAATTATAGGATTTAAGTACTGTACATGACATTGGCTTGCACCTATGCATTTACACTCTAATTACAAAAGTACTGTGCAATTCTTCTGTAAGCGTGCCAGGAAATGCATGGTTTAAAATTTTCTAATTATATTTGGTGTCGGTACCATGGCAAGCACCACCGTATCATCTAGTTCATCTAGTGCCATCTAGTGGTAAAATAACTACATTCCCAAAGATCAGTTTCCCATTGATTTATACTGGTTTGTACGTCATAATGTAGGGCCCCTTAGAAGACATGGACAAAAAAATGTAACTCCCTCAAGCAATTCATATCCTGAACTTAATAAACCATACCCACAGCTTAGTCATTCACACCCTTACTTGAGCGTGCAATGAACTGAGGGAACAAATTACTAAAATGTGGGTAAAAGGCTGTTAAACTGAGGGTGTGAATTACTAAAGGGAAAATTTTATTTTTTGATCGTGTCCTTTAAGGGGCTCTGTAAAATAACACAACAGAGATAAAACATATCTCTTTATATTTTAAGACACAAAACAAACCCACCCATACCTAATGCTGCTACTTAGGATGATGTTTGAAAATGGCTGTAACCTCCACATGAAAATGTCCAAACCCAGGGGAAATAACTGTTTTATTGAACTGATCATCCAATATACACACATCCATACAGTACACAAAGATAGCCAACTAGACAGACAACTGTAACCGTTTGTTTCCAGTTACATTGAGCTCCAACATGAAAGCCTCACTTTCAGCAAACTCAAAGAACAGGTCAGCACTGCAAGCTCTAGACTCTGTGCTGGGAAGGAACTGGCTGCCACTGAAGAAGTTAGTCAGGGCCAGCATGCTATCAACAGAAAGCTGCTGTTGTGACACCATTCTGACCATAGGGAGAGACAGGTGGAGAAAGAAAAGGGATTTCCTCTGTGCAGTGACGAGCTATTCACAAAGAAAGGCATCACAGCAGTACTGATGACTGGTGATAAACGTGCTGAGGCACACAAATGACAGCCACACAAAGAGGAAGCCCTTTAAGACTAAATCAAAGATGATCTTCTCATAAAAGTGACTTTTGTTTGCCTTGTGGAACATATAACATTCATTAGGAAATCATCTTTTCCTGATCTTAAATTTGGTCTCTCATACAAGCCACTCAGTACAAGCAGAAAATAACAGATAAAGAACATGGGGAAGGAGATACTGGGTTGCAGTGTATGAGTGGAAAAGAAACGTCTCCTTTTGCTGCTCCTACAATAAAGCAAAAACTACAAAGCACAAAGTGGAAATCACAGTATACACACATCTCAAGCATTACTTCAAAATGAAACCTTTCTTGGCTGGTAGTACAAGTATTCATTCTTAAATTTAACTGTGTATAACATGACCTCAGGTGATAAAGATTACAGTGTGTTAAGCATGTACACTATTCCATCAATACAGCAGTGTATCTCTTAATATATCTTGCCATGTCTAACCCAATAAATAGACCTTTTCAATGCAGAAAGATGTACAAAGAACTGGATTTTAAAGTGCTTCACTTCTTAAGCTTTGATCTCTTTAGTACCAAAGGTGACAGTAACAGTTAACTAGGAGAGAATGTCTTTAAGTATACTGGGAATGTACCTGTTCTGGCAAAGCTTTCAAAATTGATCTGTAACATACTTTCACACTAAAGAAAAAAGATTTTCAAACACCCACGGGAGAATGACAATTCGTGAACCCAAATATGGGGTGTCATCAGTTCTATAGAGGGTACTGTTGACTGGAACACAAACCAGTGACAGAGATGACAAGGTAGCTCTTCCCATGGATTCACAGAGCCTCTCTCTTCTGTCTTCAGCTTTAGAAAACAGACTGGCATCATCTGTGGAAATGTGCAAATGCAGGTGTTGAGACCATATGACAGACACTCTTCCCAATGCACAACTGCGCACACACAGATTAGTGAAATCTTCCAGAGATTGCCACAGAACTGCCTACATTCTAGAAAAAGAGCACATGCATTTACAAACTCTCTTTTTTGAAATACTCTTCCACATTATGCTCTGTGTACAGCAGAGTCTCACAAACATTATTTGTGCTAGCTGTCTGAGCTATGACTACCATTATATTACAGTCTCCATTACATTATATAGTCCCCACTTCATTAAACATTACAGCCCCCATTTCATGATGGTCCAGTTTACAATGATCTGTGTTATTTATAAAATTGGTTCTGTTAATTGTTTTATGATACAAACCTTTATTTATGAAATTCTGGAAAAAATATATTTTCCACCAAGTAAACACAGTAAACCGATCCTGAAGATTTAGTTATTTTTTCCTTGAAATGGCATCTATAGGAAAAAAACTCAGTTTGCAAAGATCATTTTATGCCAGGGTTTCCAGGAATGCATCACACTCTAAAAGCAGTCACTAGCTATGCTCACACGCTTGACCAAAGCCCTGATCCAGGGCAACTTACGTAGCACACAATTCTTACACCCTATCCCTTTATAGACGAATATTTCATGGAGAGAAATTTGGTTAAGTAACATACTGTAGGACACAACAGTGACACCCTACTGGTGATTTGAACCGGCAATCTCAGGACCCAAGGAACGACTATGTGTTGCCACTAAATGTTCATTATAATGTATGTTCCAAGTCTTCCCTCCTCGGTGTTGAATGGTGGCTCTTGTTAAGTTGTGTTCAGGATCACCTTTGTGCTGACCGGTGTTCAGTGGAGAGTTTAAGCACGATATTCGGTACTGATTGGTGATGCAGGGGGTCCGCCCTTCTCAATTATCCTCATGATGGACTGGACGACCTCAGAGGTTGTGCCCTGACCCCCAATGTCTGCTGTGTGCAGCTAGGGGATGAGAAAAGTCAATAAACAACACAGCAAGGAAGAGTAACAATGCATTTACATTTATAAAGCATATTTCAGGAAGAAAAATCTAAGAACTCAAACAAAGCTGGCAGAAGTTAAAACTAAACATTGGTGAAGATGTCCACAAAAGCAAAGTGTAGTAAAAGCATGAAGGAGAACATCCTGTTGAGCAGGTGTGGGAGTGTGAGAAATCCTGAACTCCCTAAAAGGTGGGCTTACCGTGAGCTATTCACGTATGACCCAATTATCAAGATTTGGCTGTCTTTGATGACACCCTGCGATTCAAATACATGAGTGACACAAAACATTCCTACCACTGTGGCGTTCAAGAAGCCTCACTTTCACCGGCATTACAGCACTGAATAAAACAAAAAGAAGGAATCTACTGACAGGGCAGATAAAGTATGATTAATCTGGTTTTGCTTCCAGAGAAAACATGGGGAAACGTGCAACCTACCCGAGTCTCATTCATGGTGGTAAGGACTGCGTTTCGGATCATGCTGGCATAGTCATGCAGTCTGCAGAAGACAGCACAGAATTAGGCTTGAGCGGTTCACCTCAGCATCAGCCAGACAGGCTAACACAGATGTAACTCCATCATTGTAACAGCACTATGCACCCTGGCACCTTGGGACCCTTTAAACTGACTGCTGCCCTCAGCCTATATTTGTCTTGCTCTGTTAAAAAAGTGCTAATTATCTGCAGACTCCACACTCATTAGCAGGTAACGACCCAATGGAATGACATCCCCTGTTTAGTGCCAGTCAGAGGTGGACTGGTTCCCCCCTTGAGCTTGGTTCTGCTAAAAAGCTTTGCTCTTTTAGTCACAGAGTTTCTTCTGGCCACTATCATCTTAGCTTAGCTCCAGTATGTTCACGCCTGGAATCTCTGTAAAGCTGCACTGTGACAATGCCTTTGGAAAAAGTGTTACACAAATCAAATTCAATTGAATAATCTCTACTGCATCCCTTCAACTGAGGTAGAGTTCTTTTTCTTCATACACTCAGTTGTTTCAAGCCCCTATTAAATTGTATTTGAGGTAGCCCAAGTCAGCACAGTCATTGACCAGAATGTGAAAAATGCTACAATGTATTTGTGCTCAGCACATGCCAAACAGCACTCAAAGATGGATTACAGAACTCAAGAAAATTTGCGTTCTACCAGCTTTACCATTTCCTTTTTATTACGTACTCCACCTTTGAGTCTGTGTTGGCTGGTTTTGACCCTGGGTGATGAGACAGCAATAAATCAAGTCACGTTTGCTGAAATAAAGGAATGTTCTTCTTTTCATCCATTTTTACAAGTTTCCTTTGAGATGCCTATGCTCCCCACTCAGTGATGTGTGTTAATCATACAGAAACACTGCAACGTGTTTAGGCAGAACATTACTTAAGGTGGTCCAGCATCAGACAGCTGGCCAGAAGCATGGCCGTGGGGTTGGCGATGTTCCTGTCAGCGATGCTCTTCCCTGTGTTCCTTGTTGCCTGGGACACACACACACACAGATTAAATATAAACACCTCTGATCTGATTTTGTCCTTCCCAGGTCACCAACAAAACTGCATTTACCACATCAGAGCGGTCAAAAAGCAAGGAAGCATGGTGGAAAAAAATCTCTGACCGGTGTTCGAGACACTTCTGTCTCTGAAAAGTAACTTTTGGAGGCTGATCTGTTATCCTTTTGCTCTTAAGAGCTGGCAGTGCTGTCAGGTGCCAGGTCAAATCAAACAGCACCTGGGCCTCTATCTTCCCTCCTTCCTTCCTTCCTTTCCTGGCCCTCAGATGCTGAGCGACCCAAAGGAAGCCATGAGTCAGCCTCCACTGTCTGCCTCGTCTCCTGCCTGCAGTCTGTCAGCCCACCACAGCTTCTCCTTCCACTCCCACCCCCACCTTTCAAACACACATGTACACATGCAAGCGCTCCCACATCTCTGCTCTCTCACCGTTTCGAAGACAGCGTAATCGCGGCCATAGTTGGCCCCTGGCACTAGGCCAGGGCCCCCGACCAGCCCGGCGCACACATTGCTGACCACGTTGCCATACAGGTTTGGCATCACCATGACATCGAATTGCTGAGGCTTGGACACCAGCTGATGAGAGCAGAACAAGAGAGGAGAGGGGAGTGTAAGCAGGCTTAAGCACCATGTTAGCTTATGCTATCATTACTTACAGCATTGCATTACATTACATTATATCCAGAGCAACTTACATAGTTTACCATTTTTGTTACACATTTATAACAGCTGAAAATTTACCAGGGAAATTTTGGGGTCAGAGGAAACAGCAGCAGTGCCCCAGTGGGGAAGTGAGCCAGCAAACTTTCGGTTACAGGCCTGCACCATACCGCTATGCTACACTGCTGGAGAGCTGCCTACAACGGGGCGCATGGTCTCAGACTGAGACAGTGAAGCACCTGCCGAGTGCATTACCTAACTGAGGTCACCTGTCTGTGTCTGCAACAGTCTGGTACCTGCATGGTGGTGTTGTCCACAATCATGCTGTCAAAAGTGATGTCAGGATATCCGGCTGCCACCTCCTTACAGCACTGCAGGAACAAGCCATCAGCCAGCTTCCTACGTGGAAAGTGGGAGCAGCAAGAAGTTTTTACAGACAGCCCTGCTAGAGTGACTTTCAGCACACAATGTACAGACTATCCACACTTCTTTCAATCACATTTCAATTCAGTCAATATAAGACATTAAATAAAAATCAATGTATCATCTGGAAAATCTTCACAGAAAATGATGACTCTCAACTCATGAATTGATCTGTAAAAATTCTCTGACTTCACAGAATTTTAATGAATGTGATCCCAACTCTGACGCTTACCACACCAAAGAAAATGACAGACAGATGCACAGAAAGTAGCAGATTTAAATCTTTGGAGTGGCACTACTGTCGTATGTTTGAGGTTTGCCTCAGTAAAGATTCAGCTGGATAATATAGTTGAATAGAAATAAGGTCTGCCTGGATGCTGGTGTCTGCTAAACAAAAGAACGAGGATATTGACTCACATAATGTTGGCCCTTGTGCACAGCAGTTACCCTGCGGCGCCCTTTCTCCCTGGCCCAATTGGAAGGCGTAGTCAGCGATTCGCAGGGAGTTGAGTCGAGTGATGATTTTGAGACTCTCAACCACTCCTGACACACTCTGAGCATGAAACACATACACAGCTGAGGAGACACACACGTGCAAGCACACATGTACATGCGCATCACTGAGAGAAACACACACACACAGGATTGACAGAGTAAACACACGTGCACACACAGCAGTGAAAGAGAGAAATACAAACAAGTTCTGACAGAGAGCCAGGCAAAAGACATGGAGAAAGTAACACCCAGAGATAGACAGACAGACATAGAGCACTGAGCATTCTCTCCCACTCTCTCACCTCATGCTCCAGACTGCTGTACTCCCCTTCTGTGTTCTCCCTGATGATGATGATGTCGATGTTCTTGTGGCGGGTCTGAACCCCAGGGAGGGACTGGCAGTGCATCACGTTAGCATATAAGTCCAGACTTGTCCTGCGAGACAAAAACATTAGAAGAAGAAGTCACTCCTGTCACCCATGCCTGTGTTCACATTGTTATTGCTGAAAAAAGCAAAAGCAAGTATGGGCAATCTACATTTCCAACAGTTTGAACCATACTAATTTAACACAAAATCACTGTGTCACTATATATGTCATCTAGCTTCATCTGCTTCTGCTGGTGAACTAACAGACTAATCAAAACCAAAATTCTTCACTGCACATTCTGTGAGGAATATTTTTCAGATTCTTGGGCATCATTTTACTTTAAATGAAGTTCCGATAATGTGAGTGGATCAAGGAACAAAGTGTTACGTGGTTATGAGTGAATGACCCGCAGTGTGCAAGCAAGAGACAATGGGAGCAGTCATCTGTAACACCAGCGCCAAATGCTGACCGTAGCAGGTTGTTCCTGGACTTGTGGGAGGGAGGCAAGGTGTGGTTGGTCTCTATGTTGCCTGCAGAAAAATGATATACCCAGGGTAAAGAAACCTGATTAAAATAGATGTCTAGAATTTCTGATTATTAAAAAGACAGTCAACATTAACACATAAGTGCTGTGCAAGTGAAGGAGGGTCAGTCCAGTGAACTGCAGGCTGTGTGCCTGTATCGCATTGTTGCTCCAAGAATAGAATAGCAATGACCTTGGCCTGAATGTGCAGTATCAGAGCAGCAGGGTGTGTCTGGTGATGCACTCACCTTTGAGAGCAACTCCATTGCGGCGGATGGCAGTGATGGCATTGTTGATGTCATCCTCAGCGGTCAGCGCAGAGTTCACGTTTACCACCTCAAAGTCTACTGGCACACAGCTGAACCTACAGCACACACAACACTGTCACTTGTACATACAGTCAGGTCCAGAATTATTGGCACCCTTGATAAATCTGCACAAAAATGTCATAAACTAAAAAATACATTTTTTATCAATAAAGGTATTATTTTCCAACATTTGTAAAAGAGTGTGCTTTATTAATGACTCAATGGAATCAATCACTGGAATACATTTTTCAAATTATAAATTTATTTCCCCAAAAACAGGTTTCACAATTATTGGCACCCCTGGTTTAATACTTTGTGCAACCATGCCTAGAAAAAAATGACAGCCCTTAGTTTTTTCCTATAATTTGTGATAAGGTTAGAGAATACGTATGGAGGGATTTTGACCATTCTTCCATACAGAATTTCTCAAGATCACTGGGTTTGCTATGGCATCAGATTTATGTCAAAAGTCGCGAGCGCAGAAAACATGCTTGCGCACAAAATAGCCACCATGCACGAGAGAATTTCTGCTTGGCGAGCGCTGGAGGGCATACACGCTCACGCGAGTTAACTCTGCTCTCGAAACTGAGTTCTGCTCGCGTGATGTTTAATTCTGCTTGCACGAATCGACCTGAGTTATGACATATGGAATATGGGTTGTAAATGCTTACAGTTAGTCCTATTTATTTTTTGTGGCCAAAGAACGAAATAACACAAATAATTTTTTACATTAGGCTAAATGGGGTTGTTTTAGTGAATTCAATTTGCCTATGCGTGTTCATCTGTTCATGAATTAGATTAAACATAAACAAACAAAACAAGCTGTCTTTCGAATCACAGTAGCCTAAATTCACAGTGATACTGCTATTCTTACAGACTGTGCTCTCCCATCATAGGTTGCAATGATAATGTTTAACTTAATTAGTGATTCCTGTTTGAGTTGCTATCAAAGAGCTGTAACCGCTGTATAATGTTTCTTAAGTAGGCTACGGGGGGGGGGGGGGGGGGGGGGGCATGGTAAATTTTCCTGGTCAGTTCAGCTACCAATAACATGCAGAAGCCTGAGGGCTTTAGGTGAAATAAACACACGTCTCGTATTATCACAGAGTCTCCAATAAAATCCGGTAAAGTTAAGTAATTAAAGAAAATAAACGCCTCAGCATTTATTGGCAGTTTCATGGTATTTAATTTGTTTTAAAACTGTGTCATTTAAAAAGCAACAATATACCTAATAACAGCCTAACAATAAAGCTTATTTATATAGCACTAAAATCAGGATAAATGAAATAATTTGCAAAAAAAAAAAATGGCGGTAATACTCCATATCGCGCTGTTGAGCCACCCTAAATCACCACACGTCATTGGAATTAGGGCTTCACCGCGACAGCCCTAATTCCAATGACGTTTGGCAAACTCCAGACACTTTTTGTTTCTTGTGCTCAGTAAGGGCTTTCTTTGTGAAGAAGTTTGTTGGTATGGAGGTGGCATCTTATGGTTCTTTTTGAGACATGGTCACCCCAAAATGCAACCAAGCTCTGCAATTCTTGAACTGTGATCCCTGTGATAATGGCCTCCCTCACCATCTTCCTCACCATCCGTGGGCTGCAACGTGCACTTGAATCCTCTTCCTGCCAAGTTTGTAACTATTTCATATGTTTGAAATTTTCAGATTATTGCCCTCACAGTGGTAAGTTGTATGTTTAATCATTTATGTATTTTTTTGTAGCCATTACCAGACTTCTGAAGGTCAGTTACCATGTCTCTATTGAATTAACTGTTCTTTGGCTTTTCCCATGGTGATGGCTGACAAAGGGATGTTGCATGCATGTTAAATCATTTTTTTACATTAGTGAAACAGAAAGTGATGGATTGACAAAATATAGTTCCTAGAATTCCTAGAACTAGAATTTTGAGAAAGTGAGAAAAACCCCTGGGGAAAGAGCTGCTCATGGGCTAAAGCTTGTGTTTCCCCGTACTGAAATTTTGCCATTATTTCTACAGTTGGCCATTCTCTACAAATGTATGTTATGGAACAAAGTTTTAATAGATTAGTACAAGTTCTGGACCTGACCTGTACAGCTGAATATAGCACCCTCTGTGGGGGGGCTAAGTACACATAGCACCCTGTGTAGTAGGTGAAGTATAGCACCCTCTGGGGCAGGCTAGGTATACAGCACCCCATGTGGTAGGCTAAACATATATGTAGTACCCTCTGTGGCAGGCTAAGTGTATATATAGCACCCTGTTTGGCAGGGTAAGAGTACATATAGCACCCTGTGTGGTAGACTGAGTATAGCATCTCATGTGTCAGGTTCATGACTTGGACAGACCTGAACACTTCCCGGACATGATTCAACAGCTCTGGTCCAATGCCATCTCCTGGTATCAGGGTCACAGTGTGGCGGCCGCCATACTTAGCAGGAGGAGGCTGCAAGGACAGACTTATATTTACTGGTGCCGTTTGTTTCTCAGTGACATTTTCAACATCACTGTCATTCATGTCAGCCCACCCAGTTTGAATTTCAGCCTGGAGAGAACTCTTTCAAACCAACCATTTTTAACTACGAAACAACAGCGCTAAATAACTAAATCAGACAAAACCCTCTGTCTTCATTACTTTACTGCCACATGGGTCTAGCCTGGCATTGGAAATCCCACATGTCAAACCAACCAGATTTTTTTTTTTTTTTTTTTTTTTTTACAGGAATAAAATTATACTCTAATTAATATCAGTATTCTACACTATTAGTATCATTACCATGTGATTATTACCATTTTCTGAGGGAAAAGCACAATCTAAAAAAAAATCTATTGTTGAATTTTGAACACTACAAAACATAACTCAGTACTAATATACCATCATTAAATGATGGCTATTCACTGTGAATCAGCACAGTGATCTGATATTACATCAAAGGCAAAAAGATGAATGAAGGTCCCCAAACCTCTCTGCTCCTGAAGTGACCTCGTTATCAATGGGACCTTCCTTCCTATGCAAGCAGTTACCATCTCTCTGCACCTCATCATTTTTGGCAAATACTTTCTTCTCTTAGATTCAATGTGACTGCTTACAAATGCAAAACTGGAAAGGCTGACTTGGTCTGCAACCGGGGGTGGAAGAAGGGAAATGCAGCAGAGTACCAATTCACCTCAGTAATCACTCAGATGCTCTATAATTTACAAAACCTCTATTACTGCTGCATTTGAGTCTTTAAATGTGTGTGGGATGTACAATGGGTATATTGAGTGTAATATTAGTGATGTGGGTATGAGTAAGTCTGAAATCCTATATGCTGAATACAGTTTAATTTACTGCAGGCATGCAGCCAAGGTACTTACAATGATTTGTCCCTAGTCGAGGAAGGGGAGAAAGATTGGGTAGAGGAAAAAAACAACCATTAATGAGAAAGACAGAAAGATTCCCAACATCCAAAAGCAGATTTATCAAAATATGTAAACAAGATCATTGTGTTTACAACATTCTTATGGGCAGAGAACAGATGAAACAAACAAAAGGAGATCTTAAAAAAATCTGTTTACTGTCCGTTTGGAAAATGATTAGAGACACTTACTGCCACTCTTTCACAAAAATAAATCTGTACAGAAGCACAGTAAGGTTGCATGACAGTATAAGAGAGTAAAAGTACAGCCAAGTACAATGCAAAGTAAGAATCTGTCTTAGAAGAAGTATCATAATTACCATTCAGATTAAGTGGGTCTGTAGTATATAACTTTACTTAATGCGCAAAATATGCATTCATTATTAACTTTGTGTGGTATCAGCGACTTTGGAAGAGGCCAATGAGTGAGTATCTAACAATGCCACAAAAGAAGAATTGTATCACAATACTGACTTGACTTGAATGCATGACAGAGATCTGACAGCCACGATACAGCATAAAGCTAAATTAATTAATATTCATAATTCTTCAGTTGGACAAATATTGACCAGAACTCCTTCGGTGGACCAAGAAATCAAGTCAAGACCTTGGTATCCTAAGTGAAAACTATGGATTTGAACAGCTTTGGTCCTAAACATTTGATGGACTGGCTTGAAGTCTTCTATCATTACACCGTGGTCTAATCTCTTCCCCTTATGAAATTATTTGTAAATGGCACTGTGAGAATATGCTTGTGCGGGGAATAGCATAAACGTCACTTCATGTACAGGCTGTCATAAGGTAACGTTAACATGGGTCCATCTGATAATGTGGTCAAATACTGAGAATTGATCTAGTCTACCTCTCGTGTTAAAATTAAATCTATACAGAATTAGCTACTGTTAAACAATTGTGGGATGCTGGTACTCACTGTGTATGTAGACCTCTCTCTCCAACCACAAAGTGCTGTCCCAAATGCCTAACAACAGAGGGAGAAGAGAGGAAGTTAATACCCTGTAGCTAGAAAGACATAGCGAGCTAAATGCTGTACACAACCAACTACTAAGTTTATCTTGCTAACGGTAGGTGGCCATTGCTGAAGTATTACAGTAGCTAGCAATGCGTTATATACCCCCATGCTAGTTACAACGTATCTGTGCTTCAGAATCTAGCATCTTGCTTGCCAGTTAATTGGTTACCCATTTTTACAAGCTTTTGACAGGATACGCTCAATAATTTTAGGCCCCATATCTCACTAATTTCCGCAACTACGCACTATAATTAACATAAACTACAAAACAATCCAGCTCATTAAATTATCTCACTATACCTAGATAAATCAACCAAAACCCAAGTTCTGTCATCACCACCATTTTAGTTAGCAGTGCTTGACCTTGCGTGCTCGGCGAAGGCAACACTGACGGTTTTTACCGTATTGTAAGCGATAGAATTATTCACCAGAGAAATTATAAATATGACACATCTTACCATCAAGCGATTTGTGAACTGTCCGCACCATATTGGTTTTAAGACTTTTCCGGAGAGAAACTGCGCTGGGTGAGCGGCGGCCATCTTGATGTGAGTGTGATTTAAACATAGATTACCTTGCTTAACAATGCCATGATCAGAGAGTGCCCTCTATTGACTGGAGATTATTGCACTGCCAGTTCTGCTCTTAATAGCACTTGCAAAAACTGGTATAATTGTGCCCCAGTGCTACAGTGAATGCGATTTATTAGACGACATGTTATTTCAGATCAACAGGAATTTTGAAACAACAGAGACCAGAAATTGTAAACAAACTGTGTCTCCTGTCCACATGATTAAACTGTTTTAAACCACATTCATCCTATATTTTTAAATGCTGAAATTCAGTGACTTTGTCACATCTTTCTGTCAGGATTTGAAGAGTTCTGTGGCCATTTCTAGGTTAAGAGCAGTACTGCAGGAAAGACTTAAGGATGCATATTGATTTAATGCAAAAGATGGTTGGCTTATAGTAGCACCCACAACATTTCGTCTGTTGTGACATTAAACCTGTTGTGGAGAACAATGTAAATGGAATTTCAAGTCAGTTCACATTTTTTGGGACAAGACACTTGCCATTTAACCTAGTCACACCTTTTATTTTTTGAAGACAACATTGCCTCTTGCATTCATCTCTGTAAATGAATGTAAAAATTTTTTGGAGCTGCAGGCCCATGTGAATGGGACTTGGTGTACTTGGCAGCATGAAGACTGGAGTAAACAGAGGGGCAAGCACAACATAATTAGACATTATTTGGCTTGTTTAGCATCCTGAATTGTCATGGTAAGGTATCATTGACATTGAGCAAAAGAAAGACCCTTTCTGATACCTGTGAAGGTACATGGGACCAAAAAGCAATATGTGTGCCTTCATACTAAGACAGAAAACAAATTTAGTGAACCATGTTGTATATGGACATATGTGGAAACCTTTGGATCATCTGGCAAAAGGATCTAAAGAGTGAAATAGATGAAGGCACTTGGCTTAACATGTTAGCAAATATAGGGACCAGTGTCACAGAATCTACAAAGTGCTGACACAAATGGATATAAAATTGACTTGCATTAAATTAATTTATGCTGTAGATGTAAAGGAGATCAGCTAACATGTCACGTAAGACCATAATATTTCAGTGCTGTGTTTCAGTGCAATTATGGTCAATTGTTTGCCAAAATTAGGACATCACATGTAAAATTTAAATTGTTATAGTTTTCTCTTTTTTCCAGGGTGACTTATTTATTTCTGCAAGTTCATTTGCCAGTATATTGTAACAGCACTGAAATTGTACACAGTACTGAAATATGTGGAACCTTAGTTTGAACAGTCAGTACCATGATCATGTATGATAAGAGACACATACTAAGTATCAGGCAGGGTAATTGTCAAAATTTGGTTTAATGATGCCAATCTGAAGAAACTGGAGAAACGTGGAAGGCTGAAAGTATTATATTAGAACGGGATAGATAGAATGTTTAAAAATTTGACAAATGACAACATAAGCAACTTATAATGAAACTGTGAATGAGCTTTCTTTTTGGTACATAAATAAGAATCACATCTGAAAAGGACTTCGATGAAGTGGAGTCCCCAAGAGATGTACTGACACCTGGTGTGAAAATTCATAATCCGTATCATCAGAGACAGTGTCCTCCTCCTCCTCCTGTGATAAAACTTCATTTACTGTCAGTCCTCAGGAGCTGTCTGTGTTGGTAATATGTTGCTGCGCTGAGAAAAATATATATTCAGAGTATATTTTGGAGAATACATTTTAGCTCAACCAATACTTTGACATTATGTAATTTAATCCTATTGTGTATATATCACAATATTTTTGTTTTGTATTTATATATTTTAAATGTATTTGAAACAGATTCTTGGGCTGAACAACATATTTCTCAGTATGTTACAATATATTTTATGTTCATATGGGAGGGAGAAGGCTTGGGAAAGATATTTCACTTTCAGATATTTATAAAAAAGAAAATGTGATCAGAACTAGTCACAATATAATGTGATGCCAATAAAAGTGCATCAAAGAGACTTTTATATTCTGTCTAAAATATCTACGTACATAAAATGCTGTGGGCCAAAATGACCCTCAACATCATCTTTGTTTGCAAAGTCTGCACAGACGTTACATTACACATCTGTGGGTTACAACACTACATATATGTTCATGACCCCTAACGACAAAAAGGTCATAAAAGTTCCCTTAGAAAAACACAAGTTAACCAGTTTTTAGTGGGCATTAAAAACTGAAGTGGCTCTTTTTGACCCACGACATAATAGTAGGGTTAACCTAAATGAGAGGGCTTGTCCTAGATCAGCATACGGGCAACGTCTGCTTGGAGCTCTCAACATAGTATGTGTAAAACGAAGCATGTTGTCATTTTCTCCGAAACTCCTATGTAGCCAACATAGTCCACACCCATGGTAAATCGTGCCCTCTATTTATCAACCCAGTCCCATGCGTTGGGTCGTTCTACTGGATGTGTTTAGACGTTGGACGAGAGAAGAGACGAATTAACTTAATTTTATGACGGCATCAAATACAAGTTCATCGTTTACGTGTCATCAACATGGGAAACGTATGTTCTCAACAACACAGCTGCCAGCCAGTTTACAGTAATTCTTTTTTTACACAGGATTCTTACTAATTTGAGAGCAGGAATTACTAAATCGTGGGTATGGATTGATAAATTGTGGTGCCAATAAGTAAACACAGGGAACGGATTTAAAGATTGGGAGTACTAATTCCTAAATTGTTGGTATGGATTTGTGGTAGGAAAAACTGTATTAGCCTAGCAACACTGTGTACTAGCATAAGCTCACTGCCAAAAGGTTGTATTAAGTTCACCATGCTAGCTTAAGGTTATTGCAGGACAGGTGTAATGGACCCAGGAAGCCTAGGTCACTGCCAACTTAAGTCTTGGGAGGGTTCCACCCATTTTAAAAAATATAGCTTGGCTTGGCGTGAAAATATTGGAAGAAAGAACCTGAGAAACCTGAAAAAAATTAAGAATGATTGAGAGAAATAAATAATTGTGTAAAAGTTTAATTAAACCAAAAGGAGAAAAAGAGGGTGGCCCATGAGAGGGGGAGCTAGCAGGTAAGCCCAGGTAAGGTTTAGGAAAAAGGTATATAAGAAGGGGAATTTGAGGTGCTTCCCCAGACCTGGGTCTCGAGAGAGGGCTCCACGTGGACCAGCCCGGTTTACTGTATGTGATGTATGATCCATATACAATAAACCTACATACATCAGACCTTGAGGTATAATTTGTATTAAATTTGGAGATTGTTATTTCTATATTTGATACAGCATATTGAAGGCACAAGAACAGAAAGGATCCCCTGGCCTGACCGGTAGAGGCGGGGAGTGGAGGAATCACCACAGATTGGTAAATCAAACGAATTGATTGAAAACGAATTGGTTTTAACTCCCGTTTCTGTGCTCTGACCACAGCAGGGTGTCAAGAGGGCCATGTTTATTATTATCAAGCACCAGGCAATATAAACGCGACGTAATCTCTAAAGCACTCCCTCTTCACTTCCAGGCTCGATTTCTTGTCCGACCTCCGTTACCATTTCGACCCTGTGCGCGGCCTTTTTCACGCCGCCGTATTGGAAAGCAACAAGGGGTAAAGTTACTTCCGGTCACCGTTACCTTCGGCAAAGATGTGTCTGTCGGAATTTCTCCAGATCTTTGGCAAATCAAAATTCCGGCTCTCACAGGTTGCTGAAACGGTGGATATATATCGCAAAACTAAACGATCCGAACTGGATCGTGGATATAAACGGCTCCATGCAGTTTGTCTTTAATTATGAAGGTAATGTCAGCTAGCTACGGAGAGATGGGTAACGTTAGATCAAGCCACCTAGCAGCTTGTAAATGCACTTCAGTAAAGATGTATGATGAAATAATCCAATTGTTCATTGTCATATGTCATGATAGTTTGATATTTATTCATGTTTGTTACGTGCATGTTCTTTTTGGTATAATGTCCGACGTAGTAGACGGTAGTGTCCTAATACGAGCACGGTGCTACAGGTCACTTAACAAGAATGAGGAGCCACGCAAACTGGAGGTGTAGTGACGATAACATTGAATCTGTTAGGTGGCAAAAAGAATAAGCGCAGAATAAATTATTGTTCGCATCTGTCTGTTGAAGGTGATGTTTTGGCTAAAATAATATTGAAAAGACGCGCAACAAATGGCTGTGGTTTGTCAACAAAATTATGTTGTCCATAGTATGCACCAATAATCGACAAATGAACGCTACGTATCGTTTGTTTAGTGCCAAAAGCCAGATTTCATGCAGTACTAGATGATTGATAGGTGACATCTTCCTAGTAAAGGTAACGATCTGTATGACCTGGGTGATTTTTTTGTACATCCTTAAGTGTTAATAATAAACGCACCTCCCTGTGTGGACTAAACAAACGATAAATTAAAGCAGCAGTAAGGAGTCTTAAACTAGCGAGCTAGCTAGGCACCACATCTTTTTTTTTTAACTCTGTTCAGACCACAAGTTGTAAACAGGTCGTCGCCGCGAAAGTGCATGCTACAAACAACTGTGTCATCGCAGACGTTAAACAGCCGGCCTTCCTGTCTCTTGATGGCTTGAATCCATACTCTCTTGCGGTGCTCATCACGGGGAAATGCGTGAAAGCTTAAATAGGACTGTTTTTGTTTGCTTTTTGTACACAAAGGTACACAACACCACTTCTTGCTTCTAGACTGTGCCATTGTCGATTCGCTGGTAATAGGGAAGATGGCTAACCGGAGGTAACGATCCCCTATGTTGGCTCAGACCGGAAAGTCGCCATCTTGACGTGAGAAAGGCCTGATGGAGCACCTGGAGCCAGACCTGGGCTGGAAGAAAATCTGGTGCCTACCCTCTAAATATCTGATTATAAATAAGGTTAAGGAAGTGTCTTTTAAAATGATTCATCGTTTTTATCCCTCCAATGTATTTCTACAAAGATATAAAAAGGACATTGATGTGGACTGCTCATTTTGTCAACTGGTTCCAGAAGAACTATATCATTTATTTTGGTCTTGTCCTCACTCTTGTACTTTTTGGCAGGATGTCTGTACATTTATTGATCAATATATTGATTATGAATTTTCCCTTTCCTATGATAATGTATTGTTTGGCTTTACTATTGTAATTACTATATCATCAATTTGTTTTATTACTTGCAAAATCACATATTCATAAATCTAAGTTCTCCATTCATAAACCTCCCTTTTTAATTTTTGAAAACGAAATCAAGCAATACATCACATCAATCCTATACTCTAAAAATAGGAAAGCCATTAAAACTTTGAATTTATGCACCTTATTTAACATTTTTGTGAGCTGATTTATGATTTGTGTCAGTCTTCTGATCCCCTGACATTTATCTGTGTATGTATCTTCTACATGTTTACCTTGCTGTTTTAATAAAAGTTTTTTTTTAAAGGAGCAGCTGGAGCATGGAAACGTGCACCTGGTTGGGCAGCTGCATGCCACCCAAAGCGGAAGTTGAAAGTGGGGTGGTTTCTTTGCATTACGTAACTTAAATGTCCCCGTTAACTGCTGCCGCTCAGGAAAACGGATGTGAGGTGGTCACATATGTCATGAACACTAGGTCTGCAGAAGACAGACTGGAAATTCAACAATCGCCTTTTCGCGTAAAGCAACAGATTGCATTTGGGTTCAGTGTGTAACTTTCGAGCGGCAGGAGTGCATCAGGTAATATAAATATTTCCACCTAACAATGTAGTTTGCCACCAAGCTATCTCGGCATCCAGCTATCGTTAGCTAGCTAGTTATCTATATTGAGCTTTTAGCTATTCCGATGTTGCTAGATACTCAGCTATGCAATGCATAGGATAAGCATAGGTTATCTTTTTTGCTAACTAGCTAACAGTTTAGCCAGCGCGCTATTTGTGTTTTTAAATGTTGTCTAATCTTGCTAGCCATCCCGCTGAGGTTACTTCAGTTGGTTCAGCAACTTTTACGTTTGTTAGTAGCCTAACGTCAGAAAGATTGCATTCTTGCTAGTTAGTTTGTCGATAATAATGACTAGCTAACTAGATGTGACTAGTTTGTCAACGTCGCGTTTACTCACGCAAGTATAAATAGCAAGTTAGTAGTCCCTAATATACATAGCTAGCTAGCAATCTTAATAAAATAGCTATGAAATCTTGTCAGCCAAAGAGTTTATTCTTTTAAGACGTTTGGATTGTGGCACAGAGTCGTCAGCGTGCTTTGTAACTACCCTTGTAGCTATGTCATATCCCACATGAAACCTAGCTTTACAGTATTTGATGTCCCATGTTCGGGTAAATTCTTAAGACAGGGAAGTGATGGAACTGAGATGGCATTTAGGCCTGAACTCTACAATTGTATTTGGTGGCAATTGCTTGCTTACTTTAGACTAACCTCATCTCATGAAAGTAGCTAGCTAGCTGGTTAGCGTTACTGCATGTTTAAACAAAATACGGTTAGTTTGGAAAGTTTTTTTGTCAACGTAACAGTCAGTGACACAAAAACAAAACGGATTAAAAAAAAAAGTGTTTTGATATTTTAGGTTTGGAAATGCTCGTGGTGCTGTTTGTTGGAAAATAGAGTAAATGTTCATTTTGTCTCTGTACAGGACTGATCTACGTGTGTGTGCTGATAAATAACAGCAACATCTATCATGAGGTTGGCAGGTGTGTTCAAATTACATAAAATCAAAGTTAAATCATTCCCTGTTTTATGTGTGTGTGGATCTCTGAAAGTCACCACGAATAAATAACTACAGTGTCATAGTTGTTTGTGGAAAATATGCATGAATAATATGTTTTTGAGTGATGCAACTCTTAGTTGTTTATCATAGCTTGATGGATGTTGTGTGAATGTACCCTAAAACTGTTTTCAGTTATGTTCCTGCAAAGTTTGTCAGATCACCTGGAATGATTGTATGTCTGTGTCAGGGCCTCTGCGTGCAACTGTGGTTGTTCTGCTGGTAGGAGTCACCTGGCTATTGGCCAGCACCATTTTGAGAGGAGACAGCAGCTTTGTAATAATGCGACACTTTTTCAGAGGTAAGATGTGGACTGTGCTTCCTTTTCTCTGTTGCCATTGTTAGTCTTTACCAAGTAAACGGAACAAAAGTCAGTGTAAAAAGTTTTGGCATTGTTAGTTTGTCACTCTTTTTTCGGTAAGTAGAACTGAATTCAGTGTAAACAATGGTCTGTCTTTCAGCATTGATACCAAACTCTTTTTTGTCTCTCCCCAGGACCGAGTGTGGAGCCAACACCAGGTAGATTGTATTTACATGGCAGAGAGGGTCCCCCCACAGGAAGCTGAAACAGAGGGAAAAGTGTTTAGTTAGACTTACCATCCTTTTTTAAATCAGTCATGCAATGGCCATTCACTTGGTCCGTGCTTTGTATCTCTAACTGAACACTTTCCCTGCATGTTCAAATGCTTATTAAATTTTAATGTAATGAGCTGGTATGTTAAGGTGTTCCTTAATACTGTCAGTCCATTAACCTTCCCTTTGTCTCCATGTACAGAGCCAAAGCCTCACAGATACAAGTGTGGTTTGTCTGCGCCCTGTCCTCAGAAACATCTGGCTTTCCGGCTTGTCTCTGGAGCCGCCAATGTTATTGGCCCTAAGATCTGCCTTGAGGACAAAATGTGAGCATCACTTCCAAGTCAATTGTCACTGTTTACTAAGATATAAAACTTGTACATAAAGCATCAACTTATTTGCTCATTAAAGTTCAAATGTGTTTGAACTCTACAGTTTGAACTCAAAATTTTTAAAAATTCAATTTTGAGTCAGTATTTGAATGATTTGTATATATATCCTTGTGACCTTTTACTGTTTTGTATCATTTGTGTTTCAGCATTGCCCATCCATACCATTGTTTAATAAGACTAGTTCTTTTGTTCACCATTACAATATAGAAGAATACTACTAACTCAGGCCTAAGGAGCTTATCTGTACACACCTTATTTAGCCTTATTAAATTCAAGTAAAGTGACTACACTTGATACCCCTTTTCCACCAACGTGAACTACGTGCTAGTACCAGTTCAGAATTGCTTCAACTTGCAAACCTTCTAAGAACGGGTTTGCTTTTCCACGGGCTAGAGCAGGGGTGGCCACCCCTCTCTTGGAGAGCCACATGTCCTGCATGTTTTAGATCTCTCCCTGCTCCAACACAGCTGATTCAAATGATCAACTCGTTATGAACTGCTGAATACCAAACTGATCATTTGAATCAGCTGTGTTGGAGCAGGGAGAGATCTAAAACATGCAGGACATGTGACTCTTCAGGAGAGGGTTGGCCACCCCTGGGCTAGAGAGCCACGTCATTACGTCACTGTATACGTCTGTATACGTCTCCGCTTTCCCGCTAGCGCCAAGATAGCAGTGAGCTGGAAACAGGGGAAGGCCAAACACTATCTTTAAGTCTATCATTACTTTCAGCCTGTTCCACTTTATCCTCCTTGATTAACAACAAAACAAATAATTCACAGAATAGTTGACACCAATCGCGTGAATAGAGTAAATGATTATGCTCGCGAAACACCACAGATTGTCTGTAGTTTGTGTGCTTGTGAAAACTACAACGTGATGGGATTTATTGATTTAAATTACGTTAAATGCTCATGACACATCACAGCTTTTGTGAGGTCTGTGTTCTAAAAGTTATTGTTCATTGCACTCAACCTAACCTAAAAGTTTAGTCTCAGTAGTTTAAATCAATTTAACTAAATTTAGCTCCGTTCTGTAATTTGAATTTTGTAACACAAGAAAGCTATAATCTGACACATTTAACCCTCCTATTGCCTTAAGAAAAACTTACACCTATTAACTTTGGGTCACTATGACCCGGGGTACAATTTACATCATAACTCAACTAAACCTTTGAATACAAATGTGAAATTTGGCACAGTGTTACATCTATAAGTGTAGAATACAACCAAATAGTCATAAACAACATCAGCTGTTTTGTGAACTCTCTAGCGCCCCCAAAAGGTCCCATGCACCGAAAAGCATGAAAAATGTGTTAAATACAAGTAAAATTGTCCTGAAATTCCCCAAAATAAAATTTCTAGATTTTTCAGATGTAATAGTTTGTGAAATTTATGATTTTAAACCACCTCAACATAAATTAAGGCTGTAATGCCCCCTTTTGAAGTAGCCGACTATAACATCCGAATGTTCCAATATCCATACCATTCACTGATTGCAATGAATAATAGAAAAAAAAGAGCTGGTCTTAGTCTAATATCTCACCTTTGGCCTAGCTGATATGGTTGGACCTTTCAGGGGCTAGTACAGCCCCTATCAGTATAGTCCAAATGATCGCTGTGACACTCAAGCTACCCCACCTCGACAAGGTGCCCGCTCTGTATTGGGGTAGATAAGGACAGACATGGTAAAGGGATAGTTTGACAAAGTTTAGGGTGAGAGGGTGTTTTTTAGAAGGTTTTATTTATTTACATGCAGTTTATACAGTATGTTGACAATATGTTGGAAAATCACGAGGTGTTACCTCAGACACATGACTGGCAAAAGTTGTAAGCATGTGTTTTACAGATGTGTCGCTTGCATCTTTGTACAATGTGCACATCGTGAAATTTGCAGAGAATGCAGGAGCTTAGAATGCAGAGAGAATTTATATAATTTTCACGATGAAGTTAGGATTTTTTTTTTTTTTTTTTTGCAACTCTTTAGGACCAGTAATTCAACAGTTACAGTCTCTTGAAAACACACACACACATATGTACCTTATACAACGTACAATTACAATTAAAAAAGTAATAGCAGTATAGCAATATAGCAATAGCAATATATAATACTGATGTTTATCTTTCCACAAATAACATATAGCGTGTATTATCCTGGCTAGGCCATTGCACCCTCTGATAAACTTATGCTAACTTTGAATGGTAAAACCTAGGTAGCTATGAAAATCAATCAATCAATCAATCAATGAGTCGGTATGCAAGGGTAAGATCATCACATTTAAATGTAAAAAGGGTGGTCTGGGAAGGGGCGCTGCTAGAAATTTTGGGCCCTATGGAAGAATACAATATTGCCCCCTCCAAAACCTGGAAAACCCAAATAAATGTGTAGTTCCAAGTGTTTTGAGGGCTTTCCCCCCTCTACAGCCCTAGATAATCAGTTCCACTTTCCCTCCCTACTGTTACATCCCTGTGTCTGGGTAAAAATAGTGTCATCTCTGACATGAACAATGCTATGTCTGTATTTTAGCAGCTAATGCCTATGTGCTGTCATCAACACCAAGGAAGCTAGGTCTGTGCTGCTTGTAGTTCAGCAAGTGTAAAATGTCAAGTCAATCATAAGAGGTCTGAGGTCATCAATGGTGTTGATACAGTATGGAAAACAATATGGAAAAACATGGATATTGTGTATGGCTAGAAACCTACCATGCTAACCTAGCATGCATGCTAATATGTTTGAAATGGACCTAGCGTCAGATATTTATGATTATGATGAAATGCTTGATGAGTTTGTGGTACTCTAAGTTAGAGAGAGTTGTTCATACAGATATTTAATTATCAAAAGTCATTTCGGGTCATATTTATAGTTAAACAAGTTAATAGTCAACTTTTTTTGTAGCAGCTACATTAAAAATGATTTTTTTAAAAACTCCCCAAATTTCAATTTTTGGGGTCATTTTAGGAAGCTACTAAGGAGGCCATGTGCTTAGATTAAGGGTTTATATGATTTTTTTAAGTTTGAAAATGATTTTGGGTCATAATGACCCTAAGACAATAGGAGGGTTAAGAGAAAGCTTTGGGATTTGTTGCAACTTAATTATTCAAATTGCCATCCTTGTTATTTAAACAATCTCATGCTGTAGTTTTTGCAATAGTACACAAATTTCAGACAATCTGCAGTGCTTAGCGAGCATAGTGTTTCGCTAGCAGGAACAAACAACAACAATAAAAACAAGAGAACAGTGTTTAGAAAACAAACTTGTCTATTACACTTTATACACTGTTAGCCTTATATGAAGCCAAATGTTAAGTGAAATTGGTAGGTGAGTCAATGGCAATGTTAGAAAGTAGCTAATGTTAGCTACTGTTACCAAGGTTAGGTCAGCTGGCTAGCTAGCTGTTGGTCAGCTAACATTACCCAAGCAAGCATAGCTACTAATTTCTCACATCAATGATATGAACATCGAACGTAACATTGATGTGAGAAATTAGTAGCTATGCTTGCTTGGCTAATGCTAGCTGACCAACAGCTAGCTAGCTAGCCATCAATGTTATGTTCGTAACATTGATGTGAGAATTTAGTAGCTCGAACAGCTAAGATATACCTAGCTGGCTGGCAACAAGGCGAACATTTGAAAAATAAAACTCAGGTTTTTCTGCTAGACACTACACTAGCTCTTTTTTTTTCTTTTTTTTTTTTTTTTTTAAATGGCAGTCACTAAGTTTTGTTGGACTTATTGGTCACGATAATCTCGCTCCCAGCCCCTGACGTAGCGGTGCTTTGAATCTAGACCAGCAAATTGTTGGTGCCGCTCTCGAACCAGGTTTCCTGGCCGAGAGCCGGTTCTTTGGCTGTCGAAAACGCGAAGAACTGGTTCAAAATTTGGCACCGGCTCCGAACCGGCCCTCAAAATGCGTTGGTGGAAAAGGGAGAGATACCTGACAGAAGCACTTAATACCTGGGTGACAGTGTTTATGATTGCTGTATTTAGTTATGACAATTTAGGTACATATAAATGTCTTTAATATAACTTAATGTCGTTTCATGCTATCTTTACGTTTTGGAAACGTCTCAAAAGAAAATAATTATGCCGACTTATGCCGAAATTATGCTGAATTGAGCTATGCTCTCCTGTGTGCTATAAATGAACCTCACTGAAATTAACGTAATATGGCTTCATTCAACTAGCCTTTCCTCAACAACAGCAACATTAACTTAACCTACAGTAAGATA
This sequence comes from Megalops cyprinoides, assembly GCF_013368585.1. Taxonomy (NCBI): domain Eukaryota; kingdom Metazoa; phylum Chordata; class Actinopteri; order Elopiformes; family Megalopidae; genus Megalops; species Megalops cyprinoides. The sequence continues at coordinate 38,065,414 of NC_050589.1, read as the reverse complement.
CAGAAAGATATCTGACGTTTACTCCTCTCCTCCCCACCTCTCACAGTAATAAACAGTAATCACCAGTGCAACTTCCAAAACTTCTATCAAAAAAACAGCTGCAGGTCAGTTTATTGCAACTAGTTGGCTTGGTTAGTAGAAATCCGTCCAGCTGGACAGATTCTAATATCATCCTGCATAGTTTGGCTTGCCCTGTTGGGCAGTTGTCTTAATCTTTGTTTTGCTTTATTGCTTATAGCTAGCAAGTAAGCATATGGAAAAGACCCTAGTGTGAATAAAATCAATAAATAAAATCTAAAATAAAAGGCTGCTTTCTGCTTTGTTATTTGTACAAATATGCACACTTCTGCCAAATGTACTTTAATTGGAAACAGCCTGTTTAGCATGACCTTTATCTAACTGGAGGGCAATAGGGCGATGTGAAATGACCTAAAAGAATCAAACACTGCAATCTAAAACACTGACAATGTTAGTTAACCCAGAAATTGCAATAAATGCTGCTGGCATTTGTTAAATCTCTCTTTTATGACTCACAGTGAAGAAAGACATAACCTTTCTTCATTGACTTTATTGCCTGAATGGGTAATACCTTGTTGGTGTTGGATTGTGACAGTTAACATTATCGTTACTGCAATGCTGTAGCTTTGCTGTTTCCAAGTAATGCAGGCTTATAACATTTTTAATTTCAGGTTTGGCAACATTCTTTCATGGGTTGGTGGCATTAGGATGTATCTTATAGTCAGTCTGTAACACAAACAGTTTTTGCTCGATATAGATTCAGCCACTGTAGCATCATTGTAAGTGAACACCCTTCCTTTCCTGGATTTTGCTTGAACTTAACATTCCCAGTTGTAGTCAGCAGCAGCCATTTTTTGGTTTTGGAATAATTTGCAATCCTCACTTGCACTCCTGACTTTCTACATTTGTAGGAGTGCTGTCAAGGAAAACCTTTATGAATCAGTTTGAGACAGATTTTTACACCTAAGAACTCTGCATTATTCTGTCAGTTTTGCAAAGTATCCAGGAGCTACCCTGAGCTGAGAATCTTGATGAATTTGACCCTGGATGTTTATGCCACTCCCTCTGCTTTTACACATTTCATCCATCACTCTTTCCACCAACATAGCCATGCCCAGAAAGTCATTCTTGGGAAAGGAGGAAGGAATTGTACGTTTGTCTTTCACCTTTTATCCCTTTTTCCCCCTCTCTCCCATCGCAGGTCTTCAGTGTCCATCCTGATGCTTGTGTGTATCTGTAGTAGAACCTTTCTCTCAGAACCATCATTCGTCATTTTGAAACCTTTGTCTTTCTCTCACAGCCTTGTGAGCAGTGTCAAAAACAATGTTGGCAGAGGACTCAACATCGCATTAGTCAATGGTAATGCCTCAGTTGTGCAACTGAACTGCAGAGTGTCTGTCTACCTATACTGTAGTGACTAAATATTTATGCCTGTGTGTAAATACTGATGATGTGCATTTTGAAATGTTTTGTGTTTCATATTTTGTTGCTCCTGGATCAATTTTTTTGATTAATCAAATACCTCTTTAGTTCCCTTTAAAACATTGACTGAAACTCTTGTTCTGTGTAGATAAGCAATCCCTGAAAAAATATAGCGACATTTACTGACACTTTCATGCAGGAAAATGATTTACTTGCCTCTTGGTGAAAATTGATGAGGAAGTAAAATCAGAATTTTGGTCATTTCTAAACATTTAAACTTAGATCCAAGTAATCAATATGTGGGTATATAGAAGATTTTTTGAATAATAAATGAAATATTCGGTTGTATCTCTTGTAAGAATAGCATTTAAACATATGGGGGTTTCAATTGTGTACCAATCGTCTATCAGTGTGTGGAATTATATTGAGTGTGTTGGGTTTCTATGTTTCAGGAGTATCGGGAGATCTGTTGGATATTAAATCTTTTGACATGTGGGCTGGAGGTGAGATGGTTGTGTGAATTAAGTTGAAATCACTGAATCTGTTGCCATTAATGCTTGTTAATTGTAAATCTTGGAAGCTCTGTGTGTGTTTATACAAAAGAGTGTGTGTGTGTGTGTGTGTGTGTGTGTGTGTGTGTGTGTGTGTACAAATGAGTTAATGTGGAGACGTGTGTGTAGTCAAAAAGTGTGTGTGTATCCAAGCAGTGTATGTGGGATGTGTGTGTGTTAATGCAGAAGAGTGTGTTTATGTGTGCTGAAGTGTGTATATGGAGATGTTTGTTTGTGCAGAAGAGTGTGTGTATGTATGTATGGCTCAGGGCTGGTGTGGTAACACCCTTAATCTCTCCTCTTCCTAGATGTGGCAGATCTGTTGAAATTTCTCCGGCCCCTCCATGAGGGAACACTGGTGTTTGTTGCTTCTTTTGATGATCCTGCCACCAAGTAAGTGCTGATACTTCCTCAAGTGTTCAGGCTGTGATTGTCCAGGCTGTCACATGGCCATTGTTACATTCCGAAAACATTCACCTCTGTAGGCTTTCTTTCAAGTCAGCTACTTACTCTTTCCTTCCAGCCATTTACTTAACAACTGATGGAGCTGATCATTGTTTTGATTGAACCAGCTGAGCTTCTCTCCCCAGTTTTGTGGTTGTTAGAGGTCTGAAGAGAGGGGGTGGTCTTCCGGAGTTTTGAGTGCTGTTTCATTAGTTGAGCATGGCTGGGAGTCAGCAGTGGCCGGACATGATTGGCTGGGTAGGATGAGTTTACATTGGCCACAGTTCCTTGTCACGTAAGTTAATAATCAAACTGACCATTCTCTGTTACAGGGAAATTAAAATGATTCTTTAGTGTTGCTGTTGAGCTGAGAGTAAATAAAAGGGGAGTTGGCTTCTGGTTAAAATTTTTTTACATCGTCAGTGTGAATGTATCATTGGGGATGGGGTGTTGATATCTGATGTCATCATCCAGCAGCAGTTAATTGTACACATAGTGAGCTCAGTTTTCTTGAACATCAGCACTTGTTAAAAAAAATATCTTAGCATTAGAATGTGACTGTACCCTATCACAGATGTCCGTTCCTCATTGCCGTCATCCATCGGCACAACCCTAGCCCTCTAGGTACTTGTCAGTTGCCTAGAAGTTGCAAGAAGCATGTTTCGGGAAGGACTCAGCCAGACATTTCTCCATTCTCGGCTGAGATGGACAGCATAGTGCTGCAACACGTGTCTTTCGCTTTAATTAAAGGCATTAATTTTTAGGGATTCTGTTATTCTACAGTATTGTTGTTTGTACAGTCATGTGCCACTTAACATCCATTCGGCCAATGTCCGTTCGCATATACGTCCTTAGTCCCATAAGGTTATTGTAATGTCGGGTGCCGTTATATGAAGGAGACGACTGCAAGATTAATGCTCAGGAACCATTTACTGGAGAACTAGATAGCCTACATGCTTTAGATCGTGTCAAGCAACAATGACGTATATATCTTTAACTTCCTGACCACAGTGGCCGGTGTATATCACCCAGTAATGTGCGGTGAGGTCCATGGATGGTGAGGCAGTGTATTACTATAAGCATGTAGTCAATTAACGCAGCAGATTTATCAAAAGTTTACAAAAGAATAACATAGCTTGCTTTAAAGACAAAATGACGCCATAGCAGCAACACACCAAAATGTATTGACCTAAACAGAGAGAGAGAGCGAAAGAGAGAGAGAGAGAGAATTACTCTGACATCTAACCATCGCATTTTTGCAAACCATGTACAAAGCCGGGGAAACAAAAGGCACTCTTACTTTATTTGTAGATAAAGTCCATACATCTGTCCCTCTGGACGAAGACGCTGATCAGTTTTTTGTAGAACTCCTCCTTGTCTGCATTCCTTAATTTCATGATGCGCTCCTTTTCAATGGAAATCAAAGCCAAAGACGAAAGCCTGTCCTGTCCCATCCTGTTACGGCTGTAAGTCTTGATGCGTTTTAATGCCAAAAAGGTCCTCTCCACAGACGCGGTCGTCGCAGGTATATATAAGACCAGCTTCAGTAGCTTTGCGGCCTCAGGCACTGTCCCCTCTAGGTCGTTGTCCTTCAGAAACGTAAGCAGCTGTACAGGTGACATGTACAGTGTGAGTATAATCCTACCAAATCAGACTTCAGTCTAACTAAATCAAAGAATTTTGCGTATTTTGACAGGCTCTCCAATTTGTCACAGTCAAAATTAGCTGACATCTCCGCAAATTTCTTGCTGTCAACCAGGCCAAGGAAAGCAAGCTCATTCATATTGTCAAACCTGGCCTTCATTTGTACAGTGATGTTGTCGAGAACACTGTAAAATATTCTCCTACTCTCATCTCTGGGGGTTTCGCTGTGCCGAATATTCTTTTCTGTAAGATTCAGTTCACTGCATTTCTGTTCAAAACGATCATATAAACTATCAAACTGTTCGCGCTGACTGTTCAAATCACACAGGGTATCTCTGACACGCACACAGCGTAGGCCAATGTCCATTGCCTTATTCTGAAGAACACAAAAGAGTGCATCTGTCACATTAAATATGCCATCATATGCCATCAGGAGAAAATAGGTGGATGTTTTTGAAAGCCACAGATCATATCCATAGATCGAGGCCATAGTGAGGGTCTCGCCGTCCCATTCATCAGTGTTCTCTGACATTGTCCGGAATAATTGGCGTAGATCTGGTACGTGTTGGAGGATAGTCTGCACTAACCTGGAGTTCGAGTTCCACCTAACAGATGATGCCCTTCAACGGTTTTGAGAAAGGTTTTACACTCAGGAATGTATTTGGCAGATTGTGAATGGATTATGTTTAATTTATGTGCATAGCAATGAGTAAAAGTAGCTTCTGGTACTTTTTCTTTAATTTTTGCCTCTACTCCGTTGAGCTCAGAGGCCATCACGGCAGCTCCATCATAGGTTTGGGTGACTAACTTCTCAGTACACTCATATTTCTGTAATACAGCTAACACATGTTCTGATATTGCCTGTGCCCGTCTATTATCACTGACATCGTCAAATCCTATGAAGGCTTCTTTTACCTTGCTATCGCTGTTGACACATCGGAAAATCACGGATATTTGGGCTTTATTTGTGATATCAGTGGTCTCGTCTACTTCGACTGCAACAGATTGCGCAGCATCTATGTCACTTTTTATATGAAACCTTAACACATCACCGATTGCCTCAATGAGGTCATTCTGAATCTTATTCGATGTGCCCATAAACACATTGGATGAGTGCAAATGTGTGGCTAACCTGTCATCTTTTTCTGCCATCAGATGTAAAAGTTCAACGTAATTCCCACGACTAATGGAGCTACTGCTCTCGTCTTTCCCCCTAAAGGCTAATTCTTGTTTAGCAAGGTAGCATGTGGCATCAATGAGGCTTTTTAATACCTCTCTGTTAGCCTTCACTTTTTCATTGTGGGCTGTAATGTGCAGCCTGCGCTGCTCATCCAGGGCCATGTCTGTACGGCTCTTACCGAATGCTTTCAGTGCAATTTGTGAGTGGATGTGAGCTGACCATTTTTCATGCTTTGCTAAAGCCCTTGGCAAGTGGTTTAAGTCACTGTACCCTCCTTTCACCCACACACTATCAGAGCTAGAGAAGAGTAAGCAAGGGTAGCAGAAGAGCTTGTTAGCCTGACTACAACCACACAGCCAGTCCTTCTTTTGGCACCATTCCGTATTAAATGTTCATATGATCTTCTGCCCCTTTCTTTGGGTTAAAGCTTTCAGTTCAGTTCAGGTGTTGGCCTTCCATTAGAAATGACATTTTTTTTCTCTTCAAATGTCAGTGTAGTAAATTGTTTACAGTAAGTGATGGAAACCATATTGAGCATGACAAGTGAAACGACAAACTGTTTGCTTACAATTAGCGCACTTTTTGATCAAACAGCAGGGGACGTCATTGTACGGCAAGCGAGATGCACCTAAACTGTCAATATAAAAAAAGACCTGAGAAGCAGCATAGGATAGTGCCTCAAGGTTGAACATTGAAGATACTGTAAGACCACAGTACGCATGCGCAAAACTACGTAACAGTTTACTGTTATTCTCAAGGCGGACAGAGGCACAAGGAGACTCTGCCTCAGCCTGAGCCAGAATTACGCTAGAAGCAAGTTCTTCTGTTGCCAGGGCATGCAGCATACACGTTTTTACTTTCATTTTTACGACATTTAAACACATTAAAGTTCAGGAAAAAATAAACAAAAAATATAAAATATATATATATAAAATAAATTAAAATACTAGCTATGATAAGGTGAGGCACTGCCTACCCTGACCGCATGTCACTGATATCACCTTTTAGAACAATGCGATTCCCAACTAACTACGGTGACCGGCACATATGATCTTTTAGAACCACCCAATACGTAACAGTTATAATAAAGTTTAAAAACCCGATCACAGAACGTGACGTAGCGGACATAACCGGACGTAGCGAAGGCAACACTTCCCGCAGGCAACACTGTGTATCTCGTGTCTCATGGAAATAAAGCGATTTCGCTGCCAGGCATATAATGGTACAGTACATAGTATATCATATACTGTATATAGTAAGGTGTTCGTACAACGTCCAAATCACATAACGTCCTATTTCACTGAATGTATCGTGGACGTTAAGTGACGCATGGCTCTATTGTTATTTGTTAATAAAAAACATTTTCCAAAAGCTTTGGTGTGTTTTATGCATGTTTGTAATCCTGAGGGGTTTGGTTGAACGAGGTCCTATCTATGCACTTTTTGTGACATAACAACTTGTGACAGTTTTTCTTATCATGGATAAATTATAGACGTACATAAATTCTTATAATAATAGGCTTCGAAACAGAGACAATGCCTGACAAAGCGCTGTGAAATAGAAGCGCAGAAACAGCATACTAGCTCCAACAAATTTAAGATTTGAGATTTATATTTATTTATCATTTCTTTACTGTCATTTCTCAGTACTTGCATACATTGAAACGAAATTTGTCCTCTGCATTTAACCCGTCCTATACACTCATCGCTGTCACTGCTTATGGAGACGCAATATTTAAAAATGGTCTCACACCCCACTGGAAGCAGAGAGAAGCATGGCATTGCTGCAGCTAGCATCACCAGCATTTGTCACCATCAATAGCATTTGTCACCAGGGTGACAAACTTAGCCAGGGGTCGGTCAAAACCATTACGCCCTCTGTTAGAGTCCCAAAGTAGGAACGCCGGCTACTTTCCCATCACCGTGACATGCTGTGAGTGAGAGGGATGTCAGGCACCCAAGCTGAGATGGTATATATTTCCACATTTTAACAGTGCGATTAAAAAGTATAAATATAGTACAAGAATGTGCTGACAAAATGTATTTTGCAGTTCGCCTTTATTGATAGCTTACATTTAACAAAAAAAAAATGAATATCCAAATAGTCGAATATTCAAGTCCAGCCCCATAAGCCAGAAACTGAACTGTACTGTAACTTTAATATAAAATAATCAAAAATGTTTTAAAAGGAGAGTGAATTTAAAAAATTAAATTCAGTCTTTCTTCTCACTTTATGTATAGCTACCTAAATAGAAATCAGTCAATTATGGGTCTGTTGACCAGTGGTACATCATGAATATTGGCATGGCTAGGGGTTTGATATCTGAAGAAGGGAAAGAAAAAGAACTTGTTCAATGAAGTTATAAAGTCTTTGTTTTCTTATCAGTATTATTTCTTAGGGAATATTTAGTTTTGTCTGGTTAACATTTTACGAAATGTATTCTGACCTGAATGTGTTGTATCATGCCTAGTGAGACATGTACCTATCCTTCAGTTGATATTGCTCTCCTGTAGTTCACTTTGGCATTTACAGTATGGAAAAACAGCTGCTTCCTGCAGATATGTGTATTTGAGAATTGCAGTCACTTCGATTGAGTGTTCTTGAATAGTTTACAGGGTGTCATGGTGAGGCAAGCTTAATATACAAATGAATGAAAGGTCGGATTGTTTTAAAAATGAAGAGCTAGAAAAATTTGCTGGTTCAGCGGCTTCTGGGGCCTGCGATGGCTGGCCCCACCCTGATTCATGTTAATGAGGTGCAATATTGTCAGCAGACTGAGAGGTAAGAGTTGGCTCAGGCAGGATAGACGCTAAACAGTGAAGGCCTCCAGGTCTGGTTCTGCCTGTCTCTTTCATTCTCTCTCACTTTCACCTGTGTTCACAATTTTTTTTTTCCCTCATCACAAACAGCCTCTTTTATTCTTTTTATTCTCACACTTCCCCTTGCCTCCTCCCTTTCCACTTCTCACAATCATATTTTATTCTTCTCCTTCCTTCCCTTTCATTCATTCATGTCATGCATCTCCTTCCTATTAATTTTTCTCTCTCTTGAAGTGTACTGTTGGGTTGACCTTGTGTCGTTTAAGTAATTACGAATTTTTTGTGACTGAACTATTTTTAAAATAAAACTCACTTAATTTTGATTATTTTTCTCTTCCTGTACCTTCTTCCTCTTTTCCTCTTCTCACCTCCTGTTATTCCCAGGTTGAACGATGAGGCTCGTGCGCTCTTTGAGGAGCTGGGCAGCACTGCAGTGAAGGAGCTGGGCTTTAGGGACAGCTGGGTGTTTGTAGGAGCTAAAGGCATTGAGAACAAAAGCCCTTTTGAGCAGGTAGATCACAAAAGCATGCAGGAGGAGCATAAATAATGGCCCTGGAGTCATCCATAATATTGTGAAGATCAGTACTTGTTATGATATTTGCAGTTTTATTTTTGCTGGCATGATTCATTTTGGACACCAAAAGAATGGGCAACAAGAGTCCTTTCACATTTCAGCAGCTGCCATGCTCGCAAGAGTAATTGCAGCTGTTTCTGCAGCAGGGGCCAGTACCACCATAAACAGAAGTATCATTTGTGGCCTTTGTGATGTTTGTGATGTTGTTTGTGTGACCTCTTAAATAATTAGCACATGTACTGCTGTTTAAGATGTTTTTGTCATCATTTTGGTCTTTTGGTATTTTGGTCACGCTTGTGTAACAGTATTAGAGCCAGGTCATCTGTGTAGAGGAGCTATTTCATCTCTCCTGTGGTTGGAGAGAAAGACTCACAATGTCTCTCTTCCCCCTTTTTTGTTTCTCAGAGGATGAAGAACAGTAAGAGCAGTAATAAGTATGAAGGTTGGCCTGAGTCCCTCGAAATGGATGGATGCATTCCCCTCCGAGCACCTCAGGAGAGTTAGTCTCCTCTCAGAAGAACGGATGGACAAATAGATGGACAAAAGACTGCCTGAAGGACCAGCAGCTTCAGAAGGGGCCACCTTAGCAGACCGTTTTCACGTAGGAACACGTTTTTGTCACCGTGCATGACCAGTTTTGGCCCTTAAAAACAGCAAAGTTGTTTTTTTTTTCATTTCTATATAAGATATCATTGTCCAGTGACCATGGGGCTCTGGGAGGGTGGGGGGTGCTGCATCAGTGCTATGGAGCTCAAACCTGGGGTGAACAGGAGGAGTTTGTGATTATACAAATACTGGTGCAAGAGAGTGGGTCTCATATTCAGGAAGCACACCTGATCATTTTTCTGCTGCAGTGAGGGGCCAGGACTGGAACCTTGGAGTGGATGGAGAGCTATTGTGACTCTGGCTGCTCTGAGAATGTGGGTGTGGTTCCCTCAACAGTCACATTTAATGCTCACACCTTCACTTCCCCAAATTGTATCAAATACACTCAACTGAGATGACACAGGGTGCAGTCTTGTGATTTCAGGTCTTGACCTCTGAACAGACGGTCATCTGTTTGAATCCTTCATCGAGTGCTGCCTTTGTGGCCCTGAGTAAACCTCTTAACACCAATTGCCTCAATAAATATTCAGTTCTATTCAGATATTTTAAATGTAGGTTAAGTCATGCATACAGGCATCTGGCAGACAAATAAATAATAACACATGGCAGGGAATGCATTGTGAGTTGGAGTGAATGAGCTGAAATATTTAAGGACAAGATGTGAGCATTGGCATAGTGGGAACACTAGTGAATTATTGTATGTTAAAAGGAGCTGACCCCACCTCCGAAAATCTTAAACTTATTTATCTTAATAATAGAGTTTTATATAGCAGTGATACACATTCATTAGACGTTAATTACTTTTTTGTGTGCAATTTTTGAGGCAGATGTTAATTGTTGAGGAGATGTTCACCAAAACAAACACCAACAATCATTGAACCACACACACCCCTGCTCTCATACAGACTCAAATAGTAGTAATAAAAAGCTTAACAAACTTGTTCGCTAACTCACATTACAGCACATTCCTGTATCTTTATCATGGGTAAACTGAGGCCTTTAATACCATTTGTGTAAAATACAAAAACAAAACAATGTGGTGTTTTACCTCTTTTTGTTTTTTTTGTCTTACAGGTGTCATAAATATACTTTTAAATTGTATTTTTGCATTGTTACATTGTCATATTGTTGTGTTAGTCTTCAAACTAATATTTGTTTGAATTTTGGTGTTGTGATGAGTTGTGATGGTAATGAAGTATGAAGTTTTTTGAGGCCTTTGAGGCCTTGTAAGGCCCTGTTTGTACAGCGTCTCAGCAGCTTCCTTACAGTCAGCCCTGCTGGAGTTCAGAGGACAGTGGGGTTGGTTTCATTTAAAAAAAAAAAAAACAAAAAAAAACAAAACAACAGTTGTCTTCAGATTGGGGTTAACAGCAGGGTGTGAATTTGACACCTTGTCATGTTCATGAGCATCAACCAAAACCATTACAATTTAAACACAGCACAATGCATGACCATTTCCTTATATCATTTTTGACAGCAAGCATGAGAATCGGCACCTGTAGCGGTTTCCTGATCCTACTAAAATAGTTCATTTTTGTGTTGTGATGCAAGTTGCCTGCTTATATATGGACACAGATACATAAATTAACTCCCCCACGTAAGATGAAGGCTTTGTGGATCTGTGCAGCAACTTCCTCAAGGAGTTCCTGATGCTGTTGTTGTTGTACAAATAATTTATGGGTAGGAGACTCTACTTTCCAATATATAGAGCTCAGAATCTGAATGGGGGAAAAATGTTTGTATGACGCTTGCCTGTCACATTTCCATCTGCTTGGAACTGTGATTTGATTTCTACAGTTGGAGGAGAGAGAGATGGCCATATGCACATTTGATCACACCTTAACAGCACTGGGAGAAATTGCAACATGCTGCACTCGCTTAGTGACATTGTGCTCTCTCTCTCTCTCTGTCTCTGGTGGCTTCTGGAGGTACTTTGATACATGTTGGTCCAGGTCGATTCTGCAAAGTTTAGTTTTTGCTATTTATAGATCGCCCTTGCATCAGTTGTGTTCTTTGTCACAACTCTTGCACACTCCTCAGACTGTCTTTATCAGAGTGTCTTAAATCATAAGTCTACCTAAAGTGTACTCTGTGACTTGACCAAGGGACATTTAGTTACATTTGGAGCAGTGTGGGATTTGCTTCTGACAGTCACTGACTAGCATTGATTGATAGGAAATGGGTGTGTTCAAGTTTCAATTGCTTAATGTTGCTTAATGATGACTCTTAATGTCTGACAATCATAAATTGGTGAAATTATAGCTGAAACTATTGTTTCGGATCCAGCTGAAAAGTTGCATTTTCACAGTGTGTATGCTTTTGTCTAATTCAAGAATCATATGAATCAGAAGAAGGTCAGTTCTCATAAACACTTGCCAGTGTTATTGTTTTTTGCTTTATTTAATCTTTCAAGGAATTGTTTCTGCAGAATAATCCAGGTGATAGTGGTAGTGGTGGTAAAGATAGAAAGGATGTTGTTTTTGTACCTCAACCTCAATTATTCCAGAATTACTGAGAACTGGAATACTGGTTGGATGGAGGGGTTCCAAGACCAAGGTTGCCTTACTTTGCTGTATACTGTGAAACTATATAAAATTGTGTAATTACCAATGAGGAATCTATGTCAACAAGTACTGGTTATAGTAAAGACATTTTCTAATAAAGTATACCAGTATATTTTTGTCTGCTGCTAAAAGAAAGAGACTAAGTTGTTTGACCCACAGACCAAATTGTAATATATAAAAATGTGAATTAATTTAAAAGCTTGCTTTTCCTAAGAGCATAACAGTTGAAACCTCATTGAAAACCTATTGATGTCAGCAATGAATTGTGTTTTAGTGTTCAGGAATTTGCTGTCAACAAATGTACAGTATAATAAATACATTTTAATTTTTGGTGATGTCAATCATATGCCATGCATTGCCATGCAACAAATAAATCTGTGTGGGGACAAGATAGTTCTTAATAAATTTTTATTGCTGTACAATATCTTTGAAATGGTTCTTTTTGTATTTAAAGCCATAGCTCCTTTCATTTTATTTAAACATTTAAATGTATTTTCCATAAACTCGCAATACATAGCTTTATGTAAATGAGCTGCTTTATTTCAGTAATATTAATCTAGTGATCTTACGGTGCAGCAGTTAGTTAACCTGCTTCGCTAGGTTTATGAACTTGATTTGCAAAGCGGGAAGTACAATACGCAGGACTGCAGACAAGCACCATGGACAGCGGCAAAAGAGTAAAACGGCCATCAGGTGGCGCTATTCAAGCTTAGATATACTGTAAATATACACAATTGTGATGCAACGACTGAAATGCGGAAAAGTAACAACGACATCAAACATCAAAAACGTCTTCCTATCCTGTAACAGCATTGTTTTTCATTTTATCCACATACATTTCAGGTGTAACCTAGTGAAAGGACATCACAAAACAGTCTCTGTTATTAACTCATTTCAGACAATTCTCAGCTTTCTATGTATAATTTTTACCCATTGGAAGTTTTTTGTATAAAAAAAAACGTGTCAGGAGGGCACATCACTGATCATCAGCCATATCCTCCAGTAGTCAAGTCTGAATGTAGAAACATTTCATGGCTGTTCCTTATGCAATAACTGAGTTTGATGAAAGCTTTGTGCATGTCAAAAAACTGAAACTGTTTGAACAGGCAGTAAACAGCAAATACAACAGAAACCTAAGCCACATTTTGGTGCAGGTGCAACCAGGCAACATGACTTTGGTTCTCTCAAGTCCCCCACTTATCACATCACATCATTTGTGTTTTATTTTATATTACACACATTTTACAGTTGAATATTTGGCGAAGCAATTAAGGCTAAGGATTGATCAGAGGTACAACAGCAGTATCCCTGAAAGGATGTACAATCCTCTGGTGACATACCCACCTGCTCATGCCACCAAGATACACTATTGCCCATGGGACACTGAAGTGTAGTGCTGTTCAACACAGTGCTATCTGAGGGTTGTGATAGGGGTAATCATGCCCATGCAAATGATTTGAATAGGCTCATGTTGTATCTCTTGTCATAGTAAGACTAACGGCCTAAAATACTTTTTTTCCTATTACATCTCTAAAGGCTAAAAGGTTAGAATAACACCGAACACACTGACAGTGCTACACAGTTGAGGTGAGACATATAATCTTCATGAGATCAAATGTTTAGCTACTTTGTAATGCGACATGTTCAGAAAAGGTTGTAGTTATTAACACAGATACCTGGATCAATAATTAGCCTGCTGTAACTGATACCGTTGGACAAGTTGTGATTTGGGCTTGTGATTGAGCGGTGATTAAGAACCACTTTTACTAATACAAAAAATAATCGTAATCTTTGTCGTTATCGTTACCTGAATTTGATTGTTAATCGTAATATTAGGGATGTACTGAGCAACGTCTACAGGTACGGCAGAGACGGTGTCATTTGCGCGTGCGTCGGCGCCGCCCCGGGAATAAATTGTCGCGGTTAAGCAGCAGAGCGGTAACGCGCACGATCGCGAGCGTGAGTCGCGAGAGAAGCTGTTCTCTTCTAACGGCTGTCATACAGACAGAGAGAAGCTTGGACTATCGATAGCACGCAAAGGCATATCCAACTCTCCAGCGGTCGGACAGGCGTGTATTTTACAATTACACGTACATGAACGAATATACTGAAGTATATATTTTAAAAGATAAGACAACGGCAAGCGACATCTAATAATGTTTTTCAATAGCAGAGTTAAGGAGACTCGTGTTGCGAGCTAGCTATCGGTGTAGCTAATGCTAGCTATATTCACCGAAAATCGACGCTGGTGTGGGGATTTAGTAACGTTAGGTTTGGTAACCGTTGTTAACGTTAACTAGATAACGTTACCGTCAGTTAAAAACACTGAAATTAATCGAAAGACATGAACGTTAGTTAATTATCGATAGAGCGTTTATTTTTCTATAGAGAATTTTTCAGACAATAATATTGGAGAATGGGCTAAGATCCAATATTTTAAATAACTGGAGTGAGGGGGTAACGGAATAAAAACGTATCGCCAGCTAGCTAGCTAACCTATTATTAGACTAGTTAACAATAGCCATTGTAGACGCACCGGCAAGCGAGATCCCAGTAGTTAGCTAGCTAGCTGGCTAGCTTGCGAGACTAAATCACAAAAAGGAATGACGCGAAGATGCTGCACATAGCTTGGTGAGTAGCTGTCATTGTGATGTTTTCATTTCCACTTGCTATTTTTTGATGCCTTTAATTTTGTTTTATAGCTAACGTAAGTCGCGTATTCACTGTTAGCTAGTGAGCCAGCTATTGCGAATTTGATTTGTGTGCATTTATTAGACGTTAACGTGAATTCGCTAGGTAGTTATCCAGCGAATGGTGACGCTGGCAGCGTTTAACTGGTTTGCTGCAAGGGAGCCGACGTTGAAGCTGCGCATTTATATATTTATCGACTAAATGTTTAACAGTTAGCTACTGTAATATAAGAGACGTTGTGTTGAAATGAAGCCATTAACGCTATGTATTGAACCTGCTGGCTGCTGCAGGCGCGCGCGTCCCCTGCCTCTATGTGTTGTTTGTATGTGTATATATGTGTTTGATGTTCTTGGTCGTGTTTAATTTCGGGATGTTCATGTGACATGACGTTCCCAGTATTATTTCCAGAGAATTAGCTGTCTGGATACATTGATGTCTGTGCGTTGTCAGAAGCCAGTCAGCGAGTCAAGGGAAAAATTGGAGTACTGCATTGTCGTCATGCAGACATTATCTAGTTAGCAGTCGGCAACATTAGGTAACTAGTTGTTAGTCAATACCGAAGTGAAGGGAAATGGTGGGAATCAATTATATTCAGTAACACAGTTACATATGAGTATTATTTTAAAACTCAGTTGCACAGTATCCGATGATAGCTCGCTAGTGTGCCAGAAAGCTGTGTACATATGTTGTAGAAGAGTAAGTAAAAAGGGGGAGGGGGCGCAGGTTGCGTCGAAAACAAATAACAATGTTACTGCGCGCACTACAACGATGTGCTGCAATCGGATGGGCTGCAATTACCGGTATCTCTGCATTATAACATTGGGATGGAGCATGCGGTACTGTATATCAACGATATAGTATAATCGGCAGCTTACGCAGTGAGAAACAAGGAGTGATGAATGGGGTGATACGTGTATGAAAACGTTGGTGTCAGACGACGGCGTGCGTATATCTGGCGGCTGGGATAGTTGTCTCGAAACAAAATGGGGGAAGCCTTTTACAATTTCACGTTACTATCTGTTAGTGTCTGTCAGCAACTGGAGTTTAGAGAAAGTCAAATATTAAGATGAGAAGTATTTGATGTTAATGACTTTCAGCAATGTGAATCTCTCATGTATAATTCTGTGTCTCATTACATCGGCATTGTTACTCTTTCTGCGTGTTCTGGCTATGTGCCTTATTATTGTGCTGCGTGTTAATCGCCCTATCACTGTTCAAAGTATAAATTCGAGTTTTTATTTATGAGCTCAATTGAAGGTAGGTGAATTAGGCCTGTACTCAGTCTAGTTGGCACTCACTTTGCCTTTAAGTATGTGCTTTAAGTATGGCAGGTATTCATTTGTTGAACATTTTCATTGATTTTAGAAATGACAAAGGCCTACTGTTCATTGAGAATAGATAAAAAACACTTGGTTTAATTAGTCGCTGAAAAATAAGGACTTGCAGTATTGCAGTTGAATCTGGACTTTAGTCTCCCTATTGTATACAGTTTGTTTACATCTATAGTCTTAAACACAAAGTGTTGCAGTTTGCCTACGTACTGTAGGTTCAGTTAATTTGGCTTTTAATTTACAAAGCTTTTGTTTTAATGAATTACGGATTGTCATTACATGTCTCTCTCAGTCTCTGCACCAGAGTTTTTCCTCTGTATTTTCAGACAATGACTCTGTGTGTGTGGGTTTAGGAATATGAATTTACAGGGACATTAAGCCTGGAGGTAGAGAGAGAGACAAACACAGTGAGAAAGTACAGAGCGTGATACAAAACATCACAACAATATACATTGTATCCATTGATGCACATATAGTGTATCTGTTGTGATAGATATACTGCACACGGCACATGGGTGACTAGTAATACATTCCTATAATGTATAAAGGCAGTTGGAGACAGATCAGTAGGGGAAGAGACAAAATGTATGACAGATTTGAATGACAAAGTGACCATGCAAGGATTACAGCATCAATGCAATATGTCCAATATTATAGAAGCTCTTTGTATCTCTAAAGAGAAAATGTAATCCATTTGCATGCAATACTTTCAAGTCATTGGTGGAAAGAAAAAAGCTGCCATCATACATAAAACATAGCTGCTGAGCTGTCACTGAAACCAAATATCAATAGAAATTTGTTCATGATAAATCAATAATAAAATAGCACACTTAAACAATATTCAGTGTGCTTAGGTACAGAGATAGCCAGCATAGTACATCAGGTAATGAGGCAAGATGTTTTTAGTGGTATGTTACCTCCAGCTCTTCCTAGCTAGTCATCAGGTAATGTTAGTTGTACACCTATGTTAGATGACATGTGCTGTTAAAAAGTACAAGATAGACACTCTCAGAATAGTGCAATGTGAGTGCTGTTCAGTGCTTATATAAACACTCATTGTCACCTGTTTGACCTTGATTAGCCAAAAATGTTGCTTAAACACCATTGGCAGACGTACTAGACACTGGTTTTTGTCTCTGCCTCTCATTTTCATTATTCCATTTATTTTCTTACTTTCACAGGTTCTGTATCGCCTCCCAGTCTTCTCCTCATGATCTGTTTGGTGTTCCTCTCTGTCACCTTCTTTTACCATACCTTCATACCCTTCTTTTACCACTTTTTTCCCTAGGGTGTATCCCTGTTCCAGTTCAGTTTCAATCAAAAGATTTTATTGCCATGACCCCTCATTGTCAAAATACCATGATATAATATGTCAAAGAAAAAAGAAAACAATATCACAGATACTTTCTAAGAAAAGGATATCTATATTTCATCTCTTTGTCTCTCATTAAGGTCAGAATCATAACCTACATTGACATGACTTGGTCAGAGTAGCCTAAACAACAGAACCTTAAAACATACATTAGAAGCCATAGTGTAGCACCGCAAGCTAATGAAATGCAACTGTACTGTAGGTCTGACTCACTGCATAGCAGATGCATGTCTGTTGTTTGCCTCCTGTCCTGTGGAGACAGACTGGTGCTTCCATCTTCCTCTGTAAATAACAGCTGCATCCCAATTACAGCAATTCACTGTGTAGCAGTCACACAACATGAGAAAATAAAAACCAGGTAAAAATTGTGATTGGACTTATAGTACCAAGCATTTATCAAGCAATTATCAGCCTTTAAGGGCTACATATCTGTTACATGCATGATTCATTCATCCAGGTTTTTGCAGAGAACTTTCCAGTAACAAATTACATTTATTTCCAGAAAACTTTACAGCAATGACATATATTTCCAATGGCAGTTACATTTACCTGTTGACTGATACTGTGAAGTAAGGAGGCAGTGGTAAGCAAAGTCTTATTTTTAAAGAAGTACCCTTGGTGCCCCATACTATTGTGTGACTGCAATGCAGGTACATATGGTTACATAATTAAAAAAGTGAAAGTTTAGGGCTGGTGTAAAATGTGGTGTTGTGTACAGGGTTGGAGTAGAACTGAGAGGTTGGGGTTGGGGGTTAAGTGGTGTGATTTCATTAAATAGTGAAGTCTACTGAAACTGTTTGTTTAAACACACCCATTGACACCCTCCTTCATTGGTGGGTTTGGGTTTATAAGTTAATTACACTCAGTAAACAGGAATCATGGTGTAACAGGATTTGATATCTGCTTCAAATGGCTGCAGTATACCTATAATGCCCTGCATTAGGTCTGCAGTGGGAATTGCTAATCTCTCTATCCAACTTACCCTCAGAAAGGCTGGAATCTGTGCTCACATGATTCATCAGGAGGGGCTAGCAAACAAGGCTTTAACAAGCTTACCGGAGTGCCCCTCTCCTGGTCTCCCTTTTAGGCCGTACAGAACCAGGTCTGTGCCAGAGAACGGTTTCCCACAATCCTGTCCTTATTTCATTTTCAACAACTTTTTATTTGTGACCTCTTTAAGACACTGAATCATAGTTTAGAAAACATAAATTAGTTGAGTGAGATAGCTAAATGTGGCTGTTCTTAACATAGAACATTGTTTTGTATTTTATGTCTTGTGTTGTACAGTATTGTAGCTGGACAGAACCAAACCACTGCCAACAGAAGTTAATGACTTCTTTCATTTTGTCTTCCCATTCCTTTCCCCTCCAAGGTTATCTCCTCATCTCTATTTATCTCTGTTCCTCTCCTACTCTTCCCCTGTCTAAACTGGAGTTGTTTTTGTTCAGGCAGAAATTTAGCTATAGTCATTGCTTTCATTCACACAAACACTGACACATATTTTATCCCCCCCACACACACACACTCCCTTTCTGTGTGCATGCCCCCTCCTGTCTCTCTTTTATCTCTCACTCTCTCTCTGTCTTTCACACACACATTTTTCCCACCCTTCCTCTCAGTCCCCTCCATATTTTGTTCTCAACTCTTGCCCACCCCTGGGTCTCATACTTCAGTGTCCCTACTCCTCACCCCCAGATCTTTCATCTCCCCCCTTATGTACACGTTTTATCCCCCACCCCAAACAGTCTGTCTGTGGGTTCCCCTCCCCCCCACTGACTCTCCCTTTGTCTGTCACAGTAAATGCACAGAGCCTGTTCAGTCCCAGGGGATTAATGTGTGTATGGCCGTGAAGAGAGGGATGAAAAGAGTGAGGGTGAGAGGCAGACAGACAGAGAGTAGAACTGGGTATAGCAGCGTGGTTGTTGTGTTTAGGGTTTAATAAGTATGTGAGGGAGCGACAGAAATTATGCATGTGTGAGTGTGTGTGTGTGTGTGTGAGAGAGAGAGAAATAGAGGGAGTGAGCGATCAGTGCATGTGTATTTGAAAGAGAAATATGGTGTGTGTTCACTATCTGTTACTATGTTTGTAACAGCTGTAAAAGACTATTCACACATGTGGTATGGGGTTTAGGGTATCCACTTAAAGGAATTGTCATCAGTGCCTGTGATAGATAAGATTCTAAATTTCCTGTCCATATCAAATTCTATAGGCCATAATCAAAAACTATTACCTTCTATCAAAGAACCTACATAGTTAGCTAGCAATGCAAAACCCTCTGTCTGAGCTCTTTTTAAGATGTATGCCTTTTTAACCATAAAATGTATATGAATATGATTTGGATTTGTTGTTTAATCCACCCTAGGTTCAGATTGAAGTCTTAATGTTTAAAACATTGAAAAAGTCTTAATGTTTAAAACATTGAAAAATATGAAACTGGTGTTTGATTTATTCATTTTAACAATTTAAGTAAACCTAGCCAAGAAGCACACTTAAGTAGGGGTCGACCGATTATCTGGTCGTTAGATAATTTGCAAATTTTTGATTATCGGTCATCGGTATATTTTTATCTGAATTCCCGATTCAAAAAACTTCAAAAAGCAACGCGTGTAGTATGCCGACGCATCTCCTCTGTCTGAAAAACTGATATTAGTATGGCTAACATTCTACAAAATTCCCTCATTGGCCGAGACAGACAACGTTATCTGACCTTGAAAATCAAACGATTTCTCAGACTTGCTGTTGGAAACAAGGATAGAAGGTAAGTATCCAGTAAAAGGGTCGTTTTGCTCAAACCATGCCGTTCACCAAATTGCGCTAAGCTAAGTGGACCTTTTTGAAGCAGTATAAGTAGTCTACGCTTAAGCTATAAAACAAGCTAGGAATATAAAAAAATAAGGACTTGTAATAAGGACTAATTGGTGCACTTATGCTATAAGTTGCAACAGTTTGACACTGCACATTTAACAAATAGTAATGTATATGCATTCTTTCAAACGAAACATTCAAAGAATTTTACCCTAAAGCACAGCCCTTCTGAATTACAGTCATTTAAGCATCTGTTCACGAAATTAAAGCTCGCTTGCGGTTGCACTGTATGTCGGAACGTTGCGGCAAAGCTGAAAATATCCGTTTGGCGCTTTGATGTTTCTTCATTTGGCCTCATCATCATGGAAGTCGAGTTATTAAAATAAAAATTTGCAGCACACATTTTGCACTTAATAGTATTTTCGCTAACTTTTATCACAATCCTTCCACACGGTACCCTACTTTTGTATGAGCTGTCCATTGTTCACAGAAATGACTCTCCCCGCAGCTTCAGAAAAAATGTGGACTCGCAGGCTAATTTCAAGGTTTGATATTTCATACTTTATGATGAAAAATGCAGCCTAAATGATGTATCAATTCGCTTTATTTCTTACGCAGTGATAGCCATCGTTCGTCTGATAATTGAATGCTTTTGAAATAGCGATATGCATCTGCTGCGTTGCCAAAATAAGATAACCATAGGGAAATTTACCCACAACGTCAATATTGGCTCCCTTTCAGTAGGCCCTGTCTCTCGTACACCGCCTCATTTGAACGTGAACACATCGCACACACGTTGCAGCTCAAATGTGACCCTCACAGATAATCTGTAATGCCAAGTGTGGTCATTTTAGTTATTGCAATTTTCAGTTTATTTATATCTTTGAGATATTTATTTATCTATTTATATATCTATTTATATCTATTTATATATTTATATATCTATATATATGTCATTTGATCTTTTTGCTCTTTATTTAACTTTATGCCTGAAAACATATGACTAAGTAGAGAGTCCATGAAAGTCCATGTTGTCACAGCCTATTTCTTTTCACACAGGAAAAACGTTAAAAACGTGAAATATCGGTTATCGTCCTCTTTTTGTCACAGATAGGCCTAATCATTCTCGTATCGGCCTTGAGAAAACCATATTGGTCGACCCCTACTCTTAAGATCTTATATTGGACCATCTGTTCATGATATAAATCACTTAAATGTAAAGATTGGTAGTCAGTCAAACATTTGTTCTCTGTAAACTTAAGGTTACTTTACTGAAGTTGCAGTATGTGAGAGAATATGAGTGGAGGCAAGGGTCTATATGGAGAATAAGTATAAAGGCTATGGAGAGACTATGCTACTTTTTTGGGTAGCCATTCCCTCTATGATAGTTGTCTCACAGAGGAACAAGGATTTCCTTCTCCATCACAATGACAGAAGAATTTTTAGCAAATAATGCGAATAATGTGTATTTAACACTATAATTCTTATAGCATACATTATATGTCTGTTTCCACTGACATCATCCAAACAATTTGCAGGCACCTGACAAGTTGTTAATGAGTGACACAGCTCAGAATCAAACCCAGGTCTTACAGCCTTATGAAATTGCAGGTTTTTGAAATGTAAAGACAGAAATAACAACAATGTAAGTGTCAGACTTTTTCCATCTGTAATATGATCTTCCAACAAACAAAAATCCATAGAAAAATCAAATAGTTAATTATTAGGAACATTTAAAAAAAAAAAAGCTAAAACACCCTGATTGTATAAGTCTGCACACCCCTCCCAACTAATACTTTGTGGAAGTACCTTTTGCATTTATTACAGCAGAAAGTCTTTGTGAGTAAGTCTCTATTAACTTTGCACAGTGTTCCCCATAGGTCTGAAATATACTTGTGGTGATAGCCGGCGGAAACGGCCGGCATTACCTGCCGGCACAAAAATGGTCTACTACATGTGACAAACAACAAATACGTGTGACCTTTAGCACAATGTTTTGGTTTATTGAATATTTCTGTTAATTTCACATGTAATTATTGAGGCTTATGCATTTAGCCATTTCACACTAAATGCTAACGTTGGCTAAGTTACCTGTGGTGCAGTGTGTCTCTCTTCCTCACGCCGTATTCTCTTAAAATAGTTTTGAATACTCATCTGCTGAGTAAATGCATGAAAAATTAGTAGTCTAACCTTAGCTAAAGTTAGTCTGTGTCTTTCTAACTGCCATAGCCCGAAAATAAAACAAATTATAATCTTTCTTATATTTAGCCGGGACAACTTTGCTGCATGTTGTGCAATGGTCAAGTCATGTGTGCTGAATACACTCTTGAGTCTTGTAGCTACCAACGCAGCATAGTTGCCGCTTTCTTTCATAGAGTTTGAAGCTACTACAAAAGTGAGAGAACAATTACACAATAAGGAGAAAAGGAATTACTTTAACTGGTCCGTGCTTGTAAAATATCCACCATGTCTGCGTCTTCTAATGTAGTACCAGAGAACGTCTCTCTCTCTCTCTCTCTCTCTCTCTCTCTCTCTCTGTTTCTCTGCAGAGCATGTGCGATTGTCAGTAGACCCTTCTCGTGATAGCAGAATGAACAGGTACGGGAGGGGTAGAGTGAGACTGTCCACTAGTTAATTGATTGCGGATGGCATCGTTCTCTCGGATGGATAAAAAAATATAAATAAAAAAATGCTAAAACGGGTCACCAAATATACCTGGGCAGCCTGCTCAAGTAAAATCTATGTGTGGGGAAACACTGCACTCTTCTTCTTCAAAAAAGTTCAAGTTCCTTCAAATTGCGAGGGGATCTCCTGTGTACAACTCGCTTTAGGTCATTCCACAGGTTTTCGATGGGATTGAGGTCTGGGCTCTGACTGGGCCATTCCAAGACTTTGATTTTCCTTTTCTGAAGCCATGCCTTGGTTTTGTGCCAAAATATCTTGATATTTGGAGCTATTCACTATCCCATCTATCTTGACAAGAGCCCCTCACCTAGCTGAAGAGAAGCAGCCCCAAAGCATGATGCCGCCTAGCAACAACTTAGCCGCATCCTAGCGATCGTTTCATATACATAACCACGTTTTCGCTGCCGAGTTGCAGTCACACTCTGCATTCTCTTCAGGAAATGCACTTTTCTAGTTTCTTCTTCTTTTTCTTCTTATTCTTATTCCACCAAATTTTTTCCCGCTTCTCCTCCCACAGTTTTCGAGATATTGACCCCAAAACAACTGTGACCCATCTGGTTTGACCCTGATTGGGTTGCTTGTATACAGCTAAGCTGTACCCGCACTTGTTCTCCAGTTTTTTTTCGTTTTTTCATCCCTTTTTTCCCCATACACTCCCATTCATTTTCAAAATCACCCCCCTCAAACTTCATGGCCTTCCCACTCGGCCACTTCTCACCCCATAGCCACCATACCTCACATGTTTCCTCAGGACAAATCACTCAACACTCATCCAAGACCGTTTTGACCCACACTTGTCTTTTTGTTGTTCACTCATCCCTCCGTCCTCCCATTGACTTCACTTCATTTTTCAAAGTCTTACCGCTCAGTCACCTTTCAGCCTACGGTGACAATACCTCATATGCTGCCTCAGGTCATGCCACCCAACACTCATTGAAAGCCATACTGACCTGCACTCATCTTTTACTCATTTATTCGTCCCTCCATCCTCCCATTCACTTCAGTTCATTTTACAAAGTCTTACCACTTGGTCTCCGTTTGACCAATAGCCATGGGACCTGATATGCTGCTTTGGGTCATGTGACCCAACACTCACCAAAGGTGGGTGTGTCCCTAGCAACCATATTGTTTACCCTAGCAACCGCCTAGCAACCACTTAGCAACAGCCTAGCAACCGCCTAGCAACACACTAGCAGCCGCTTAGCAACACTTTGGCAACCACCCAGCAAGGCCCTATCAATACCCCAGTGGCCATATTGTTTACCCTAACAACCACCGAACAACACCCTAGCAACCACCTCATATACCTTAGTAACCATCTACAAACGCCCTAGCAACCACCTAGCAACAGGTTAGCAACCACTTAGCAACACCCTAGCAACCACATCCTAGCGATCGTCTCATATAAGTTAGCATGTTTTCCCTGCCGGGTCGCAATCACACTCTGCATTTTCTTCAGGAAATGCACTTTTCTAGTTAACTATTTGTTTTTTCTCTGGATTTTTGTTTGTTGGAAGATCACATTACAGATGGAAAAAGTCTGACATTTACATTGTTGTTATTTCTATCTTTACATTTCAAAAACCTGCAATTTCATAAGTGTGTGTAGACTTTTTATATCCACTGTAGCTGTAGGATTCAACCTAGGTGCAGTACAAGTGCCTTACCTAGCTGAGCCACTTATAAGCCTTCACTTTTGGTTTTATAATGCACCATAAGTGAAGTAGTGTCATTGTGAATTTAGCTGTTAGAGTCAGTGAAGGGGAAAGGTATAGCTGTTGGTTTCCTACAGACATCTGCCATGATGGCCTGAGGGCTGTGTGTGTGGGTGTGTGACAGAGAGAGGAGAGGGCGTGTGGTTTTATTGCAGCGCCTCCTTGCCCTTGGGGCACAGGCAGATGAGAGCATGTTTTCAAGAAAACATTTTTTTCCTTACTGCCATTCTTTTTCTGTTTTCCTCCTTACCTCAGACAGATGTATCTAGACAACTATTCACAGTTATCAGTTTATAGTAGACACTATGAAGATTCAGTAGTCCGTTATGTAGAGGCATCTGACTAATCACTGACTTACACTCTGAGCCTGTCGTGATGGTTTTAAGATCAGTAATCTGTACAGCACCTCACTGCTAACCTTGCTCATGAGGCATATGTCAGGTCTGCTTCTGTCATTCAGCTTAGTGTGTCAGAGTGTCAGAGATGGACTAGTCAGTGAGGCTAGCTGATAAAGGCAAAATTATAGTGATGAAATAACACTCAAAAAATCAAAATATTTTGACAAAATTAACTGATCTCTTTCATTGCAAAGATTCATTTCAGACGATCCTGTTTATTCTGTGTTCAGTACTTCATCACAAAAGCTTATTTGTTGATGTCAAGAATTTCAGTGCTAAACATAGATTTTCCACATTTGAAAAACAAATATTGTAGTCCCACCTGAGCAGCTAACCTTGTGGACATGTACATTAACTGCCTTTTGTGATTTGATATCAGCATCAGTACACTGTGAAGTTAAATGTAACACAGGCACAAGAGACAGATCGTCTGAAATCCAACTATGCCTTTCATAAAGGTGAATGTGGAAGTGTTGTCTTGGAGTCAATAGATAATATTATATTGTTCAATGATAATTTGATAAGGAAGGGGGAACATATCATTTACAACAGAACATGAATGATTTTAAAATGCAGTAATTTGCATGATTTCAATGTTTTGCATCATTTCTTTGTTGTGAATTAATATCCCGATAACACTGCAGTGATTTCTCCATCCCCAGTTGTGTTACAGTTTGTCATTTGTGTCTATAGTGAAATACAGCATTTTTCGTCAGCATGTAAAGCGCTCAGTGGTTTGTTCTAAATTCCTTGACCACTCCTCCACTGGAAAGTTTAAAAGAGCAGATACTGGAATGCATGTTTTGGTTGTTGGAACTCCTATAGAAAATGTTTCTAAAATTGCAGATCACAGAACATGTATTGCCTACAATTTTAGAAGCATTTCCTATGGTAGTACACTTCTAGTAATTAACAAGACAACAGCAATCTTACATAGACCATTGTGGTTTCAGGTTTAATTAACCATTTTTATGATTGATATAATTAATTTATTGAATGAAACCATAAAACACTTTCATCCTGTCATTTTCTACCCATCATTGACGGTCTCACTTTTTTTTTTTACCATTTTCATCCTGTGTACCTAGCTCCTGCTCAGATATGTTTGGCATTCAACGTACATACTGACTGTGACATAAAGCGTTCACAGTGCACAGTGTGTATGTGTGTGCAAGTGTGTACATATCTTTGTGTAAGTACAGACTTGAAGTTGTGTGTCCTGCTGGAATGTAGCTGAACCGGTATCCCCCTTTCCCTCCTATCGCCACTCCTTTAATTAACATTCATTTTCCATTTCTATCTTCATCCCTCTTTCTGGCCCACCCTTCCTTTGACTGTGTCTCTGTTCCATCTTTTCCCATTCCTGCACATTTCCCTTTCTCTAAGTTTCTATCCACTCAGTTCAATACAAGTAGTTTCACTGTAATAAGAGACACATTTTTGTTGTTAAAGCACAGTCACATCCACGGAGCGCAGGGAACAACCTAACACATTTTGGTTTTTGCTAAATTAAAAAATATTTAAGTTGGAATAATCATGTTTTTATACAAGCAACATCTTTGCTACAAACAAACACTTGAACTTTGTTTGTAGGACCTACTGTTCATGTACAATTCCACCGAAAATGACGGGAAGTGCAATGTTACAACTTACCCCATGGGTGGGGTTAACTGTAACAGACAGAGGGTTAGTTGTAACACTTGCAAGAAAGGTCTGATAAATTAGTGCAAACAAGGTTAATTCAATATAATTCTATATTGTATGAAACAAATATATTTTCCAACCATACTGCATTATATATTATCTATCTATATGACAAACAGACAGATCAATCGATAAATACACGCATACACGTCAAATTATATATGAATACTGACATAAGACTCCCCTATCTGTTTTCCTTATTCGATGTCTCATTCTGTGAATAAAAAGTTCCATGAAATTAGTTGTTTTTATTTTATATGAGAGACACATATCTTCTTGTCATTGTTTACGAAAGGTGGCTTAGTTGTAACGCCGTGTAACAACTAACCCCGCAGTATGGAGGCTGTACTTAAGCCTCGCTAGCACTTGCTCTGAGCTCGTCACTTTTCAAAATGGAACTACGTTGTAGGCAACAAGATGGTGATGAAAGTAATATTAGGTTGGATTTTGTGATTTACACACACAGTTCAGTAACTAAAAAATACTTGTGATGAAAAAAATTACTTCCATGCCCTGAAAACACTCTTTGGCACAGATTTCTTCAAAATGCTGACGAATCTTTCTGAATTTTCGTGGGAGACCGTGGCTAGGAACTGTGGTAATGTGGCCAGAAGCACACGCTGCTTGACCTTGTATAACAACATAAAAAGTCTGTGTTAAATTTTGCCTCGCGTTAGGTTGTTCCCCGCACTCCCCTATTGTTTGTTTTAAATACTTGAAGGCTACACGCCACTATTCTTTTTTGTAATGTTCAAATGTTTTTAATAAAGGAGTGTATGTTGAAGTACATGGGATTTATTGTTTTGTTTTTGTTTTTTACCGTGGTATCAAACTGGGTATTGAGAATTGTGGAATTTCACTGGTATTGGTATCGACTACTAAATTTCTGGTATCGTGACATGCCTAGTGGTCATATTTACTTTACATAGTACATATATCTTCAGGTATGCGTTAAGTTATCTTAGCATGTACTTTTTGCCTGGAGTGACTTGCATAGTTTACATTTAATCCATTCATATAGCTTGTGACCAAAAGGTTGCCGGTTTGATTCCTCGCTGGGGCACTGCTGTTGTACCCTTGAGCAAGGTACTTAACCCCAAATTGCCTCAGTAAATATCCAACTGTATAAATGGTTAACATTGTAACTGATGTAAGTGGCTCTGGGTAACTGCTAAACTGCTAAAACTCCAATAATGTAATGTAATGTTAAGAGCTCTTCTTCTGACAACTATGCCACACTGTCCATAGTTAATGGCTGTGATCAATAAGGCCAGTTTGGTGTTATCAGACATGGAAAAAAATAAGGATGTGTTTCAGGACTTTGGAAAAAGGGTGTAATTTGTAAAATATTAAATATTTCAGTCATCTAATGTGCAATAAACGTGGAATACATATTTATGTGAAAATGAATGAAGACACATGAACACACACGTTGCATCTTTAAAGGTAGAGCTGTCCTTCCCACTGCCTTTGCTTCAACAGTTAATGTCACTGGCATGGCGCTGAAAAATCTTCCCCTTTCATGATGATTTAAAAAGATTTTTAGTGTTGACTTTGTTGGACAAATGGATCTAAAGAATGTTTCTGCCAAGAAAGGTGACGGCCTCGTGTATAATTTGCTCAGATTTTCTTCCACAACTAAGAGGGGCAGGTTTTGAATCCAACAGTGCAACGAACTCTACATGAAATAGATGAATATCTCATTTGGTAATGAATTACAACTGTAGGAGTCCTAATCTGCTCATGATCATAGTGTGAGCACAACCTGTTCTTCCTATAGAGCCAAGTGTGCATGTGATCGCTGGTTTCAATTGGCAGGCAGTGCTATGAGTCTGCATCATGTCTACGTTATTCTCAGCTTTTTATCAGACTCTTTGTGGTGAAAGAAATGGCAAAGTTCTACTGTCTATTTAAAGGGAGCTAGCACTCAAGTTTACTAGATTTTCTGTTTGTGTCCCAGTACATTAGTGGTTTTATTTTTGTTGTGTTGGCAGACACTTAATTGTTAGCTTTTGAATGTTACTGCCCTGAGGCTTCTTGGTCTTATCCCAGTGTTACTGTTAGCAGTGGGTCTCAGGACTGGCTGACTGAGGTGATACTTCTCTCATGTGTGTGTAAAGTAATTTAATATTTTGAATCTAGTATATTTACACACACACACACACACACAGGTACATTCCCCTGAGATCTGAATTTTTCTTCTAGAATTATTTGGGGCTTTTTCATGATTAATGGTAGGGCCCAGGTCTGGTAATGTGTGCCCCTGTTCATTGTATGACAGCAGAACCTAGTTGTCTGAGTTTAATCTCACTCGTGTCCTTCTCTGCCTTGTTTGATACTTGCCTGTAATGCACTTCTAGTGGAGCGCTCAAGCACAGAGTGATTACTAGAGACTGACAGAGTGGTTATGATTTTGTGTGTGTATGTATGTCTGTGTGTGCATGTGCATGTGTGTGTTTTATTTGGTAACTACGTTTAAGTGAGTGGGTGTTGTAAGGTATGTGTGTTATGCAAGGCGTATTTGTGTTTGTTCATGGCACTCTGCTATAATCGTTCTGTAATCATGCATGAATGAGATCTTACACAATATAATTAGTTATTCTCAGTCCATGGTGGGTGTGTAGAGGGGACTCAAGATATAGGCACTAGGGATGTAATGGTACAGTGGGCCCACAGTTCGGTATGTATCAAGGTTTTTGGGTCACGGTAACGGTACCGTTTCGATATCTTTATATATAAGAAGAAAAATGGCAGCATGACTGACTAGTAGGGCTGCTCAATTATGGCAAAAATAATAATCACAATTATTTTGGTCAATATTGAAGTCACGATTATTTAACACGATTACTCATTGACTTTGGAAACATCATGCATTTATTGAACTTTTAACCCTTTCGCATAGTAACTTATGTTTATGCTATGTGGCGCGACTGTTATGTTACATGGTTTGTTATGTTTTCATTAGTGTTATTAAGCTTCTCATTGTTTTCAGTTAGCATTTGCTATATTCTATAATGTTAAATCGCTGTTCCCGCAAAGATAAAATTAGCTAGAATTTTTCCAATCTAGTGTTCTAATGGTACTAGAGATGACACCGCCGCCTGCACACCGGCGTCTGGGAGACTTGCTAACTTTGGTTGATGCTAGGCGGTATTTAACGTGAGTTTTTCAAAGCGGTAATCAACCACGGTTAATTAAAATTTGAAATGGTAAAACGGAATTTTACCGAAAACTGTTTCATCCCTAAATCGCACCGGTTTCAGCATAAGCGCTAAACGGCAAATCACACCGGTGTGACCGTACGTGAGAATGTTTGTTTTTAGTTTCCCCTCTCCTCCAGCTCATATTTGCATACAGAGCGCTGATAGGCTCCAGGGAAATTCTGACAAGCTCCAGAGATGTTCTGTGGATCTGAATGTACAACGTGCGTGTAGTCTGCAGCGCAATAAGCAAGTTTTGGAAATTATAGGAAAATGACAGGCATATCGTATTACCGCGGTTCACGTGTGCGTATTGAACCGTAGGGGGCGTACCAATCGACAAAATACTGTGTACCGTTGCATCCCTAATAGGCACAGAGAAGAAGAGGGACAGAAGGACAGATACATAGGAACATGACGGACACAAAGATTGATTTGAATGCAGGAAAATGCAAAAGGGTAAAAACACTAAAGCTGCACAGAGTAGGACTATTGGACTCGCGATATGAACATGCACGATAAACACATTGCAAAAGACTGTCTGAAATGCAATATATACGAAAAATCATTTTATTTACACGTGCCATGCATTCACACTCAGCATGCGAACATTTGACCTATCACAGGGCCGCCCAATTTGGGGCTCCCTTTGTTTTGGCCCACCATGAGCTGCTCCCTCCGCCACATTCTTCCAGGTAAGATGACACATCCCAGGGGCGTAGCGAGCGCTGGTTGAATAGGAAATTAAATGCACTAAAGAAGCGTGTCTTTGTGATAAACTGCATTCGGCCTTTACGACAGGGTTGCCAGTCTGATTGCAAGTGACGTCACATAAAAAGCTGAAACTGTGTTACAAGCTATCAAAACCGATTCCTGACTGGGTTCGCTTTGGGAAAAGCACTGAAACACCACTCTGCCAAGTGTTTCCTTATAATAAACTACTAACTGTGGAAACAAACCGTGGCTATTTCTGCGCAGGAACGAATGCTGAAATTGATGGCTAAAATGCATGTCTTATTTTGTTAAGTTGACGCGATCTCAGTAAGGAAACAAAACTATTGCCATTTCAGTCACACAAGTCAGTGAAATCACTACCAATTAGGCAAAATAATTATGCCAAACCTGGCAGCCCGGGTTAGCGGATTCTGTTGCATATCCAACCAATAACCTATTCTTAGTGTTATTAGTTAGCCAATGTTACTATAAAACGAAATTACCAAATCGTTCCGAGTGACCCTGTGAATGAGAAGCTCATTTTCATTTTGATATTGTGGCTCATTAGCTACCATATGGGGGCATTGTGTGATGATGTGTAACTTAAACGTTGCTCAATGTAAACTTAATATCCAATATTGATTTGTTATTCAGTGTTGTCACTATGATGTTTAACTTTATATTTTTGTCAATTTTTCAAGTTGAAATCAAATTTCCGCTCGATTACAAAGATGGACAATACAGCTGTCTTCAACTTAATTTTCTAAAGCACCTTGAGTTGCATGCACTTTGTCAGAAAGGTGTCTTTCCTTTTAAATATGTTTATGCTCCGAAAAAGAAGCATATGGATGTTTTATGTTTTTGACATTCATCTCTGCAAATTAATAAAATTACTGTTAAGCAGATTAAAGAGTAGTGTTTTTATTATTTTGAAAATTTATTTTAGATTTAGAATGTTAATTTTCTATAAAATATAATACATTTTAAGGTAATGTAATTTCACATCACATCAACATTTATTTTTGGCCCACGGCCCTCCATCCAGATGAATTTTTGGCCCTTCATAGGAAAGAATTTGGGCACCTCTGGTTTAGAAGAAAATATGTTAAAGGGAGCAGGGGAAATTAAACTTTACTTTCTTATAGTTATGTCTTATTTAAATTAATGTTCTGTTTAATTGGTTGGGTATTCATGTGTTATTTGTTCAATAAAAGCATGTTCAAAATAATTTATTTCATTTCTTTATTCAATGGGCATAGGCTATTCAATGTTTGGGGGTCTATGTACTTAGCAGTGTACCTATTAAAGCAGAAAGACATAGGAACTGTATAGCTAATATGCACATTTCAATATTTGTTTATTTATCGCATGTCATATTGTCATCGCAATGCTGAACAATGTTATCGCACATCACAGATTTTCCTGATATCATGCAGACCTAGTGGAGTCAGAATATGCTTATCTTGGAAAATAATAAGCCACACCCTCATTTCTGAACAACATCCCCTCAATTTTCCGTGTAGTAGCGGAATATTTCTGAATAGGCTTAGTGGTAACTGCGGTTTAAACAGATTTACATGTGCATATCTCAAGTCTGAATTGGCTCTTACTGAAAGTGCCTTAATCTCATTCTTGATAAATGATAGGGGCATAAATACAAGTGTTTCCTAAATTGCCTATTTGACTTTGCAGAAGGTTAGCGCCTTCTTACCATTACTTCTAAAGTCCTGCTGAGAAACAAAACTCAAACATTCCATCACCAAAAGTAGCAACAGCTGCCATTGTGTGCTGTATCCAAAGAGTAAACCTGTACTCTGGAAACAGTGCTTTGGAAGCATTGTGAAACTCTGGTTGCACATTTCCACCTTGGATATTTGCAGTAGCCTACAGGGCTTGCCAGGAAAATGGAATGTAGTGTGAAGGTTTTGGCATGTAGTGAATCTTTCTAAAATGCAGTTTAGTCAGAATTCATTCTAATTTAACATTTGTTAAAAAAGGTAATTTATGTATGCACGTGTGTATCTACATATAAGAGTGTTATTGCAGAGAACACTAGGTGCAAGATGATATCTCTAGCATGCTATCCAAAACTATCTAAAGGCACAGGTTATCATTAATAAGTAGCAAGGAAAGATGTCAGCACTATGTCACTAGCTAGCTAGCTACCCAAGAATAATATAAAGTGAAAAATCTGTCTTTCAGTCCTTTCTTAATTGCAGCAGAGGGGTTCGGGTTCAGCAGTGTTTGAATGAACCCTGATCGTTCAAACCAGTTCCAAAATACACAGCTTAGGTTACGCTCTTGATGTAAATGAACCAGACCTATCGCCTGTATGATAATGAAATCAGAATGCCATGTTTGAGTAAGTCAGGATACCATTTGTTTGAGAAGGTTCTTGACTACCCACTCCCGGGCACATTCTATAATTGTTTACCATCTCGCTTGAACTCATTGTTAGTGTCAGCAGAGGTGTGGACTATCCTGTCAGTGTCTCTATGATAATCAAGCCATTTGGGATGATGTGGCTATTCAACTTAAATCATGTCTGGTGGAATACACACTCTGGGGCAGAATACTGTAATTTCTTACAGGGGCTCCCTAGCTGGTTAAATTGTTTGGACATATGGCCAGGATTTAAGCTCACCTCTGTCATTCACTGCATACGTTAACTAGCACATTACAATTATAAAACCTGACAAAAAGGGATATCATTTGCTTTATCTTTGTCAGGTAAAATTAAATCTCAGTCTAATCCTTCTGGAAAATCACTGTTAATTCCAGTTCTGAACCTGATGTAAGAAAAATGTCACTGAAGTATTTTCATTCAGCAATAGTCATTTTCCAGAACTGCTGTTCAATTTTTAGGTAAATTAGCTTCCTTGTGTTATAGCATTGCTAAAATGCTTACAAGATTTTCAAAAGGCCAGATGGCCAGACTAGTAAAACTAGTGAAAAGCCATATTATACCACATTAATTGAATGGGAAACTAACAACTAACTAAACTAAACAACTAATTAGTTACACAAGACCAAGTGTAAAGCTATGTAGTTGTTTCAACAGTGTAACAATTTGTGTCTTGCAAACCTTTTTGCACTGGAGCAATGCCAAACAAAGTACTCAAGTGGGGCTCCCAAGTCATTTAACGTGGTTTCTCTGCATGCAGGCTGAGCCCTGTGGCTCAGGTTTGAGCCCTGAGCCATCACCCAACAATGGCCTGTAGCCTGTGCCTGGAAACGACATTTGCTTTCCTAGTGTACCGTGACTTGTAGTATCAACTAGGGCTGCAGCGGTATAGAAATTTCCTTACCGCGGTATTCTAAGAATGCCACCTTGCGATAGGGATGGGTGGATCGATACCAAAATATCGATATTTCGATCCTGATGGTTCAGTTTTAAGGATCAATCCTCATATTAAAAAATCGATAACAGGTAATGCTTTAAACGTCTGATTCCATTAATTTAATTTCAGAGTATTTTTTCTCATTTTTTTGAATGGTTAGTTTGGATAGGAACTACTTTTCCTTCTGCTTTCTCACTCAGCTCCCAACAAAGTCTGGTACACACAGAAACAGACTCAGTCACTCAGCACCAGTGCCGTTTGCAGAATGGCAGAATGTAAATGGAGCCTCGTGTGGAGTTATTTTGATATGGTAAATAGCAATGATTCGAAATGTAGCATGTGTGACAAAACGATCACATATTGTGGCAATACCACAAATCTCATGAAACATTTAAAAAATTGCCACCCAAAAGAGCATGACCAGTTACAGAAGAAACGACGAGAGGTGGAGAAAATGCAGGCAGATACCCCCACTTCATTGAGGGTTTCATTGCATCTGTAAAGACTCTTGACCCATGCTATAAAATCCCAAGCCGCAAACGGCTAATGGAAGGGATCAGACATGTACAAAAACTGTTAAAATGAAGTAAAGGCAGCTTTACAGCGTGCGAACAGCGTGGTTCTGACCACAGATATGTGGAGATCAAGGTCCACAGAGGCCTATTTGGCCGTAACGTCATTTTGTTGACAACTGGCAAATGGAAGAATTTCTTTTAGAAACCTGTTGTTTCCATGAACAACACACAGCTGTCAACATTAGTTTAGAGCTAAAAAGAATCACAGATAAATGGGGCATAACTCAGAAGGTGCTAGCAGTTGTCACAGACAATGGTCCCAATGTTGTCTCTGCGGTACACAAGGCTGGGTGGATGCACTACCCCTGTTTCTCCCATACCTTGAAATTGGTAGTCAAAGATGCCATTAAAGCTGTCCCTGCAATTGTTCAGCTCTTGGAAAAATGCAGTAGCATTTTTGACCAGCTGAAGAACATAGCAAGGGGTGCATGTTTGCTGGCTGCTCCACTTTTAGCATTCCGTCTGAATTTATAATAAGCATGTTCCGTGTACACCATCACATATAAACCATAATAAAAAAAAAAATAGCCACATCACGAATCCAAAGTGTCTTCTAATATAATTCTATAAGAACTATCAGTATTAACATACTGTGACAAAAGTTCAAAACTGCAATATACTGCAATTTTAAAAAACTACCATAATGCTAAATCATTTGATAGAGAGGTTGCTGCTTCAGTAAACCTTTCTATACCTTTCTATCTAGCTAGATAGCTTGTTTAGCTTTGTTGTCAGAAGGAGCTTGTTATAAGGATGGTGCTAAAATACTGATGGGTAAAGGACTCCTGTTTTATTCCAGTTTCTAATTGCATCCATTTTGTTTGTAAGTAGTTGGCTAGTCCTTGGCAATGTCTACCGAATTGGCATATGATGATGTCTACAGTGAAACGTCTTGGGGGGTTGAAAATGCACTGTTTAAAGAGACAAGTTTGGGGTTTTTTTTTTTTTAACCCTTTCGTGCATGCGGACACACTGGTGTGATTTGCTGTTTAGCGTGTGTGCTAAAACCGGTGTGATTAGAACACTAGATTGGAAAAATTCTAGCTAATTTTAGCTTTGAGGAAATAGCAATTTAACATTAAAAAAATATAGCAAATGCTAACTGAAAACTATGAGAAGCGCAATAATGCTAATGAAAACATAAATCAGCAAGTTTCCTCTAGTCATTACAATATTAATAATTCATTGATTATATTTTTCCTAAACATGAAATATAGTTAAATGTGCAGGGCAAGACATAGTGAAAAAGGGTTAATAACAATATAACGATTAGGAAATATTTGTTTAAGACAGGTATAGCAGAGAACGGGAGAGTTTGCTCTGTAGGTAAGTTTTAATCCTCAGTTTTGTGATATAAAGAAAAACTCGCCCACGATTTATTGATGTAGGTGCAAGCCAGGTAGATTTAAAATAAATTTTTATGTTTGCGCCTAAAATAAAACAAAAAAAATTCACTTGGCGGTATAGTGTGATTAAATAAGATGTTTTTCCTATAAATCAGGCGCAAGGAGCTAATATAATAACTAGAATAAACCCATCCTTCATTTTTGCACTCTCTGGCTGACACTCCTTGAAATACATAATCATCAGTTCTACGGCTCAAGTTAATCCCCGGGGAAATCCCCGCAAATAAGTAAAAAATATGTCTTTCTACGTTATAGCAGAGACACTGGAATTATAGTGTGTGTGTGTGTGTGTGTGTGTGTGTGTGTGTGTGTGTGTGTGTGTATGTGGCAGGGTGCACCCTGCTGTCTATGTGGACCCGGGGGGTGGGGTGGGGTGTTAAACGATAAATCACATGTCCCAAACACGACATTAACAAAGTTGCATAGTACTAGGGTTGGGCCGATGGACGATGCCACCGTCCATCGTCAGTGGCTGACATGGTAAATTCTGTAAGTTAGCAGTTTACAGAATGAATTATGAGTTGCACAGGAATAATTCCGTACACTAAATCAAATGCTGGTTGAATTTTTTGTAGACAGAACTGCTTGTTACATTCATTTGGTCACTTATGAAATGCCGAAACAACAGGCCAAAATGATGACGTCACGTCACAGACATTCAAAGTTTCGTTCGAAAAACGTTGGCTAAAACTCGAATGGCAAAAAATGGCATTCGATGCAGCCCTACTGCTGTGTGTGTGTATTTGTTTACTTATCTTATCTGCCCTTGGTCTGGTCCTTAGTAGGGAAAGGAATCCTAAAAACCCAGACCAGGGCAAAGAACCATAAAATGCATGGTACTCTCCCGACAGACCTCACATTAGTTATTTGAGTATCACCATGAAAACTGCTGTCGTTGTGCAAACACAGTCCTTAACTAAATTAAAACATAATATCAGTAAAATTATTTTATTTTTGAGTGTCCATGATAATTGCTGCTGATGTTTACACGTAATCCTTCCTTACTGACTGAGCTTGTCAAGGATCACGAATCCACGCTTCAAAACTGTAACGTTCAATTTACGAAGGGGGGTTGTGTGTTCTGAAATAAATGTAATTTTTCACCTTAAAACATACAATATTCATTGAATCATTTTTGAATTTTGAATGTTGTGTTTTTTTTTCTTTTTAGGATTTACTGGAACATTTCTCTTGTTCTTTGAAGAAGGGAAGTTTGAAGGAGAAGAGGCAATTTTGCATGCAAATATTTGGAAGTCCCTTCTCTGAATTCATGTACATATTTGCTTAAAAAAATCCTTTTTAGGTTTTAAGTTTCATGCTCTAGGTGAGTGAGAAAGGGACAAGACAAGTAAGTTAGAGATGGACAGAAGGGAAGGGAGGACGCAATAGTGCTGCACAAAAACAGATATAGAGAGGAAAGAGAACTCAGTAGTGCTACAGAGAGCAGCATTCCAGCAAGAAGAACGTCACCAGGAAGGAGGGACAGAAGAAAGAGGGGAAAGGTGACCACAGGAAGAGAAAGAGACGGGGACCGACAGAGAACAAGAGGGAAGGAGGGTGAGAAGGAGGGAAGGGAGGGGGACGAGTGGGACAGTACAGTCCCCATGGCTACTGATCCTGGAGAGCCTACAGCCACAGAGGACTCCTCTGAAAAACCTGATGGAGAGAGGGAGAGAGAGGAGGTGTCTGAGCGAGAAAGTGGGGCATTCACAGAGAGGGAGGAAGGGACGGGGCAAGAGGGTGTGGTGGACAGAGAGAGAGAAAGAACTCGCAGCACTCCTTCTGACTTCCCCTCTTCCCGGACGGAGAAAAGGAGAGGAGGAGAGCAAGCAGAGAAAGTGCAAGAAGGAATGACACTTGTTGGACCCCTGTCTGTTTCCACACCATCCTCCCCAGCTGCTCACACTAACCGGCCGAAGAGAGAGAACAAACGATTTTTCCGGAAGAGTGTGGAGCTGTGTGAGGAGGACGATGAGGTAGAGGGAGCAGAGAGAGTGCCACAAAGTGCCCCCACCCCGGCCCTCAGAACCTCTGACTCTGTCTTCACCAGCAGCACTCCACAGCAGGCAGCTGACACCCCCATATCCACGACCCTGGGCGGGGATGGCTCCATACAGGATGCTGGCAAGAGCGCTCCAACCTCCTCCAGTCCCGCCCTGAAAGGCAGGGAGAGGGACCGTGAGCAGGAGGAGGAGGCAGAGATGAAGGCAGTGGCCACCTCCCCTGGTGGCCGCTTCCTTAAGTTTGACATTGAGCTGGGAAGGGGAGCCTTCAAGACGGTCTACAAAGGGCTGGATACTGACACCTGGGTGGAGGTTGCCTGGTGCGAGTTACAGGTAAGGGCACTTTCCCACCAGTGAGGTGCAGAGGTTAAGGTACATGTAGTGGACATGTAACCGTTACTTGAAAGCGTATAGCAGGTTTATATCATGAGTGCGTCACCAATCATACAGCTGTATGAATGGGTTGTTAAATGTTATATATAGTCTACGGTAGTCGGATGGGCATGTCCGCTGATAGTGTAATTATATCAGTGTTGGGCTGCTGAGTCCTAGGCTAGTGCCCAAGTTGTTTATAGTGATATAGTGACTATATGTAGATGTGTTGTAGGTAGAGAGGGTGAGGTTGACAGTTAGGAGAAATAGCAGGTTTGCAGTTATTTAGTGTCTTTACTAGTATGTATGTGTGTGTAAATGGTGATACCTTAGCCTCTTGTCTCTTTGCTATTCACTGTAGAGCTGAACTTCCCTGCACTTTGAAGGCAGGGATGAAAAGAGGAGAGAAATCAATGTCATTCCCCTTGGAGTAAGAGCTGCATGTTTTTGACCTGCAAGTTTGAGAGAGAGAAATTGAGTCAAGCAAGGGAGATCTGAGGCTTAAACAGTACTGCATCAACACAATGTTTACATACATGTTGTTAAAATTGAAAAATCCTTGCAGCAGGTCCAGGAGATTAAACACTTAAAGTGCTACATTGCTAAAACCCAGTATCTAATCAGAGATGAGAAAGCACAAAGAAACAACCTGCAGGAAGCATATGTGAAAAATGAACATACAGGCCTACAGAATTTTATAAACCTTTAATTGTTATAATTATTACTAAATTCCACACTGGCCACCAGACCAATGTTTTGCCTTATTTGAGGGAGTGCTAGGGGCATGAATACAAAGGCATATATTCATCACTAAGATTATGGAAGTCATATGTGTGAAGAGTTGCTGGTCAGAGTGGAGTCAGTCATGAATGCACCCACATTCATGGTTAACATGAATATGACAACTATCTTTGCAAATAGGTGGATCATTGATTAATGCAATAATGTGCAAACGTTGAACAATTAGTATTGTTACTAAAAGTATCAATAACATATGCCTTATCCAATATTAAAAGTGCATCCTATTATACAAGTATCTGAAACACAAGGACAGTTAACAGGGACAGTTAATATATACACATTTGCTGAAGTAGTTCTTCAGTGCAAAGTATTGGTATTGATATGTCACTTGCCTCATTCATGGAAAAGATGTTAAAATTGGTGGCAGTGTAGCATAGTGGTCAAGGAGCAGTACTTGTAATCGAAAGGTTGCTGGTTCGATCCCTGCTGATCCACTGCTGCTGTACCCTTGGGCAAGGTACTTAACCCTCAATTGCCTCAGTAAATATCCAGCTGTATAAATGGATGACATTGCAAAGAACTATAACCTATGTAAGTCGCTTTGGATAAAAGCGTCTGCTAAATGAATA
This sequence comes from Megalops cyprinoides, assembly GCF_013368585.1. Taxonomy (NCBI): domain Eukaryota; kingdom Metazoa; phylum Chordata; class Actinopteri; order Elopiformes; family Megalopidae; genus Megalops; species Megalops cyprinoides. The sequence goes on along the minus strand of NC_050589.1, from coordinate 38,025,909 downwards.
AATGTAAATTTGACCACATTACATCATACACACTAAATGGATAATACCAGTTTTTTAGCAGTTTTTTGTAGCATCTGAACACAGTGTGCTTTCTCTAATGTTCTGTGTTCCACACTAAGTAGCCAATGCTGAAAATGGTGAAGGAATAACAGGGCTGTGACGATAAGGATTTTTTATTATCGTGGTGAAAAAGCAACGTTTCCCTGCAGTTTGGCGGTTTAAGGCCAATGCCGCCCCCCCCCCCCCCCCCCCCCCAAAAAAAAAAAAAAAAAAATTACGGTTTCTTTAAAAACTAAACAAGGTCAAGAACGCATGCAGCTTGTAAATGAACCATCCATGAACTTATGGATAAGTAATAAAACAGTCTTCTTTATTCTTTAAACAGCAAACATATGCTTTAGGCAAAATTACAGCTATAATAATAATAATAATGATTATAACTAGGCTATAGCCTGATTTGGCTTTTACAAAATGCAACAAAAAGGGAACATATATATTGAGTCACTGTTGGTAGCTAAGAATGGCTAGCCTATAAGTCGGTAACAACAATAACAAAGTGCAGAATAAAAAGGGAATACATATTAAGTAACTGTCGGTAAGTAGGCTAGTCTATGAGTCGGTACAATAAGTGCTTGTTGTGCAACTACTCACTGGGGCGCTAAAGTGAATTGGCATGTCTTGCTGGTTTATTTTTCGGTCTTCATGTTTCTTGCCAGGAAAACCAACCTGTTCACTTTGTCCGGTTTAAGGGAGGATCTCAATGGAGTGACAATATTGCAAACTCCGCAGGATGGTTACTTCTAAGATGTGATCTTAGATTAGATGTATTGTCTTGCGAGACTATTCTTTTTTCCTACAAATGCGGCATATTGCCTCGTCCAAATTTGCCGGCTTCCCCTTGTCATCTGGCTCAAAGACAAAATGTGCCCAAATTGGCGACATAACATTTGGCTTAGGAATTAGACTCATGGCCATTGTTGAATCGAATAATGTCAACCGGCTAGTGTTCGCTATAAGCACTTGCAACTCCAACGGTTTACGTTATGCTGCTGTCTTTTATGCCTGTGTATTGTGTGTGTATATATTCAATTAAATGTTATCTGTAGATATCACAAATACTCAAGCCTAGAAGTAATTAATAACAATCAGACACACACACAAAAGAAATCCCCCATATGTTTAATGGACTTAAATTATCATTTAATCACAGCCAGTTAGCCTACTTTATTTAGTAATCAACCTGGTGGATTTCAGACTAATTACTAGCTTTGAAACCAGTGGGAAGGGCCCAAGTGTGTGATGCTGAGACTTGGAAATGTGTAGTGTTGAATCATGTTGGGCTGCCGCGATTAGTCGTTGTTATTGATGATGTCGACGCTGAAAATACATCGACATCAATATTTTAAACTGATGCATAGTTTTTTTTTATTTTTATGAATTTACCTTTTTGATTTCCAAAAAGGCTTTAATTCATTATAACAAATATTTTTCTTCAATATCACTACGTAATTGCTGCGTGCATGACGTCAGTCATTTTTGGCTCCAGTCATTGGTCGGCTCCAGTCAACGCTAGTTTTAAAAAATTATGGTGGCTGCAGCAGAGTACGACTCGGTTGCGAAAGAGGTTGTTCTCTCCCCTCTCGCTACTCTCCTGACGCAGGTATCCCACTGCGCTGCGTCCCACCTCCTCGTTCCGGCCCGGTCAACCAGAGACGGAGCGCCCCAATTTAAAGATGCCGATTCTTAGAGTGGATTGCTGTTGGGATCATTCCTGCTTTTCGTGATTGCTATGTACAAACTTGCCTGTATTGTGTTTGACATTACATCCTTTTCTGACTTCGGTTCTGGATTGTGTCTCGGTTTTGCTGCATTCGGTTGTTGTGGGAGGAGGGCAGGTAAGGTGGCGAATCCCTGTGTTAGTGTTCGCTTTGTATAGGAATAGGGTAGAGGCGGGTGCTACTTTTGTATGTTTTGTTTTAAGGTAGTTAGTGTAGTTTGGCTCTGCCACCCTTTTGTTTTGTAGTCAGTTGTATGTTCTGAAGGTGAAGGTATTTAGGGTTGCTTCTGTTTTGTTACGTTCTTTTCGTTGGCACCGTCTGTTGTCCTCTCCTCTTTTCCCGTGTATATTTGTTATTGTAAATATATCACACATCTCTTTGTACATTGCTCCCGTGTCTGTGTTTTTCGTCTCTGTAGCCGGCATTGGTGGTGGGTTATCTTTTTGTGTTGCGTCCCTCACCCATACCCCTGGATGCCATTACACATCTGGGACGTAACAGAGGTTCAGTGTAAAAGTTTCCAAAGACCCAAGGCTTCGAAAGTATGGGAGTACTTCAAATTATCACAAAACAAAAAGGTGGTTTGTATACTGTGCGAAGTTTCGATGGCATACCACAACAGCACTAGCACTATGCACAAGCACCTGAAGAGAAAACATACAGGCGCTATTCTGGATGATGGACCGCCAGAAAAAGCAAAACCACCGTTGTTGTCTATTCATGTTTATTAAAATGCCATTAGTAGGGAGAGCTTTTTAATATCTTTTGTCCTTGTAGCTGCTAGATATACTCATTATTAAAGCCATTAGGTTGTCTGCCGACTACCTTAGAATTTCCATTCAATTTGTGTTTGTGAAGTGTTTGAGAAAATGTTTAGGCTAGAATCTGGGTTTATTGTACGGTGCCAGTGTGTGTGTTTGTGCGCTTTGGGCCTGTTGGGACATGTATCTAATTATTTTATTTCTGCCATCATTTTAAGCAAATTTCTTTGTGTAGGGAATTCCATAAATACAATAGATAATGTTTGAATAATTGTGATCAATATAATTAAAGGTTTAAGTTAATTAAGCACTATCACACGAGAGGGAGTGGTGTTATATCTGTGGCTGTGATTGTCGTGCGATATAGCCATAGTATAACAGCACTACCTTGAGTGTGACATTGCTTTTATACAACAGTTCTACAAACAAGGCTGTTTATCAAGTAGCCTAACGATAATTTAAGAGAACAAATTATGTTTTTTGTCATTTATTTGGCTCTGCTGACAAAAATAGTTCCTTCAGGATTACATTTACACGTAAACAGTTTCTTGACTGCAGGTTAGCTAGCTAGCTATCTACCTGTTGTTATCATACACGAAAAGGCTAGCTAGCTACTTTCTTTCATACCCAACAGTAGGCTCGCCAGGTACTTTTTATACACGTAAGGGCTAGCTATACGGTAGGCAAGCAAGCCACCTTTAATCATAGCCCACTACAGGCTAGCGAGCTACTTTTTAGCATACATGGGTGGGCTAGATATACGATTGGCTTGCTAGCTAGCTACTGTTTATCATACCCAACTGCAGGCTAGCTAGGTTCTTTTTAATCATACACGGAAACATATCCACAGTTGCGCTGTCGGTAAATGCGAATTAAGTTTGCATTGGTGTAATCAACAATTGCAACAATTGCATCAGAACAGAAACATCTGTAAAGCAAAGTGATACATAATAGTAAAATGTCCCAGTGCTGTTATACTCTATATCAGCACTCTTTGGAAAATTAATCGTTTAGATTAATCGACTATTTGGTAAAATAGTCGATATATTAATCGATAGAAAAATAGTTGTTAGTGGCAAAATCAAACCTAGAATCATGCAGTGGCTTTTGATGCTCACTTCATTGCAGTGACATAGTGATATTATTGTTGTTAATTCAAAGGACATCAGGAGTTATTGGTACATCAGAATCAGTAATGTTGAAAGACTGAGAAAAGCAGTGACAGGTGGAGAGAAAAAAGAGGGGAGAGAAAACAAGGAGGAGGAGTGAGAGAGAAGAATTTGGTGTGATGAGGTGCTGTTGTGACATGTCTGACATATACATATGACATATACTACCTACAGGAAAATACTACTGATGGGAGAATGAGGCTCCAGAACCACATTATGGCTGGAGCTACGGTATGTTTTAAATTACAAATTTGTATCAGTCAATCAAAAATCACTTTGAAATCCACTGCAAAACAGTTGTAGTCAGTCAGTTGTAGTGCGCAGTGGCTCCACCAAGATTGTGTTTATAAAAAGCTTCATTCTAACATCACTCCAGGGTACACAGTACAGAAGATAAAGGGAGAGGTAGATGGAATAAACAAATGAAAAGAGAGAAAGAACAGAATGAAGACCATTATTTAGTGCAAAACTGAAGTTGACAGGGGAACTATACAGAAGGGAGAAAGAAGATATCTGTATGAGAGCAGTCAGCTTTCCAGGGGATATATTACACCATGAAATTCAGTCCCCAGAAACCAAACAGTTGGCCATTGTACAAGACATCTGGTTTTCATGGCATGGCAGGTTGTACACATTGGCCAAAAACATCTCTTCTAAATGTGTTTATCAAGTTTTGTATTCCCAAACTCAGAGAAGTTTGTTTTTTTTAATAATTTTTAATCATTTATATCACAAGCACAAGTGGAAGGTGGGGGGAGTGGAGGAATGTAGTAATACTGAGGTCAGCTAGTTAGTGAGCATAGCTGACATTAACTACCATCCACAAATACATACACATACTTTCTCCTCTCTGTCTCTCTCTCTCTCTCTCTCTCTCAGACACACACACACATACACACATCTAGGACATAGAGGAGATTAGCTGTATTAGTGCAGGTTGAATGGGAAGCATACGTCAAGTCTGATTGCTCTTTTAAATGTTCTCTTTTGGTTCGTCCTCCCTCATCCTGTTCTCTCTGTCTCTTTTCCCTTTTCTCTTCCCTTGGAAGTTCAGTTCTAAATGGACACCTTTATTACTTTTAATTGATTCATTTATGCCATCTGTTGTGGGGTCCTGTTGTGTAGGGGTCGACCAATATGGTTTTTTCAGGGCTGATATCGATACTGATTATTAGTAATCAAGGAGACTGATAACCGATATTTGGAACCAATGTACATTTGCAGTAAAAATGACAATCTTGGTGTCGAAATTTAGAATAACACAAACTCCAAGACAAAACTTCATTGAAATACCTTTAAGCATATGTTTAATTAAAAGAGAACTTTTCAACATTATCTTAAAACAAAAAGTGCAGGGAGCTCACAGCAGCATTTCTTATAAAGGTAACTGAAAATTTTAAGTTAAAAAATTTAAAAAAAATAAATAAATAAATAAATAGACAGAATAGATGCAGTTACATTACATCTAAAGTCTCTGACAACAATATCCTGCACCTCTCTACAAGAAACAGAGTCAGAGACAGCTTCAGGATACATTTCAGTAACGTTACTAGTAGTTGTGGGTTGAGATTGAGAGTATGACCGGCCCTGGTAAGTGATGTGCAAGAAATAATGTTATCAATTTTTTTGCTAGTCAGCTGGCTAAATTTTGGATCCACAAATGAACTTGTTAACGTTTGCTATCGCATTCAAATTAGCTCTACGAGACTCAACATTAGCTTACATTATTATGACCATCGACTACCTATAACATGTAAAAACACCAACTCACAGGCTGGTAATGTTAACATTCACAATATGGTAGCTAAAATAAGTTCCAGTTGCACTGGCACCAACGTTACTCAAAGACACAGCTATTTCAACATAAATAAACTATTATCTCATTATAGTTAACTGTATATCACTGCAACAAAGTGCATTACTCAGGGATTTTCAGTGTAACTGGGAAACTGGGCATGCTTGTCATCATAGAAATAGATAAGATTGTGGTGTTTTTGCAACTTCAACATAGAGGATTGTGATGTTTATTACAACTTCGGCAATATCTGCTGCCTTATCTTCAAAACACAGCTCCGCTCGCTCATGGGAGCTGCTCCAGTCCGCAAATGCATTCCTGTGCTGGCCTGTAGCTGGACAGTAGCCTTCAGTGTTGATAGGCTATTATTCCTGAAGTGTAACCAATCTGATAGTGCTGTGGGCGGAACATTGCTCAAGACCACAGAGTGGTGACTACAGACAGAAAGAGGCGGCTGCATCAGAGCTAAAGTAGCGCATTTTTAAATGAATTTATTTTATTGGCAATCGATAATAACGATTCCGATAATTGTAAAAATGCTGAATATCGGATCTGATAATCAGCCAGGCCGATAATCGGTCGACCCCTACTGTTGTGTACTGTAGTAGAGATGATAACTACTGTTGTACAGCACCATTTTTCCATGGTCTGAACTCTGCTATTCCCTATACGCTGTACTGTGAGCTGTATACTCACTGTGTGAGTGTGTGTCGGTGTGCATTTGATAATGTGTGTGACTGCATGCATGTTTATGCATATGTTGCTGTCAGTGTGTTTGTCACTGCCTGTATTTATCAGTGACCTTGCATGCTGATGAATAGTTGTCTTAATTTGCATACCCTAGTTTTGCATTGATGCAAAGATTGACAGTGACTCCAGACTTGATATTTGCTACTTTTTCTTCTTCACTGGCTCAGTCGGTCTCTCCCTGCCTGCACCTGCACTCTCATCATCAGTTGTGTCTGCGTCGGGACCTCTCGTTGGCTCTCCTTCTGCTCCAGCCTCCTCTCTCTCTTCATTTTGTTTTTTAACCCTTTCGCGCGTATGGTCACACCGGTGTGATTAGCCGTTTAGCGCATATGCTAAAACCGGTGCGATTAGAAATTAGAATACGAGATTGGAAAAATTCTAGCTAATTCTATCTTTGAGGAAACAGCGATTTAACATTAGAAAATAAAGCAAATGTGATGGTGAAAACTTTGAGAAGCTTAATAACGCTGATGGAAACAACGAACCATGTAATATGCGCGCTACATAGCATAAAATAAGTTACATGCGAAAGGGTTAAAATAATCAGCTGTAGACCGGTTCATCTTTGGAACATGGTAACAGCTGAATGGATTGTTTTGCGCGTTTCATCATCAGTGCAGGGAAAGTGCAGTTAGGGAGAGACTAACTGAGCCAGTGAAGAAGAACAAGTACTACTTTCAACTAGGGGTGGACGGTATAAACGGTATAGAACGTACACTGGTATGAATTTGCCCTACGGTATGGATTTTGACTATACCGTGCTGACCGGTAGAGCCCTCACAGATCTAGATGTAACTTCATCGAAAAGACACGATAGGCTACTAATTAAAATGTATTTGATTTAAAATATAAGTATATTTGGCTACGATTCTCAAGTTCTGTCTACAACTGAGACTACATCTTAATTAGTTAATGGGCATGGACCTTACAAACGATTATATTCTTCTGAATATATGTCCCGCAGCAAGTTTTATATCATCGCGTTTAATGCAGCTAGCTTGCTAGCTAGGTACGACTTGGACATCAGCGGTCCTGAAGTTCCCTTTAACCCTCTAGGTAGCCAGCACAGCTTATTGTGCTAGTTAGCTTACTGACAGGAAATTATTAGTACTGTTTAAAAAATATTTGAAATGTCAAATGAGTTGGCAACTACCTCTAACATTACCTGAATTTTTTCTGGTGCAGACATGCAGAATAAGACCCACAAAAGCACTGAGAGCATTTCAATAACCTGAATTTTCCTCACCTATGCAATTAGCTTTCTGTTTTAACGCATGAACTACTTGAATAAATATGTGTTTATTGAAATAGAAAGTTAAGCTTGGTATTTATTCAGTAACACAGCACAGTACTATAATTCAGGACTCACACGTATTTTGTTACAGCAGTATGACAGCCACGTGCCCAGTAGCATGTATTGGGTAGCTTGTACTGGTGTTCAAAGGTAAAATGCAAATGTGGTCACTACAAACAGTTTGCAATCACCATTGCTTTTTTTCCCACGTTTTCTCCCAACTTGGAATGCTCAGTTTGTCAGAGAGGCTGTCCCTTGCTCCAGCGCTCACTGACAATCAGGGAGGGTGAGACAATCATGTGTTGTCCTCTGAAACACATGATTTCTCTGTAGCTTCTTTACACACCATAGTCCCCAAGCTTGCACAGGCATGAATCAGAGGAAGACACTTCATGCTCGGCTCACCCTGTGAATCTGGGATTGACCAGCAGGGGTTGCTGGACAAACCACTAACCCCCAACTGCTATATCCCTTTGCTGTGGACTCCTGGTCATAATGCTTCATGACACAGCTGGGATTGAACCCGGGGATTGATTTGCAATTGAACATATACCATATTACTCAAAGTATAATACACACTGATAGATAAGGCCAGTATATACAGCTGTATGGATAATGAACATGGTAAGCTGTATAAGTGGATGAGAGCACTTGTTCAGTAAATTCAGTGCAATATCAGTGTAAAGTCACACCTCCACCATGAAATCTAACAAGAAATTCTGATTTCATGTTCATATGCACTCTATTCACATAGCATTCACATATTTATGTTAATTAAATGCGCACATATTTACAAATCAGAGTGCCAAAGTCATTATTAAGGCAGTAACTGCATTTCTTGTATTGACAAGTATGTAAAATAGCAACAGTTCATAACAGTATTTCTGGGAGAAGTGTTAGCCCAGTGTAACAGTAACAATAATAATACCTCAAATACAATTACATACAATTCATCAAAACATTATCAGACTGTGTTTACTGCACTTTCAACATTTACTTTTTCAGGTAACATATAGAATTCAATGAAGTTCAAAAACAACAATGATGGCAATCTATATGCAAATTAAAAAGGCAGTGAGATAAAGAAGTTTACTAGCAAACAGATATACAAATTTTTTAATGAAATATTTGTATTGTATATTTATATAGCTTATATTTGTGAATCAGTCACATTTACCAGGAATTTAATTCCTTGAACACACTGAAGACAATCACAAACACAGAATGTCTATCAAACAGAAAAGAATATTTATACTACCTGTAAAAAAATGATTAAAGAATGCAGCTAATAACACTAACTAGCCTACAAAAATCATTTTCATTTCATATTGAAGTGCAGGACTCAAGGTTTCACATTAATGGCATCTCCTTTTCATAAGATTTAAATAGTGTACACAGTAAAGGCTGTAACTGGTTGCACCCATGCTGTAGATAAATACACTATATGGACAAAAGTATTTGGCCACACCTGTTTTTCAGGGTTTGGGCTAGGCCCCTTATCTCCAGTGAAGGACAATCTTAATGTTTCAGCATACCAAGACATTTTGGACAGTTTGGAAACAGTTTGGGGAAGGCTCTTTTCTATTCCAACATGACTGTGCCCCAGTGCACAAAGCAAGGACTATAAAGACATGGTTTGATAAGTTCGGTGTGGAAGAACTTAACTGGCCCGCACAGAGCCCTGACCTCAACCCCATCGAGCACCTTTGGGATGAACTGGAACGGAGATTGCGAGCCAGGCCTTCTCGTCCAACATCAGTGCCTGACCTCATAAATGCTCTACAGAATGAATGGGCACAAATTCCCACAGAAACACTCCAAAATCTTATGGAAAGCCTTCCAAGAAGAGTGGAAGCTGTTATAGCTGCAAAAGGGGGACTAACTCCATATTAAAGTATCTGTATTTGAGTACAATGTCATTACAGTCCCTGTTGGTGTAATGGTCAGGCATCCGAATACTTTTGTCCGTATAGTGTATGTTGAAAACTGAGCTGACTTTTGTTCTTTTCATCAGCCTATCAGATCATATGTTTTATATGTACGTATGTATATGTATGTGCTAGACGTGGAGTAAGAATTAAACCCAAAAAAGGAGCTTCCTCCGTAATATGGAAGTGGTTCGGATACAAAAGAACAGATGTGAATCAAACGTCTGTGATTTGTAAAATGTGTCGAAAACCTGTATCAACAAAGGGTGGAAACATCAGATTTGTTCCACCACTTCAAGCAAAAACACCGAGCAGAACATGTCCAAAGCCAGCAGTTTTTAGCCAACCTTTTCGAACGAAGCTTCAACGTGATGTCATCGTTTTGGCCTGTTGTTTCGACATTTCCTTAGTGACCAAATGAATGTAACAAACGGTTCTGTTAACAAAAGTTCAACCAGCATTTGCTTTAGTGTACGGAATTATTCCTGTGCGATTCAGTGACACATAATTCATTCCGTAAACTGTTGACTCATGAAACGTATTGGACTAGAGCCCTTTCGTGCACATCATACCTTCAGTAATATAGCCTATGAACGTAATTAATTTTGTACTTAAGCAAAACACTGATGTCTACTAAAGTTCAAGCAGCCTTTGCTTTCGTGGACGGAATGCCTCCTGTAACTGCGGAGTCACGGAATATATTGTGCTAAATCCCTTTCGTGCAGATCATACTTTCAGTAATATAGCTAAACGGTTAAGTGGACAAAATGAAAATTCGATGGCACAGAATGATGATAGTATAGCGCATTCTGCATTTCGTGCCACAAAAGCATAAATGCTGGCCTAGGACATCTATTACGTGGATAAAATGACTTTTGTATACAAAAAGCACAATGATCAATTCAGTGCACGACAGGAATCATCCGTTTTGTTTTCTGTGCACGAAAGTATTGCGCTCTCTTCAATATTTCGTGGACAAAACACGTTATGGTGTTACATAGATTTGTAATGAATTCATGCGTTTCGTAGCAGAGAAGGCATTCTGTCTACGAAAAAAGGTCTGTTACACTTGGCGCCCCACAGTTTATTGGCTAGATTTCTTGTATTACAGTAGCAATAACCTTAAAACTGCAACTGAGCACCCATCCTAATAATCGAATGCTTAATTTCAGAATCGAATGCCAGTTAAATGAACGAAGCTTCGAAGCTTCGATTTTTTCAGTACAGCCCTAGTTCTTTTACAGAAGAAAAGTATTTTACATTTCCATTTGTTTTTCTTGGGGTTAGATTATGAATCCTGCGAGTATTGGTGTTTGCATTTTCACTGGAATTTTTCATTTGTGAATAAAATTCATATTCTATTTTTTAGCCTACTTAATTGGTATAGTTTAGTGTTTGATGGTGGTCAGGATTAAGTTTTACTTTTATGTATCAATGTTTGTGTTTGCATGGCTCTCAAGACTGTATGCTGATGTGACTTTTGGCCAAAAAGATAGTGTTGAATGGTACTATTTTCATATCGTCATTTGTATTGTTGCCACAAAAAATAACGTGAAATATTGTGTTATAGTTTTAAGTCTATATCGTCCACCCCTATTAGAGAGTTACCAAAGACTTCATTCTCACTCACAAATATGTATGTATTTGAATTCACTGAGAAGGACAGCAGGGGAAAATTGAGCTATGCGAACACTGGGGAACCCGTCAGGACTCCCTTACACTCAATCAGCTCTGATGGCTAGTGCAGGGTGTCCTCATGGGGCCTGCCTGACCCCAGACCTTAACCCGAACAGGTTTGAGGTCCAAAAGCGTCTTACAGGTCTGGAGGGGTCAGACCAGGCCTTATCCTGCCTGTGGCATGAGTTACGGGCCTATGCAAGCCTGAAGCTGAAACCTCACAGGACTGCTGCACAGACTTCTGTTTTTGTATTCACTGTTCTGGGACCAGCAAAGAGGCTCAAGGCCCTGGGATTAACCAGTCAATGTGTCAACAAGAGTCTGGCAGTGAGCAATAATAATAATGCCATAACCCTAAATGTTTAGTTTGGATATTGTAATACCTATGTAAATCTTTTAAATATATGAAAACATAAGTCTTGATTTTAGAAAGATGACACACATTCTTTTGGAAGTACAAGCATATGATATGATATGTATGATATGTATGTGTACATGATATGGAGCACACATAGGCTTTTAGCAGTACCAGTAAGTGCGGTGTATATGTGTATTGCATTGGTGAGTGACTACTTTATTCACTCTCTAGATGCAGAAAGACTCCCACTGCCATTATGTCCTGACACTAGCTCACACAATAGGACTCTTTCATAGCTAAACTGGCCACCCCCTCCCTTTCTTTCTCCCTGTTTCTGTCTCTTTGTTGCTCTCTTTCTCTCATTCTTTCTTGACCAGCAAAAAGGTTATGCAGCTTATATCCATCTGTCTCTCTCTGTCACTTTGCCACTTTAGCTCTTTCATTGCATATAGTTTGCCTTTCCTTCTACCTTTTTATTTTATTTTTCATCATTTTTATCAAAATAAAATCTATGGTACTGTCTTCCACCCTGCTAATGATTAGTGATATGGTCTTCACTTGTTTATTTATCACAGTGGCAGTTTTGACAGTATCTGCAATGCATGACCACAATGATGATGGTGTACCAAGAGCTAATTGTGTATTTTCAAGGCTAACACATTAAAAGATTATTCTTTTTTTGGAAATAAAATTGTCTCCATGTAGATATGACTGTACATACTGCTTGTAGCCTGGACAGGTGACTGTTTGTTTCCCAGCCAAGGGAGATAAGTGTGTGTTTGTGTATATGCACATGCGTGCATGTGTGTGGGTGCATGCCTATTTTGTGTTTGTGAGCCTGAATCAATGTGACATGTCTGACAATATCATAATGAATGTTACTGACCCTGAGTGACCCAGGGCTGCCGCACACTCTGTGCTGAGGGAGACAGTGACAGGCTGATGAAACTAGAACAGAGAGCTGGTAGAGGGGAGGAGCCAGATAGAAAGGGGAAAGAGGGACACCCACAAGGGAGTCTCCTATCCTTAGCAGCAGCAGTGAGGCTGTATTTTCTGCTTTCAGTTGAATTTCCAAGAGCAAATGAGGTGTGTCAATCAGAGCAAACAGGGGAGGGGAGGAGAGGTGGCCCCCATAGCAACTTCCAAAAAAGGACAGAGGAGAGGAGACCTGAGGCTGAGTAGATGAGACAGGAACTGGGAATAGATGAGAGAACGGGGGACGGGGGCGGGGGTCAAAGAACAGATTGTTAAACACAGATAATCTTTGAAACATAAACCTAGTAGAACATCTGCATGCTGCATAAGTTTAATTCTTTTTAAATCAATGTCAGTGTAATGCTGAGAGCACAGAAAAGGACTCACGATGTGAGAGTTTTGTTTTTTACAAAACGCGGAAGTATTGAGAGTGTTTTTATGAATGTAAATAAACATGTGATCCCTCAGATTGTTGAGACACTTATGCTGAATACGGCATACTGCCATTCTGACTGGGTGGACACAAGTAGTAAACCCCTTACTGGCAGAGGGGGGCGTTGTCTGAAGTAGTGTATTCCTAAATTTCCTGACTGCCATCTGGTGGCTTTATGTCTGTAGTACTGTTGTGAAAGGTATGAATGCGTTTGCTATTTAATGCAAAGTTAATGAGGTAGAAACACATTGTATGTTTGGCCTGAATACTAAACATTGTTTTTGACTGTCAACAATTTTGTAACTGATTGCATTAATACAATTCCAGTCATTCTTGACCTGCAGGTCGCAGTGGTCTTTTTTCAGAAAAAGTCATATGCATTCAATTTTCAGTTTTCTCTCAAGTTGATACTATTTTCAGAAATTTGTTTTTTTGTAGTACTGTCATCTCCAAAAACATGTTTAAGTGAAGTATTGTATAGAAAATTTTACTCGAAATGCTAACCTGAAGTTGTCAAATGGATGTAAAATTTTGTTCTGCTTGCTATTGCTGCTAGTAGCTGAAGTGTCCTTAAGTGACCCGTCTTCATGCTCAAAATGGTATGTGTTATTCTCCCTGTCTCAGGACCGCAAGCTGACCAAAGCAGAGCAGCAGCGCTTTAAGGAAGAGGCAGAGATGCTGAAGGGCCTTCAGCACCCCAACATCGTGCGCTTCTATGACTCCTGGGAGTCTATCCTGAGGGGAAAGAAGTGCATTGTCCTAGTGACTGAGCTTATGACTTCGGGCACACTCAAAACGTCAGTGATGCCCCCTGTTCTCGCCCTGTCACGCACATTGTGCAATGGGGGAATATACAGTGCCATGCAAGATTCAGACCCTTGACCAATTCTCACATTTTACTTAATTACAAATGATACAGTGAGATTTCATTCTGTGCGCTATATTATTACTCAGACCAAGATAGAGCTTTTTTGGCCAAAATTCAAAGCGCTGTGTGTGGCACAAACCTGACATTGTCAATGCCTCAAGAAACGCTATCCCTACGGTGAAGTATGATGGTGGCAGCATCATGCTGTGGGGATGCTTTTCATCAGTAGGGACTGGGCATCTTGTTGAAAGTGATGTAAGAATGGATGGAGCAAAATTCATTCCAGGGAAATACTGCAAGAGAACTTGCTTCAGTCTGCTAAAAAAACTGAGGCTTGGGAGAAAGTCCACCTCTCAGCAGGACAGTGATCCCAAGCACACGGCCAAAACAACACCGGAGTGGCTAAGAACAAAAAGGCAAATGTCCTACAGTGGTCCAGTCGAAGTCACAATCCCATTGAGAATTTGTGGCACTTTGAAAAGTTGTGGTTCATGAGTCTCATCCATCCAACCTGAACAACCTGGAGCAAATCTACTGAGAAGAATGGGCAAACATCACTCCAGTTGGCATGTGAAGCTGGTAGAGGCTTACCCTAATAGACTTAAAGCTGTTACTGGAGCAAAAGATGTACCAAATTTAATGTGTGGGGGCCCAATACTAAATTTTTTATTTTTCTTGAAAACATTTTCAAACTAAACTGGTGTCAATAATTAAAAGAAATTCATATGAAATAATTCATTTGAGTTTCAGTGTATTTCCAATGTGTCATTTGTAGTTCAGTAAAATGTGAGAATTGGTCAAGGGTCTGAATACTTTTGCAAGACACTGTATCTAAATCATATATAATAGTTATATAAACCACATATACAGTACTGGTCAAAAGTTTGGACACTAATTTTAGAATAATAGTAAAGACATCAAAACTATGAAATAACACAAAAGGAATTATGCAATGACCAGAAAAGTGTTAAACAAATCAAAACTATCCTACATTTCACATCCTTCAAAGTAGCCAAAAATAATTTTTTCAGAAAAAAATTCATACATAAGCATCAACTTCACTATATATATTTGTCTTCGAAACAAATTTCAAGCATTTAAGCATAAGTCTTTAGATCAAAATGTCTTTGAATGCATGTTTCCCATTATCTTAATCAGGTGTTTCGAAACTTTTGACTGGTACTGTATAACTGTGCTATTTATTTTCAACCAGTTTCTTGGAACAGACCTTTTAAAGACACAGGCAGGTATAGTTTATTAACCAAAGGAAATTGTACCAGTTGGTATTTCAAAGACTTGGACATTAGTTTGTACACTGTGTAAAGCTTTGTTCCAGATTTTATTTTTGTATTATGTAATTTAGTTTAAGGGACGTTGTAATAATCAGCTAGATATCGTTTACTATTAAAGAAAAGCCTGATAGGCTTGAACAATACACCAGTAATGCCTTCACTTGGCCATCCACCTTTAATCTCTCCACTATGTCTCTTTCTTGCTCTCACGGCTATGTAACTCTGCATCCCACACTGCAGGTACCTGAAGCGCTTTAAAGTGATGAAGCCCAAAGTTTTGCGCAGTTGGTGTAGACAGATCCTTAAGGGGCTGCATTTCCTGCACACGCGGACCCCGCCCATTGTGCACCGTGACCTCAAGTGTGATAACATTTTCATCACTGGCCCCACGGGCTCTGTCAAGATTGGAGACCTGGGGCTGGCCACGCTCATGCGGACATCCTTTGCCAAGAGTGTCATTGGTACAGCAAGCATAGTGACTCTCCCTTCTGTTTACACCTTACCCACTGTCCCTGCCATCTCCCATACTCCACCAGTTTTATTCCCCAACTCTCTCCTTTCTCTCTCTGCCCTCCTCCACTATCTCACTCTTTCTCTGCTCAATTTCAGCCTCATTTGACTCCTTGTCATGTGTGTTCTTTCCTTAGGGTGCTGTTACTCATGTAGACAGAAATGCCTGTTTATGCTCTCTGTAAACAATTTCCACATTATTAAGAAATATAGCCAGAAAGGCCAGAGAAACAAGGGGATAGATAAATGTGGATTATGTGACCAACATTTCACATTCTACTGGTGATGGAGGTAATAATACCAGATCCTAAAAAACTGAAGCATGGCAGTCAGAGAGGGTCATGGAGAAGTATGAGGGATACTGGATCTGAAAGGAGTGGGGTTATGCTCTGCTTCTGATCTGTCAGGTACCCCTGAGTTCATGGCTCCAGAGATGTATGAAGAGCACTACGACGAGTCGGTGGACGTGTACGCCTTTGGGATGTGCATGCTGGAGATGGCTACCTCTGAGTACCCCTACTCTGAGTGCCAGAATGCTGCACAGATTTACCGTAAAGTCACCAGCGTGAGTCTTCAGGGGCCTCCACCCTGTTGCTGTCTCCTCTCTGTGTCTGTGTGTGTTTGAAACCTCTTTATGTCTTTGTCTGTTTTCATCTCTTTAGTGTTTGTCCTTATGCACATTTAAGATAACACTGCCCCCTCCTGTTCTCTGTAGGGCATAAAACCAGCCAGTTTTGATAAAGTCACAGATCCAGAGGTTAAAGAGATTATTGAGGGGTGTATTCGACAGAACAAGAGCCAAAGGTAAGTTATTTTTTTACTGATTCATTAACTAATTAGGCACCCTTATTCAGGCTGACATACACAGGTAAAGTATCAGTTTATATTGTTGGATATGTTGTTAAAAAAACATTGTAAAAGGTTTTGAAGCTGCAAGTCTGTGGGCACAAGCCCTAACAATGGTTACAGTTCTCTGGCAATCATGGCACGCGTACTCAGGAGTGACAATGTTCCACTCCTCACCCGGAGCAGGTACATTCATTATAGCCTAGATATTGTGTAACTATAACATTATTAAATTCAAACAGGTTGCACCACATAACATAGTTCTAAGGTATGACTAAATAATCCAATAACTGTTGGGGCACATAATGTTGTAGTTTATACCTAGGAATATTTGCAGATGAATTTTAGTCTGCTTTTCATAGAATCAAAACTTTGCCAAGTACAAATGTACAAGGAATTTCTCTTGGTGCAGGTGTCACCATTAAAAACATAAATGCAAACAGAACCATACAATACAAAACAATACAATACCATTGAAGAAACTGTGCAATGCCATTGGCTACGTACATTTGTGAAATAAGTTTTACATTTCCATTGTGGAATCTGTGGGATGGACAATTAAAGTGCAAGTGTGCAACTGGACAGGGGGCAGATATGGAAAGGGTCCTTATTTGAAAGGAGTGCAACCTGGGGAAAGAAACTGTGGTGACGTGTAGTCCTAGTCTTTATGGACTTTACTCTCACTCTGCGTTTAGAGGGTAGCCACTGGAAGAGAGAGTGGCCAGGATGTGAGGGATCAGCCATGATATTCCTCACTCTCTTCCTCATCCTGGACAAGGACAGGTCTGTGGGGAGGGGATAACGGCCAATGATCTTCTCTGCAGATTGCATAATGTGCTGCAGTTTCCGCTTAGAGTGCAAATATTCAGATCTGAACCACACGGAAATGGAATCAAACTGATTCAGTTATGGCTGTATAGAATTGGACCAGTAGCTCTGGTGACAGCTTGTATTTTTTGAGCTGTCACAGGAAGTACATATGCTGTTGTGCTTTCTTGATTGTTGTGATGATGTTCCTGTCCCACCTGAGATCCTGTTGGATGATGGAGCCTAGGAATTTATAGGACTCCACTCTGCTGACCATGGTGCCCTGTATTGCCAAAGAGGGGTGTGGGGTGGGCTTCTTCCTGAGGTCAATAATCATCTCCACGGTTTTTTAATGTGTTCAGCTCCAGCTTGTTAGCTTCACACCATGACACCAGACGGTTTGCTTCCTCCCGATATGTGGACTCATCACTGTTTGAGACGAGGCCAATTAGGGTAGTGTCATCAGTAAACTTAAGACGTTTGAAAGATTCATTGTTAGAAGTGCAATCATTTAGAGCAGTGGGGACAGCACACATCCTTGAGGAGCGCCAGTGCTAAGAAAGAGGGGGTCTGAAATGTAGTTACCCACCTTGACGTACTGTTTTCTATTGGTTAGGAAGTCCTGGATCCAGTGGCAGACAGGGGAGGGCACGTTAAGCTGTTTTAGTTTTTCTGGTAGTAGGTCAGGGATTACAGTGTTGACAGCAGAGCTAAAGTCTGCAAAACCAAAAGCATGAGGGCCATCTAGGTGCTGCAGTATGTGGTGCAAAGCCAAGTTGATGGCATCCTTAACACTCCTGTTAGCTCTATATGCAAACTGCAAGGGGTCCTGGAGGGCATCAGTCGTGGTTTTGAGGTAGTACAGGATGAGTTTCTCAAAGCAGTTCATGACAACAGAGGTTAGGGCAACTGGCCTGTAGTTATTCAGGCAGGAGATCTTCTGTTTCTTGGGGACCGGGATGATAACGGAGTTTTTGAAGCAAGCAGGCATGGTGCACTGGGCCAGGGACTGATTAAAGAGATCAGCCAGGGTGGGAGAAACCTGTTCTGCACAGTGCCTCAGTATTGCCGGTGAGACATGATCAGGGCCGGCTGCTTTCCTGATCTTTTGTCTCTAAAGAATGCAGTTCGTTTGATGGCTGCTGGGGGGGGGGGATGTTGTCGGTGTAGGGTGGTTAGGGGGGTAGGGGGAGAGATGGGGGGAAAAC
Source organism: Megalops cyprinoides (assembly GCF_013368585.1). Lineage (NCBI taxonomy): Eukaryota > Metazoa > Chordata > Actinopteri > Elopiformes > Megalopidae > Megalops > Megalops cyprinoides. The sequence continues at coordinate 38,007,460 of NC_050589.1, read as the reverse complement.
ACAGTGTCTCAGAGTGAGTGTGGCTGGGTTGGAGAGAGGGGGGTGGGATGAAAGTCCTTTGTTTTTCAAATTTCGAGTAGAAGATGTTAAGATGATTTGGGAGTGAAGGGTCTGCTGCAGCGTTGATGGGTTTAGGTTTGTAGTTTGAGACTGCTTTCCGTAACAACCAGCAGGCATCCTCGTAATAGCCTGTCTGGTCCAGTTGCCTGCTGCTTCCCTGAACTTCCACCAGAGAGACTGTCTTCCTGTTTGTGCCTAAACTGTTTGTGCCTAATCTAGTTAAATTTTTCTCACCTGTGTGTAGATCAGGGGTCTACAACCTTTTTTCATCTGAGAGCTACTTTGATAAAATGAAAGTGGCGGAGAGCTACTCATGTCTTATATTACTCACACTTATTCACATAACGTATCAAAACACTCACATTAACCAGCTGAATTAAGATACTTTTTGTATATACATGTATCAAATGTCAGTATCCAAAGCTCGCATTTTGGATCAAAAGCATCTTAAATTCACATCAATAGCATGTCAAATGTATGTTCGGTATCCATATGTTTCAAACTTCAATGTATCAAGCTCACTGTAGCAAAGGGCGAGAGCAGCCACCCCACCCAGCCTTGAACGCGGGTCTACGGGACAGGCTCGTTGGTATGGCAGTCAGACTGCATACTCAACCGTAGTGACAGCAGTCTGTCGCACACATAATATATCAAAACATCTTAAAATCAGTTCTCATAACCAGCCAGCAACTGACCTCTACTAACATTGATATGAAACAGACAAAGCCAACTTGTTAGCTAACTTGCAAATCCAGCAGGACCATTTAGATCAGTGTTTCTCAACCCTCTCCTGGAGGGCCCCCTGCCCTGCATGTTTTAGATCTCTCCCTGCTCCAACACAGCTGATTGAAATGATCAACTCGTTATTAAGCAGCTTCAGGAGTTCATAACGAGTTGATCATTTCAATCAGCTGTGTTGGAGCAGGGAGAGATTTAAAACATGCAGGGCAGGGGGCCTTCCAGCAGAGGGTTGAGAAACACTGATTTAGATAATGTTAGGAAAGTTACTACTACTACTTCCTAGTAGAGCTACTAGAAAGATAGGTGCTACTTTCATTGGCTGTTTCATGTAATCAATACAACTTGTTAATTTCAGCCTAGCTTATTACTTCATGTAGCTAAGTAGAGTTTGGGCAATAATGGATCCGTTTTATAAAATTGTTACAGGCACAGAAAGAATCTCAAAGCTCAATCTGGTGCAACACATTTAATATTGGATGTAAATCTGAAACAAGAAAACAAACGTTTCAGCGGTGAGCTGGGCTGGAACTTAAGCGGTCTCGTCTCCAATGGCCAACTCAAGAACAGTATCTAATTACATTATTAAACTGATTACTTAATACGCACTGAGTGTAACAAATTCTCATAAACAATCAAATTATCAGGGACAGTATCTTGACAATATCAAAATATCCAAATATATTATTCTATTTTCCTATATTATTATAATGTTATCTTTACAGTAATTATTACCTTTCCATTCACTCACATCACCTTTACAACTACGTCTGATAGAACTGATCCACTGTACGTTTCACTTCCTTATTTACATTCTCCGTCACATACGTCACCGAAGGACCACTCACTGTTTCCATGGTGATGTAAACACTCCGAAGCCGAATTGTTAACCGGTCACTCGTTCAACAGTACTAAAACGGTTACAAAATATTCACCTATCACTCCGTTACACCTACAAAGGTAACATATATATATATATATATATATATATATATATATATATGTGTGTGTGTATATACGTACGTTCACCTGAGATCCATGGGAGTCAAACTATGTTACATTTTAAATTATTAAATATCTTTTAAACAATAACAAAACTTTAACAGCATTCACTCGCTAGCGAACAGGCTAACGGCTTTGAGCTACCGCTAGGATGCTAGCTAATTAAACAAAATTATTCATTAAATAGAAACAGACAATTACCAGGCATTACAACATCTTAGTTATGATTATCGAATACACTACCACATTTGGGAGTAACATTTGGGATATGACATCCCTCACCTGAAACAAGAAAACAAACGTTTCAGCGGTGAGCTGGGCTGGAACTTCAGCGGTCTCGTCTCCAACTCAAGAACCCAGCCCGAGCTCCCCAACTGCACCCGCTGCCAATCCACAGCGCGTGGACGGCAGACAGACACAATAACGGCAGAGACACAGACAACCATAACGTACAATCAAGGAGGGGTAATCGTGAATGCACCACATAGACACAAATATTCCAATGCACATAAAAGCCTACGTGCCACAAAATTAATATGGCACTCAGACCTGTGGTACATCATGTATGTTGGGAAGGCTAGTGGGTTTGATGAGAAAGAAAAAGAAAATAAAACTTCATCAATTAATCAATTAATATGTTAAAATATCTTTGTTTTCTTGTCAGCATTATTTTTCAGGAAATATAGTTTTGTGATCATTTCATATTGTTAACTTGATTTCCTGAAACATTGTGAGTTGAATGTATTTATCATACTAATAATATATAAAAATAGTGGGCATAGAGGCTGGAAAACAAGATTTACTGTAGCTAATGTTTGTTTGCTAGCAAGATAGCTATGTCATAAGCTGTCAGAGGTTCAGTAATACACTAATAAGCTAGCCCTCAAATGAACAATTTTACCAATATGTACCTTTACCTTGTATGGGGAAGTGAAGGCTGTTTACAGTAGGACACATTTACAGCTGGGTACTTGGGAAGTATTGTAGCTGTCTGGTTAATCCATGATACCAATATATTGAATAGTTACCTACAATAGTAGCTAGCCAGCTACATCCTCAAATCAGCTGCCAACATTTGTTTTCTTGAAAATTTTACACAAGATGTAATCATCAAAATCCATCACAGTTGGATACCAGCACACTGAAACATCATCCTCTGCAACCATTTCTTATTATTTAACTAGATTTACACTAGTGTACACTAGTTATTTAAGAATGTAAGTAGTTTTGGTGCAACAGGATTTGAGTCAGTGCTTGTTATCAAAGTTGAGACTTTATGATTTAACTTGAATGTGAATTTATGTATAACTGCTACATCCCAACCCAGTTATTAGGATCTAACACAGTGAATCCCTTTTCTCCATAGACTGTCAATCCGGGACCTGCTGACTCATGCATTCTTTGGTGAAGACACTGGGGTGCGGGTTGAACTAGCGGAGGAGGACACAGGTCTCCAGGACTGCCTGGCACTACGCATCTGGGTGGAGGAGCCTAAGAAACTGAAGGGCAAACACAAGGACAACGAAGCCATAGAATTCAGCTACGACCTGGAGAATGACAGCGCAGAAGAAGTTGCACTGGAGATGGTAAGAATGGGGGAGGGCTTGGTGGAGATATTGGGACAGGTGAAACTGAAAACATGAGGTGCAAGAAAGCGAGTTTAAGATTGATAAGTTGAGAAGGAAAGGGAAAGCACATGCTATGTAGTGGCTCTGTAGGAATTGTATGTGGTAAAGATCTCGAGGGGCGAATCAGAAGAGGATGAAATCACATGAAGTACATGATCTATTTCATCAAGTACCCCTCTTGTCTACCCCCTTCTCATTCCTCCTCACCCTGTCCCAGGTAAAATCTGGTTTTTTCCATGAGAGTGATGCTAAAGTGGTGGGCAAGTCCATCCGCGACAGAGTCACTCTCATCAAGAGGTCCCGCGAGAGGCGTCAGCAGCAACTGCTGCAGTATGGTCCTGAGGAAAGGAGAGACTCCTCCACCCTTCCATCCTGTCAGTGTCCTCACCCCTCCTCTCAGGTTGCTGGAGCAACAGGAGGACAAGGGGACTCTGAAGAGCTGCCAGACATGGACCAGCACATCAGACTGCAGCAGATGCACAGTGTTGCAACCACTGGCCTCACAGGTAACCACCAAAAGAGGTGTTTGTGTCTGTAAAATATATAGCTTTTCACATGACATTTAATGGGAGTGTGGCCAGGGGCATACAGTTTATTATCTGGAAACAATATGACTTTGCTCTGTGCAATGTTAATAAGAATAAAGTATATCATTTAATACATATGTTTTCTAGCAGGAAAAAAACATCCATTTTAATATCTTACGTCATGTTTTTGGTACCATTTAATCATGCTTTTGGCATTTAATCGGGGTATGAAAACATGGAGTATAATAAACTTTATCATTAAAGTTATACCTTCTACATTACATTTCACTTAATCAGCTGTTGTCAGGGTTTGTGGGGAAAGGACCCAGGCGCAGACAATACAGGCACTACAAAACTGCTATTATAGACAAGTCCAAAAAAAAAAGACACACCCACACAGACAGACAGGGAGAAACTGGGGCTCAGGCTGAAATCCTGACAGCTGTCTGTTCCTGGCTATTTCAAATAACATCACACAAAATGTTACATGTTGGGCCATATGTATCAATCTTTGTATACAACTTGCCGTAGGAACATGTATACGCGGAATCCCACAATTTGTGTACGGAGGTTTTTCGTCAGAGTTACCTAATTGTCTAATTGTCTTCATAAATCTGAACGTAAATCGAGTCAGCGTGAGATTATGTGCACATGAACGCGCTTAACGTCCACTCCCACAATTGTTCTTATATGGACCGAGACACTCCTTTAATTAGTCGAATTAGCATATTAAAGATCCCAGGTAAATCTGAGCGAAATGCAGAGATTGATGTTGAGGATCAATGGCAGGACGTAAGAAAAGAAATTATTCGGACACAGAGATAAAGGTGATGGTTGATGAGGTGGAGAGGAGAAAAAATGTCATTTTTGGAGGCCAGACTAGTAGCATTTCAAAATGTGGAGTGGCTGAAAGTGGTGACTGCTATGTATGCAGTTTCACCACAGGTGCGTACTGTGGAGGAGGTGAAGAAGAAGAGGTCGGCTTTTAAAAGAGAGGCCAAAGAAACAAATAAGCGCACACAGGACCAGTGTGTCCGCACCCGGCGCCATGGGGGGGCAAGAGGGGGCTTTGCCCCCTCAGTTGTATGTTCTGCCCCCCGCAGTTTAAGTTTTATGTATCCTATAGAAAAATAGCAAAAACAACAAAAATATTGGAAACGTTGGAATACTCGTTGGAAACGACATGGAAGTGAAGTTTAAGTCAATGAGAGAGAGGGAGAGGGAGAGAGAGAGAGAGTAAGAGAGCTGCATGGCATGAGCAGAAAGACAGACAAAACAATCTGATCTTTTTTTTTTTTTTACTTAATGTCCCTGACGCTGTTGGCTATTATTTTGTTGATTTTAGGTTAGAATTGTTCATAAATTCTATCATTTTGCATCTTGTAGACCTACGTTCCGTGTGCTCTGATTCCCTAAATTGTGCAAGGACACTCAGGTTTAATACTGGCTTCACCACTGCTGTGAAATAAATGTATTATTTGATTTTGAAACAGTAGTTTTGTGTTGTTGCTATTTAGCCTTTCAGAGGCTATTGCATGGTTAAATCAATCAATTTCATTAAGTCTACCACCAGACCAATTTTAGGTGGTGACCTGGCAATCTGCCCCAAATATTCCTATTTCATATTATGGCCATGATGCACAAACACATGGAAAAGTAAGGTAGCGAATTGTTCGCATCTAGTCAAAATGCCACTATGAAAAAAAATGCAGAAATAGACATAGCAGGATGATAACCTACTGTTTTACTATATAAAAAGATTTGCCCCCTCACCATTTTTAACTGCCCCCTCAGTCACTTCATCCTGGCGCCGGGCATGGCATGACAACACTCATCAATGATTGACACAAAACCCATTTACTTGTATCACCATTAGTTCCTCTTGGTGTCGCCAATCTGCAAATTACGAATTTTATGCGTACGCCACCTCGAGACCATGCGCATGTTTTCCCGGGAAGTATCTTTTCATAAATACCGTTTTATGCTCAGCACAATTTTAGTGCATACGCACGGTTGATACATGTGGCCTGTTGTGTTGTGGCCAAATAAAATCCCCTTATGGTTCCTGTTTAATCTTAATGGAAATCTGTGGATGGACTGTATTTTAGAAAGTTCTGTTTACAAAAATTATAGCCAATGTAAATTTAAAATGAAATTAGCCAGACAAGAAAGTGGTGGAAAGCAAAATTAAAAATTTTGATTTGTTGGTTAATCACTTCATCACTGCTTAATCAGTTACCTTGTGCCCATCTTAAGAGGCTTTAGTGACACAGCAGATTTCTCTTTGATTTGTATTTTCTGTGATTGATAGTTTTCTAAAACGTATTTGTTTGCTCATCTCTGTATCTCTTTTTCAGAGGGGGAGAGCATGCCTTCTGTCAGCTGTGAGTCCATGGCTAGTGGACCAAACCAAGTCTTCTCAACACAGGGGGAGTCTGGGATGCATCAAGGGCTCCCATACACAAATGTTAAATCCAGCTATCACACTGCTACTTCTGTGAGTCACTGCACTATGTCTTTGTCTTTCTTTCTCTTGCAGACTGATAAAATGCATGGGTGACTGAACACAAAGGTCGGCATGACTTCATCACTTAACTCTCCCATGTATTTGTGTGAAATTTTAACCTGTATACCTTTTATTACTCCTTCTTTGATTCAATACCATTTGGGAAACTTGATTACCTACTGTGCATATATATTTATAAATTTCACCAGTTTGAATGCAAAACTGATTGGGACAACTACATTGTGCTGTAATGTGGTATGGTTTCTTCCTGTTGGTATGTAAAGTTCTAATATTATATTTGTATTATTTCAAATTTATGAAATAAGGCTGGTACTTCTATTTATTAGGCAGTGCAGAGCGTAGGGAGCATCTCCCACCCACAGATGCTCCTAGTGGGTCAGAGCGGAGGAGTTCATAATGTGCCTGTTGGTCAAAGTAGTGGGATTCCCAGCATAGCTCCCGGCCACATTGGCCAGAGCTTAACTCAGCCTGTTGCCATGATGACACAGGTGTCACCAGGGTTACCCCAACAATACTCACAGGTAAAAAATATTCACACTGCATTTTCATGGTAAAACGTATGTAAAGTAATTTTCTGCTGTTTTTGAGTCTGTCCTTCTCTCTCCTGTCATTTGTATCTGAACCTCTAGTGTTTTCCTGAAACAGATGTACTCTTCCAGGCTGCATGTCTGTTTGTTAATGCCCTATATGGGAATGTTAATAGTATAGTACAGATAGTACATATAGTACAGATAACAGTATTAGGGTAAAGGCGCCTTCTAAAAGAAAAGATCTTGTTCTTACTGTTTTCTGTTGACTGATAAAATGATTAACATTCTGATTACATATGGAAAACACACACACACAGAAACACACACACACATTCTTATCTCTCCCTGGTAAGAAAAGCAGGTGTTCCTGTCATACATCATGGAAAGTTAAATTCCGGTTTTCCTTGATGCCCCTGCAGCATATTATTTGTTTTAATTGTTAAAGGGTCTCAGTGCTTAAAGTGGAGATCCATGTGAACTTACAAACAAGCGGTAACTGCTTCTGCAGTTATTTATATAATTTGCCATTTTCTTCACAAAAACTACTTTGTCACTTAGCCATTGTTTTATAAAGCAAGCTTCATGCTGTAAAATTTAATCAAATTGTAAATTAAGTTGGGGTGGTGCAAAATTAGTACAGCAGTGTTGTCGGGTTGTATTGTGTGGGTACATGGACATAAAACTGATGGCTAGGCTAAGATATATCATTTTTAATTCAATAATGAAAACATTTAGGTTGAAATGGAATAACGTATATGCAAATATATTTTTCAAGCCAAGATTCATTGATTATGTTTGCATTGTGTGCTTTAAGATCTTAAATAAGCAATCTGAAATTTTATCTTCTCTCCTTTGGTAATCAGTGCCTTATGCTAATGCTTACTCTTGCTTTCTTTCTGTTCCCTCCCTCAAATTAAATCCCTCAATCTCTCCACTCCATATTACCACTCCATTCACCATTTCCACTCTCTGCCTCATCTCCATAATTCCCTCCTGTTCCTCTCCTTCCATTTTCCCTAATCCCTTAGCCATGCCATACAGAGGGAGAAACTGCCCTATCTCTCCCTCCAGTTGCCCCCTCACAGCCTTTCCTACCCCCAGTCTCACCCCAGACCCCTGGTAATGTCCACCTTCCTGCTCCAGTCTCTGTTGGAGATCCTGGTGAGCTGACCTATGTGGCCCAGGGAGGGGTAGGAGATATCACTCCTCTCCAACAACATCCCCAGTCAAATGCCAACCCTTTACAACAACCCGAACTGTTGCACACACCTTTGATACCACAGCAAACGCAACCTGCTTTAATCCATCAGCAAGTTCTGGCACAACAACAGCAGGCACTGATAGAACAGCACGCAGCCTTACAGCATCAGACAGAGCAACAGCAAGCTGCTCTGTTACAGCCTCAGCAGCAAGTGGGTCTGACTCAGCAGGCTCAGGCAGAGCAACAGCAACAAATGGCCTCCTTATCACAGCAGCCACAGCCGCAACCTGTAGAATTGCAAGCAGCAACACTGACACAGCAGCCACAAGCTGCAGTTCCGCTACTTGAACAACACACAAGTTCAACACAGCAGCCATACACAGCTTTGTCACAGCCCCAACAGCAGCAACCTCAAATACATTCACAGTCATTTGAGCAAATTTATGTGCAGCAGGCAGAGCAACAGCAAAAGGCTTTATTACAACAACAAATGGAGCAACAGCAACAGTCAGCTTTATTACAGCAACAACAGGCAGAGCAACAGCAACAACAGGTGGAGCAGCAGCAACAACAGCCTTTATTACAACAACAACAACAGGTAGACCAACAGCAAAAACAGAGTTTAATGCAGCAACAGCAGGTGGAGCAGCAGCAACAACAGCCTTTAATACAGCAACAACAACGTGAGCAACGGCAACAAAAAGCTGTATTACAACAACAACAGATGGAGCAACAGTTGGTTTTATTGCAGCAAAAACAGGTAGCGCAGCAACAACAACAAGCTTTATTAAAACAACAAATGGAGCAGCAGCAACAACAAGCTTTATTACAACAGGTGGAGAAGCAACAAGCTTTATTACAACAACAGATGGACCAACAGCCGCAACAACCAGCCTTGATACAACAGCATCAGAGAGAAAAACAAGATGCCACATCACTGCAGCAATCTGACCAACAAGTTTTGATCCAGGAGCAACAAATGGATCAACAACAGTCAGGTTTCTCACAGCAACAACAAGCAATGTTATTACAGCAACCTCAGGCAGTGTTTACACAGCGACAACAAATTGAGCAGCTACAACAGCAGGTTTTAATACAGCAACGGGAAGCTTACCTCTTGGCTGAGTCCCAGTTCACCCTCTTGGCTCAAGCCCCTACAGAGGTCACACAGATCACAGGTCAAATCCCACGCCATGCCCAGGCCCTTGCACAGACACCAGACCCACACAAGAGTCAGATACAACCTCAAATTCAGGCCCAGGTCCAAAGCCAGGGTCTGGTGCATGTTCACCCCCAGGGCCAGGTCCCACTACATCTCCAGTCGCAGGTCTCAAACCAGACTCTGACCCCAAACCAAGCTCAAAATCAGTTGCAGCCCCAAGTCCAACAGACTCTGATCCAAGGTCAAATCCAGCCATTAACTCAAACTCATACTCAGTCACTGGCACAGGTCCCACATCAAATACAGGATCCCCAGCACAGCATGCCCCAAATACAGGCCCAGGCTGTACCCCAACAGGGCACACCCCAAATACAAATTCAAACGAAGACCCAGGCTGTACCCCAACAGGGTGCATCCCAAATACAAACTCAAATACAGGCCCAGGCTATACCCCAACAGGGTGCGTCCCAAATACAAACTCAAATGCAGACCCAGGCTGTACCCCAACAGGGTGCATCCCAAATACAAACTCAAATACAGGCCCAGGCTGTAGCCCAACAGGGCACACCCCAAATAAAAACTCAAATGCAGACCCAGGCTGTACCCCAACAGGGTGCATCCCAAATACAAGCTCAAATAAAGGGCCAGACGGTACCCCAACAGGGAACATCCCAAATACAAACTCAGGCCCAGGCCCAGGTCCGGGGCATACAACAGCAGGGTGCATCCCAAATACAAACTCAAATGCAGACCCAGGCTATACCCCAACAGGTCATACCCCAAATACAAACTAACATTCAGGTCCAGCCTGTACCACAACTGGACATGCCTCAAATACAGGCTCAGGCCACACCACCAGTCCCAACTCAACTGCAGGCCCAAGCCACACCCCATATTCCTCAAATACAGGCTCAGTCTCAGCAGGGAATGCCCCAGATGCAAACTCAAATGCAGTCGCATGCATCCACTCAGCCTCAGATTCCATCTCAGCCATTGGCCTCAACTCAATCACTTACTCAGATACAGCCGCAGGGCCAAGTCCCACTTCAAATTCAAATTCAACCCCACGTCCATTCCCAGTGCCAGGTTCCACTGCAAGGTCAAATTCAACCTCAAATACAGCTGCAATGCCAAGTACCACTCCAAACTCAGACTCAGCCACCAGTTCAAGCCCAAAGAGTGGCCCCCATTCATGGCCAGATCCACTCTCAGAGCATAGTACAGCCACATGTTCAAGTACCAGTACAAACTCAACCTCAAGTCCAACCCCAACCTTCAGCTGGCCTACTGCCAACACAGCATACCCCCTCCTCACTTCCCACACAACAGCTCCTGCAGTCAGTACAAGACCTCAGTCAGAATTCTCAACAGCAGGCAATGTTGCATTATCAGCAGAGGATGTTGTCACAACAGCCTCCCATTTCTGCTGCTACCGCAGCGATGGGCCCCACCTCCCTGCCGTCTACCCCTCAACACATGCAGCAGGCCGGACAGACACAGATTCAGACACAGGGCCAGATGCCTACACAGACTGTGACACCTACACCACCTGTAGGTACATCAGGACAACCAGTGATCCAGACCATGCAGCTGCCGCAACCCCTGCCACAACAGTATGAACAGCAGCTGCATCAGGCTGTGACTCTGCAACAAAAACTGCAGCTTCAAGCTCAAGTTCCTCACGATCACATTCAAGTTCCATGTCAGCCCCACATTGGCCCTCGTCAGCTGCCTCATCCAGCTACTCAGACCCATATGCTGAATCAGTTGCCCCAGGTCCAGACTAAATTTCCCACTCCCCTGTATAGTCAGGTAGTAGTAGGTCCACCTCTCTCTCCACAGCACCAACTGCAGCATACTGTGCCTGCACATACGCACACTCAGACAAGTGCACATGCGCAGGCACACACTCACACTCAGACACATCCCCAGTCACAGACACACTGTCAGACACAGACTCAGTCAGATGTGGCAGGAAAAGCAGAACGGATGCCATCCCCTCCTGCTACTTTTCACTCCCCACAGCAACCCCCCAGTCCCTCTCATATATCATCCTACACCTCTGCCACACTGTCCTCCCTCCCTCCTGCTGCCCCTCTTCCATTAGAGATGCAGTTACCCCAGCCAGGGACAACTGAAGCTGTTGCCCCCATCTCCCCTCCCCCTGTCTCTGCTTTGCAGTCCTCTGGCTCTAACTGCCCCTTGCTGCCCCTGACCTCGTTGCCAGATTGTGACCCCACCTTGCTGTGCACCACTCAGGTACAGAAGCACAGACAGCACACTTGTTCACTTACCCACTGTCCCACTGTGCTCTGTCACACAACCTATGTGTCTGCACATGTTCAAAGTCGCGTACTGAAAAAGCTAACATACAATGACATATCCCCTCTCATTTTCATACATATAGAAGTGGGCAGTGCACTCAGACATACAAATAAAAACAGCCATGCTATTTGAATTGACCCAATACTTACATTTTTATTTTTATTTTAAACATAAATGTCTGTATAGTATTTATCTTCTATCACAGTAAATAACCTACATTGCTTTTCTAACTGTTACACACTGTAACACTCGCTAAATCACATTAACTTTATCTTAAGTAAATTATTTGCATTTTAGTTTTTTGCCTATACTGTCCTCTTGGCTGAGACATTGTAAATTAGCATTTTGCCTTTCAGTTCTCCCCTTTTAAACACAATTAGTTATGCTGTGCAACTAATTTTTGTGGTGTGTTTGTGTGTTTGTGTCTGTGTGCGTTTATGGTGTTTTCTGTGTATGTCTGTTTTTCTTCCTGTCTGTATTTCCCTCTGTTTGTATATCTGTTTCTGTGTAATGCTGAAGGAGAGTCAGGACCTTTCCAGCACTGACAGACACTCTTCATCCAGGTATGTATCCTGCCATGTGCTATAGTGGTTAAAGAACTGGGTGCTAAAGAAGAATGTTGCTAACTCTGTTCAAAGCTGGGACTATTGTGTAGTAGTAATAATTTTGCAGCTTGTTCACTGTTATCTCTTTGTTCATTACTGAATTATTGCTCCTGCCTCCAGAGCTTTTATTGAAATATTAAACTGCATGAGAGGTGAAATGACACACAAATATGCTGGTCCAGTTCTCTAAATATCAAGTGGTACAGCTTAACCTTTATGATGCATCTACTTGCAGTATTGTAATGTTTTTATTCACTGTTTACTTGCTTTCTTAAATGTTTCTTATATGTGACAAACTCATGAAAGTTTATTGGGGCTGAGCAGTGTCTGTGTTTTCCTTTGGGGTTGGACGGTCAGTCTCAGCTCTGCCTGTCACCCATATCCTACTGGAAAGGGTTTGTCCCCTTGAACCCTACTCTCTAAATGAACAGATGAAAGACAGCACTGCAGTATTACCTAGTATTTTATAACCTTTACCCAAGCTTTTCCTCCATTTGTTCTTAGTTCTGCTCCAGCAAATGGAGAGGAATCCCAGCTACCCATACCCAATGGAGAGGAATCTCAGCTGCTCTTAGCCAATGGGAAGCTGGAGAGGGTTAAATCGCAGAGGAGGTCCTCCTACCAGAGAGCTGACAAGGGCACACACTTTCAACTGTGTATGCTCCAGGTATTCACACTCATAAACACACACACACACAAACACTTGCATACACACATTCACAAACTCTTTTACACACATACTTGTTCTCGTGCACACATACACTCATGTCATGCTCAACCCCCCTCACCCCCCCCTGCCCAGGTGTCCAGCAGTGGAGACAACATGGTGGAATGTCAGCTGGAGACCCACAGTAACAAGATGGTCACCTTCAAATTTGACGCTGAGGGGGATGCTCCTGAAGACATTGCAGACTACATGGTGAGCAGCTGTGGAAATGTGTGTGTATGTTTAAAATTGCTGTGATAGTGTACATGTGAGAGATGGAGTCATTCTATTTGATGCCTGACTCTGCAGGTGGAGGAGGATTTTGTCTTGGAGTCAGAAAAAGAGAAGTTTGTGGAGGAGCTGAGGGCAATCGTGAAGAGAGCTCTGGAAATCCTACATACCCAGCCACAGGTCGGTGTTTTATACCACTTCTTGTAAAAAATGTGTTATGTTTAAATGCTATTCTAACATCTATCTGTGTCCCTGTTTCCATCACTGTTTCAGACTGGTTCCATGGAGCAGCTGCATGTGAGCACTCCTGCAGCACCCAGCAGTGAGTGCAATTTTTATGACTGTTCTCACTTTGACCCCTTACTCTTACCCACTCTGTTGTCCCTCACTGTAATAGAAATCAGATGGGTGGGATGACCCAGACCCAGAGCTCTCTGTATGTGAGTATGCATGTGCATTGACTCTCAACAGATATCTCAGCATCAGTCCTGGACAAATCACCAGTAAAATTAGGATGTCAGGATATGTAAGATGTTTGTTTTAGCAATTTGATAGAACATTGTAAAGATATGAACTTTTTATACAATGCTGCTTGCTTATTTGTGGGCCAGTGTTGCCCCTTTTCCACCAACGCATTTCGAGGGCTGGTTTGAAGCCGGTGCCTAATCTTTAACCAGTTCTTCACGTTTCAACAGCCAAAGCACCGGCCCTCGGCCACGAAAACTGGTTCAAGAGCGGCACCAACAATTAGCTGGTCTAAATTCAAAGCACCGCTACGTCAGGAGCTGGGGGTGGGATTATTGCGACCAATAAGACCAACAAAACTTTGTAACCGCCATTTAAAAAATTTCTCACATCAATGTTACGTTCGATGTTCTTATCATTGATGTGAGAAATTAGTAGCTATGCTTGCTTGGGTAATGTTAGCTGACCAACAGCTAGCTAGCCAGCTGACCTAACCTTGGTAACAGTAGCTAACATTAGCTACTTTCTAACATTGCCATTGACTCACCTACCAATTTCACTTAACATTTGGCTTCACAAAAGACTAATATTGTATAAAGTGTAGTGGACAGGTTTGTTTTTTAAAGCACTGTTCTCTTGTTTTTGTTGTTGTTTGTTCCCGCTAGCTTGCAGTGGCGGCTGCAAGCTAGCAAAACACTATGCTCACGAAACACCGCAGATTGTCTGAAATTTATGTGCTATTGCGAAAGCTACAGTATGAAATTATTTAATTAACAAGGACGGCAATTTGAATAATTAAGTGGCACCTAATCCCAGAGCTTTCTCTTAAATGTGTCACATTATAGCTTTCTTGTGTTACAAAATTCAAATTACAGATCGGAGCTAAATTTAGTTAAATTGATTTAAATAACTGAGAATAAACTTTTAGGTTAGGTTGAGTGCAATGAACAATAACGTTTAGAACACAGACCTCACAAAAGCTGTGATGAATCATGAGCATTTAACGTAATTTAATTCATTAAATATCATCCTTGTTAAATAAACAATCTCACGTTGTAGCTTTCGCAAGCACACAACCTACAGACAATCTGTGGTGTTTCGTGAGCATAATCATTTATGCGATTGGTGTCGATTATTCTGTGTATTATTTGTTTTAGGAGGATAAAGGGGAACAGGTTGAAAGTAATGATAGATTTAAAGGTAGCCAGGGGCAGAGCCGATGGCTCATTGCAGAGGGGGCGAGGACTCGTAGTGGGCCCTTGTACAGCCAATAGAGGTTGTGCATGTGACATCACAATAAGCGGAGTCACTGCGGGTTACACCCACTGAGTGGCAGAAAGACTTACTGATTGGCAGCGTTAGTGTTCAGCTCGAATGCCGTGAAAACACAAAAAAACACATCTAAAATGGGAAAGAGCTGTTGTGCGATTGACTGTACAAATAGATTCAACAAGAAATCGGAGCTATCGTTTTACAGACTGTCAAAAGCTAAAGAAAAGAGAAGCAAATGGATCGCTGCAATTCGCAGAAACAACCGGAATCCAGGCACCGAAACGTGTAGCTTACAGCTTTCCATATAAAAGTTGTAATAAAAATATTTGTACAAATCTGTCCACATACAACCAGAATATCCATTAGTGTCCTCCTCACTTTAATTTCGCCAACAAATCCAGCCTTGAAGTATGACCAAGCTTTTGCGGACATTCTAAAACGCTTAACGTGAAACAGCTTAACGTCGCTTAATCTTCCAAAGCAGCGATCAATGATCACCAAATTTCTCTCAGACATCTCTTGTCATAAACACTTCCACCTGTCAAAAAATCAAAAACCGAAATCCTGATGAGTATGGACATTATCTTACATTCTTACATATTCTTTCTTACATATCTTACAAACAAGCGTTTCCTCTCCATTGCACGCCCATTGTAAGGGAAAAGGCTTAACGTGGTTTAATGTTCCAAAATAGCATCCAATTAATGATCACCAAATTTGTCTGATATCTCACATGTCGTAAACACCATCTCCTATCAAAAAAGCAAAAACTAAAATCCGAAGGAATATGGTAGTTAAGCGCTGTCCTCTCAGTTTGCTTTGCTTTGTTAGGCCTAGTTGATTGCTGTTTGGAAAATTAAGCTACGAAGCCTTATCATTTGATCATTGATCGCAGTTTTGGAACATTAAGCCACGTTAAGCGTTTTAGAATGTCCCGGCTTTTGTATGCCTTCAGGCTTTGCTTTGTGTATTTCCCCGGCGTCAAAATCAGGTACATATAAATGTCAGGAAACCCGTCAGTGCATAACCTCCATTATAGGCTGTATGGAGATGCAAGACAGATCCAAGGGGAAATTTACAGAGACGGAAGGGCGAAACGGAGAGAAATGCGGATTACAATGAGGTGTGCTATTTCTCGTGGACCATTTTTAAATACCGCGTGTTTATGTTTTAAATACACAAGGATACTGGACAGCGAATAAAGTTTTCTGTAACTATTGTGTCTCTGCTCATTCAAAATAGCTAAATATTGCGGCAAATATTTTGCGGCAATAAAGACACACAAAAAAACTTTATTCAATATATTAAACTAAACAACAAAAATGCATGTTCAGTCAGCCTAAGGTGGGCCCCTTTGTTACTGGGCAGAACTGTGGGCCCGGGGCAGGCGCACCCTCTGCCCCCTCGCTCGCTCTGCTACTGAAGGTAGCGTTTGGGGTTCCCCTGTTTCCAGCTCACCAGCCACCACTGGTAGCTTGGCGCTAGCGGGAAAGCGGAGACGTATACAGTGACGTAATGACGTGGCTCCATGGGGGCTCTCTAGCCCGTGGAAAAGCAAACCGGTTCTTAGGTTTGCAAGTTGAAGCAATTCCAAACTGGCACTAGCGCCAGCCCAGCACTAGCACTTAGTTCGTGTTGGTGGAAAAGGGGTATATGAGGGTCTGTAATAAGCCATTTTTTAGTTTCAAAATTACAATGGTTATATTTTATGGAAAGTTGCGCAATCTTTATTATGTTCACTGGTATGCGGTAAAGATACAGCGGTATACAGCTGTTGTCTTTACATCCTTCACCTGTGTGTCTCACCTCCATCCTTAGTGGATTCGGCACCCCAGGCTTCCCCTGTGGGACGCTGGCGATTCTTCATCAACCAGACAATTCGGCACAGAGATTCCCTTTCCAACCAGGGAGCATCCACACCTCCTTCTGCTGGAGAGCACCCCACACTGCAGCCGACAGACAAGGACCCTCAGAGAGGTAGGAATGTTTTATATCTGCAGCATGTAATTCATAGACTTAGTGTTGGTGTTGGTGATGGTGTTGATGTTGATGATACCTGACAATGCTGAGAGTGACTGTTTCTTCCTCTCTTGTAGACAGTGGTGGATCCCAGCGGTCAGGGTCCTTCAGTGGAGTCAGTGCCTCTGCTAGTGCCTCTCTCCCTGCCTATGATATCCCTGCCTCCACTGTTTCTGCCCCTGCTTCCATGTCTACCCCAGCCACTGCTGCCCCTGCTCCTGACACTACTACCTCTGACTCTGTTTCTACCCCAGCCTCATTTCTCTCCAGTGCAATTACCTCTCTCCCACTTGCCTCAGTCAGTTATGACTCACCAGCCCATGCGTCAACATCTGTTGACCCATCTTCCGGTTCCACGGTGTCCGTTTCAGCCCATGACTCCAACACCAAGCTGTCCACTCTTATCTCTGTGTCTACTTCTGCTTCCACCTCTGCTGTGTGTACAGCTGCCATCACTTCACTCCCTGTCCCTAGTGTCTGTGCCACTGCCGCCCTAGGTCCAGGAAACACAACCCTTCCAGGGGCGTCTCTGACTGAGAGTGGCCAGGGTGAATCTCCCTCTTCTCCTGTTCACGCCCCCTCTGCTGTTGCTCACCCTGTGAGCCTCAGTGACCAGGACCAGCTGCGCATAGCAGGGCAGCTGGAGCAGTCCAAGCAGCTGGTGCAGAAGCAAGAATACCCACAACATCTTGCACTTCAGCAGAAAGTAGAGGTACAATGGACTCAGCCATCTCTCCCTGACTTACAGCAGACACAGCAATTATTACAGCCACAGCAAAAACAACAATTATCCTTACAGCAACATTCAGTGCAGCCTCAACAAATATATCGACAGCTGACCGTACAGTCTCAAAAAATCCAACAGCCACCTTCTATACCCCAACAGCCAGTACAGCCTCAACAAATCCAACAACCACCTTCTATACCCCAACAGCCAGTACAGCCTCAACAAATCCAACAGCCACCTTCTATACCCCAACAGCCAGTACAGCCTCAACAAATACAACAACCACCTTCTATACCCCAACAGCCAGTACAGCCTCAACAAATACAACTGCAACAAACATCATTACAACAACAGTCAGTACAGCCTCAACAAATACTACAACAGGCACTACACCCTCAACTAATACAGCAACCTCCAGCCCTACAACAACAGATGCAGGTGGAACACCAACATGAATTGCAACAGTCATTACACAAACTATATCGGGAGCAGTTACAACAACAGCATCTACAGCAGGTATTACATCAGTCACTTCAACAGCTACACCTGGAGCAATTACAACAGCAACAGCCAGAATTACAGGAGCATATACACAGAGAGAAGCTCCAACCTAGTCAAATTCAGCAAATGCAACAGCACTCTTTGTTACAACAGCAAAAACCATTTCAACAAACGCAAACACTTTTACCACAGTCATTACCGCAACAACCAGGACAGCCACAAAAGCATGAAATGCAGCAACAGCTGCAGTCAGTTCAGCAACAAACGGCTCACCTTCAACAACAGTCAGCACAACAGGAAATGTTTCAACAACACCAAGAGCTATACCAACAACAGCAGAGCAAACAAATGCAGCATGCACAGCAAGAGCTACTGCAACCACCACATATGGTGCACCAACAGCCAATTCTGCAACAGGAACAACAACAGGTGATTCAGCAGCACCCTCCTCAACAGATTTCCCTAGAACAGCCACAGCAGCAAGTTTTCCTACAGCAGTCATCGCAAGTAAAACTGCCTGAAGTATCACAGCAACAGATGCTGCAGCAGCCATTGCAGCAACAAATTTCACAGCAGCAACTGTTACAGCAAACACAGCAGCAGTTTTCTGAGTCTGAGCTGTCTGCAGGAGAGGTCAGTGTCACAAAAGAGGACACCCTCAGTATTGCTGCCACCACTGTCCTTTCCTCTGATGCCCAAGTGCTCCCTCTTTCCCTCTGTGCATCAGAGACCCCCTTGCCTCCCTTGTCCCAGACCCTAAGCCCTTCCCCTGCTCAGCCTTCCTCTGTGGCAGAATCTGACAGTGAAGGTCCTCCCAAAATTGAGTTTGTTGACAACCGCATCAAAACCCTTGATGAAAAGCTGAGGAATTTGTTGTATCAGGAGTACAGTAGTGGGGCAGTACTGGCAGGGGGTGCTGCTGTAGCCTCCACCGTTGCTCCCGCTTCGGTGTCAGCAGTCTTGACATCGGCAGGCGGGGAAGAATCATTGGAGCCGCACTTGCGTCGTCCCTCCTTCCCTCCTCCTGCTTGCTCCTCCTCCGACACCTCCCCGCACTCCTCCTCCTCCACCTCTTCTTCTACCCCCCGTTCCTCCTCCACCTCCCCTGATGTGGACAGAGAGCCGACCGGAGAACCGGCGGTGTCAGACGTGGATCCTTTGTCCCAGAGAGCTGCACCCGGGCTGGCGGAGCAGCAGACCACCCTACCCCTCTCCTCCACTCCCCCCCCTACGTCCCTCCCCGTGCCCTCGCACAGAGACGCGGCTGCACCCCCACCTCCGCCTGCTGAACCCCCAGCCTGTGTAAGTTGGGTTTGTGGATGTGGGCAGAGAGTCATTACAGGATGAACTGGTCTGTGTTGAGATTTCAGCTCTCTCTTTCACTATACATTTGTGGCTGGTTATATGTGTTATAATGATGCTGCCAAACTGACTGACCTTTCCTCATGTTAGCATACGGCGTCAGCAATATTGTGTTTGCCTACCTAACAATAATGCAGTAATGCTGTCAATAATGTGTGTGTACAGCTGAATGTGAACATGTGTCTGTTTCTGTGTGGACTTTGTCTATATTGTTCTGTATTATTTCTCTAATGAGAGAGATGTGTTTATATATATGCTTTTGCTATACTATACTTATGCTGTATGATGGCCTCTGTTACTCTGACTGTATCCAACCCTCACTTTGACTCTTACCCATTTTGCCTTATCCCTCCCTCCCCCATCCTCCACCCCAGGCTGTCCCCCTTCTCTCCGAAGCCAGCACCCCTGGAGATGTAGTGTGGCCCCCCTCCGGTCAGCACCCACTCCCCCTCCGGCCTGGACAGCAGCAGCTCAATGCAGGAGGTGGATATTTTGGCCTAAACCTGACATGTCCTAGTATCAGAAATCCTGTTAGCAAGAAATCCTGGACTCGCAAATTCAAAAGCTGGGCATGCAAACTGCGTCACTCCGCCAGCTTGTTCAAGAAGCCCAGAGTCCAGCAAGGTAGTGTCCTCTGAAAGAGAGAGAGAGAGAGAGAGAGAAAGAGAGAGAGAGAGAGAGAGAGAGAGAGAGAGAGAGAGAGAGAGAATGGCGTGTGAGGGAGTATGATTTTTAACACTATGTGTAGATTACTGTTTAATGGTTGTGTTATAGTGTTATTATAGTGTTATTTATTGTGGTAGGTCTGTATTTGGTTTCATTCTTTGAATCTGTGTCATTAATTTTAATGTTGTTAGGTAATATTACAATCTTATCAGCAATGGCATTACTTGTCTAATGTGATGGTCTCTGTTTGTTTTAAATTGTTTGGAATAATTCTACATCATACATACTTGTATTCAGACAGTGAGTACCTTTTTTATAGCTTTATTTATTGTTGCAATGTTACTGCAGTACAGTATTTTGAAATTATTTCATTCTTTTTCTTCATGAGTTACCCACATAGAAGTGGGAACAGTGGGGGTATTAACAGAGGAAATGGTAGTATATTTGCATAAAAGATCATTGTGTTTTCCTTTAGATCATCTTACAACTCTGGAGGTCTGCTGCTCCACACAGACATACACTGTTATTTAGTGTATTGTTGAAATATTTCTGTGGAGTGGCAATGTGGACTTTTATACAGCGTAGTCATGTATCACTGTTACACTGTGAGTCATTTTCTCATGTTACAAATGGACATTTATTAAGTCAGTGTATAACATGGAATACCATTGTCATTTTTAACAGTGTAGTTAGTGTAGGGTAGCCTTACTTTTTGATGCTAATGTACAACAGTATTGATAATTGTAGTGAAAATTTGTAGATTTATCAGACCCCTGAGGTTAGCTATAGTATACACTGTAGCCTTAAGCTTTCTACGTGTACTGCACTGACTGCCTGTTCTCTCACTTTTGGGAAGGCTGGAAGGACCTTTTAATCTTACTACCTATGATTTGTACAGTTTTCTTGCATGTGTAAATTTAAGTGTGTTAGACTATTGATGTGTTTCATATAGCTGTCTATGTATACATATAGGTATGTTATATGTGTGCAGATATTTGTCCATAGTTACAGTATGCATGTTGAATGTATGTTCTGTTTGTGTATGTTGTTTGTGTTTAGAATGTATGTGTATATACTGTGATATATCATTGAATATTACAATGTGTTATACAACTTTAGAAATTGTTGAAGCAATTATTTATCTTTATCTTGTAGCAAAATTATGTGTAATGGATCTATGAATGATGTATCTATAAACACATACATAAGGTACACAATCAGGCAATTCCCAAACACCACGAAAGATATTACTGCCGGTCTGAATGCACATTTGTGTTGTAGCATAAGCAGCTGATGCCTTACTGATGTGTGTGTGTGTGTGTGTGTGTGTGTGTGTGGGGGGGGGGGGGTTTGAATATGTTGAACATTTTGACTCTCCCATGAAGTCACTTTCCATACACCCTCCTTTTTTGTTTTTTAGTTGATGCAGTTTCCTATCACTCATACCCTCTCACCTCATTCCCTGGATTCCTTCTAATCTTTTCAGCGTACCATGTTGATGATGATGACATATTTACTGTTACAGTGATATTACTAGAATAGTATATTTATGAAAATATAAACACCATGTAAACTTAAAAAATTGGGTGTGTATGCAATTTGGCATGTACACAGTCACATAAGTGTCTGTATACGTGTGTTTGGATTGATGATAAATCGTGATTTAACGTGATTTTAACATTGTATGTGTGGTTTTAGCCTCTATTAATGTTTTTTTGTGTGTTTGTCTGTGTTATTTCTGTGTGTCTGTTTCTGTGTCAAACTTTGTGCCTGTCCACCCATATGTGTGTGTCCATTTACCCATGTATGTGTGGTGTGTTATTGTCTGACTGTGTCTTTGTGTTTGTGTGTGTCTGCTGTTCGTCCCCCCCCTCTTTTTGGTCTCTTCATCAGAAGCAACCACTAGCCAGAATGTGAAGGAGGAAAACGAGTGCACAGCCCCTCTCCAGTCCCACTCGCGTACTGGCCGATTCCAGGTGATTCATCCACTACTACATATGTGCCTGCATGACTGGATCTGTGGTTCATCACATGAATTGTTCAAAAAAACTTAACTCAAACCTGTCTCTTTGCCCCATCTGTGTTTTTCCCAGGTGACTCCTGTGGCCCAGCCCTCTGAGAGCTCCCTCACAAAACAGGCAACTGTAGGCCAGGGTAGTGTCCACAGGAAAGTGGGGCGTTTCTCTGTGAGTCACCCCGAGGCACAAGCCGAAGACAGACAGACAGACAGCTCACCTGTGTCCCCGGACTTCGAGGGAGAGAGGAAGAGGGGTAGAGGGAAAGATGGTGAGAAAGAGGAGAAGAAAAGGACCCCTGCACCACCTCTCCTGACCAGAGTTTCATCCCCTTCCCCTGACGGCAGCAGTGATGATGATGATGATGAAAGTGAGCTTGAGGATGAAGAGCTTAAGAGAGAGTTGCACAAGCTGAGAGAGAAGTGAGTGATGGGGAGAGAAGAAAGGGGAGAGAATTAGGTTTCCAGCTAGTACTACTGTTGGTAGCGCAATCTCAGACACAATGTGTGGAGTCATGCATTCATGGGAAACATGCATTGAAAAACATTTTGGTCTAAATACTTATGCTTAAATGCTTGATTTTTTTACTCAGACAAATATCAATCATGAAAAATGTTTTTGCCTATTTTGAAGAATGTAAAATATAAGATAGCTTTGATTTGTTTATAACATTTCTTTGGTCAGTGCATAATTCCATTTGTGTTGTTTCATAGTTTGATGTCTACTATCATTCTAAAATGTAGAAAATGGTAAAAAAAAAAAAAAAAAAGAAAAGTGTGTCCAAACTTTTGAATGGTACTGTATACCCACCAAAGTCCAATCCTGAGCATTGCGCAGCTGAAAGTCATGGCATCAGTGTACAAAACCATATTAGGTCCTAGTTTTGAGTACATGAGACTGAATTTTACTGACCAACATAATATAAAAACATCTGATTCAATTCACATGTACAGTTTAAATTAATGAAGTGTTTCAATTTGCAACTGCTGGCATCCTTACCATAGTCAGGGTAGTGAGTAAACATATTCCTGATGGAAATATCGCTAAAATTAGGGAGTGTTTGAAAGTGTTTTCTCTTAGATCATTGAGCCCTGCAGAAGGCCATAAAATTTTAACTATCATGTTCCATCAGGTAGTGGTAAACTTAATCTGTGACAAAATTCAGAAAACTCACACACACACACCTTTTTATCATATACATGCCGGCAGCCTTTTTTGGTGTTGGAAACATATTGCTTGAAATTGTTCTCTTATTGCGTGTGACCTTCTCGGCCTGTCTTTCTCTTTGTCATAGACACATCAAAGAAGTGGTCTCCCTGCAGGCACAGCAGAACAGAGAGCTCCAGGAGCTCTACAGACAACTACGCTCTCTCAAGGAGCAGCGCCCACCGCTCCCCCTTCCCCGCACCCCTCCCCTCGTTCCCCCCACAGGCCCGGCCCTCTCTCCTCGCAGGCCCAGGCCCGCCAAAACCAAGGTGCGGCCTCGACCCCATTCACACATGGACAATAACGGAGTTGCACACCCTGGTAACACCATCTGTTTGTCCTCGTCTCCTAGTGTTTGAGCAAATGTGTTTGTTATGCATGCATTGTTACTCACAATTCTGAACATGGAATGTAGATGGCTACATTCCATCACACTGTCTCTTTTCTTAGCAGGCCCAGTGTGATTGAGTGTGACTTTTCTAGTTACGGATTTTACATATTATTTATTGAAACAGCTTGATATTTATTAGAGATTTTCTCCGTTTAACTTTTAGAAGTTCTCAGTTTAAGCACCTTGTATACAACAGTAGCCAATAATACTGTAATGTATGGTGCTATTTTTGACTGTATCAGAATGCTGTACAGTTTCCCTCCTGTCTCCCCATCACCTCTCAGGCATTCAACAGTCGAGCAGTTTCTCAGGTGGAGAGGAGAGCAGACTGCCTCATTACTGCCCCCTGGAGAACGCCACTGTACTAAGCATTGAAAGGGGTGAGAGCTAACAGCATGAATAAAAAAATCAAGATTTATCATGGCATCTGAGAACTTAATCACAGATCTCTTCAAGCTCATGTCGTTGTGTAAATTTCAGAAACTCAAAGAGCATGCAGTTAAGTATCCTTGTCCTTTTCTCATCAGGTCCCAGTCCCCTGTCCCAGGGCTCAGCAAACAAAAAGAGCACGTTTACTGACGAATTGCACAAACTGGTGGATGATTGGACAAAAGAGACTGTTGGTCCCACCCCCCCAAAGCCCTCGCTTAATCAGATTAAGCAAATTCAGCAGGTGCAGGAGTTAGGAGGGTGGGGCCAATCTGCAGAGGTAAAGTGAAGCCAGAATCCTTTACTCATAAACTGAGTGTTTATTTTTCAAAAGCTAATAATGTGTCTTTACATTTTCCTCTGTGGGTTGGAGCTTGAAACATCTAGTTAGATTTATGTGTACTGTTGTTTTATGTTTGTGTGTGATTGAATTGTCATGTCTTTTTCCTGCAGAATGCTTCTGCTTGGTTTACACCAGTCCCCCTGAATCTCCCAGCAGCCCCTGCTCCGGTGCCCCACTCTGCCATTCCCCCTCCTCAGTACGGGGGTGGAGGAGGAGCAGTGCAGTGGAGCGGGGTGGGGGCAGCAGACACACAACAGCAACAAACTCACATCTCTCAAGTCCCCCAGCTGCGACAACAACAAAGTTTACAACACATGCAGCAGTCTCCATTTAATTTACAGCAGTTACAGCAGCAACAGCAGATACAGACTCACTTACTTGCTCAGCCCCAGCCGTTACAGTTACAGACACAGCAGATACCCCACTTGCCAAGCTTGCCCTCCCACAGCCAATCCCAGCTGCCCGTAGCCTCTTCGATTCCCTCATCCATGTCTCTGCCCCCTGCCTCTGGCTCAGCTGTACCCCTTGACAGTGGGACGGGAATTGGGGGTTTTTGTTCCTGCTCTTCTTCCTCTTCCTCCTCATCCTCTTGTTCTTCGTCTGTTTTGCCCTCCAATGCCAAACTGCACCCTACACCCCCGCCCTCCACCCTCCCCTTGGGACAGCAGTAAGTGGGAAGGAATGTGGAAAGAGAGAGTTGGAGAGGAGGGAGAGAGAAACACCGAAGAGGGTCGAGCAGGGTGTATGTGAAGTGTGTGGTTCAGGGGGAAAGAAGCAGACAAGAGGGGGATTTATAGAGAATGCAAGAGGGATAGCTGAGACAAACAGCACATGTGCCGCATTAAAGAGCTGCAGCATGCAGAGTGTGTGTGTGTGGGTGCATGTGCGTGTGTGTGTGTGTGTGTGTGTGTGTGTGTTAATTACATATCCTCTGTGTGCTTTGAAACTGTGTAAGTGTCAATTTTTTTTAAGTATCATACTTTCTTGGGCCTGAACTCTTTCTAACTAGAGATATGAAGGAACAGACAGACATTTTTAATAGTATATACTAATATTATTTTTAAAATATGTCTGATTATATTGATGACTACATTAAGAAAAAGTGCAATTAGTAACTAATTTAACATCCTGTGCTGTCTGTCTGTACATTATAATGTGGATGAAGCAAAATATTGAATAGATGCATGGAGACAGCAATCAGACATCTCTAATGAATATAGCACAAGAGTCTCCATAGCAACAACAGGACATACTGCATTAACAGCACATTACAGCACAGACTACTTTGGCTAACAACCTTTACTAGGTACAGAAACAGAGTACACTGTTGTATTTACAGTGCAGCACATGGACATAGCATGTATATCATGATATTTTAGTTTACGCTGACACATAGAATGGTAACATTTTAAACTAGGTGGGAGGGTTACAGAAACTGGTAACCAAGTTATGAACAACCTCAATCCATTTTTTAGAGTGTCAGTGAAATAAAATGGTTATTACAATGCTATTCCAAGCCATGAGCCAGAATTAAAAGTTAATGTAAAATAATCTGTAGATCTGTAGCATTTTCCTTTGCGCATTAGATAGTAAGGCTTTTTACTAATGGTTACTGGTAAACAGTTGGAATTGACACAGGGCACTGATTCTGTTATCCAGTCCGTTGCCCTACAGATATTTGTAAAGAGGTGAACTTCAGCGTTTGTACTTGTCACCCAACCAGCACACATGATTCACCAACTAAGTGCTCAAATTCTGTATCCTTTAAAATTGGTTTTAAATTGGACACCTGTGTACATGAGGAAAGTGTAACTTATATATGCACATGAGAATGCATTTTGAGGTTGCCTCCATTCATTCTGAGTACATTTTATTTTTCATTGCAGCAAATCAAACATTACATTGTAATATGTAAATAAACGGTTGGGAAATAATTTGGCGCATATAACTTTTACATGAAGTGGAAAGCATTGTGTTTTACATTAAAGAAAAAAGAAACAGGTTGTAAGTGGTTTCCCCCATTTTGCATTTCAGAGCTAAACATTTGTTGGAGTTCTCCCTTTCTGTGACGAAGACTCGTGACACTACAGCATTGTATCACGCTAAACCACACTGCCCATAATCACTTCTTTAACAAAAACCAATCTCAAACGCTTAACAGTGTTGTAGTGCACAACAGTGTTGCGTCTTTATGTAATTTACTGTCTTGTTCTCCGATTAGCTGCCTATTCAAATTAATGAGAGATAGTGTGAACGAGGGATCTTAAACTTATATGAAAGAAAGTGAGTGTAATGCAGAGAGATTTTATAGAAAGGAGGTAATGCAGAGCAGAAGTGTTGAAGTTATCCAATTTATGCTAGCACTTGAACTTACAGTGATTACAAAATAAACCTTTAGAAGGTGTATCAGTAAATAAGCTCTTAATGATTTATTTGGAATGTTCAGTGTTTCTGTCAGACCACCTTTTCATAATAACATATAATTATAATTCACTATAATTCAGTCAATTTACCCTACTGATACAATGTCTCTGGTTTGTAGGGACGTTTGAAAGGAAACTTGCAACCCACCCTGTTCTGAAGTGTTACCAAAATGTAATCTAAAAATATATACATTATTTTTGTATTTAGAAATGGGATGGTAAAAAATGTAAAAAAAAAAAAATGTAAAAATGTGCACTGATCAGTATTTACAAACTGTGATGATCTGACACTCTGGTCCATGACTATCAGTTCTGTGCTTGGAGTTCCCCCGCTTTACCCTGCATTTATTCCAACTTCCAGCCTTTCACTCAGCCCTCAAGTCTGCATTTGGCCTTGTTTTGATTTGTAACTTTCTAACAAAGAAGTCCAATATTTGATGTTTTTTAGATTACTTTAAATGTTTTGCAATTAAAGCACTTAAAAAGGTAATAAATATCAGAACAGGTCTTAACATGGTGATTCTGGGTTAAAGCCAGGGGAACTCCAAAATTTTAAACGGAATAAAATACAAATCTAAACTTTCAGTGCTGATGATTACGCCACTGTAAAATTGTAATTCAATTGTTGATTTTATTTATGTTTTGTAACTAACCAAAATAAATGACGGTGTAAAACATCAGACTGAACAAAAAATAAAAATGTGACATGTTCTCATATTTTGTGTTATTTCTTTCATTCAAGGACCAAGCATAGATGAAAAGTCTTGTTCACAGTCCAGTTCACCATCCAAATCTGAATGTAATAGGCTGGCCCTAGGCCTAGAGCTAAACCACAATGACTCATTTCACACCAGGAGCAGTCAAGAGCCATGAAGATATTCAACACTGTTTGCAGTTAATTAACATCCAAAACTTGATCACACTTCAAATCTAGTGTAACTCCATAGAAGATGCATTGTACAGTATTTTGTGACCCTTATAAACCAAGCAAATCAACTTTGTGATAACAAGGTTATGTTCCAGTTTACATGCATTTGTTAACTTTTACAAAACATGCTCTACTTGTCTCAGCGACCACAAACTGTTAAACTGTTGCAGCAGTTAATGAATGCTATATAAGGTAGTAATGGCATGCTCCTGAAGAAGGTACATGTGGATTAAAGTTACACTCATTGTAACGTGTGCAATGCACTTTTAATATGTATATGGTCATTCTGTCTTGATTATGAATCCAGCGCTTATTACTAGTCATCATCATTATTCGTAGATTCACAAATAAGGTACTTGCTGGGTAGAAATATCAGGCATATGACATATCTCTCAGTATAGCTTGCTGAAGGCAACAGGCGAACTCAAAGGAGAAACATGCCTACATAGCCAAGCAATACCGTGTGTACCAATTTAAAACCTGTAGTAGATGCGTATATGCAAAGCTCCCCCTGATATGGCGTCCGAGAATGCACTCCTTCTGGTTAATGCTTGTGTGACTGGTTCCTCGATCCATCCGTCAACGTATGAAAGCTGCTTAAAATCATATGGATCCATTTCAAATGGTTTTAGTTTTTATTGTCTCATTTTATACATTTTATGAGCATTTTCGTGCTTCTTAGGGTGTTTTCACATATAGTCCTTTTTAAACGAACCAAACTCAGTCCCCTTGCGTTTCCACCAAGCAGTACAGTACAGTTCGGTTCGTTACGTAACGGTTTGGTACGGTAAACCCTGGTACGGCTTGTGTCTCCACTGCCAACCGTACCCTGCTTCATAGGCGAGGCGTATGCTGGATGGCGATTACTGCGTCTGATAGGTAAGTAGCGTGACATCATAAAAGCGCGCGAAGAACGCAACACAGCAGAGACGGTTGATGTTGATGACTTTTGTGTTTGTATTTGAGCTGTCAACGTTAACGCTCGTTCGCGATTAATCTGGAAACTTTAAGGCGTTAATGTTTTAACGCAAATTAATCATATCAAATTTGACAGCAACTTCCTCCCGTAATTCCAGCGCGGATATTTACCTGGCTGAATTACTGATCGGCGTGGCAAACGCAGATGTGCTGAACGGCAATTTTCGTTTTAACCCTTTCACATGTGACTTATTTGTTATGGTATATAGCGCGCGTGTTACCTTATATGGTTCGTTATGTTTTCATTTGCGTTATTAAGTTTCTTATAGATTTCAGTTAGCATTTGCTATATTTTTAGAGTTAAATCGCTGTTTCCTCAAAGCCAGCTAGAATTTCTCCAATCTAGTGTTCTAATCGCACCGGTTTTAGCATATGCGCTAAACGGCAAATCACACCGGTGTGACCGTACGCGCGAAAGTGTTAAAGTTCAAGAAAATCCACTGTTAAAAACACAAGTTCAATAAATGCATGATGTTTCCAAAGTCAACGAGTAATCGTGGTAAATAATCGTGATTATGATTTTTTTTTTTTTTTTGCCATAATCGAGCAGCCCTAGTTCCGTCTCTTTGTTTTTTCGAGCGTCCCTGTGCAATACCATTAGTGATGTGCAGTTCGTGAATGAACGAATCCTTTTGAACGAATCTTTGAGGTGAACTGAGTGTACTGAATCCCTAATCTAAAAGATTCGTTCCTTCCTCTTTGCAAACATGCGCGCTGATTAGCTGGCATAGCAGCTATAACTCTCCCTCCAGTGGATATTAGATATGCGGTCTGTCCACGAAGCAGCCTATCACAAAACTGTATCAGCAGTACGTTCATGACAGCAACTAGCCAATGGCTGAAATGCTAAAACTCTCGAAGCACCTCCCACTGGCCATCTTGGCACAGCTGACGATGTAGGACAATGCAAAAGATCCGGTGACTATGAAGATTCTAAACTCCACCTACTGACTTGATGAATTGTTGATAAGTTCCTCAGTTCACCAGTTCGTTCGGACTCCCAAGATTCACTGACTATGAAGACCTGGTGACTACGTGTTGCTAGAATCGCTAGTTCTCAAGTATAGCAGGCTTGGGCTACATCCGCTATTGACTGTGACGATGCAAAATGAATCAGAGCGCTTCCGTGACATTATTATAGGAATTAAAAATAGTATTAAATATTATTTTGCTCATCTACCTGCAATATTATTTTATATTTATATGTTTAGCAGTAGCATATTTGGGTGCGCACAATGTATCGGAGTTCTTGTTTATCACAACTGCAATTTTACGTAGGCTATGATGTATTTAATGTTGACATCACATTTCCTTCTAACGTGAATAAAGTCCTTATTAATAAATACTGACAAATCAACATAGTAGGCTACAAAACAGAAATATAATGCATAAGCCTAAAAATACGACATCACTGACTAGGCCTACAAGTATATTAAAATGTTTGGGCTGGGTTAGTTCAAAACTTGTAAAACGAAGTTATTCGCTTTGGATATAAGCGTGCCTCTTTTTCCCTCAGTGCTTTTTTTGTTTTAGCAAATGGCATGTACTTGCCAATGGCTATTATACGCGTAAAAATGTGGGGTTCTATTACCTTACTAAAGACGAAGCATACTTTGCGGCTGCATAATTGTTTGAATAGCGTGGTGCAGTTTCACGTAATGAATATTACGATTTAATTATGATTAATTTCATTGACATTTGGTTTCACACGTGCTGTTTTGCCGCAGAGCAGGCTAATAATGGACATGTTTGGAACAATGTAGAACTGAGACCGTTCGGTTCGTTTCAAAGGGGTCCGAGTTCGTTTGGAGTGTTCACATATGCGCAAAAATGCTGACTAATCGTCCTGAGTTCGTTTTGAGGGCTGAAAGGGACCAAGTGTGAAAACACCCTTAGTTGTCTGTAAATTTCTGGTGTTGACTGGTCTGTGCTTATAAGCACCATGGTTCTGGGACCAGACCGAGCTGTAACATTTGTAACCACACTTTTAAAATCTTGAAAGCTACAGGTTCTGTGCGCAGAAACTGGTTGATATTACATATGTGTTCTAGAAGGGAGATTCCATAATGTTGGTGAAGTCATATAACTAAGCCACTAGCTAGTATTGTTGACACGTATGAAGGAAACAACTCATCCAACAGTTTTACGCTCCCTAGTTTCGAAACATTTTGGCAAAGGCAAAGATTGCTGAGGTGGATGTGGCTGTATTTGCCAGGAAGCAAACAGATAAGATTGAAAGTAAGAGATTCGTAGATGAACTACCATTACTGTGCTTTCTGGGGTTTTTTTTCTCCACAGTTTGAACAAACTTCTCACATGCAAATTAATCTGCGAACAATAATAAGTATTTAGCGCCAAGGTTTTCAAGGTGACTCTGGTACTTGAAGTTTTCCCTGTAAAAGATTCCTTAATTCCGCAAATGAAACAGCGATGAGTCGTGGACTTCATATCCCAGCGCCCCCTCCTCTTCCGTCTCCCGCCCCTATCACAACGTCATTCCGTGTTGGGTTGCCAAATCTGCAGTTGTCACGCAAAGTGAATACTTTGCGTAGCTGGTCGCAGGTTTGACTGTTCATTTTAACCGGACCTTAGAATTTCTGGCCAGTGTTGCACAAAAATGAAATACATTAATTAGCAGCTAAGACATCTTGATGCCTCTGCCACAATTAAAAGTCTAGTCTGCCATCCAGAAAAAACATACCCTGATCTGAAGTCTCACTGGTTCGGACGTTTCTACACATTTCAATTGTCCACCCCAGAACAATGATTGACACGGATATTTTTTTTTTAAATAGCATGCCCACACTTGAGAAAATGACACGAAAAATGAAATCTCTTCACTTGATTTTGTTAGCTATATATTTCTCTCTAAAATTTCAGCAAATTCCTACTCGCACTATTCAGTATTTTTCAGTGACTTATTTCACGTATTTACATTAAAACATTTCTGAGGGTTTTGCCAATTTTGATCAGCTTTTTTGAACCGTTAACCATATGGACCTGGCAACCCGACGGCCAAGAGGTTCACAAGATGGCGAACATCGCATGAAATTTTTACTCTCAACATGAATTCGTGAGTAATAGCAGGGGAGCCATAGTCGTCTTTTTATTTTGAAAATTTCACCCTAGTATTATTTTTTTCCATACTATATTTCCCTTCGCAAATTTAAGCAAAATCGAAACTCATTAACAATGTTTCAGTCGATCAATCTGAACGACTAGCCTGTTAGCTAGTTAGCTAGCTAGTTATAATCGATACTTTCCTATAGCTAGCAATCTTTCCAATAGGCTGTCTATCCTGAGCGGTTAGCTAGGTAGCTAGCAAGGAATGGTAACTCGTGTAGGTAGTATAATAAACTTAGCTAGCTAGATAATTAATTAAAGAACGAGCTAGGTAACTGTATGGGAATCTGAAGCTAATGAGATGTCGGGATCTAGCTAGGTAGCTAACTTCTATTATTGCTATTGATTGACTGGCTGACTAGCAAGTAAAGTTGCAAGCCAGCTAGTTCGCTAGCCAGATTAGTACCAGTAGCATGCGGCTAGCTAGATGTTTAAGTAACTAGCAAGCCACCGATCCTGAACATAATGGACACACACCCGTGACAAAATAAAACATTCTTCGCACACTAACTAGCTAGGTGACAGGTTAGCTAGTTAGCCAACGAAACACACCCACAGAGTTAGAAATTGTTAGATAACCTTAACTATCCATATTGACCAGTGTAAGAGTATCTCCATATTGTTAGCTAGCTAGCCTGCCAGCAAAAAAGTTCAGATTTGTTTGTTCCTCCTAGCCTTAATTCTTGGTGGTATTGAAATTCACTGTTATCATATTCATCTTGTCATTAAGTGAATAGCCAGATTTTTAAGTGGCTTGACTGATCAAACACTTAGATAACTTTGCAGGGGGTCTTGCTATTTAAGTAATCATTTAAAACACACAAGCACATGAAAAGATCATAATACACGGCAATGGGTGTACAGGGGTTTCAGGAGTATTTAGAAAAACGGTGCCCCGGAGCTGCCGTACCAGTCGACCTATTAAAACTCGCCCGAACCGCGGCTCGACATCAGCCGCACCCTCACCACTATCATCCCCATCAGCATCATCACCCAGGCTCTCTGCCTCCCCCGCCATCTCTTCCAACACCAGTACGGGTTCTGGTCGATGCAGACTCCGGGCTGCAGCGCCTGTATGGAGGCTACCAGACCGACTGGGTGTGTGGCGGCGAGTGGAATGCGATGTTGGGCTACCTGGGCGCGCTTTCCCAGGCGTGTCTGTACCAAGGTGGCCTCGAGTTGGTGGTGGTTTTCAATGGCACTTTGGGGAAGGACCGATGGCCAGAGTGGGCGCGACGGGCCCAGGGACAGCGACAAACGGCACAGCTCATTGTAAACCATGTCGGCACCAAGGCGACACCGCCCCCGAGGGCTTGGTTCCTTCCCCCGGCTTGTCTTAGCCACTGTGTACGTCTGGCAATGCTCCGCTTCCGCGTTCGGGTGAGTAGCTGGCTAGCAACCATAGTTAGCGAACCTTGTCGTTTGCTTATCTTTGTGAATGCTACATGTTATAATATCTGGCACATGCCAGTGATATTATTTTTTAATTTGTATCACAAAAGTAGTTTGTGATACACTGTATGCCGCATAGTATGCTGAATGCCTAAAGACCATTCAAGTCTGTTAAGTATAGTGAAGTGCCCAGTGCTTTTCTGTATCTAATATTTCCTCCTAGGTGGTGCAGACACTGGAGGATCACCACCAGGAGGTGCTGTCCCTTTACAGGGACCATGGTTTCCAGGGTCTGATTGCCCAGGACTCAGAATTTGCACTGTGCAACGTCCCGGCCTATTTCAGTTCCCATGCGCTCAAACTCTCCTGGAATGGGAAGAACCTCACAACTCATCAGTACCTGCTGGCTGAGGCTGCCCGGCAGCTGGGCCTGAAGACACAACATCTTCCCACCTTTGCTGCTCTGCTGGGTGAGGGGGGGTTACACGGGTTGCTGCTGGGTTTGACAGGATTATTGGGAGCCTGTGGGGTGAGGAGGGGTTTCTAGTACTCAGGAAAGATAAGAGGGGAAGAATTGCTGCGAAGTGATGTGGTTTAATGTGAAGAATCATTACAACTGATGTCTTGTCTTGGGTCTATTAAAATGATTTTAGTCATCATATTATTACACCAGAATGACTAATAACCCTACTTTTCAGGCAATCACATTTTGCCAGATGAAGACTTAGCTGCCTTCCACTGGAGTCTGCTGGGGCCAGAGCATCCACTGGCCTCTCTCAAGGTACTGTTGGTCAGCCTGTACGTTTGGTCTCTGTACGTTTCCTTCTGGCAAAGGTGCAGAGGACTCTGCATCACAACCAGCATTTCCCCTGTTTATGATTTTGTGGGATATTTACTAAGAGTGATTATGCAAATTGTACTAGACACAAACAGCACCCCTCATCGCACTTTGATTAGACACCTCTCACCATAAATTGCAATCTTTGTTGTAGAACTGGCAACAAATATGGGTGAATAAACAGTGAAAAAGCAAACACACAGGGCCGATACCGATTATTAGTAATCAAGGAGACCGGTAACCAATATTTGGGACCAATATACATTTGCAGTAAAAATGAAAATCTTGGTGTCAAAATTTAGAATAACACAAACTCCAACACAAAACTTGAAGGTTGAAATGCCTTTAAGCATATGTTTAATTAAAAGAGAACTTTTCAACATTATCTTAAAACAGAAAGTGCAGGGAGGTCCCAGCAGCATTTCTTACAAAGTTAACAGAAAATTTTAATAAATAAATAAACAAAATAGCTCCCCAAAATTTTATAAAGTAAATAAAGTAGGGATGTAATGATGTATCAAATTTCATGATATCGCGATAAAAATGTCTCAATACCATCGTGGGACTGTGATGAAATCTACCAGGATATTATATGGTTATTTTGCCAGTACAGCTGCGTTCTACTATCTCTCCTTGTCATAAATTGTATTGTTTTTGTTTTGCATTTGTACCAGGGGCGGTTTGTTCCTTAGGGCGGTCGGGCGATGCACCACCAAAGGGGGAAAGGAAGGGAATTTTTCTATCACATTCTACCACAATGTTACGCTAGCTGTGACTGTTCTAGACAGTTTGTCCTGCCTCTGAATATAATAGTCCAATCAGCTTCAAGTCATTTTCCGTGGAGTACCGCCCCTTTGGGGCAATTTCAGTCTAGTTGGAAATTGCCCAGATTGCTGTGATAGACTCTCATGTTAAGGCAATTTTTTTCGAACTGCAGGCACTGCAGTGCAGTCTGTATGGGTTCCGGGTGGGCTTGCACTAATGTGCTTCTTTTCATACGTAACCTGGTGTAGGGATTGTCGGAGCAGCCAGCGATCTTGTCACATTCAAGGTCAACATGGCTAATGTTACCTCAACTCAGAGCAACTCGACCGTGTCATTAGGAGAAATACCTTTCAGTCGTCGTAGTAATCAGGATAAATTGGCAACTGAAGAATTAGGACCACCCAGACCAAATTTAAACATCAATCAAGTATACACAAAGGGGGGGGAATCGTATAACTGGGGATTTTCACTGAGCTGATATGAGCAGAAGACGTGGCTAGCAGGCTGCGAAGTAGCTAACGCTTTGTTTGCAATGTGACAATGTCTAGTTAGCTAGCTGTTAATTTACCCATTGAACGGGTCACCTTAGCCATCGTCGCAACCATTGCCCCCCGAGAGATTTGGCAGGAGCTGCCACTGAATTGTACATATAGTTCAATCATTCATTGCCAAAGACAATTCGGGCCAATTTTTGCACATGCTTAGGTCATGGCTGGCTACTTTTATTTTATTTTATTAAAGAAGGAAAACAGAAGCACCTCAAGTTAAAAGGAAAAACAAATTTTATGCAAATAAAAATGCTGATTTATTATTTAATAAAGGACATTTTTTCAAGTCATCATTTTTCTTTGTGTAACCAGTCAGATAGTGCTGTAGGCGGGCCATTGCTCGAGACCACAGAGTGGTGACTACAGACAGAGAGAGACGGCTGCATCAGAGCTAAAGTAGCGCATTTTTAAATTAATTTATTTTATCGGCAATCGGATTAAAAAAAAAAAAAGCGATTCCCATAATGGTAAAAATGCTGGATATCATATCCGATAATTGGCCAGGCCGATAATCGGTCGACCCCTAGCTGTCAGCGTTGGAGAAGCCTGTCGTCTACTAGCGGGCTGGTGACATCAGATGCAAAATGGCCACATATTTCACAGAGCGTGCTTACTTGGCATGATTTTCAAGCAGACGTCCTACATAAATGAAAGGTATGTTTAAAACCAAAGACTTATGTTCCTGAAATAAAAGCAGCAGTGATTAAGCTTGCATGTCTTGTTAACAGTGGGTATTCATAAGTATTTGTTTACATTTTCAACAAGAATTTTATTTCATGAAAACACAGGACCTGTAATTCATTTGCATTTATATTGTTCTTTGTGGTAATCATGTTTTTTTTCCCTGAAATATTTTCGATCCATTGGTTCGTCCTCACACTCTATTAAATCTTATTTTGAAAACCTGAAGAGAAAGATTCACATTCAAAAATAGTTCCCTGTAATAAATCTCATTATGTTCTGTGTTGCATTACTCCATGTACATAAACTCCTTCCTTGGTCATCTGCAGTGAATTTTCATGAAATTGAAGTGATTGTTCTATGATTGCGTATGTATAAAGCCCCAGATGCACTCAGGCAGAGGAGCCAGTGCAGTCCTCATCTGTGTGCTCAATGGACACTGTCAGAGGACAAATACGCACAGCAGCTGGTCTGGGATGCTGTGGAAGATTAGGAAATTGGGGCCCTTAGTGTTCTCACCGCTATTCTTAGACTATGGAGTGCAGCTGGTAGATTGAAGTGCATTTCTAAAATCCTCAGGACTGGCTATTACCTGCACCGTTACATTATATTTTCAGTTAGCAGATGCTCTTGTCCAGAGCAGAACGCATACATCCAGCAGGTTACAATTTTATCTATTTATACAGCTGGGTATTTACTGAGGCAGTTCACTGTTAAGTACAACAGCAGTGCCCAAGCAGAGAATAGAACCAGCAACCTTTTGGTTATGAGCCCTGCTCCTTACTACTATGCCACACTGCTGTCCCTGTTCTCCCACCAGGAGGAGATACCACCATTCCTCTGCATTTTCCAGTCTCACTGCCTTTCTGCCCTCACTCATCACTTGAGACTATCCCTCAGCATCATACACATCAGTGCACCCCATTCTGCAACCACTTGCTCTTTTTCTTTATCCTCGTGGCCCTTGGTCTCTCTCAGATGAAGTCTCATCAGTTGGTTCTCCCACCGTGTGAGGTTGTCATCAAGGCTGTGTCCGAGTACGTCGCCTCCATCAAAGACCTGGCTAATCTGGATGCTGTGGCTAAGGATGTCTTCAAGCAGTCTCAGGTGTGCTAGCATGCTTAGACACACATGCATGCTTGAACACAAGCTTGCTTACACAAGACTATCTCATACAGAGTCCTCCATATTTATTCTTCCTCTGATTAAATAGAGGTAAAAACATTATGTAACAGAATAATGTTCAGATGGGGTTTTTCTGCTTGAAGAAATTAAAATGACTACTTTAATAGACTTGCAGGGGACAAAGTCATATTGTTCTCAAATAATGAGTTTTATTCCAAAAAACATGAAATTCACATTTATTCACACTTTTCAGAAATCTTTCAAATAACATTCAACAGCACAGATCTACACTGCCATTATATTCACATATAATACTGATAATGCTATAAGACTATACTTATGTTTCTAGATTATTAATAGCTGTTGATGCAGGCCAGGCTGTATCATCACATAGTCTTTGTTACTTAGATATTTCTCCATGCAGTCATTTACTTCTGTATTTTTTAATAATACAAATACAAATTTTGTAATGTCAAATTTTGCAAAAATTTAACTGGCAGAGAGAACAATTTGTGTACTATTTATACCATTTAGATTTTTGCACCATCAGCTGTGATAACGTATTTCATTGGGTGGGTATGTATGGGTAAATTCTGTATGTATGGGATGCTTTCTATCCAATTTTTAGTTTTTTAAAAACATTTTGTTTTTATGAAGTCAGAGATAATAAAAAAAGTATGAACTTAGTTATCATTTCCTTTGTTTTGTTCCACTTTTTACTCACACACCACAGCCAGTAATTGCAGCACACCATTGTACTTGCACAAGGTCACACAAATGTTTACGTCTGCCTTGGTACACAGATCAATATACACACTTACTTTGCACATTTCAGTGTAACTGAAATTGATGTAATCACAATAAGTTAAGCTTGCCATTTTTAGTGTATCTGAGGGTAACCACATTAGATATGTAGGCATTGTGAAGGGTACTTCCAGTATGCAGTTCTGCTTGTAATAACTGCTATGCCCTGTTCCTCTCTTTCCTCAGTCACGCACAGAAGATAAGATGGCGAGGTTTAAGAAAGCAGTGGAGTATTTTTCAGCAGCAAGTAAACCCCGCCCACTCACAATGGGACCCCGCCCACCATACCTCTGTGAGGTTCTTTCACGTCAAACCCACCCATTTCACACCACACCTCTGCCCTCAGTTTTTCCATCCCCTTTTTGTGGGATGTGGGTGCATTCTGTCTTTATCTAGCCACCTGTGTCAATGTCTGCCTGTTGTGTACAGTGCCAGTGAGTTCTATTAATCTCTTCTGTCAATGTGTAACAGCTTCTTCTCTCTCGCCTTCAGTCCCAGGCTTTGTTCCTGGTCATATTGGGGGTCCCCCAGGTCACATGGGTGCATTGCCACCTGGAAAGGCTCAGGTGAGACACTTTCTTCTGTATGCATCATTTTATGCTTTTTTGTGAAAGCAGCTTAACCTGTCCTCCTCTATATAAATGTCATATTATGCAATCCTCTTTCGTTTTTTATCTGCATTTCCCTGTCCCCACATCTTTCAGTCTTTCCCAGGCTCTATCAAAGGACTGCCTGTCCTGCCATTAAGTTACTCTGCTCCATGGTTAATGAATGCAAAATTAGACCAAAACAACGTTGTGTCTTTGGCAGATGTGCTGATTTCTGGTGTTGCATGTGATGAATGCGTGTGTTTTCCTAGTTTTAATCTCAGTGGGACAGCCTAACCATATGGGTAATGACTTGGAACACACCTCTAAGCTTGCTCTTGGTTCACCCTGCCCCGCCTCAGGTGACGGGCTATAAGGTGCCTTATCATGGTGTGCCACACGGACCTGTGTCAGCTCCCGGCCCCGCCCTTCTGTTCCAGAACCCACCGCCTCTGCAGGACTGCAGTGATTCATTGGAAGGAAAAACAGGCTTATCTGAGTGGTCAGCTCCATATGACTCCTCCCAGGGGGGAGGCAAGCTACCCAATCACCACACAGCTGCTGCCTCAGGCCCCTCACCCTCCCCGCCATCTTCCTTTGATGGAGATGAACAAAACAACAATAGCGCCAAGTAAAGAAAACGTCTCTCTTCTCTTACTCTTTAACATCTCTGGTTTGTTCTTTTACAGCACTAAATAAGGGGGGGGGTGCAAGCTGTACTTACATTGTTTCTGCTATGGAAATTGCATCCATTGAAATGAAAGGCAAGCTATTAGACAAGGTAGCAATGTGTAAATACTTGCTTTAAACTAAACTGAATGAAACATAATTTCATAATGTCTTTCTCTGTCTCTTCCCCAGCCATGTGACTGATTCAGCCTCCAAGTGGGAGGATCCAACAAGCCAAGGGTTTGGGGCCTCAGGGGATGGTTCCCATGTCAATAGTGGTGGCATTCCATCACTCCTCTCCATGGCAACACGGAGTCACATGGACATCACCACACCCCCATTGCCCCGGGTCAGCACAGAGGTGCTCAGGGTGGCAGAACACAGGCATAGGAGAGGGCTCATGTACCCCCACATCTACCACATCCTTACCAAGGTAAGCCATTTGCACTGATCTCCCCCCACATCTACCACAACCTAACTACACACACAATCCCTGTTTGTACTGGTCCCTCAGTGATGGAATGAACTCGCCATGGGGGTCAGGACAGCAAAATCACTGACCATCTTCTGATGCAGACTGAAGACCCACCGCTTCAGACTGCATCTCAGTTCCACTTCAGTCCTGCCTCCTAATACCTGATACCTCTTATATTTGATACTTATTTCACCTGTAGTATTGTGATATAGTTTGGACTTTGTGTTCTAGGGACTGTTGTATCGTAGTATGCTTCTGTCAGGTTGTACAATTTAACTTGTGGTAGGATTTGAGTAGTGTTATGCTCACACTCACTGGTCTGGGTATGTTGTTAGCCTGACATTAATGCTTGTTAAATTGAATAGATACACTTTTGTTCTGTTGTGCTGTAGGTTTCTCTGGATAAGAGCACTTGCTAAATGCATGTAAAGTAATGTAACAGGAGAATCACACACACTGGTGCCCCCAAATCTAGAAACTTGCAACATTCACATACTCCTGTATCCCCAAATTGACCACATCATAACCGCCAAACAATGCATACACTCTCTGGTACCCCCAAATCTACCACATTCTTACCACAATACGACACACACATTCTCTACTACCCCCAAATTGACCCTGCCCTCAACATGGTACAGCACTACCAGTGATTTCCTTCTGCTGCAACTTCTGACCTCTCCCTGCCCTGCCTCCTCCCCTAGGGAGAGGTGAAGATGCCGGTCTGCATAGAGGATGAGTGTAATCCTGACCTGCCCCCGGCCTCCTTGCTGTTCCGCTCAGCCCGTCAGTATGCCTACGGGGTTCTGTTCAGCCTGGCGGAGACCCACAGAAGGCTGGAGAGGGCAGCACTGCGCCGGAGAGGCCCACTGGAGGGTGAGGGCAGGTGGCCGGGGTGTGTGACTGAGCATGGGGTGAATGGTTGCTAGTTGCCCTGATTAAACCACAGCTATAAATACACAGGGTTTTTTATATGGATATGTGTCATTGAAATGTCTCTTCTCCCTGGCTGCCCTCCACAGTGCCCCCAGTAGTGGTGAAGGAGTGGTGCCCCAGCAAGGCCAAATCGGCTCTCACCCCCGACCTCGTGCCAGCACTGTGCTTCCGGGAGTGGACCTGCCCCAACTTGCGTCGCCTGTGGCTGGGCCGAGCCTCTGAGGATCGGAGCCGCCGGACCCGGGCCTTCCTTGCCTGCATGCGCTCCGACTGTCCCGCCCTGCTCAACCCCGCCTGTGTGCCCTCTCACCTGCTGCTCATGTGCTGCGTGCTCAGGTACCTTGGATTTACGGTGGCCCTTGCTAGTCACTGATGTGTCTGCAGCAATAAGCTTCGCTCTGTACTCCCCTCCATCTGCCTAATCCAGGTGTGCTGTGTGTACAGGTATATGATGCAGTGGCCGGGGGGCCGCATCCTGCAGCGCCACGAGCTGGATGCCTTTTTGGCGCAGGCCGTATCGAGTCAGCTATACGACACAGAGAA
This sequence comes from Megalops cyprinoides, assembly GCF_013368585.1. Taxonomy (NCBI): domain Eukaryota; kingdom Metazoa; phylum Chordata; class Actinopteri; order Elopiformes; family Megalopidae; genus Megalops; species Megalops cyprinoides. The sequence continues at coordinate 37,966,007 of NC_050589.1, read as the reverse complement.
GCTACAGGAGCACAAGGTGCTGATTTGAATTTCGCTTTGTTCTGTCTTCCTCTCTTTCTCCCCACCCAAAAGTTTGCTAGCTGGCTAATGTTAATGATTGCAGCCACCAGAGTTGGCTTCAGTGAGAACTATTGAGAACTAGTGAGAACAGACAGATAAAACCTAAAAATTGAAAGCTGTGCAGTGCCTCATCCGTGGAACATATGAGCAAGGTGGATGCCTCATGCTATTATGCCGTTATCTAGCTGGGTACTTGAGGCAAAATGAAGACGTGCTCTGTTTGAGTGCCACCCTGCAGCTTTGTCTTGTCTAGCGGCTCAAGCTAAGGAGTTTGTTTAGTAGTTGGATGAAAAGCTTGGCAAAGCCAAGTCCCTGCTGGAAATGGGAAGTTCATGGGCCAGTAAAGGGCAAGCTTCTGTCTGGACAAAATACTGCACTATAGGAGATGCAGTCTTCTGGTTGAGATGTTAAACCAAAGTCATGACTTGTTGTGCTTCTTAAGAGCCCCATGGAATGTTCCAAAGTGTTCTGGAGAAATTAACGATCAGGCTTCTCTAGTATGATGGAAGTAATAGCCACTGGAAAATGTCATTTCCTTCAGTGATGAACGTAAATTATTTTAAATTTTGGGTGTTTGAGAACTAGTTGTCTCCTGGGTCTTCTCCTGGGCTAGTAGGAGCAGACATCTGTCTGGCTCAGACAGACACCTCTGCCTTTCCTTTGCCCTTCCCCTTTATTGTTGCCCCTTATTTCTCACCATCTCATCTCAGGGGTGGCATTTTCTCTGCAAATTGCAGGCCCTTGGTTCTAATTGGTTGGTTCTCCTCGACCAGGTGGATAAAGTAGACGGTCGTGGGGTTCAGTTGGCTGCTCTGTTCATGAGTGGGGTGGATACGGCCCTCTTCGTTAATGACGTGTGCGGACAGCCTCTCCCCTGGGACCATTGCTGCCCCTGGGGCTTCTTCGATGGCAAACTCTTCCAGAGCAAGCTGGCCCTGACGCGGGAGAGAGGCACTCTGCTCGATCTGTGTGAGGGTCAGGTAAGTCTTACTCAGTCTTACTTTAACCACATTTTTAACCACAGTTGTGCCTCTGGGAGTGGTACAGTTCTGTTGAAATGTGTGCCACTGTTCAAATTTTCATGCATCTCACTGGTAACTTCAGTGTTTTGTTCACCAGCGAATTCAACCGTGTCCATTCTTTTCTCTTTCATATCTCCCTCTTTTTCTTCCCTATCCCTTTCTCTCCCCTCTGCATCTCCCCTGTTATCTCTCCACCCTTGTTCTCCCTCTGCAGGAGGAGCAGGTGACTCGCGTAGAGAATATGCGCCAAGCTATCCTGGAAGGCATCAATCTCTCCCGCCCACCTCCACCTCCGCCACCTCTGCCTCCCCCAGCATTCCTGCCCCCGTCTATGGCACCACCCTTCTACCCCCCGCCTCATCTCTACCCTCCTCGGCCCCTAGGCTCCCTGCCCCCCCCACACCACCAGCATCCACCTCCACACAGACCACGTGGCTTCCCAGGTGAGTACCCTCTCCCTCAGCCCTTTGATTCCCCATCACCTCATCTGTCCCTCTCCCCTCCACAGACAGTGCTCAGATATCCCTCTCTCTGTCTTAGGTATTCAGCCTATCCCCCCCCAGGGAGGAAAGTTGGAAATAGCCGGCATGGTTGTGGGACAGTGGGCTGGTAACAAACCACTCCGAGGGAGGGGGGGTTTCGACATGCAGGTGGTGTCAGTTGGAGGGAAAGGGTAAGTGAACACATCCACGTACAGGATAAGAAGTATAACTACTGAATACATCATAGAAATACACCAAATGGAAATTTAGGAAAGGAAAATATGAATGAGTTGAAAGCTGATTGTGTCCATATGTCATTGCATGACTGAAACAAAGCGAAATACATATAAGTGCCATTTAATTAGTTTATTTTAACCAGATTTATTCTGACCTTCCCTGTGTTCCCATAGATCTTGTTGGAAAACTGTCTAGAACAGGTTTTTAAAACTCTCTGCTTCTCTCTCACACACTTATTCTCTCTCTCACTCTGTGTCACCTCTCTCTGTCAAAGACGGGGGAGAGAAGTATCTGCAAGAGGAAGGGGCGGGAAAAAAGTGGTAACAAATCGAACTCAGGTATGCTGGCTGGACCGTAGCACTTTTAAACACAAAGCTGATGTTGAACACACTAGTCTTCTCTGTACTCAGTGCTCTCAGTATTATTGTGCTAGTCTAGATATTGGATTTATCACACCAGCGAGTTGTCATTTTGGACAGCTTCTGTTGTGCTGTGTTTGGTTGCTTTTGCCTTCATGCTGACTGGATTATAAAGTGATTTCAATTTCATAATCTTGGGAAGAGCTGCAGTACATCCAGATTGACCGGTCATTGTTGGACTAGTCTACTTGTGGCAGTATTGAGCCCTATTTCCACTTTACTGAACTCAGCCATACCTATGTTTAGCATTCCTCACAGAGTAGACCGAAAGCTTGATGGCCAGAATTTGTGGCACTGGTGCTACCTTGAGTATTAAAATGTTTAAAATTAAAATTATTGTTTTAATAATTTTAATTTAATAATTAATGTTTAAAATTATTCAGTAACAGTAAGCAAATTTATGTTAGGTTGTTTTTATGTAATTAGATGACTGAGCTCTTAATGCGTGTTACGTACAAAACAGTGCTTTCGCTGCATAGGTGTTAGGTTGCTGAGCCCTTATATTCACATGCCATGGAGGTGAATGCCTTTTCCTTATAATACTTTATTCCACCAGTAGATGGCAGGAATGTACAGTAGGGGACAGTGTTGGGCAGTTCAGAAATGACTGATTACTCCTTGTTCCGTTTTGTCAGACTCTGTCCACTGCCCCAACCTCTACCAGTCCCCCCAAAATTTCAGAGGATTCCACAGGGGAAGGAAAACCTGGACCTGGGGAGGTGCCAGGGGGCATGTCCCAACATTTGAATGGCAGTTCTCCAGCACCCACTATTGGTCCGCCTATGGACCCGCCTCCATTGGTCCAGCCAATCCAATGTGCCTTAGCCAGCAGGGACAGCCAATCCGAGGCCAGGGCAGAGACGGAGGACCCCTCTTGCCTTGACGACTGCCAGTCCGATGGAGTGCTACAGAAAGAAGAGTAGACGCATCCCAAAATATAGGACGGTGGGAGAAAATCCACAATATACTGCCTTTGCCATGCTAAGGTCTAATCATTCAAAACACACACACACACACACACACACACACACACACACACACTGCTGTACAGTATAATACAGTTAAATGTTGAACAGTAGAGCACAGACAAAATGTGCAGTGTAGTTCTTTTGAGGAACCATACTGCATAGTGTGTCACAAAGTGTTGAACAACAGTAATAAGCAGCAGTTCTGTATTCAATTGCACTATACTGACTGTAGCTATATTGTACTGTACAAAGGCTTTTAATTTGGGTTTGGAAAGATGTAGGTGATCATGTTGCATTCATTTATATAATAATGTGTATACAATATAGACACAAAACAGATTCTGAGGCAGTGTTTCCCGCACAGGCAAGATTAGCTATGGCAATAAAGTTATTTGGGGAGGACAGATCAAGAAATACTTGAGGGCAAGTACTATTTTGGGTAAAAATAATGTTTTAATATGTATAACTTACATACTTTAAAACTGTTTACGTCAAAAGATATTTACAGTTGGGATTTAGGTTGTTTACATGCTGTGCCTCATTTAACAGGCTGCATGCGTGTCCTTTCACAGGCTGCAAAACATAGCTGGACATCCAGTTAACCTGAAATCTAATTTCATATTTTAAAAGCTGCTGGTACTTCAGTCTAATGATTCATTCCAACTGTTGAAATGTTGTAAAATGTTTTTTTAAATTGGCCTTATTGATTAGCTTTGAATTAATTGAAGTCAAGAAGTTATCAGTACAAAAATACCTTTTCACTTTGTTCTCATTAAAATGTACTTTTGGTTGTGCTAATTTCATATTTATACTGCCAGTGACCACACTTTATATCATGTATCCATTCAAAATTCCACTCAGAGACAACATTCTGTTCCCAGAGCCCTGTGGAGGTGCTGGTCAATTCTTTGTGTGACAAAGGCTCAATAGAGCCACTTTCTAAGCCAGAATTGGTAGTGGGTCTGCAGAGGGCACCTTATCCTCTTCTGCAGTCGATTTTCTGCAGCTTTTCAGGAGGCAGTGGTGGAGCAATGGAAACAAAAGGGGCTTACGTAATAATTGGTTTTAAATGTAGGTGGTCATATTATGCACAGTGTCTTCATAATGCTATATTCAGGTTTAACATGTTGTCAGCAAATTTTGAAATACTGGAGTGGAAATCTTGCACATTTCCTTTTTATGACAGCCAAATGAAAACCTCAGTGCTGGCCTTAACCAAGCTTGCAGCTTAAAGCAAAATAGGAAAAGGAAAATGTACCGTTGTCAGGGAATTACATTACACTCATATGTAATTACCTTACCAGTTCATTTTAACATAATTCTGATATTTGAGCAAAAATGACCATGGAAGTACTTACCAAATTGAACAGTACAGCTCCACATACATTGTCATACTCTTTGTGGCTTTGCTTCAGAGATGGACATAATTTCTTTTTGGATGACAAACACTAGAAAACCAATGGGGACTTCAGTATTGACAGCTAAGGAGGCGCAAGAACTGCCAAGGCTTTTAAGTTATGCTGACATTATAAAATAGTTTAAATATCCTGAAATATTTAAGTGGTCTGCATGCAATTTAAAAAAGATATTTACTATTCAGAATAATTAATGTCCATGCACTTTCTATTTATTTTATAGTGGCTAAAATACATTGCATATTTTACAGTAAGGTCATTGTAAATGTTTGAGGAATTCCACTTCAGCAAGTGACTAAAAGGTGTTGTATTTCAGAGCTAGTAGGGGTTATGTTTTGCTGCAGAACAGCAGACCATCCACATTTTGAACAGAGCTGAAATCATTCATATTGGCCAAGACCCTCCACTTAGGTTCCTGAGAAATCAGATTGAGCACATTTGTGTTGGATAAAAAAGTTAATCTTTCTTGTTTGTACAGCTAATTCTAATTTTTTTTAACATTTTTTAATTATAAAGCTAATCTTATTGATTTTATTTTTAATCTAAGAGCTGTCGCCAAGGCGGGCAGATTTCTTGCTTATACTGGTCGTCTTGGCAAACGCTATCTGCGGGAAACACTGCTTGGTGGGAATCATGTGTTTATACATTAGTGATGTAGGTAGGGGGTCTCTGTGGCTTTCATAAAAGGCTCATTGTTTTTGAGTGAGTTTGAGAGCATGGGAAGTATTCACAAGAAAAATGTAAAAGGAAGTGCTGAGTTTTAGGTGATGGGAGCTACAGAATGAGTAGGAAATGAGGTACAGAATGATACAGGACTAGAGGGGGACCCATAAAATGAGCTTACTGAAGTAATACGATTCTAATATGAAAAGTATGACTCTTTTTCGTTTACTATTTCTGTGATTAATTCTAACCCCTCTCTAAAATTTTCTGTATGAGCAAATAAGAATGCTTCAGCTTTGCAGCATCAAATTAGAGACACCAACAAGTAAAACTAACCCAAATTAACCCACCAAATCTAAATTTTGTAGTCATCTGAATCTTCAGCACCTTAAGCCCCAAATTTTATATGGCACAGCTGATGCACCTTTATTTACTTAGAAATGATTGGACCTCATCCTTTAAAGAATGTAAAGGACAATACGATTGACCCAACCTTTAATGGCCTCCTTTAAATGGCATTCATCTTATTGAGAGTTAATTTTAAGCCTGTACATATAGGACACTTAAAGTGTAGATGCAGCACCTTTAATATGTGCAGATATCAATGGGGATGGGAGTGTGAGGCTTCATGAACCACAGAATTTGTGGAGCTAGTGTGTGTAATCAGTGACTGTGGAGAGCAGTCATTTAAAAGGTTCTCATAAGTCAGTGATTGCACTCATTATGTATGTGCTTCTTACTATACATGGGTCTCTGCGCGTTTGTGTGTTTCATCATGATTGTAGAATGACATTTGATGTAAACCAGTATGGTTATATTCTTTATTTCAAAATTTAAAATAAGATTAAATACCTTCAATGTAATAGGTCACACATTGCACATTAATGCCAATTTAGAAAATGTTAGAGAAAATTGATCATAGAAATCTCAACCCCCTGGGTTGTCCTCTGCCAGGTTAAAATAGGAGGCTTGTACATTTGTTCCCTGAAAACCAAAATGTACTCTGTTAGCTGGAGGAAAATGTTATCCTTACCCTGAATTTGGAATGTACGGTGTTAGATGCAGAAATCTTCAGGTGGATTCAGGAAGGGGAAAAATATGAATGCATGAAGAAATGAGGGAGTGAGTAATGAAAAGTAAGAGAAACAGTTTGTGTCAGAGTGGAAAATATTTTTTAACAAGAAGCAATCAAATATATTTGATAATTATCTGTTTTCAGGCCTTTAGATAAACATTCAAAAAATATTTCATAATAACAAATTTAACTATGAAGTATAAAGCCTACTTCAAGCACCTTATTTTGTTATGCTAGTAATGATGTTTTAACATTACCACAAAATATATTTCTATTAATTGCCTTTTGACAATAATTCTTTATATTTAAGTGCTTATATGTGGTTGATTGATTCTCTTTGTTACCCCCAGATTTAATTGGAAAGTTACACTAAATCACTTTAAATGCCCTTTTGATGAAGTCACCTTAATATTACCAAATTGTCCAAAACAAAAACCAATGTAAAACAATGGTTTGCAACTCTTAAAAATTTTCTGTTGGCCAAAACGTGGCTGTGGTACACAATTGTTTAATGGACTCAGCTTTTGTATACTAGGTCTACGCAAAGAAAGGTTAGTGAGTTCAATTTTACAAGCCTAGGCTTTTGAATAATGAACATACTGGCTTTTATGGGACTTCAGTACAGTGAATCTCTCTTGGTGTACTGTACTGTCCGAGTCTGTGGTTTACTGTCCTGTACTTTATCGGCCCTTGCGAACTGGACTGGTGTTATTGTGACTGTATTGGTCTGGACTTTGGCCATAGTATAAATATTGTGTTTTGTTGATTAGGTACAGTACGGGATTTAAGGGTACGATAGCATATATTTAACTCAAGCAATTTTAGCCACTTGCACACTTACACAACCAAACACACATTCTCACACACAAAACATCCCTCTCTCTGCTAGTGCCCAGTGTTTGTGTAGTGTGTCAGTTGTCATTGTGATTGTAAATGAGCAACCCTTCGGCCGCTTCAATTCCAGGACATAGGCTCATAGGCCAGAATGAAAAAGCAGATCAAGTACCATGTTATGTTTACACTCATGGGAAAGGCGTAGTTTCACTGAGCAAATACCATTCTGCATTTTTACAAATGTGTTTTAAAAGCCATTTTACAATTCAGGGCCTTAGATTTTGCACTTTTGCTAATTTAGAGCACAGAGGAGAGTTGCGTGATTCATACAGTTGAAACTTTTTTTTTATTTCACTTGTGCTTTAAAGTTGATGTGTCTGTATCAGGTCTCTGGTATAGAGATACCCTAATCTGTCTGAGATCAGTAGGAACTTTTCAGTTGGCAGAGGGAAAATGAACTTTCTGATACAAGAGTTACAGAGAAATTTGATGTAGAAAATACCACTCATATTGTTTTGGTATGGCTGAAAATTGGTGTGCAGAACACATGGTCTCAATCTCATCCAAGTTAAAAACTGCTTTAGTACAAGTCCCCTGCATATTTTTGACTACTCAACATGTAATGTCATTTTGCTGTTTAAACAATGGGTGCATCTGGTACTTGGCCTGCTCTTTCATTTTCTGCATCTGTAGTTGAAGGGCTTAAAACACTTGTACTGATTGACACACAGATACTGATGCACATGATGAAATGTAAATATTGAGACACTGAGATGCAGTGACATACAGTCAAATACAGGAGAGAAGTCACATACCGACACAGTGACACAATGGTGAGTTGTATCCACAGTATGGTCACACTTAGTTTGTTATTTTAGTTATTTTGTCTTATGATTCTCTTTCTTTGTCAAAAATATAGTTTCTCTCTAACTTTATGGATTCATCATTTCTTCCTCTACATCTTTTGCTTTTTTAGTCTTTCTCTACATGGTCCACTATCCTAACCCATTTAAACATTTATGAAAAACACAGAATAATTAATACTGATGGTAATATTATTAGATAACTGTAGTGAAAATGATACAGTAATAGTAGTAACTACAATTGTTATGCTTGGAGTACAGAACCTCAGCCTGCAGGTGTTAAATGGTGGTTGTATTCCATTGCTTTCTGTTTCTTTCCCAGTTTGTGATTGCAGTTTCCAGTTAAAGGCAGAAAGGAATAGATGTGTAGATCATTCTAGAACTTGACCACACACACAGGAATATAAGTATACACCACGATCACAGTAACAAATACACAAGTTCAGGTTCCCTTCCTACAAACGAATACTTGTCAAACAAATATACTGACACTCACAAATAGATGAGATTGCTGATCAGAAAGTCGAGTCGTAAAGTCGATGTTTATGTTGGTTTTTCAGCTTAATAGACGCAGATTTCGAATGCTGAATCATACCTGATACATGTAAAATGTGCTGAATTTTAATTTTAAGCGGATTACTCCTTAAATGAAGCTACTTTCATAGTAATAGTGCACCACCTTCGAGATACAGATACGCTGTCTAAGTTATCCGCTTGTAAATTGTCTCAGATTAGACCACTTTTCACCCCTTCCACCTAATTCCACTAACCTTATTTTTTCCCTGCTGAAGGTCTCTTATCCCCTAAGCCACATCCTCACTCGCTGTCTGCTTGATTCTCTTATGTCTGCAGCAGAGATAACAGTAATGACAAGATAATAGCAATGTTAGTGGTGACTGAGACTATTTCTGTACGTACTTATAATCAGACTGATGGAGAAAGTAAAATATTTGAAACGTGAGTGAGAAATCCTAAACTTTGTAACCATTTCATTTTCTAAATGTGCATATGTTTTTCTTACTATTTTCAATGGTATTGCTACTGCTAATCCTTTTACCGTTGCTACTTTTGGTGTTGAAATATGCGTAGTGGAACTGAACATTTTAAACTAACGATCGCAATGTTCCCTATATTTTGTATTGTATTGTGTTTAGTACCACTTCACCTCAATGACATAACTTTCTCATTCTCATTCAAAATCAGTTTCACACTTAGATTCAGTTGCTTTGTTATTTCTGGTAACATTTTACATTAAGATTAGTACTTGCTTATAAACATGTTTAAATATTTAACTGCCATTGAATTCGAAGGCACAATAATGTTCCAAAGAATATCTTAGCTCTATAATATGTTCCCCAATTCATTCACTTATTTGGTGTCAACTACAAATATTTACATCGCATTTAAAATTCACACTGACAGAATGTTTATGTCCCTCTCATAAAAGAAACCACAGATCATGTTTTTTGTTGTTTTTTTTTTTCTGTTCCCAGCATGAGATTTGGGTCTCAACTACATAATCAAATTTGTATGATCAGGTTTGAGATGTAAATATTCCTTTTGTTAACAAACAGGTCCCTCCATATATTAAATTGTCAACTTCACATTTAAAACAGTCATTCATTAAAACAGTCTTGTCATTGCATTCTGTTTTTTTTTTCCCTTTGTTCCAGTGTTTGAAATTCTAATTGGTGAAGTTGCTGTAGTCCCCTGACACCCCCCCCTCCATCCTGGCTTGAAAACCCTTCACTTCACACAGCATCTCTCCATCTCTCTGTCTAATTGTTTAGTCCTGACTAAAAATCGATACTGCTTTTACTAACACTCCATTAATATTTGAACAAAATTTACCCTTTAGTTCATCTGTGGTGATAGGCACCAGGTGCCTGTTTTGTCTCATTTGTAAGTCCATAAAGACTCAACATTGGACCACTCAAAAAAGACTTGTGCAGTGAAGGGTATATCATCATTAGCGTTATTATAATTATGTCAGCTGTTATTGCTATGACCGTTATTAATCATTGTTTCATTGTTAGCAACAAAAGAGGCACCAGAGATTGTTTTGGAGAGAATTTTTCTTTTAGTTGTTATGCTGTTGTGGTCTGATCACAACAAGTGAGCTGAAAAGAGAACAAGAGGAGGCTGAAAGAACAGGGCCAGTTTGAAGTCGCGTCTGGAAAATGACTTACAGTGCTGAAATAAAATCTATTCTTTTAGTAAAAAAAAAGAGTTTGGTTTTCTTATTATCCCTCCACATCTATTCTAAGTTGTCAAACTGAGGAATTATTAAAGTGCTGAGAAAGATGAATACATTGAAAGAGGGGTGGGTGGTGTGTGTGTATGGGGGGTATAGCATTGGCTTTATGTATAAAGTCAACCCTAAATCACAAACTCAAGGCAATTAGTACTTGTACAATTAGTAGTTGTGCACCACTGTGCTGTTGTGGTGTAACTTCCAAATCTCGATTGTTATTTACCAGTTCTAACCTGCCTGTTGTCACATACAAAGATATGCACGTGAAAAAAAACTCAAAATACATACTCTTCTGTTTAACTGTAGTTGGTATCATGTATGACGTTACACACAAGTAAGAGGCTACACCAAAGTTTAGGTAGCTACAGTTTTGACGTAGAACATGATTAAACTTATGTATACACCTATTATGCAACTATCACAACAGTATATTCCTATAAATAAAGACCAGATTATGACACTCAAGCTATTCAGATACAGAAGCGACGATATTAGCTAGCCAGGCTGGCTATATTTTCAGCATATTGCAAACCACTGCAGCTGGCGACACGCAACTAGCCATATTAAAACCATATATGTAATAAGACGAATATAACGATATAAATTGCTATACTCATGAACACAAATACAGTTCCATGCCTGTTTTCCAGCAACAACACTAGCATAAGTGGAGAGTACACATGCACGCATTTAGGCCGAACTTCCATGCAAAGCAACTTTATTGTTCGCAAAGCTGTTGACAGTCGCTCTCTGGACAGGCTGAAATGGCGTTGCAGTAGCGCTAGTCTGGATGTTGTTCAAAACTCTTCCGATTCCTGCTATAACACCTGCGGGTTTTTCCGCTCTCTGCGCCTGGGACCCATAGTCTCGGAAGCCCCCCGACCCCCCAGAACACAATACATGCTCGGAAAAATCGAATTGGCAACTTTTGGAGAATAATTCGCTTCCTTTGTATAGGCCGCGTCGAAACCTCGGCGCTCGTTAACGGAGGCAGAGCGCCTACGAGTGCGCGGCTCCCCGCAGCTGTGAAAATTTGGACCCTGGTAAGTTCGGCGATGTATTCCGCCGAAGATCCACTGTGTACAACATAGATCTTCGGTGGTTTTTAGCACTGATGTAGTAAGATGAAATTAAGTTCCATATTCCGTACAAATAATAAATAAGACCTTTTTTGTTTTGACAGCCATCGCCATCGATGGGTCTTAGCCAACGTTTACTAATACGTTATCTATTTGGCTAGCTAACTCAGCTAACTTAAGATACTGTGTAAGTGTAGCTAGCTACATAATATCATCTGTATTACCAAGTTAGCTAAACTACAAAAACTTAAACTCAAGTCTCAACAATATAGCTAGTTGGCAACTTACAGTAATAAATGCTAGCTAAGTTAGCTAATTGGTATCATATTGCAATTAGTTTGTTCGTTAACACACTGTTGGCGATTAACAACTGGCAAACTGGCAGCATTTTCTCGAAATATTTAAGTCCAGTCCAAGTCCAGTCCCCGTAGTCCATTTAGCTAAATTTGGCAGTCTAAGCATGAATCACTTATCAAGAAGATTAACGTAGCTAGCCAGCTAATATCTTTCACGTTACCTCTGGTTAACATTGGCTGCCTAGCTCTTTAGCGTGCAAGGAGATTTTGGATACAATCTTGAGCTTTCTAACAGTGACCAAACGCGACTTCTCTGAGGTATTAGCTTGCAAGCTAACGTTAGCTAGACGTCGGCAGATTGCTTCCTCACCTCCCACGATAGAAATATTAGCCAACTAGCTGTGTTAACTACCGCGATGGCAGTTTTAACTGGCTATAGAAGATAACGTTACAGCATGTTAGAAAGGCGCTCACTCCCAAGTTACAGCGTTACAGCCGCCATCCCATCTCGTTTAGGATTATTATTACAGCAGTATTCATTCAATACTAGCTTGCTACTATAGCCATATCCTTACCTGCCTACCTGTATATTACCCTGCCTGGGAGATGTAGGGGGCGTTCAGACTACCTGAATGATGACGAATATGATATGAAGTAGCTAGCTAGTTATGAAGATGATCATAATATTTTCTAGCTACTTACATATATTGAAATAATGCTAGTTAACGTTTATGCAGCTAATGGAGACGTTAGCTGCCTAGATAGATTCTAAAATTCTAGCTTTCCTACGAACGGACGTGGTTTATATACTCAAGTTACAATACTTATGAGCTTTCATGATGACAGTATGGGAGAACTAGCATATTTAGCAATGTTATGGTAGTGGTTGCATTTCTTCCAGAGTTTTTTTTTTTTTTTTTTTTTTTTTCCCTTGTCCGTTTAAGACTTTGCGTGTGCGTGATATTTTTTCTACTCTTCTAGTAACATTTTAACGGTTCCTCTTTGTTGTGTCCTTTTGCCAGCATGTGCTGTACCATGGTGAAGTCGATGTCCTGGCTGTGATGGTGTTTGTTGCTGAAACCCAGCTGAATTCGAGTCCAACACACCTGCATATAGCATTTACCCCTGCTTTCACCGTCTAGTTTTGTATAACACATTTCAATTCTTTGTAGAAGTCTGTGTCAGTGTAGCCTAAGACATATTTGATGCTGTCTCACAGAGCGGACCAAGGGCAGTTTTAACTTCTGTGGTTTACAGGGTAATTAAGTGTAGCAAGATCTTGTGGGAGGCAGAAAAAATCACACACAGTCCTAGGTCAGTTGTCCCGGTGTTTCCAGGATGGCATCGGTACCTGTGTACTGCTTGTGTCGACTGCCCTATGATGTCACTCGTTTCATGATTGAGTGTGACATCTGTCAGGACTGGTTCCATGGAAGGTAATGTATTATTTTTATGATTATATGCTTTTTTGTGTATCAAAAGTACTTTATGTAAACATTGGTTTTGCAGCTATTACCATTACTATGTGTGATGGAAAATGCTGTTATAATGACTGTGATGTGTAAAGAGATGTTTCAAGCTTCAGTCAGGCTGTTGTGGTTGTGTAGTTGTGTAGGTGTGGAGGAAGAGAAAGCCACAGAAATCGACCTGTATCACTGTCCCAACTGTCAGGTCACACATGGCCCTTCCATTAGTAAGTAGCTACCTCTGTGCAACTCTCTCTCTTTCTTTGTTTTAATTAATTTTTCTGAGTTTCATTCCTTTCTGCATACATGTAAAGACCCTCATTCTTGAAGTCTGTGCCTCTCTTGTTACAACCAAGATAATTAACTTTATTCTATTTCTCCCTTCTCACCCTCTTTGGAACAGTCATGTTGCTACAGCACAACTTTTAGCAGTGTTCCTTCTGCCTATATCTCTTTTCTTCAGTGCGGAAGCGCAGGGGGAGTCACAGACAGACAGAATCCTCAGGGGGAGGTAGAGACACAAGCCGTCCAGTGAAGACCGGCAGTGCTCAGTTTGTCAGAGAGCTACGTAGCCGCACTTTCCCAAGGTGATACGAACACACCCTCAGCTGTTGCTGACACACCTTCCCTCCATGTTTCATGGCAACTCGCCCTTCCATGGTGACACTGACAATGCCGACTCTCTCTCTTTCCCTTGCGGCAGTGCGGATGAGGTGCTCCTGAAACCGACAGGAGCACAGCTGACGGTGGAGTTCCTAGAGGAGCGCTCCTTCAGCGTCCCCGTGCTTGTGCATCGGAAAGACGGCCTGGGCATGAGCTTGCCCCCCCCATCCTTCTCTGTCTCTGACGTGGAGCACTACATAGGTTAGCCCTGTTTTTCACTCTGCACCCCTGTAAGAGTGCCTCTGCCCCCCACGCATGAAACGCAAACCAGAACGCATCCTGTATTGCAGAATAGTTTACTTGAGTTATTGTGTAAATTTTGCTTGGTACATCGGGTGTGCACGCTTGTGTGCCTCTCTGTGAAAAGTATGCTTGTTACCAAGGATAGTAAAAGTGAGTGTTGTCTGCGTGCAGGTGGGGACAAAGAGATCGACGTGATAGATGTATGCCGGCAGGCGGATGTGAAGATGCGGTTGGGGGAATTTGTTCAGTACTACAACAGTCCTAACAGAGACCGGGTCCTCAATGTTATCAGCCTGGAGTTCTCTGAGACCAGGTACTCTATGCAGTGGCACACTGTGCTGCTGGTCATACATGCATACACTCTTATGGACATGTTGGGAGAGTGTTGCTTTATGAATCTCAGAATGGGTGGAGCAACCATCTGACTTGATGATGTGTTGTTTTGAACCAATCATGGCAGTTTTCCTTTTGTTTTAAAATGTATTAATAATAATCATGTAATTCCTAAGTATTTTAGAAATGACTTTGTTTTGTTTTGCTAATGGCATTTATTAAGTAAGTGGAATGATGATTGGCTGGATGTTTTGATTTTGATTTTTAATTTCAAAAAGTTATCAGTCCTTTCTCATTTAATTTGACTTATGCTGGAATATGTCTGCACTGCATTTTTAAGCAATTTGTGTCTGTGCCTTCAGTAGAAATACTCTAATTCCAGAATTACTCAATTTTTTGCATTAATCCTGTATTTCATTAGATGATATCCTGACATGGTTTTAGTGTATGCACAATGCTTGTTGACAAGCACAAGAATTTACATCAAATTTATTGTCTTCTAAATTAATTGTGATTGTGCAAACAATAGAACAACCCCTGATAAAACATCTGACAATTTTTCTGGTTTCTAACATCTGACATAGTTTATATGACTGAGTAGTTGACAACAAATAAAAGTTCCACTCATTAAGGTGTTCAGCTCATTTTCCCATCATTGATATGCTGGTGTGGTGTGGGTTACCAGGGCTCTACCCTAAAGTTTGTATCATTCACAGTAGAGACTAACAAAGCAGTGATGTTTGTGAATGTTCCTATACACTGCTTTGCTTTAGTCAGATAGAATGTCAGAAAAATTTGGTTTTAATTCTGAAGGTAAAAATTGCACTCTCACTGGTTCAATTAATTGTACAAATTAAAGCTGGCTATAAATTAACCATTGATGTATCAATTCTGTGTCATTATGTAGATATTATTGTGTGTGTGTATATATATATGTATATACATATATAATGTATAAAAATAAAATATGGGTGTGTGTGTTGTAGTTAATGTTGTTGCTTGTTAATATTACATTCACTCATTTTTTCCCTTTTGTCTTAGTATTAGTGGTATACTCATTTTGCAAACATTGTAGAGCTCTGTGACAACTTTGTTGTGAAGGATGCAATGAAATTTGTATTGTGTGTAGACTTGTATAATCAAAGCTTTTTCTTTTTTTATCCTTTGTGTATTTTCTTTGTCTCCCTTGTGCTTGTCTCTCATCTCTCAGACTGTCTAACCTAGTGGAAACGCCGAAGATCGTGCGCAAGCTGTCATGGGTAGAGAACCTGTGGCCGGAGGAGTCTGTGTTTGAGAGGCCCAATGTGCAGAAATACTGCCTGATGGGAGTGAAGGACAGCTACACAGACTTCCACATTGACTTCGGGGGCACATCTGTGTGGTACCACGTGCTGCGGGTGAGAGAGATAGAGTGGTGAGGCAGATGGATGAGATGATGAGTAGAATGGAGAAGTAAATGAAAAATTAGTTTTCTTGCATTTGGGGGGGGGGTGTTGGCCATAGTGATGTGTCATATGTTATGAGGTAGATGCTGTGACAGAAATGAATTAGAGGGCAGATGTTGTTCAGTTTCCTTCCTAATGTTCAATGGAGATGTAATGGTCTGTACTCCCTACAGGGAGAGAAGATATTCTACCTCATCAGGCCCAGCCCAGCCAACCTGGCCCTGTTTGAGCACTGGAGCTCCTCATCCAATCAGAATGAGCTCTTCTTTGGTGACCAGGTGGACATGTGCTACAAATGTGCTGTCAAGCAGGGAAACACCCTGTTCATACCTACAGGTAACATTTGGCAATGATGACATGTTCTGGAATCTTTAGCGTGACACTACTGTTGTACTTTTGAAAGAGCTGGCCTGGAAATGTTTTTTTCCACTTGTAAGGCCACTATAGGGCACTAAATTTGATACTGTGCCCTCCGTTTATACGAATTACTGATTTAAGAGTCAAGCATATATAGTGACCAACACTGGGATAGAATCAATCCTGTACAATTAAATATTCCGCTTGCAAAAATCAGGCAATCTGCTGGTAATGTATATCCTTATACGCTATAATACAGCTCTCAGTGGAGTGAAGTGGTACATACTCAGTGAAAGAAGCTGTTTATAATTTAGATACAAAGAATATTTTGCTCTCACATTTATTGCTGTAGCACCAAGCTTGTAAAATGTTTTGTGAAAATATCATGCAAAGTAGCTATTTTGACCAAATAGCTAGCTACAAATCGGGTAGCTAAGGCTGCTGTTTCATACATCACTCATGTAAGAATGAATTGGCTAACATTTTGTAAGAGTAAAGGATATTTTTCAAATTTAAATTATAGCTAGCAGCCTAAACTATGGAGAAAGAAGAGTAACAGGATGTAGTTACATATTATTACATATGGAAAATATGTAATATATGTAAGTTTTCATTTATGTAGCTAGGCAATGTACACAGCGCACAGTTCAGTTTTCTGCAGAAAAAATGTCTTGGTTATCATCTATCAATCTAAATTAACAGCTTTTTGCCTCTGCCCACCATTGCGTACCATTGTAGGATGTAGGTCATGTATCCCATATACCTAAGCATAATTGAATGTTATCACAGACAAAACAAAAGCCACTGGTACACACACTGGTCATTGAACTAGATGGTTAACGGTCTAAGCCTAGTAATTGGAGTTTAGAAAAAATGCTGCTTGAGGAATTATAATTGAAGATTAATTCTGTTGTTAGATTAATTGTGGATTGCAGATACAAGCCTGAAGTTCCAGGCCATATTATTGTGATAAACTAAATTTAAGATAATAAATCATTATAAAATATGGGTAACCTTCACTCCACAATTTTAGCTTAACCTAGCACAGAAGCTCAGATGAAGTCAGGTTTATTTTACAGAAGAAGTTTGGAAATATGTAGTTAGAAAGAAAATACAATTTAAATGAATAACAATAATAATACAATTACAATAACAATAATAACAGTAATCAGTCCTCTGTATTATTTTTGTCCCTAACACGTACTCTCATATACGCTACAGTAAGGTGTACATTTGGAGTCATAAATAGTTAATGATGGATATTTTTGGTGGTGTGGAATAAATGTACTGCTCAGTCTCATATTTACCTTGGGGCTTTGTACGGATGGAATCTGATAATCCTGTCTAGTAAATGCGATTTGCAGATGACGTGCAAATTATAATTATGGGATGAGAAAAGTACAATGTGGTAGACAATTAAGAGTGGTATTAAGATAGCAGTTAAGATGTTATTAATGTACCCTCTCTCCAGCCATACAGCAACATCATTTGGAAGTTTTCATCACTAAGTGACTATTGTGACTTCACAAAATCCAATAATAATACTCACCTCTGCTTGTCCCTGGCCCACTCATCGTGTGACCCTAGAGGCCGGTTTGGATGTGGTTTCAGCAGAGGAGTAGTTACAGACTGAACATGCATGTTAAAAACTACCATCATGCATTGATGCAGTTTCTGATTATTTAGGTTATGCAGTGGTATAAGTGTGCACCCATTCTCTATTCAGCATTTGCTCACCTGTGGTGCACTGTGAAGCTTGTAGTGTGGATAATGGCTTTTGGCTGCATGCAAAACGCCTCCAGATCCTTGTCAAACACTCAGTAGATTAATGAAAATTGGTGTTTGTGCCCATGCTTGTGTATACATGCAGTTGGGCCCTTGCTTCTCCATTGCTGATCAGCAAGTTGTCAAGTGAGCCAGTGCAAAATGCTCTTTATTGCCAAAGCCCTCCTTCACCAAGGTGCTTTACCTGGATTGCTTCAGTAAATATTCAGCAGTATAAATGAATAACATGTAAAGTGGCATTCCTCTCTCTCAGGGTGGATTCACGCAGTTTTGACCCCAGTTGACTGCCTGGCATTCGGGGGCAACTTCTTGCACAGCCTCAACATTGACATGCAGCTCCGGTGAGATGCTCTAAAAGTAAAACATGCACTCATGCACACACACACAGACACACACACAGACATACACACACACAGGCACACAGCAGCTCCCTGGGTTCGCTCACTCCTTAATGTGGAGTGCAGAGCCTCCCTCTGTGTGCAATCCGATAGTGTGGCATATATCTGCATCTCCGTTTTACACATTCCCCGACACCTCTCCCCTTACTGGAGGAATATGTTCAGCTGGGCCTGTTGGAACAATGAAGTGAGCGGACACTCCTCATCCATATTGTAGTTTTGTATCTTGTACATTTCAGCTGCTGAGTAGCAGTCTTTTACTCAGTACACTAACTTCTCTTCCTCAGAGCATATGAGATCGAGAAGAGATTGAGCACAGCCGACCTCTTCAAGTTCCCTAACTTTGAAACTGTTTGCTGGTACGTGGGGAAGCACCTGTTGGACACATTCAGAGGTGAGACTAATATTGACATAATTAATATATCTATTATTTTTCTCAAAGCATCCCGGGGACCATACGATAGAATGTTTTTCTTTTATCAACTCCTGAACCTACTGTATTGATACTGAAGAGTAAATGGAGGAGATGGAGGACATTACCATCTGGTCATTAAGAATGTCTTGTTGAGATTGTTTTTTTGGGCTCACCCTGCAGGTTTGCGGGAGAATCGCAGGCATCCTGCTACCTACCTGGTCCATGGGGCAAAGGCTCTGAATAACGCCTTCCGTAGTTGGACACGCAAAGAGGTGAGTCACTGAAATACGGTATCTTTTTGTGCCTGTGGGGAATGTTTGTATATGCATGTGCACAGGATCAGAGTCTCTCTGTCACAGGCCCTGTCTGAGCATGAGGAGGAAATTCCTGAGACCATAAAAACCCAGCAGCTGATTAAAGACCTGGCCAAGGAGATCCGCTTGGTGGAGGTGAGAGAAAGAGAGTAGAATGCATGGGGAGGGGAGAGAGAGAGAGAGATGAGAAGAAAAGGAAAGATAGAGGGATAAGGGGAGAGAAATCACTCTGGTGTGTTGTCCATTTTGTTTTTCCAAGTATGTACACTTCTGTCTGTTTATAATCAATCAGTATGTAACTAGCATGTCTCCATGTCTGATTATTCCTCTCCTACTGTGACCCCCCCTCCATTTAATATCACAGGACATCTTCCAACAAAACATGGGAAAGACCGGGGCTCCTTTTGGGGGCTCCCGGGTCATCCCCTCCACCCACTCCAGCACTTCTCTGACTGCCCCTCACACCCCGGGGCGCCCCCCGGGCCGGAAGAGAGGCCCAAAACCCAGAGAAGGGGGAGCAGGGCTGCCTGATGTCAAGAAGAGGAGCAGGAAAGGCAAGACTGGGGCGGGAGAGCTGGACCTGCTGGAGATTCACACCAAGCACACCCTGAAGAAGCACCAACCTGGAGGCAAAGGCAGGAGCAAGGTAACGCTAGCCAGGAGTCAGAGCAAACTCTCATAAAACTAATGCCACTAAAACCAGGAGTCACAGTAATCCCTGTGGTGGTGCATTCACTACTTCAAGCATTACATGTGAGCTGGTTATGTTTGTAGGAAGAAATAATTCTCCATTGTTTAGGGTGCCAGTGTTTTTTGTTCAGAGATCTTATCAGTCATCTAATAAAATATCAAGTTATGTGTACTGTATGTTGTAGCCCCTCTTCACAATATATGCAGCCACACCAGAAATACCTTCATATTATGTAGTCACACAGTAAATGCTTCAAAGAGTCACTGTGAAAATTGGTTATGGAACTTTGCAGTTGTCTCATATTTAACCTGAAGGTTACAGGTTCAAATCCTGAAGGATGCTGCTGTACCCTTGAGCACAGAGCTTAATCTGAGCTGCCTCAGTGAAGTCTCCAGTTGTATGAAGTGAGGTGAAGTGTAAGTTAATGCATGTAAATCACTCTGGAAACAGGCGTTGATTCATGGAATGAATTTGGTGATATGAAATGATCAAAATGCAAAGTAATGAAACTGCAAAAATTCTCACTATATTCACACTCCTCTGGCCTTGATATGCTCGAGCTGTGGATACTCTGTGTTCAGTATTGGGTAACATGGCATAGTACTGTACTACAATAATGCTTACAGTCTCCAGAAACAACATATTGTAATTACACTTGTGTGCTTAAATTTTTCAAATTTAATTTAAGTAAATAAGTGAGTAAAGCTGATAAACTGATGTCACACTTTAAAGACAAAATTATGAAGAAATCTCACTGAAATGCAGTGAGAAAAGACCATCGTTTTTCTTTGGGTTGTATACAAATGAAAATGAAAAGCAGTTATTGTTTGACACCAGAGTTCAATGCTCACGATCAGTGGCTACAGTTTGGATTCTGAGATTTTCTCTCACAATGGATCTTCTTCCTTATTAGCTGACTTTGTTACTTTATTCAGAACATAAATTCAGGGATTTTTGTGTTCTGTAATATACTGGTTTATCAGCATGAACCCATATATTGCCTTCTGCTTCCAGTACTTTTACCAAAAAATCTTGGGTAATATTCCACTGGAGTCTGACTTTAGTATCACAGTATGAATTCCATAGTAAGTTACAATAAAGATGCTTGTAAATAGAGCATTCATAGCACATCCTTTTGACAGAATATATTATGGTAAAAATATCATTTTGACATGCAGACCACTCAGCATAACTTATGAAGCACAATACATAATAAAATTAATGGAAACAGCTACGATTGAAAAATATACATATAGGATGCAGATCTTGCTAATGCAGCAAGTGAGTTTGCACAGAGAAGCTCTCACTGATTGCAACTGCAATTTCTCTCCCTGTAAAGGTCCTTGTTCCTTGTTCCTCCTCCCATGTGAGTGCATAACTCCATACTCATTTTGATTTCTCTGGCCTGGTTCTGAAGACATGATAGCATCAGTTTGTAGGATGCCTGAGTAACAGGTGGCCTCCTGGTCTTCGGAGTGGATGCTGAATAATCCTCTGAGGTTTCTGGAAAAGTCAGGCAACCTGATTCTGAAAAGTATACTGAAGCTTGAAACGGCTCAAAAAGATGTTATCCTGTGCTCCCAGATGGAGGTTCCAGCTGCCTGCCTTGATGACCTGGATGGGGAGCTCAACAAGAGCAAGCTGAAGCTGGTGCTGACCAATGGCAAAACACTGGGGTAAGACAGAAACAGCAGGGGATGAAAGAGAACTTATACCAGCTTCTCTTACCCCTCACCTGTTTTTCCCCTGTTCTTTCTTGGCCTCCCCCCCTCCCAGGAAAAAGGGGGGTCGCTCAGCCAACAGTGACAGGGCAGGGAGTATGCCCCAGTTCCAGCCCTTGATTGGCCAGGTGGAGGATATAGGAGGGACAGCATTCTCTGACTTTGAATCAGAGGATGAGCTACAGATTGATGAGACCCCACCACCTCGGCGCAGAGTAAAGGCACAGAACAAGAAGAAGCTTACTGGTAGGTGACCCTCTGCCTCAAGCAATCACGTGTTTTATATCATGTATCATACATTGTCAGTCCACATGAGCACTACATCAGTGAAAATAGATATATGAAGTTATGGTACTGAGGAATTGTACTGTAATGATTCACAGTGGTGTTTCTCAATCCTACTCCTGGAGGCCCACGGTCCTGCATATTTTCTATCTATCCTTG